>NC_090266.1:951271179-951945197 GCF_040414725.1 Anabrus simplex | reverse complement strand
ACGAATGATGGAAGGTAAATAATTTGAAGTTATACTTTGGCTATATCGTTTACCGAGCGAGTTAGCTGCGCAGTATGGGTACAGTGTGTTTTTGATTTTTACACTATGCAAATCATTGAAGTTGTAGTTTTGCAATATTGCTTACTGAGCGAGTTAGCTACGCGATATGTGCACAGTGTGTTTCCATAGTTTTTGATTTTACACTAAGCAAATTATCAAAATTGTACTTTTGCTCTGAACACATCAAACAATGTTCCGATCATATGTTGAGGTTAACAACATCGATTACAGTGTTCGATTCTAGTCTTGTTATGTTTTCATTCTGATCTTCTTAGAACAAGGGTACCCAGTAACATGTTCTAAACACATGTTGTATTGAGTACAGTGTTCGATTCTAGTCTTGATCACTTATTTTGTGTTCTGAACACATCGATCAATGTTCTGATCACATGTTGTATCGAGTACAGTGTTCGATTCTAGTCATGATCACTTATTTTGTGTTCTGAACACATCAATCAATGTTCTGATCACATGTCGTATGGAGTACAGCGTTTGATTCTACTCTTCTTATGTTTTGAAAGTCTAAACATGCACAATAATGTTATCGCTGCACACGCTTGCCTTCGCGATGCAGGTTTAAACTTGTTCGATATAAACTATGCCTTGACATAAGAGGCGGAGGAGGAGGTAGAGAAGGAGGAGGAGGAGGAGGAGAATGATAAGGCCTTAACAGCCTATGTATAGTCGCCATTAAAGATGACAGCTGTCAAAAGAATTTTTCAAATTATCTGCCACCACATTTCAGCTAAAGAGGGCAGCAGGGTGCTCTGTTGATTAAGCATATAGAATTTCAAATTACCCTCCACCGCATGCATAACAGCAGCTGTTATCTTGCGCAGTAGCCTCTAAGCTAGCTTTCTTCATAAGAGTAGCCGCCATCTTGTGCGAGCACCCCTAGGCTGTCTCATAAGGAGCTATGTATAGTCACCATTTTGTGTCTGCCATCTTGCGTAAGCATCCCTAGGACGTCTCAAGGCATCTTGTTTCTCATAAGAGCAGCCACCATCTTATAGAAATAGATAGCTGCCAATGCCAAAGGGCCTAAGTAGGAATCGAACCGTTGATCTCATCATTAGACTATGTTTTTTCTTGTTCCTGATACTACGAACCTACGTATTAGGCGGAAAATTTTGTCCGTTTTGCTCTACGATGCATCGTTTTCGAGATATTTAACATTTTGCATTTAAGCCTCCAAATTTAATGAATCGAACCAGCACGGTACGTTATACTCTCTACCATAGCTTGACCTGATCATGTTACGAAGACTCGCTTCAATACAAGCTAAGACAGAGCAAATGCCAAAGGGCCTAAGTAGGAACCGAACCGTTGATCCCATCATTAGACTATAGTTTTCTTGTTCCTCATACTGCGAACCTAGGTATTAGGCAGAAAAATGTTGTCCGTTTTGCTCTACGGTGCACCGTTTTCGATATATTTAACATTTTGCATTTAAGACCTAAATTTAATGAATCGAACTAGCACGACACGTTAGCCTCTAAGCTAGCATTCTTCATAAGAGTAGCAACCATCTTGCGCAAGCACCCTTAAATCGTCTCATAAGGAGTTGTGTATAGCCGCCATCTTGTGTCCGCCATCTTGCGTAAGCATCCTTAGGGAGTCTCAAGCCATCTTGTGCAAGGACCCTTAAGCCGTCCCATAAGAGCAGCCGCTATCTTGCGCAAGCATCCCTAGGGCATCTCATAAGGAGCCATGTATAACTGCCATCTTGCGCAAGCATCCCAAGGGAGTCCCATAAGAACCTGTGTATAGCAGCCATCTTGCGTAAGCACCCTTAAGGAGACATGTATAGCCGCCATCTTATGCAATTAGCGTCGAGAGAGGGCTGCTGTGGAATTTTTCTTTTTAAATTATCCACCACCACATTTCAAAGGTATCTAGCTAAAGATGGCAGCACTGCGGATGACAGGTGACGAATTTACATCTACTACGATAAAGAGGGCAGCACGGTGCTCTCTGGATTAAAGATGGCGGATGACAGCTGTCAAAAAAGCACGTGGCTATGTTTACCAAACAAGAGCACGTGGAATTTACCGCCACCACATTTCAAAGGTATCTAACTAAAGAGGGCAACACTATGCTCTGTTGATTAAAGATGGCGGATGGTAGCTGTCAAAAAAGCACGTGAGTTTGTTTCCAAACAAGAGCACGTGGAATTTTTCAATTTGCCGCCACCACATTTCAAAGGTATCTAGCTAAAGATGGCAGCACGGTGCTCTCTTGATTAAAGATGGCGGATGATAGCTAACAGAACTTTTCAAATTGCCCGCTACTACGTGCTTAAGGTAGTAGCCACAAAGAGGGCAGCATGGTGTTCTGTGGATTAAAGATGGCGGATGACAGGTGATGAAATTGTCCGCATGATAGCAGCACGGTGCTCTGTTGATTAAAGATGGCGGATGACAGCTGTCAAAAAAGCACATGGCTTTGTTTCCAAACAAGGGCACGTGGAATTTGCCGCCACCACATTTCAAAGGTATCTAGCTAAAGATGGCAGCACTGTGTTCTGTTGATTAAAGATGGCGGATGACGGCTGTCAAAAAAGCGCGTGAGCTTGTTTCCAAACAAGAGCATGTAGAATTTGCCGCCACCACATAGAGGGCAGCACTGTTCTCTCTGGATTAACGATGGCGGATGATAGCTGTCAAAAAAGCGCATGGGTTTGTTTCCAAACAAGACAATGTAGAATTTTTCAAATTGCCGCCACCACATTTCAAAGGTATCTAGCTAAAGAGTGCAGCACTGAGGTTTGTGATGCAAGATGGCGGATGATAGCTGTCAGAAAAAAGCACGTGAGTTTGTTTAAGAGGGCAGCACGGTGCACAAAGATGGCTGCTGTCAAAAAGCATTTTTCAAATTATCCGCCACCACATTTCAAAGGTAAGTAGCTAAAGAGGGCAGCACTGTGCTCTATAGATTAAAGATGGCGGATGACAGCTGTCAAAAAACACGTGGCTTTGTTTACCTCGCGCTAGTTAGGTTAAGTTGGTAGCACTAAGGTTTAGACCCGTCAAGATGGCAGCACTGCCGATGACAGGTGACGAATTTTGCAGCTACTGCGATATAGAGGGCAGCACAGTTCTTTGTGGTTTAAAGATGGCGGATGACAGCTGTCAAAAAAGCACGTGGCTGTCAAAAAGCACGTGGCTTTGTTTACCTCGCGCTAGTTAGGTTAAGTTGGCACTACTGAGGTTTAGGCCCGTCAAGATGGCAGTACTGAGGTTAGCGATGCGTTGTTGTCGATGACAGCTGTCAAAAAGCACGTGGCTTTGTTTACCAATTCAAATTTCCCGCGGGAGGCGGAGGGGGCCTCTGGGAGGGCCACCCGTGAGGCGGAGGCGGAGGGGGCCACTGGGAGGGCCACCCGTGAGGCGGAGGCGGAGGGGGCCACTGGGAGCATTGCGGCGGAGGCGGCGGCCGAACTCTCCCATTATACTACTCTGTACCTTAATTAAGGTCACGGCCGCTTCCTTCCCACGCCTAACCCTTTCCTGTCCCATCGTCACCATAATATGTATCTGTGTCGGTGCGATGTAAAGCAACTAGGAAAAAAAAACTCCTTCGATTTAGCGAGAAGTAGAGAAAATAATAAAAGAAATTTGTAATATGATATCTTCTGGTTTAGATGGTTATTCAAATTACCTTATTAAATGCTGTTTCCAATATACATTCATGCCTTTGTCTTATTGATTAATTTGTCTCTAACCACTGGCAGATCTCCAAACAATTCAAGATAACAAAAGTTGCACCGATATATACGAAAGTATTCAAGATGATGCTCGAAACTATAGACCCGTCTCCTTCCCGTCTGTATTCTCCAAAATACTGGAAAGAAAGAATTATGTGTAATAGGCTACTATCATTCTTGGAGAAATATAATATATTATGAGTTTGCCAAAATGGCTTTCGCAAAAATGAATCTACTTCCACAGCATTCATTAACTTTATTGAACTGTTGTACGAGACTCTAGATTGGAAGGATGCATTCTTCGGTATTTTCTTAGATATAACGAAAGCTTTCGATACTGGTGACCACAGCTTGCTTTTAGAAAATTATATCTGTATGGAGTTCTAGGAATGGCCTAAAAGTGGTTCGAGTCATTTTAGGGGATAGAAAAGAGATCGTTGGGATAGTATGTACTGATATGAGCAAAAATGAAACTAAGAATATTATTTTATTCCTGTGCCAGAAATATAGTTCATAATGTTCCATAAGGGTTAGTGTAAGGACCGTTATTATTTTTGGTATATATCAATGATGTTGTTTGCCCCAGAGGAGTGAGACAGGGTTCGGCAGTCATCAGTCGGCACAATCCATATCCTCACTGCTAGATGGGGTATTCATTCCTTCCATTCCTGAATCCGATCAAATGACTGGAGACAGGCTGTGGACTTTTATCTTCAGCAATGATGTAGTCCAAATTGTAAATAATTTGCAATGAGTGTAATTAACATTTTTGCGGATGATATTATTGTTTTTGTAGCTGACATATGCGCTGAAGAGTTAGAATTAAAGACAAGCAATGTAGTGAGTAATATCCTGAGCTGGTTTGAAGATAAAGTAAACAAAAAATTCCGTGATTGGAGGTCGGTAGATGCAGAGTGGGTCTTGGCCCAAAAGTGCCCACGGCTGGTCCGTGGTCCAACAGCTCTGCACTCTCACGACTGGCCCCAACCATCGGCTGTCCTGAGAATGGTTCGAATCCCGGCAGGGTCGGGAATTTTAACCATAATTGGTTAATTCCCCTGGAACGGGGACTGGGTGTATGTGCCGTCGTCATCATCATTTCATCATCATCACGACGCGCAGGTCGCCTATTGGCATCAAATCAAAAGACCTACACCTGGTGAGCCGAAGTCCTTGGACACATCCCGGCACTAAAGCCATACGTTATTTCATTACCGTCTAAGAGGCCTGCCTCCATCTTCAGGGCAGGAATGAAAACATTGTAGTAGTAGTAGTAATTGGGTTTAACATAAGATTAATCTCAATACCCTATAGAATGTTGCCCAATATCATTTGGAGAGACGTTACTTGAATACTCAACATCAACACAGTTTCTCGACTTGTGGATAGATGGACTATTAACCTGGGAAAAACACACAGAGTTTATAGGGACAAAGCTTAGTAAAATTTATTTCATGATAATGTCTTTGAAAAAAAATATTAATATTGAGGCTTGTCGAATCATGTATTTTGCATTCGTCTATCCTCTGCTAGCCTATGGTATTATACAGGATGAACTTTAATAAAACCGACAAACTGCAGGGACTTATTTCTGACTGGAAATGGAGTAAAAAATATCCCGTGAACATGTGTCCGGAAATGCATCGTTGCGACGGTAGATGGCACTGACGAATGACATTTTTTCTGACTACTTGCAGTGTGTTTCCTCTGTTGCAGATAGTGTGATTGAAGCAGCGTAATGTCGGAAGCAGAATGGTCCAGTATGCATGTCGGGAACAAAGATGGTGTTTGTGTACGGCCAAGCCAATGGAAACGGTCGAGAGGCAGCACGGCTATACCAAAACAAGTACCCTCACAGACACCAACCACATCACACAACGTTTCTAGCTATTTTTGGGCGTGTGTGTGATCATGGGTCCTTTCAGACAGACGAACGTGTTGGGAGGCGGCGAACTGTGCATCCACCAGATCTGAAGGAACAGGTTCTGCAGGACATTGAGACGAACCCTAATACAAACTCCAGGCAAGTGGCCGGCCAACATGGTGTAAGCCAGACTACGATTATGTGTATCCTGCATGAAAACCGCTATTATCCCTATCACCTGCAACGAGTGCAAGGATTATCAGCAGCGGATTTCCCTCTACGGGATGGATTTTGTCGATGGCTTTTGAACCAGGTCATCACAGTTATGGGATTTCTGTCATCAGTCCTCTTTACCGATGAAGCAACCTTTACCAGAAATGGCATCGTCAATCGGCATAATCTTCATTTGTGGGCTACAGAAAATCCCCGGGGAATGGTTGAAGCGTCTCACCAGCATCGGTTCAGCATCAATGTTTGGGCAGGGATTCTTGACGACCACATACTTGAACCAGTTATTCTTCCACAACGCCTTAACGGAGGAACGTACCTGGACTTCCTGCAGAATACTCTGCCTGGATTGCTTGAGAATGTGCCTTTGGCAGTAAGACAGGTTATGTGGTTTCTGCATTATAGAGCACCACCACACTTCCTCATTTCAGTTCGCCAACACCTCAACAACATCTTCCCCAGTCGTTGGATAGGACGCGGAGGCTCTGTTGCATGGCTTCCTAGATCACCGGACTTAAACCCCCTGGATTTTTTACCTCTGGGGACATCTGAAAAGCGTTGTGTATGCTGAACCAGTTCCTGATGTGCAGACCCTTCAATAGCCTGTTCACGACGCCTGTGTCGCTATTCGGCGAGAGGCCGGAACGTGCGAAAGAGTGAGGCAGTCCATGATACGACGTCTGAACGCGTACATTGTAGCCCATGGAGGCCACTTTGAACATCTGCCGTGACGTAGATGCGATTCAGCTGATGTACTGTGTTCCGGGACTATTTGTTGTCGTTGCACGCACACTGTCCATTTCCGGACACATGTTTGTAGGACATTTTTTCCTCCATTTCCAGTCAGGAATCAGTCCCTTCAGTTTGTCGGTTTTATTATAGTTCACCCTGTATATTGGGCAGTGGCGTATGCTGAGATCAAGAGGCGGACTACCACTAGACTTAGGTTACTCCTTATCGATAGTTGGTTTAGTGAACGTCAAGCCTTAAGCGTTTTGAGCCACTGGAGTAGTCTGCTGCGTTGTCAAGGCTGTTTCACAAGCTCCTTCCCTGCCTTATGTTATGGCTCGAGTTTTTTATTCCATAGAACATTATTACTTGGTTCCTGGACATACCTTTTTGCCCTCTGACAGTGATTTTGGTGTCATTGAGAAAGAGATTAGGAAAACGAACTATGTATTTACTCCAGAGGACTGGTACAGAATGGTACGAGTAGAAAATCGCCGAGTGAATAACCCTTTCCATGTGCGTATGGTGACCAAGGAATATTTTCGAGATTTTACAAGCGTCAACTTCAAACCTCGCTAAGAAACAGACGCGCACATTTGGGCAGAGGATGAAATTTTACAAAATTTGTGTCATGAAGATCGACGACGCCAGGAAGACTGCCATTATCCAGTTTAAAGGAAATTACATTCCATGATACTGTATAGGCTTTTGGGCTTATGCCGTGTCAAGAAAATAAAGTTATGTTAACGCGTGGTAAGCGTAACGTTAGGCCTGCAGTTAGCCCGGGTATCGAACATGAAGTCTAATAGCATACGTATTAAGCCTCATAGCCGCCACCTTATTCCAAGTTCAGCTCCAAGTCCTGGGAGGTTAAGTTATGTTTACGCGCCGTAAACGTAACGTTAGGCCTGCAGTTGGCCCGGATATCGAACATGAAGTCTAATAGCATAGTATTAAGCCTTATAGCCGTCGTATTGTTCCAAGTTCAGCTCCAAGTCCTAGGAGGTTGTTACGTTAACTCGTGGTCAGCGTAATGTTAGGCCTGCAGTTAGCCCGGGTATCGAACTTGAAGTCTGTTACGTTAAGCTTCCCACTCTTATGCAGTTAGCCCGTGGTGTTGATCTTTGAGTCTCTTAGGTTAAAGCTTGTACTCTTAGGCTTCGAACTAGGGTCTGTACGGTTATCGCCCTTAGGCCGGGAGTCGAACCCGGGATCTGCGATGTTAAGTCTAGACACGTCATGTCTGTTAGTTTAACCTTGCCCTCTTAACCATAATCACGTTGGCTGTTAGGGTAAGCTTGCACTTTTTGGCATCGAAATTGGGCCTGTAATTTTAAGGCCCTTAAGCCTAGGATCGAACCCGATGTTTGTAAGATTAAGCGTAAGGTCATGTAAGGTTAAGAGCGGTTAAGAGCCCGCTCTTAACCAAATAAAGATAAGGGCACTCTTTTAGCTAGCAGACCGCACCGCGCTGTGACGTCACTCACCGGATCAGGCATCTTCCAAGAGGGCCGGAGATGGTGGCGGCGGCCGAACCCGTGAAAAATATACTTCTTTCGTATCTGTTACTTCTAATATATTGTACCCTTTGGTCCATATTGAGGGATACCTACCTTTCTTACCTATCAGCAAAGTTCATGAGATCTGTCTCTTGGGTCGTATCGGGTTCTTCGTCACTTGCTGAGGTAAAGGTAGGGTTCAGTAATTCTAATCTATCTACTGGAATGAAAGGTCTGTTTAAAAGATTCCTATTTATTCAGGAAAATTCTGAAGCAATCTGATATGTCAACGGTATCATAGAAGTCAATTTTGTCCTCTGGACACCACAATCATTTTTACACAAAGGTCAGAACACTGGTGTGAGACTTTAACGTAACTGCCTGATGGGCATTCTTACTAGAAACCATTGTCTCAATTATTAATTATTTAAGAAAGGAAAGTCTAGAAATCCTTAAATTCGGCTTCCATGTGAGACCACATGTACCATCATAGTGATTCGTTATGGTCCAGCCCTCGTAACACGAACTCTGGACTCTGGGTATAATTAAGGCAGTCCAATTGGTGTGTGCCACACAGTGGTTCTACGGCATGGACGCTTAACTGAATCGATGTGACCTGCGTCTATGTCATGGACCGACATCTAAACTCCTAAGTTACTTTAAAGTCATTGTGGATGATGACCGCAAGGAAATTATGCTACAGTGGCATATGGCCCTAATCTAAGTCACTGAGGTCGATGACCCCCTGACCATCCAAGTTTCTAGGCTGAAGGCTAAACACAATTAAATTACATCGGTTGATGACCAAAATTTCCACTTTACTATCCCCAGCATATTCACTGCTCAATCAATCAAAGTTCAATAATTACAACAATAGCAATGCTCACAAACTTTGTGGCAGTAAAATCCATTTCCTTCGGATATGTCCCCTTAATCGTAACTTTACCTTTTAAATATTCCCCAGAAAACAAACTAACATTTCCAGAATGCATCTCCAAGTTATTCGCTTGATTAAAGTTATTTCAAAATGCAGTTTCACTGAATTTAATAATTAAATAAATTTAAATGATTTAACGAAATGTTAAAGAACAGTAAATTTTATCTCCGCGGACTCTGGTTTCTTCACAAATTCCTACGCAGCTGTGATGTAAATTCAATCTTGTGATATTTATCTGGCTGGAAAGGAATTGTTACATGATTCATGTCCAGTTATATATCTTGTCTCATGATCTCACACTTTAAATCTAATCTAGTCCTAGCCGTTATTAACACTTGGATATCCTAATAATCTACGTACAAACCAAACAACTCGCCATATAATTACGATGTCATATATCGTCATACCATTTATAAATTTTGCGCACCCCTCACAGACAAACCGTAATCACAACCTTCGCTCTATATTTTGGACAACCCTGAATTTGGTTACTCTGTTCCTTATACTCGAAGTTCGTGGTTTCAAATGTTCATTACGTCCCCAGTTAAACAAATTTTACAGTATTCCACAATACTCAGATTTTTACCGGCTATGAATTTCAACTAAATCCAGCATTTTAACGTTCTCCCCGGCCGAGAATACAATCTCAATTCCACGCCTGTCCCGTTATCTTACGGTGTAACCCTCTCAGCTGAGGCCTCTCGTCCCCAAGTTCGCTTGGCAGTAACATGAAACACCTGGTTTGTTCCAGTTGACTGGCTTCTCAAAATGCTCCCTTTTAAACTCTGCTGACATAATTAAACAAATACGATATTCTAACCAACAAAATGCACAGATTATGCTTCAAGATGCCCACAATAAATATACGCGTCGCAAATTAATACCGCTATGGATTTCTATATATTTCTTTCCATTCCCAACATTATAAAATATTCCTCGGGCTTCCATGTCCCGGCTATGAATGACAGGTCTAACCCGATTCGCTCATCCCAACTCAACTCATACGACAAAACTAACCTCTGTTTCCCAACTCCACAACTATCACCGACAAAGAACTGGAATAAAATCCTTACTAGAATTCATGACGTCTAATACGCAAATGCATTAATGATGAACAGCTTCGCATAACATGATATCGTATTTTTAATAACTTGAGTTTTACGAAAAATGACTGAAAATTTCTACTAGATCTTTTTATTGTCAGTCAGACACAATTTAAGATGGGCCTAGAAATCGTTTCTCTCCGTGACCAAATTCACCCCAGATTCTCACCCTACAGCGCGCTTCCACTCGATTGAAAATGAGTAACCATGGATTCCTACATTATTTACGTCAAAATTACAGACAGAAAAATTTTACGTCGAATGAACATCTTAATTTGACATCACAAAATATAGGCAGTACACACACACGGATGACGATCTACATTGGACGTGATATCACTTCGAAACCTTATTCAATAACTTTTTACAACATTATACGGCACTCGCAAGACTTCAAAAAATTTTCCAAGTGAAAAATAAAACAAATGACTCTTTTAGTCGTATTCTCACATTTACAAAACTTAATAGGGGTGACCACTGCGTCGTATATCCCCATTCAAATACACTTTAGAGATCATGAAACAAGATATAATAGGTAGTAAGATAGAAAGTCACATTACCTTATGTAGTCACACCATTGTTCATCATAGGGCTCACCTGCGACCCTGGCATTTTATTTAGCCATTTTTACATTCATGGCTTTACAGATCATTATTATATTTCTTCAGGTTTCTTGGAATAAAGCATTAAAAAAAAAGAAAATACCCTTCACTTGTTTGTGGAGCGCACACTATGGACTATAATTACTTCGGCACACGAATTACTTTATCACATTAGAATTTATTCAGTACTTTGACCGTCCTATCTGGTACAATTATTTCCACTCAAGAAACTATCTCCACATGGAGTCAAGACCCCAGCCACAATGGCTAAAATCTGCGGTTGAACTCAGTCTACTTTTGTTGTTTGATTTCACAGAGCAGCTCAACAGTTTTTCGTCCGCTTCGTACTCTAAATGTCGGAGAAGGAGACTTCGTCATGGCGTCCCTTCATATTTATACCAGTTACCCCCTCTCTTCGGATATCTCCCCTTTGCCGCCAAGAAAATTTCTATAAATTTTCTGACTTAACTAAACTGTAATTTCAAGAGTTTTGAAAGTGACTACATGCTTGCTACATTTCTGGCGGTAGTGTTCATGGACATTTAAAATTTATACTGGTTCGATTTGTGGGATAATTGACCTCCTTTGACAGGCACTATATTTTTTGACTTGGCTTGGGTCACGCCATGTACACGCGCTTTGAAATAGTTCACAAAAATGACTTGAGATTCTTCCGCCGTCGACACGTGTGGCTGACGTCACGTATCCCAGAGCGTGGGACCGAAGGTAATCACCCCCTCGTCACGTGTCAAATCCATGCTATCAAGAATCGAACTTCTAAATGATTTGTCAATTTATGAATAATGTTCTTAGGGCACAAAGGTCATGGGTTCAATATGAATAATATATCCTGAGTCCACCCAGTTTTCACTCCCGTAATGCAAAGTTGGTCCAAAAACAGACCGATGTAATGATGGTTTCGTCCGGAAGCTGACTTCCTTCTTACAGAATACTGATTATCGCAACTGCGAACTCATTGCATTGGCTTTAATGCACTCTGATTCAATCTCATTTACTATATTATCAACCTGGGAGAACACATATCTTAAATACTTGAAATTACCTACCTTTTCCAGCTTTGTATCCCCATTCTGACATTCAATTATTTTGGATTTCATACCTACTGACATCTTTAGTCTTGGAAAGGCTAATTTTCACATCATATAACGGTGCACCTATTTTCAAGTTCCACGATATTAGACTGCAGGCTTTTGGCACAATCTGCCATTAAGACCAAGTCGTCAGCATAGGCCAAACTCCTCACTACGTTTTCATCTAACTGAATCCCTCCCTGCCACTTAATATCTTTCAGTTGTTAATCCATGTAGAAGGGTACAGGGAGAGAAGGGACTCATTGCATATTTTTTAATGGCAATCTTCACTACGTCTGTTGATGTTCACTTGAACATCCTAGTGCGCAACTATATCTATGAAAGAAGGAATTCCCTCCAGAGAAATGAGCTGAAAAATAAAGAGCGTACAAGGAAAGAAGGGACTCTTCGACATACCTACAGGGGAAGAAGGAGCTCAATGTATTCTTCTCGCGCTCAGTATAGGAGCAGCAGGAGTTTAGCTAAGCAGAACAGACTAGCTGTTACCCACGGCTTCGCTCGCGAGGATTTGGTAAGTTGATAAAAATTCATTGTTCCTCGGTACTACACTAAGATATTATCTGAAAACCTAAAGTATAAAAACTCACCGAAAAATTGCATTTCATTTACCCCAGAACCTCTTTGTAAACCACATTTGGGTCTAAGATGACCAGGCTACTGCCAGAGCTAAATCTGGAACATGCTACATGGAACTCTACATGTGAGAAACAGTCCTCTTTTAAGTTGAAAAAAAGGGGTTTCTTTATTTCTAAAGGCGATTCCAATTACCGATTTTCACATCTGTAACATATTAATTATCTAGATATATGCATCCTCATAAAGAGAATTCAAGTCCTTCTTCACTTATTTTCGATCTCCAGCTTAACTTGGTTTTCCGAAAAGAAATGTACGTGTTTCTTTATTTTTCAAGGGGATTACAAATACCTATTTTCACGTCTGTAACATGTTAAGTTTATGAGATATACTGTATATATACTCTTTTTTAAAACTGCCCCACTCCTTGCCTGAGTGGTCAGCGTTGAGGCCTTCGGTTCACAGGGTTCTGGGTTCCATTCCGGGCTGGGTCGGGGATTTTAATCGCGTGTGATTAATTCATCTGGCTCGGGGACAGGTTGTTTGTGTTTGTCCCATCACTCTCCTCTTCTTATTCATTCAACACACCACATTACAAACCACAACAGGAAACTCAATAGTAATTACATTCCTACACACGGGGTTGGCGTCAGGAAAGGCATCCAGCCGTAAAACAGGGTCAAATCCACATACATACATACATACATACATACATACATACATACATACATACATACATACATACATAAATACATACATAAATATGTTGTTGTTGTTTGAGTCATCAGTCCATAGACTGGTTTGATGCAGCCCTCCATGCCACCCTATCCTGTGCTAACCTTTTCATTTCTACGTAACTATTGAATCCTACATCTGCTCTAATCTGTTTGTCATATTCATACCTTGGTCTACCCCTACCGTTCTTGCCACCTACACTTCCTTCAAAAACCAACTGAACAAGTCCTGGGTGTCTTAAGATGTGTCCTATCATTCTATCTCTTCTTCTCGTCAAATTTAGCCAAATCGATCTCATCTCACCAATTCGATTCAGTATCTCTTCATTCGTGATTCGATCTATCCATCTCACCTTCAGCATTCTTCTATAACACCACATTTCAAAAGCTTCTATTCTCTTTCTTTCTGAGCTAGTTATCGTCCATGTTTCACTTCCATACAATGCCATGCTCCACACAAAAGTCTTCAAAAACATCTTTCTAATTCCGATATCAATGTTTGAAGTGAGCAAATTTCTTTTCTTAAGAAAGCTCTTCCTTGCTTGTGCTAGTCTGCATTTTATGTCCTCCTTACTTCTGCCATCGTTGGTTATTTTACTACCCAAGTAACAATATTCATCTACTTCCTTTAAGACTTCGTTTCCTAATCTAATATTTCCTATATCACCTGCCTTCGTTCGACTGCACTCCATTACTTTTGTTTTGGACTTATTTATTTTCATCTTGTACTCCTTACCTAAGACTTCATCCATACCATTCAGCAACTTCTCGAGATCTTCTGCAGTCTCAGATAAAATAACAATATCATCGGCAAATCTCAAGGTTTTGATTTCCTCTCCTTGGACTGTGATTCCCTTTCCAAATTTCTCTTTGATTTCCTTTACAGCCTGTTCTATGTAAACATTGAAAAGGAGAGGGGACAAACTGCAGCCTTGCCTCACTCCTTTCTGGATTGCTGCTTCTTTTTCAAAGCCCTCGATTCTTATCACTGCAGACTGATTTTTATACAGGTTGTAGATAATTCTTCGTTCTCGGTATCTGATCCCTATCATCTTCAGAATCATAAATAGCCTGGTCCAATCAACATTATCGAATGCCTTTTCTAGATCTACGAATGCCATGTACACTGACTGACAGAGCAAATGCAACACCAAGAAGGAGTGGTCAGAACTTTATGCCAATTGCAGGGTAGACTGACGTCACTGAGGTATGCTCATGATGTGAAATGCGCCGCTGTGCTGCGCACGTAGCGAACGATAAATGGGACACGGCGTTGGCGAATGGCCCACTTCGTACCGTGATTTCTCAGCCGACAGTCATTGTAGAACGTGTTGTCGTGTGCCACAGGACACGTGTATAGCTAAGAATGCCAGGCCGCCGTCAACGGAGGCATTTCCAGCAGACAGACGACTTTACGAGGGGTATGGTGATCGGGCTGAGAATGGCAGGTTGGTCGCTTCGTCAAATCGCAGCCGATACCCATAGGGATGTGTCCACGGTGCAGCGCCTGTGGCGAAGATGGTTGGCGCAGGGACATGTGGCACGTGCGAGGGGTCCAGGCGCAGCCCGAGTGACGTCAGCACGCGAGGATCGGCGCATCCGCCGCCAAGCGGTGGCAGCCCCGCACGCCACGTCAACCGCCATTCTTCAGCATGTGCAAGACACCCTGGCTGTTCCAATATCGACCAGAACAATTTCCCGTCGATTGGTTGAAGGAGGCCTGCACTCCCGGCGTCCGCTCAGAAGACTACCATTGACTCCACAGCATAGACGTGCACGCCTGGCATGGTGCCGGGCTAGAGCGACTTGGATGAGGGAATGGCGGAACGTCGTGTTCTCCGATGAGTCACGCTTCTGTTCTGTCAGTGATAGTCACCGCAGACGAGTGTGGCGTCGGCGTGGAGAAAGGTCAAATCCGGCAGTAACTGTGGAGCGCCCTACCGCTAGACAACGCGGCATCATGGTTTGGGGCGCTATTGCGTATGATTCCACGTCACCTCTAGTGCGTATTCAAGGCACGTTAAATGCCCACCGCTACGTGCAGCGTGTGCTGCGGCCGGTGGCACTCCCGTACCTTCAGGGGCTGCCCAATGCTCTGTTTCAGCAGGATAATGCCCTCCCACACACTGCTCGCATCTCCCAACAGGCTCTACGAGGTGTACAGATGCTTCCGTGGCCAGCGTACTCTCCGGATCTCTCACCAATCGAACACGTGTGGGATCTCATTGGACGCCGTTTGCAAACTCTGCCCCAGCCTCGTACGGACGACCAACTGTGGCAAATGGTTGACAGAGAATGGAGAACCATCCCTCAGGACACCATCCGCACTCTTATTGACTCTGTACCTCGACGTGTTTCTGCGTGCATCGCCGCTCGCGGTGGTCCTACATCCTACTGAGTCGATGCCGTGCGCATTGTGTAACCTGCATGTCGGTTTGAAATAAACATCAATTATTCATCCGTGCCGTCTCTGTTTTTTCCCCAACTTTCATCCCTTTCGAACCACTCCTCCTTGGTGTTGCATTGTCACTGTCAGTCAGTATATATATGTGTGTGTGACAAAGCACCCACGACCCCACGGTGTGGGAAAAGCGGTAGAAGAAGAAGATACTCATATTAAAATTCACCCGCTTTTTTATTATTTCACCCCGTTAAGTGGATTTTCCAAAAAAGTATGTGCATTTATTTTTAAAAGAGATTCCAAGTACCAGTTTTAACGTCTGTAACATCTTCAGTTTCTGAGATATATGTATCCTCATATAAAGTATTCAACTCCTTCCTCACTTCTTTTCACCCCACCGCCCTCACCCCTTAAGTGGATTTTCTGAAAACAAAAATGTGTGATTTTTTAATTTTTAAAGGAGTTTCCAAATACCAATTTGCATGTGTGTAGCATGTTAGGTTTTGTGTGATATATTGTAGATAATCTCGCTGCTGTAAGAATACTGGAGCTGACGTTGCCATGGTTACGGCAGTTCATTTCTTTATCCGATTCCTAGAGCAGGAGTAGTGAGGTGCCAATATCTCCATAAAGGTTGGTTTTGGGGCCCTAAGACATGGTTTTCGGGCCCGTAGGGCTTACCGAGTTTTGTTCTTTGCGTCAAGGGGCTTAAATTGAGCTTTGTCTCGTTCTTGTACGACAAATTCGATATTTCGCCTATATTAGCCAAGTATTTTTATATCTCCCCACGTCGCCCCCCCCCCCCTCGAATTGTTTTGAAAATAAAATATAGCCTATAGCAATCAGGGATAATGTATCTTTCTATTAGTGAAATAATTTTTAGAATCGGTCCGGTAGTTCATGAGATTAGCCATAACATACAAACAAACTTTACCTCTTTATATATTAGTATAGAAAAAGAAGACGTAAGGAGAAATAAAAATGTCAATATGAATTTGAGGCGATTTTCTTCGACTGTGGGAGAGATTTAGCTGTTACTAAAACCTCCGCGAATGATGTCTACTACAGGAGACAGTTATCTGTGTTTGTATTTTACGTCGATGTACTGTCCACTTCGCAAAGTATTTTTCACGTGTATCTGGAGCATGGAGGCAAAAAGAGAAGTGGCGATGTATGCTTCTTGTTGCATCACTTCTCCTACACCATTCTAATATAATGCACCTGAGTATGTTCTGTGACTCGTGTAGTCGAAAACAGAAGAAATTTACTTTATTTCGGTTCCTCTTCAACATGGTGAACGTTGAGAACACACTTTAATTTTTCCAATAAGGGGCTTCCTATCTTGAGAACGATGAGGGCATGAATTTGGTGGATTCCAAAGCAAAGGCAACTGTTCCTAGTGACTGGATCTCCATCATTAAAACCGTTTGTTAGTTTAACAGTTAGACGTTGTAACTGTTGACCACATAATGTTTAGGAGTTGAAAATTTTTTTTGGATGAGTCGTATACAAGGATATCACCATTTCCATCACTGCCAATAACAGAGATCAAGATCCAGGAAGAATTGTTGTTGAGCTTCCGGACCTCTTACAACAGATAATGTTCGTGCCCATCGAGACGGAGCGATCACTCAGTTCCTTGAGACGCATGGCATACAGAAAATGGTGTGGCCGGCATATTCTGTGTTGAACATGAATGACGCGAACTGAAGACAGGAATTGCCCACCGTACTAAACCTCCTTCTAACAACAACTGATTGAAGCTGATATCCAAGAGAGGAATAATCTGCAACCCCTCCCCCCAAAATATTGAATTATTTGGTTATATGTATATCTCGTCGTGTTCAAGCATGCCTCAGGACCCGAAGTACTGATCTACTCACAGTGGACGAAATTTTGTGTTCAAAATCTAACATTACCAACTTTTTGTTTTTGTTCGGTTTCTGTTGCTTTTGCACAGCTGACGGTGTGTTCTTTTCTTTGTGTATACCCTGCGTAATGTATAATTTACGTACATACAGACACCAAAATTAAAAGTACATTAAACCAGAATATGCAAAATTTCTTGAGATTACCAACATTAAATCTCACAATAGCACATTACAATTTAATGTATTTGTACATAACAGTTGTAAAATATGGTTAGATGTACCCCAGGGCTACTTGCCCTAACTTCGCCAAACATCGTTCAAATATTATGAAGTATATGGGGCTAATGAAAATGTTTTCCTCAGCCATTAAATTTGAGGAATTGTTACAAATTGTAAACTAATTAGTCTAAGATTTATCCTCTCTGCTTATCCCCTGCAGCTCTTACAACTCCTCACTCACTGACATTGCTTAGACCAGGGCCTCTCAGGGTGCATGCGCTTGGTGCATGCACTGTGCACGGTGCAAAAGACGACTTCCCTTGGTTGACCAGAGTGCAGATTTCCCACTCCTCGATTTGGAGCAATAGAGCTTACTCTCTCTTTCCTCACGCCTGTCTCGCTCGTTCCCCCTGTCTCCCTCTACCACACTTGCTCCGTAGCGCTCTAAATCTGAGCTGACTTGAACCGAGTAGAGCCGAGCTTAGCTGAGTAGCCTAGAGACGAAGCGTTGGTCCGAGCTGAACCGAGCGGGACCGATGCACAGTGCACAGAGCTCTTGGGCCTCGATTTGCACGCGTGAGATTTTGGGCGTTTGAGAGACCCTGGCTTAGACGATAAGGGAGCTATTCCATCCGGAGGTCCAATGTTCGAAGCTCAGTAGTGACAGTTGTCGTCTTCAATACGATTTCATTCAGCTTATACACACTAATCCCAGAAAATGATTAATAATAGCCTCCAAAATAAATGTTCTTTGCCCCATTCTAGTAACGCGTATGAACATTACTTCAGGTAGTGACTTACCAAAAAGCAATCACAAAACGTCAGGATTAACGACCATAATGATTATGGCTCCTAAAATTAATTATTTATAAATGTAACTACTTCATAGTCCGGAGTGAATATTACCACCAATTACAGTTCTTTAGAATTAATACATACAAAATCTGTGAGTGTGGTTTACATTCTCACTGTCTTGTATAAAAGTAGAGAACTATGTGGTCGTTTAACGTTTATGGTATTACGGAGCCTACTTTCTCATTAATGTGTTGTTCTTGTTTACAGCATGCTGATACTGGACTGCACCACAACATTGACCTCACTTATGATTCCATAGCGGATTCTCATTTTCTTCAAGATGATTTCATGACAGCTTCATCCCAGTATTACAACAACAGAGTAACGCTACCGCCCCCAATAAAAGCTACAACCTACGGGTTACCAAAACCCGTATATGTGCCAAAAAATTACCAACCCGTTTTTTACCAGACTCCGACTAGTGCCTCGAGAAGAGTAATCACAAATGAGTATTACCCTCTCCATGAAATGAACTACGACGCCGGACATTCCAAGTCATCTATATTAAGAAGTGGACATGGATCAGTAACAAATATAATACCATTGGAGCAAACATCTGGCTATGACGTACCGAAGTTGCCTACTCACATGCCATCTCAAGATCACACTAACTCCTACTTCGTGCCTGAACAGTGGGATACACGAACAAACCTAGATCAGGTGCGAATGCATCTGGAAGAGTTTCAGGGTGCCAATCTCTATACAAAGATATCTGTCTCTACACCAGAACAGTTTACTGATGAGATCCAAGCGGTCCTGATCGAACCATATCGAGGTGTGTCGGAGGCATCAGTACACAGCCGATTAGAGAATGGCCCAACAAGGGAAGGTATCCACAAGTCAAAAGAAGACTCAGCGACCCGAGGGAAACCACCACCTCATTACACATTTTCCAATCCTTCAGATTCAAGTAAGTACGGACTGAGTTCTACATTAGAGTTAAGCATTTTTCTTGCTGATACCATGAATTATCTGACCATGAGTAGTAGGCCTACACGTTGTTGGCAGTTCAAAACATATTATATTTGCTCCAACTGCATTTCTGATATTATCAGTTAGTTATTGGTTCACTTTTATTGATCAGTTCAAGGTTCAGCGTTGTTATCAGCTATATGTATTTACTGTGTGAATGTGATATCTCTGTCACAGCGGGGCTGCCCCAACTTTCCACCCATACCATGCTGTATTGAAATGTCTCTTACCACACTGACAAGTCGACTATGACGAACCGTAACGGTATGGAAATTCGTCCCAAACAGAAAGGTGGCACTTTGTTCTAGGCCTTTCCACAGGTTTTCCATAGGATTTTTTTGTTATTTGTTTTACGTCGCACCGACACAGATAGGTCTTATGGCGACAAAGGGATATGATTGCCTAGGAGTGGGAAGGAAGCGGCCGTGGCCTTAATTCAGGTACAGCCTGGTGTGAAAATGGGAAAACACGGAAAACCATTTTCAGGGCTGCCGACAGCGGGGTTCGAACCCACTATCTCCGGGATGCAAGCTTACAGCCGTGTGCTCCTAACCGCACGTCCAACTCGCCCGGTTCCCATAGGAATACTGTGGTAAAAAGTCAAGTAAATCCGTGTCCTCATCCCGAGGTGGTACAGCTCTTTTCATGCACACCCAATGGAGGTGAGCTGCACGTGCCGTACTGTACCATGTCATACCGCCCCTCCTGCCATTATCAAATCTCTCGCAGGACTGCGAAACGAGCAGGCTTCCCCGGATGTCAGCTAATAGTGCTAACCGTTACGTTACGGAATTGCGATGCTCTTAACTCAAAACCGTGCGCCCTCATCTTACAACATCTCAAAGTGTAAGACCTAAAGTTATATTCATAGACTCCTTGTACACACGATACAGGGAGGATTTGATCGAGAAGTAATGGGGATGCGGCAGATGGGTCATGTCCCGCTGTAATATATTTGCAGCCGACACCCATGAGTTTCTGAAGCAAACTGAGCTCACGCAAACAACACAGATGCTCCAGATACTAACAAGGGAAGGGTCTGAAGTGTGACACTCGGATTTTGACGAGACTTGGTATGACCGTGGTGGTCTTCAACTGACATCCCAGTGTGAAACATGAATCGCTCACCTGCCGGTGGCATGACTCCTCCTGTAGGGTAATATAATCGGAGGAGGAAGTGGTGTTGAACGGCTTGCCTTGCGAACGTTCAACACGTACTCTTTGGCTGAATGATCAAAAAAGTGGCCTTCGGTTCGGGGCGGGGGTTCGATTCCCGGCCGTATCGGGGATAATATCCTCGTCTGGTTAATTTCCCTGGCTTAGGAGCTGGGTGTTTGTGTTCTCCTCAAATGTATTAGCTCAGTTTACCAAGTCACATCATAAGGAAAATGCGAAATTGTAGCTGGCTGCAGGACCGATGAAACCAAAAGCCAATTACAAAATAAACACGTACAAGTACTGTACTTCCTTATATATACGTCCTGGAAATTCGACCGTTCACTTTAAAGTGAAAAATGGGAATTACAATAATAAACCTACGAAATATCGTGGAGTAATTCGTAAATAAATACCGCAATTTAGACCTGACAAGCTTCAGGCACGATTACGACATTTACGATGGTCAAGGAAAAAGAGGATAGAGAACAAATTGCGGACAAATCATAAGTGTTCCTTGACTCAATCCGCGCACGTCTGACAATGAATCAAAATGACAATACTTGTTACTACAATATCAACCACAGTGGCTTTCATGTGGAGGTCCATAGTGGACGAACACTCGAAAAGAATGATTTTTGCAGTGTGCATGGAGTCGTGCAATCTGTGACGAGCACCATTCCTAGTTACACGTTAATGTCGCTAGTATTATCAGTCGGAAAATTATGAGAGCCACTCTCCGTTGTTCTCCATGAAAAGGGCAGAAAATTCGGGCCAATCGTTGAAGAAAACTTCTTCAGCATTTCAACTCTGTATATAAGGGCATCGCAATCAGGGAAGACGATTAAGAATATTATGGAATGTTGGATGGGTGACCTAGTTTTACTAAATTAGACGACAACAGCTTGCTACTTCTGGACACATGAACGGAGTTCTGAGACTACTGTGGCGATTTTTACAACATATATCTTCATAGTATATTTTCATCGCCGCTGTTAGAAAAACAGGACGATTCAAAAGCAATGGTAATTATATATCACCAATTCTTCTAACAAGGTTGATAGCACCAAGATTTTACGTAAACAAAATAGCAACGAGCAGAGTGACAGTAAGCAACACTGGGGGAATAGAGGGAGAGGTTACGTAGTAGGTACCCAATAGAAGGCAAGGACCACCATTCGATAGCTCAGATGAACAACTGTATTAGAATAATATCTTTGCACAGTACACACAGATTAATATAGGATCTTAAAAGGTCCGAGATAAACATGGATGAAGATCATTAATGCAATTCCTACTTTCATTAAAGAGAAGAAAGTTCGACAATTCACAAATAAGAGGGGAGTAAAAGGAACTACTAGCCAGGAGTTCTTACAATTTTCAAAATAGTAACATTTTCAAAGAGCAACACTTTTCCATGACAATAATAATATTTGGCCACAATTTAAATCCAATACCTCTAGGGTGTTTTACAAAAGTCTAATAATCCAAGTGAAACAGGGAGAGGAGGGAAAAATGGAAGATAAAAATAGCAAGGATAAGAGAGGAAAGAAAAGTAGGAGTCCGACTGCGCAAATTTGAGAGAGTTCATCCACCCGTTACTGTCCTCGTTTGAATGCTTGAATGAATTATGTCGACGATGGTCACCCTTAGTCCACATTAAAACTTTTCATGAGGTGAAAATTTAAATCAGGAGGCACAGATCGAGGCCTTCAATAACTAGACCAAATAAACAGCCAGCTCGCCTGAAGGGCTAATTTAGAGTTCCAAAAAATAACACGTGGATTTTTAGCTCACCCAGATCCGACGATATTATGTTTCCAGTTGGACGGAATAGAAATACGCATCGCACGGCAAGCCGCACGAGGTCAGTGGCCCCTCCACTCATACACACTGTACACAAGTCGATGCCAGGCTGGTTTGACGAGCGAGGCTGTCCATTATATATATATGCAAAGAAGCGAAGACTAGTAATTTCGAGAAGGTTGAGGTGACGTAGCAGATGACGTAGTTAATGGTAGGTATAGACAGAGCGACAGACAGTATGCAGTGAGGTACGGGATCGGAGAGACGGGTGAGCACAAAATATGATTAAACCAGTAATACGTGGATGGGTAGACGGCAAAAGCAGGTTAGAATAATTAAAGTAGAAAGTAGATGATCCAGTAGAAGCGTAGATACGAAGATATTGCCGGAGTATGTAGAGACGTAGATGCGAAGATTATTCCAGAAACTCGTAGAAACGTAGATACAAAGGTTATGGCAGGAGCACGTTACATATTCCTGCCGCCGGGCGGTATCCGAAGGATGGGCGAAAGCAGGTCGGCGAAGCAGCAGCGATGTCCATGAGCGTCGCCTTCTCAGGAATCGACGATCGGCGACCAGAAGAATCGCAGTATCGAAAACAAAAACAAAGGAACAGCAGAAGTTTGGAAAACAAAGAAACAAGCGAAGCAGGGAAAATAGGGAAAAGGGAAAGGGAGAGAGAAAAGGCAAAAGGAAGGAGAAGAGAAAAAGGGGAGGGACAAAAAGAGATGCGGTCCGGACCGAATTGAATTGCATTGTTTAAAAAATGTAGCCAATATAAATATATAGAGAATTTCCCGTGAATATTTCGAAAAAAGCAAAAGGAGACTCCAAGTAAAAGAAATTACAATTCAAAAAAGGGCATGGGAGAGTATGACATCATGGTGTGTGTGGGTGGAGGGGTAAGGGACTGGGTCAGCCAAAACACAAAGCAAATAGATATATTCTCAAAAAAGTGGATCAGATTAATCAGTGTAGACATAACGAAAGCATAACTGTCATAAAACAAATTTTGAATGAATTCTCCCTCCGTACCCAAGGACAGAAAAGAAAAGAAATAAAATGATTCAAAAAGAAAATTTATTAAGTTCGGAAAAATGAGCCTTCCGAATATCCTGAGTGTTAGAAATAGACTGTAATTGAGCAGTAACAGAAGAAGGGAAGAAAGGATTCGATATGGGCCGATCCAATGAGGAGAAAGCTTAGCTAATATGTGATGTTGGGTAAAACTAATGGGGTGGATATTTAACAAAACGTTATCAAAGATCTTAAAGTTGGGAGGGCGGAGGCGGGAATTACATGTTTTCCTGTGAAGATCTCTCGCATGATTAAAATTACGAAGAGCTTCCTGTAATAGAAAGTCAGTAAGCAGATGAGGGGGGGTATGCAATAAAGAGGGTAAATTCCAATTTAAAGATAGGAGTATGAAGATCTCTTCCCAAGAACAGTTTGGCGGGAGAAAAGGAGGTAGAATCATTAAGAGTAGCATTTAAAGCTAAACAAAAGTAAGGAAGTTCGGTATCCCATGATTTTTGATCTTGGGAATAAAAGATGGAAAGAAAAGATTTAAGATTCCGGTGGTAACGCTCAACAATATTTGCCTGAGGGTGATAAGGTGAGGTACAAACTTTTTTGATTCCATAGAAAAAACAAAAGTTATAAAAAACTTTTGAAATAAAAGTAGCAGCATTATCAGAGACCAGAATTTTTGGAATGCCAATAAGAGTAAAAACGTGATTAGTTAGTAAATTAATAAAATCTGAGGAGAAATATTACGTAATGGACGTACAACAAGAAATATCGAAAAACCATCCAATAAGGTAAATATGTAGGAATTCGATTTGGAAGATTTAACCAAAGGACCGACAATATCGATGTAGAATTTCTCCGCTGGGTAAGTAGAATGGGAGGCAGCATATGTCCCGACAGGTTGATGATTTGGGGGCTTGTGCTTTTGACATGGGTCACAAGATCGGTCCCAAGAGAAAACATCATTTCGCATTTGGGGCCAATAAAACTGAGAGGCAATACGAGAATAAGATTTCGCCATTCCAAAATGTCCATCCTTAGAGGAACCTTGAAAATATTGAAATATAATGGGACGTAAGGTGGAAGGAAGAACCAAACGAGGAGTAGCCCGAGGGTAGGTTTGAGAACAATGAGTTGATTTACAGTGACTGACAGAGCAAATGCAACACCAAGAAGGAGTGGTTCGAAAGGGATGAAAGTTGGGGAAAAAACAGAGACGGCACGGACGAATAATTGATGTTTATTTCAAACCGATATGCAGGTTACACAATACGCACGGCATCGACTCAGTAGGATGTAGGACCACCGCGAGCGGCGATGCACGCAGAAACACGTCGAGGTACAGAGTCAATAAGAGTGCGGATGGTGTCCTGAGGGATGGTTCTCCATTCTCTGTCAACCATTTGCCACAGTTGGTCGTCCGTACGAGGCTGGGGCAGAGTTTGCAAACGGCGTCCAATGAGATCCCACACGTGTTCGATTGGTGAGAGATCCGGAGAGTACGCTGGCCACGGAAGCATCTGTACACCTCGTAGAGCCTGTTGGGAGATGCGAGCAGTGTGTGGGCGGGCATTATCCTGCTGAAACAGAGCATTGGGCAGCCCCTGAAGGTACGGGAGTGCCACCGGCCGCAGCACATGCTGCACGTAGCGGTGGGCATATAACGTGCCTTGAATACGCACTAGAGGTGACGTGGAATCATACGCAATAGCGCCCCAAACCATGATGCCGCGTTGTCTAGCGGTAGGGCGCTCCACAGTTACTGCCGGATTTGACCTTTCTCCACGCCGACGCCACACTCGTCTGCGGTGACTATCACTGACAGAACAGAAGCGTGACTCATCGGAGAACACGACGTTCCGCCATTCCCTCATCCAAGTCGCTCTAGCCCGGCACCATGCCAGGCGTGCACGTCTATGCTGTGGAGTCAATGGTAGTCTTCTGAGCGGGCGCCGGGAGTGCAGGCCTCCTTCAACCAATCGACGGGAAATTGTTCTGGTCGATATTGGAACAGCCAGGGTGTCTTGCACATGCTGAAGAATGGCGGTTGACGTGGCGTGCGGGGCTGCCACCGCTTGGCGGCGGATGCGCCGATCCTCGCGTGCTGACGTCACTCGGGCTGCGCCTGGACCCCTCGCACGTGCCACATGTCCCTGCGCCAACCATCTTCGCCACAGGCGCTGCACCGTGGACACATCCCTATGGGTATCGGCTGCGATTTGACGAAGCGACCAACCTGCCATTCTCAGCCCGATCACCATACCCCTCGTAAAGTCGTCTGTCTGCTGGAAATGCCTCCGTTGACGGCGGCCTGGCATTCTTAGCTATACACGTGTCCTGTGGCACACGACAACACGTTCTACAATGACTGTCGGCTGAGAAATCACGGTACGAAGTGGGCCATTCGCCAACGCCGTGTCCCATTTATCGTTCGCTACGTGCGCAGCACAGCGGCGCATTTCACATCATGAGCATACCTCAGTGACGTCAGTCTACCCTGCAATTGGCATAAAGTTCTGACCACTCCTTCTTGGCGTTGCATTTGCTCTGTCAGTCAGTGTACAATACGAAAGGGACCAGAATAGTTATTAGAAGAAATATCGTTTTTTAATTGTTGACAGTATGGATCAAGGTTCTGATGGTCTTGACATGACTGAAAAGACAAAGGGAAATTTATGAGAGAAGAAACAGGATTTACAGTAGCAACTGGAAGGTGGTTTATCTCAGAATCATTAAGATGATGATCTTCAAAGAGGCCGGACAACGCATCAGCTACTGAATTTTGAAAACCAGAGAGAATTTAAGACGTGACAAACGAAACAGCCAACGACCAGTGCGTCCAATTTTCGGAGCTTTATTAAGTAACCAAGAAAGGGCTTTGTTATCAGTGCTCACGATAAACTCTCGATGATCGAGATACTCCGCAAAATGTTCAATTGAGAGTATTAAATCAAGTGTTTCCCGTTCATATACGAAATGTTTACTTTCCATAGGTGACAATAAGCGACTAAAATAGGCAATAGGGCGAGTTTCACCCTGCACAGTTTGTTGTAAAACAGCGCCAATGGCGACATCGGAGGGATCCGTACAAAGTTCAAACTTGATATTAAAATCAGGAATTTGTATATGAGGAGCTTGTGATAATTTGGCCTTTAAACAGAAAAAGGCGTTTTGCTGCGGTTCATTCCAGTGAAACTTTACGCCTTTGGGTTCCAATAAGTTAAGTGGTTCAGAAATATGAGGAAAATTTGGTATATATTTGCCATAAAATCCCACCATGCCAAGAAA
The DNA here is from genome assembly GCF_040414725.1 of Anabrus simplex. Taxonomy (NCBI): domain Eukaryota; kingdom Metazoa; phylum Arthropoda; class Insecta; order Orthoptera; family Tettigoniidae; genus Anabrus; species Anabrus simplex. Next base: position 951,918,454 of record NC_090266.1, on the reverse strand, counting down.
GGAACGTAAGTGCTTTAAGTTCTTAGGATGAGGTACCTTGTAAACAGCAGAAACCCTATCCGGATCGACAGCAACACCGTTAGAACTGAGAATATGTCCTAAAAACTTAATCGAAGTTTGAGCAATTAAGACTTTGGAAGAATTTACCGTCAAACCTACCGAGCGAATACGTGTTAGGATTTCACGAACATGCTGTAGGTGAGTTTGAAGATCAGGGGAATAAATAAGAATATCGTCGATAAATGGGGACAGATATTGATATTTTATGTCAGAAAAAAGTGAATCAACAAAGCGTTGCATAATTTCGGAACCTAAATTTAGGCCAAAAGGAACTTTTTGAAACTGAGAAAGACCATTAGGAGTAATAAAAGCAGTGTAACGGGAACTAATTTCATGTAAGGGAATTTGGTTGTACGCAGAATTAAGATCAAAAATGGAGTAATATTTGGCACTGGAAAAATGTTGAAAAGCGGATTGCAATTTGGGCATAGGATAAGCATCGTATAGTATCCAGGCATTTAATTTTCTATAATCCACGATAAATCTTGAAGATCCATCGAGTTTATCGACATTAAAGGCTGGGGAGGCAAAATTAGAAGAAGAAGGTATTGTAGTTTTGACTTAAAGCATTTTATCAACTAATTGATTTAAAATTTTCTTTCTAGGAGGGCTTAAAAATGAGGGAATGAACAAACCGGAGTAGTATTGATTAAGTCAACATAAGCCTTGACATTTTTTACTGTACCAAGAACATGAGTGATAATGTCAGAAAATTCCGTTAACAAAGAGACAATTTGATCAGAATGAATAGAATTAATACTAGGAGAGATCGGTGAGGTCAAATAAGGATAATCAGCATTATTATTTAATGGAATAACTGCTGAAGAAAAATGGAAAGAAACCGTAGAGTTCAGTGAATCAAAAATGAGGCCAGTATGGGAATAAATCATACCCTAAAATAATAGGGGAAGATGAGTCAGAAACATCAAGAAAGGTAAACGGCCAGGAAAAATGTTGATTTTTTGACAGTAAGAGAAATATGACCAAGAACATCAATAGGTTGATTTGAGGTCGAAATACAACGGGAAGTAGAAGGAGATAAATGAAGATCGGAAAATATATTTTGTAAATATTCAAAAAAGGATAAACTGATTAAGGAAACAGCAGCCCCAGAATCAAGAAGAGCAACTGAAGGGACATTATTAATGGTCAAAACAATATGAGAAGTAGGGGGTGCGAGTGACGAGCCCTCACTCGAAAAGGTTTGAGAAGAAAATTTAAGTGGCAAAGAACGACCATTGGGAACAAAGTTAGAAGGAAACTGAACAACAGAAGACAGATTTTCCCATAATTACGCCTACTGTCTAACGACGCGGGTAAGACACGTTTCCCGAGTAGGGAGTAGCACAATTCCAAGAAATGTGAGCCTTTCCTTTGCAACGGAAGCAAATAATAGGAGAACGAGTATTATCAGAAGAAACGGACGTAGAAGGTAAAGCTAAAGAAGTAGAAGGTGGAGTACAAGAATCTACGGAGGTGGGATAGATGAGTAATAAGAAATGTCTCCCAAAGAATTAATGGCATGAAATTGAGCTAGGTTGTAGAGCTGAAGCATGGACGTAGGAGGACTTAAAGCTTTAAAAAGCAGCCAAAAGGAAGGAGTAGCGTAAAATTGGACAATAGAAATTAAGCGATGTTTCAAACATCACTGTAGGTTCCAATCGAATCAAGATAATCATGAGCAGGTTCCGTGGGGAGTTAGTGACGACGGATAAATTCAAGGCTAAGCTTACAACTTATTTCGTAAGGTAAGAAATAATTATGTATGGCAGTGCGAAGTTGATACCAGTTTGAAAAACTAAACATATTATCAACCCTAAATTTAGTGAAAAACCAGTAGTTTTGGGGACAGCAATCCCATTAATTGAGGAAAGGAAGCTAATTTGATGTTTTGAAATTTACGAGCGGAGAAGAGCCACAAAGTCATACTACGAGGATCAGTAGATTGTAATTCGGGTACTTGATCAAGAGATTGTTTTATAACCTTTACATTCAAGGAGGTATCAACAGACATGTATTGAGTTACTGAAGGAGGGGGATAAAAATGTGGATCCGGAGATATAGAATGTTGTTGAAGCAATGGAGAAGGCTTACTATCAGAATCAGTCAATAAACCGGGTGAAGCAACATAAGAAGAGAATGTTGGGGTATCAGAAAAAAGAAATTAAATCAGCAGTTGGAATATTAGGTAAAGACAGATTTCGATATAGTGGGGGTGGGGATAAGTTACTATCCTCACCTAATGGAAAATTATCCGAAAAGCAGGCCATAATGTTGAAACAACAACAACAAAGGGACAAAATTCGAGAATACCTAAAGAAATATATTAATTTGAAACAGTACTAGTTTAGACAAGAAAGTGTAGTTAGAATGAAGAGAAAAAATGTCGGATACCATTTGTGGCGAAGATTTTACAACATAAGTTATTTCTGCTTAGTATATTTTCATCGCCGCTGTTAGAAAAATAGGACGATTCAAAAGCAGTGGTAATAATATATCAGCAATTCTTCTAACAAGATTGATCGCACCAAGATTTTACTTAAACAAAATAGCAACGAGCAGAGTGACAGGAAGCAACAATGGGGGAATAGGGGGAGAGGTTCCGTGCTAGGTACCCAATAGAAGACAAGGAGCACAATTCGATAGCGCAGATAAACAACTGTATTATAATAATATCTTTGCACAGTACACACAGATTAATCTAGGATCTAAAAAAGGTCCGAGATAAACATGGATGAAGACCATTAATGCAATTCCTACTTTCATTAAAGAGAAGAAAGTTCGACAATTCACAAATAAGAGGGGAGTAAAGGGAACTACTAGCCAGGAGTTCTTACAATTTTCAAAATAGTTCACACATTATCATGTCATATAACATTCTTTTCAGGAAAACAGACGTAAACTTTTCAAAGAGCAACATTTTTCCATGACAACAATAATATTTGGCCACAATTTAAATCCAACACCTCCAGGGTGTTTTACAAAAGTTTAATAATCCAAGTGAAACAGGGAGAAGGAGCGAAAAAGGGAAGATAAAAATAGCAAGAATAAGAGAGGAAAGAAAAATAGGAGTCCAACTGCGCAAACTTGAGAGAGTTCATCCACCCGTTACTTTCCTCGTTTGAATGCTTGAATGAATTATGTCGACGATGGTCACCCTTAGTCCACATTAAAACTTTTCATGAGGTGAAAATTTAAATCAGGACGCGCCAGATCAAGGCCTTCAATAACTAGACAAAATAAACAGCCAGCTCCCCTGAAGGGCTAATTTAGAGTTCCAAAAAATAACATGTGGGTTTTTAGCTCACCCAGATCCGATGATATCATGTTTCCAGTTGGACGGAATAGAAATATGCATCGCATGGCAAGCCGCACGAGGTCAGTGGCCCCTCCACTCACACACACTGTACACAAGTCGATGCCAGGCTGGTTCGACGTGTTTTTTTTCGGGGGGTGCCCCCGAAGCCCGCTCCCCCCACGTGACCAACGACTCAATCTACATGGCCTCCGACATGCTATTATTTCTAAGAAGAAGAAAGAGATAGCAGGGAAGAGTGGGAAGTGATACAAGGAGTATCTGCCTGTTTCCATGTCAGACACGCTACTAGGCGAGATTGTATTAGGTATATGGTGTTGAAGTATGGTATTGAAGGGTCAGGGAAAAACCACATAGGCAGAAAGAAGAAAGAGCCTACATGTAAAACCTGACATCTTGTGATAGCACATGCAAGGATGTGGGCTGGAAAAAGACCAGAGGTTGTGTTAGTTAGGAACAGGTAACATGCACAATACATAAACCAATTCCTTGCCATTCCATCACCTGGGGATCAGTCCGTCTGGGCACTGCTGTGACTAGCACGGTCCTTGCCGGCTGCGGAGCCATGCGTCGAGTACCACTAGGGCCTGTCGCACGACTCCACCTCCTTGGGGTAACTCGTATCCAGTCTCCGATCCCGGAGAATGAGGCCAAGCCCGCCGAGGCGGGGGCCTCCTGGAAGGGGGTGGGTCATGGCGCCGGGCCTCCTTCCTCTCTGCCCGCGCCATGGCCCGGTAGACTGGGCAACTGCGATGGGAGGCCAGGTGGCCCCCCGAGCAGTTGGAGCACACCGGCGCGTTTCTAAGTGTTGCGCAGGCCGTGTAGTAGTGATCACCACCACAGCGGTTGCACCTCACCTCGAGCCCACAGCTGACCTGACGGTGGCCCCACCTCAGACAGCGGAAACACTGCAAGAGCTGCTGAGGGGGACGTTTCACTCTCACCTGACTGCCGCTACCCGCTGAGGTCCTATCCTGATTGGCTCCTCGGTTGACTGCTGTCCTGGGAGCAGTCCTGGGTTGCGGCTTGGCGGTCCTCTCCTGGTGAGCCAGCGTCGCCATCTGTTTCCTGGTGCGGCGTCGTCTTCTGCTTCTTCTTCCCGGGGGTTGCTTCTCGGCGGGGGAAGAGGCCTCGTCCTGGTGACCCTCCTCCCGGCCTGGTGACCCCAGGGTGGCTGATGGCTCCGCTGCGTCGCCATCTTCTTCTTTCCCCTGGCTGGCGGCGGCGGTGGCGTCGGTCGGTCCCAAGGGTTGCTTCTCGGCTGGGGAAGAGGCCTCGCCCTGGTGGCCCTCCTCCCGGGCTGGTGACCCCGGGGTAGCTGCCGGCTCCTCTGTGTCGCCATCTTCTTCTTTCTCCTGGCTGGCGGTGGCGGTGGCGTCGGTCGGTGATAACACTCGACTGCGTTCCCAGTCCTGGGGGGCGCACATCGAGGTTGCAACTCGACAGACGTGCAGGCAGGCTGGACCTGGGCAGCAGCCTCAGTACGCCAGGGGGCGTCCTTCTCCACCGCTGTGCTGCTTTCCACCATCACGGGCGCGTTCCTGGTTTGCGCCCGGGTAACAGGCCCTTCCTGGTAGGTCTGCGTCTGCGACCACTTCGCCCTGGTTGTCGCCTTGTTGGTCTGCGTGTACTTCGTAAAGTACAGCTTTCCAACTGGAGTCGCGCCGTCGCGGCGCTCGGGAGCGCCGCCGTCGTCCTCGGTCGTTGGCTCCGTCTGCGAGGCTGCCTCCTGATAGCCCGAGACGTCTAGGTGCTCCCTGAGTCCTGGTAGCCGGGCAACCTGGAACTGCTGGGACGCGCGCTCCTCGTAGACCCTGAAGCTGGCTGCGTCGTTAGGGCGGATGATGATCGCCCAGGAAGCAACCATAATGCCGATGATCGGCAGGAGTGGCTCTCCGATGAACTCCGCAGTCGCATTCAGGTGGTCGAAGACGCGCAGCGTCCCCTGGTAGTCGCTTTCCCCCGGCCGGTTGAACACCACCAGTCCCGGGCGTTCATAGCTGGGGACATCCGCCGTGTCGAGCGTGTCCAGCAGCTTCTCGACGGCTCCCTGGTAGTCGTAGTCGACCAGTCGCACTGGTAGGGTCGGCTTCTCCATCTTGGTCCTCCTGTAAGATAACCTGAAACAGAAGAAAGAGCGAGCACTGAGAAGTGCTACAGCTCAGACAATGCTCCTTCGAAAATGTACTAATAAGTACAAGTGCCTGGCTGATACTTGAAAAGTACAGAGCGCCTGGCAAGGAGAGAGAGAGCGCAGCGCGAGGCACGTATGTCCTTTCACTACGGCAGTCAGCTCGTCCTTTTTGGTTCGACGATTTTTTTTTTCGGGGGGGCCCCCGAAGCCCGCTCCCCCCGCGTGACCATCGACTCAATCTACATGGCCTCCGACATGCTATTATTTCTAAGAAGAAGAAAGAGATAGCAGGGAGGAGTGGGAGGTGATACAAGGAGTATCTGCCGGTTTCCGAGTCAGACTCGCTACCACGGCAAGAGTTTGTGTTAGGTATATGGTGTTGAAGTATGGTATTGAAGGGTCAGGGAAAAACCACATAGGCAGAAAGAAGAAAGAGCCTACATGTAAAACCTGACATATTGTGATAGCACATGCAAGGATGTGGGCTGGATAAAGTCCAGAGGTTGTGTTAGTTAGGAATAGGTGTCATGCAATCATAACCATTTCCTTGCAGTTTTTGTTATGGGGATCAGTCCTTCTTGTCACTGCCGGGTCGGCTCGGGTCTGCTAGCGTCTGGGCTTTGGGCCACAGATTCGTCCCATTGTCCAGCAGCCAGCAGTCCCTGGTGCCAAGTCTCCTTTTGGAGAGGGGGGAATTAGAGCCAAGCCTTGTATGCAAGGGGCTATCTTCTTCCTCCTGTCGATGTCCCTCTATGCGGTGTTGTTTGAACACACTTGTCACTGCAGATCTAAAACTAAGGTTATTAATAACATATGTATATACAAGTTCTCATTGGAGTGCCGGCTGTTTGCCTGCTCTCATGTCCAGCGTTCAACCTAGATTGGAGTGAAGTAACTTATTAGATAGATAGTTATTAGTGCTGCTTATAGGGCGCGGGATGGTGTTCCGCTCCCATGTCTCTGTAGGGGGGCGGGGGTGGATTGATACGTCCTTGGCCGTCTGGCTGCGTTGCCGTCGTCTTCTTAGGTTGTACATTTTGTCAACCTTCCTCGCCTGGTCCCTGGGTCTAGGACAGCTGAAACATATTTACATATTTACATAGGTGTCTGCAGTGTGTGGGTTAATGTAGTATATAGGTGTCAGCTTGGCGGGAGGGGGTTGACTATCGGCCCCTCGCCCACCCAACCCTGTGGCTGAACAGAATGTGCTTGGGTGTAGGATACTTTTTGTACAGATCGACGTCGTAGCGTCCGATCCCGCTTATTAACGGATTGATCTTATTACTCCATGACTTTCTGTACATGTTTAGTGTCTGTTTACGTATATGGTGCCTTATTGAGCTGACTTTCGCAATTCTGCGTAGTTGGCGTATTGGCGTGTCGTAAGGGAGTCTGGTCGCTGCTCGTAGGCATTTATTTTGTATTAATTCCAGCTTATCCAGGTTCGTCATTGCAGTGAACCCCCACGCTGGGGCTGCGTACATGATTATTGGTCTGATTAGGGCCTTATACATGTTTATGGCTACTTCCGTGTTAATACTGGACTTTTTGTTCAGTATAGGATATAGCTGGTTAAGTCGTATGTGTGCTTTTCTTTGAATTTCATTGATGTGGTGTAGCATGGTGAGTTTTCTGTCTAGGACTACTCCTAGGTATTTGACTTTGTCATGCCACACTATATCTTCGTTGAAAAGCTTTAGCGCTTTTATGTTGACTGGTTTGCGTGTGAGTCTGTTCTTCTTAATGAACAGCACTGCTTGGCACTTGTCAACATTGACCTTGATGCGCCATTTCGTTAGCCAAGGCTCGAGAGTTCTTAGTGCTACTTGGAGCCTCTTTCGAGCGCACGCTAGCTGTGGATGTTGAACTGTGATAGCGGTGTCATCAGCGTAGAGGTGTGTGGTAGTGAGTTCGGTAGTAGGCATGTCGTTTGTATACAGGACGAAGAGGATTGGGCCGATAAGGGACCCTTGGGCTACGCCCGCTCTAATCCTGCGTGTGCTTGACAGCGTGTTATGTACGTCTACTTTGAACTCTCGGCCCTCCAGATAAGATTTAATAAGTCTTATATAGCCTGGGTGGAATTCGTGGTCTATTAGTTTCGCTAGTAGGCCTTCGTGCCAGACTTTGTCAAATGCTTTCTGGATATCAAGGAAAACCGTTCCTGTGTCTCTTCGTTTGTTGAGACCTATGGTGGCTTGTTCTATGAATCGAGTGAGCAGTTGTGGTGCAGAATGAGCGTTCCTAAAGCCAAACTGCTCGTTGCGAATTATACCTTTTTCCTTGATATGCCCTATTAACCTTTTCAGTAGTATTTTCTCGAATACTTTACTGAGGGTGTCCAGAAGGCTGATGGGCCTGTAGTTGTTGGGGTCTGACTTGTCTTTGCCTGGTTTTCCAAATACGAGGATCCTAGCCCTTTTCCATTGTTCAGGGTAATATTGGAGTCTGAACATTGCATTGAAGATGCTGGTAAGTAGTGTTAGGGCGTTGAGAGATAATTTCTTAATTATTATATTCTGGATCTCGTCTGGGCCTGGCGCCTTCTTGGAGTTAAGATGACCTATAATCCACTTAATTTCGTGTATATTTGTCCTCTTAACCTCCGGCTTAGGTGCGTTTTCAAGGAATTCTGCTACCTTTGCCTCAGTTTGCCTGATGAAGGCTGGGTCAGATGGTATTTCGTTTGGAGTGAAAGCCGCCTCTATGGAGTCCGCTATGATTTCGGCTTTGTCACGGTTCTCGTATACTGGGCCGTTAGGTCCCTTGATGGTAGGGATGCTGTGTGTTTATCGCGTGAAGTGTCTCGCTAAGTTCCACACTGGCCTGGTGTTGGTGTCGAAAAGTTTGAGGTGGTTGTTCCACTTTTCCGACCTGTATTCCAGTAGTTGAGTTTGAATTTCCGTGTTTAGTTCGTTTTTCATCTCGCGGTCTTCGTCTCTGTGATGTCGAGCCCAGTTACGCCTGTGGCTGTTGCGCCTGAGTATTAACTCTTTTATGTGCGCTGGAATCTCGAAAAGAGGTGATTCTCTGTGTTTGCTTAGCGGTATGCTCGCAGTTGTGGCTGTTTGAATTGCTTCTACGAGGGTTTTGACTGCTTCGTCAATTTGGGCTGTGCTGTCTATTAGCATGACTTCGCTTCCCTGTAGGAGTGTGTCTAGCTTGCGTTCGAATTTGCCCCAGTTGGCTGCTTTATAGTTGAGCCGGCGTCTGGGGTTTTTCTCATATTCCTCTGGGTTCGCATCTAGTGTAAATATCACGGGTTGGTGCCTCGACCCCAGGTCGTTCACTACCTTAATGCTATGCCTTTGAGGAATATGTCGCAATAGGGCTATGTCAAGTATGTCGGATACGTGATCGTTCGGTGCTAGGAACGTGGGCTCACTGGGGGCTGTTACCACATAGTCCTGGGATAGCATGTGGTCATACAGCCTTGTGCCTGCTGGATTTGGTTTCAGGCATCCCCAGGTGGCGTGTTTCGAGTTTAAGTCCCCTCCTAGCACTGTGTTCCGATTTAGCCCTAGTACTGTTTCTATGTCGTGAGTGTTAAGGCTTGTCGGTCTGGAGTATGTTGCTATTACATTTATGAGTGTTCCCTGCACTGGTAGGGCTATTCCACATGCCTCTAGCGTGACCAGCTCTGGTATGTCTACCTCCATGTGCTTGATGTCCTTCCTTACCAGGACTGCCACTCCTCCAACTTTGTTAGCCTTATCGCTTCTGTGCATTTTGTAGCCTCTTATAGTGAACTTCCTCCCCGGAGGGAGGAAGGTCTCTGTTAGGAGAGCTACGTGTATTGAGTTCGCGGCTAGGAAGGCTTCGAGTTCATATTTCCTAGACCTGACGCCTTGGCAGTTCCATATTAGAACTCGAAGCTCCTGCGTGTTATTGTTATTATTATTATTATCTTCGTTGGGTTGTTCAGCCATCCGGGGTTAGGAGTTCGGAGATTGCATTAGCCAGGTCCCTTAGCCAGGGGTAGGGGAGCATGTTGGCCATCATAACCCCAGTGGTTATGGCTACCGACAGGTTCAGGTTCGGAAAGAAGGTTTTCAGGATTTCTTCTATCCTTTCCCTGAACGCCTTTACTGCCAGTTCCCCTCTGGCTGTTTTGCCTGTATCTGTGTTGTTGGTGAGATTGGTGTGGTGAGAGGTGAGGGCGAGGGGGGTGGTGGTGCGGATGCCGGCTGACTATCGGCAGGTTCTCTGCGGGGGGTGGAGCTGGCCTGGGGTGGGCCTTCTAGTAGCTCGGGAAGTGCTGGCGTGGACTTAACCTGCCTTTGTTTGTTTTCTTGGGGCTGGGCCTTCTTGTTGTTCTTGTTTGAGGTCTTAGCTCGGACGGTGGTGGGGGCTGGTTGGGCTGAGGGCCCGTGGTTGTGTTTACCTACCGTCCGTACGGGCTTGAAATTTAAAATGCCTCCGCCTGATGGGCGCTGGTTGTCTGAAGGACCTTGCTTTTGGCCCTTTGTGCCTGACGGGCCTGCGAGACCTGAAGGGTCCTTTGTACCTGATGGGCCTGGGTTCTTCTTGCGTGAAGCGCCTGTGCCTGATGGGCCTGCTTGGGCCTTAGGGTTGCCACGCTTATTACCCTTTGGCCCTTTGCCTTGATGAGCGGCTTCGTAGTCCTTGCGGCTAGGACAGTCTTTAAAATTGGCCGCGTGTTTTCCCCCGCAGTTAGCGCACTTAGAGTACGCGGGGTCGTTGCCGTGGGGGCAGTCACGGGACAAATGGGAGGCGGCGCATCTGCGGCATCTGGGCTCCAGTCGGCACGCCGCCCCTGGATGGCCATGCCTCTGACACACTCCACATTGGGGGCCAGTGGCTGGGGGGCGGTATGGCTCGACCGACACCAGCATGTTCGCGAGCATCCGCATTTTCCGCAGATTGTCCGCGTCTGGGGTATCCGCCACTGCAACTAGGAATAGGTTGCCCTTGGCTGGCCTATTCCCTGCTCGCATCCGCACAACGGAGAATGCGGGGATATCCTGAGCTTTCAATGCAAGCTGGATTTCGTCCGCATTACTTCCGTTAACGGGGGTCCTCACTACGAACCGCTTCATAGTGCTATTGGGCAATATTCTTACAAATGTAATATTTAGCCGTTTTAGCACCTCGATAGCGGTTTCGTAGCTCTCAAAGCTCGTCATGTGCAGCCGAATCGCTAAATGTGCGTCTACTCTCGGCCTAGAGAAATAATATTTTCTCTCTTCATGCGGCAGCTTTTTGAGGAGCTCCGTTTGGTTCGACGAGCGAGGCTGTCCATTATATATACGCAAGGAAGCGAAGACTAGTAATTTCGAGAAGGTTGAGGTGACGTAGCAGATGACGTAGGTAGTGGTAGGTAGACACAGAGCGACGGACAGTACCGGTATGCAGTGAGTTATGGGAGCGGAGAGACGGGTGAGCACAAAATATGATTAAACCAGTAATACGTGGAAGGGTAGATGGCAAAAGCAGGTTAGAATAATTAAGTAGAAAGTAGATGATCCAGTAGAAGCGTAGATACGAAGATATTGCCGGAGTATGTAGAGACGTAGATGCGAAGATTATTCCAGAAACTCGTAGAAACGTAGATACAAAGGTTATGGCAGGAGCACGTTACACTACTTGATATGCGTTCTTCCAAGCAAGGCAGTAGCAGTCAAACTTTTGCCCAAACACACTACTTCACTCGTACAGCCTTTGGACATGTACGGTTTCCGTGTATGGAAGTCTTTGTTCGAAGAATATGGGACGCAGTTACCTTACAGAATGACGAGTTCGTCATGTATGTTCGCATTAACACACTCTGTTTGCAGTCGTTCGTGTACTACCAATTATCATATCCGACTACATTATGCCTGGCAACTCTGCTGCTGTGTAGCCTTCCCAGTTCTCTCTTGCATATGACACACTAGCAATTACCCGCGGCTTCGCTTGCGTGGATTTCGAAATTTGATCAAAGTAATCGTTCCTCGGCATTGTACTAAGACATTATCTGAAAATTCCTAAAGTATGAAAACTCACCCAAAAATTGAGTTTAATTTACCCCAGAAATTCTTTGTAAACCTTGTTTGTGGTATTACCTTTTGGAGCTAAGACGGCCATGCGACAGCTTCCTTCCCACTCCCAGCCCTTCCTTTTCCCATCGTCGCCGTAAGACCTCTCTGTGTCGGTGCGACGTAATGCAACTATCAAAAAGTATCGACTAATTTTTCAATTCATTCACCCCTTAAGTGGATATTCCGAAGACAAAAGAACGCGTGTTTCTTTACTTTGAAAGAAGAGTCAAAATACAAATCTTCATGCCTCTAACATCTTCAGTGTTTGAGATATAAGTATCCTCATAAAAAGAATTCAACTCATTTTTCACCCCAGTCACTGAAGTTGATTCCCCCACCACTCCCTCAAAATATGCGTGTTTCCTTATTTTTAGAGGAGATTCCACGACTGAAATATGTTAAGTTTTTGAGATATACTGTAGATATGCTAATTTTAAAAATTCACCCCCTTTTTCAGTTCCCCGAGTGTATTTTCCGAAAAAGATATTTATGTTTCTTTACAGGAAATTCCATATACCGTACCAGTTTTCAAATATGTAATATGTTACGTGTCTCAGATAATTTGCAGATATATTCTTTTTAAAAATTCACCCCGTTTGTCACACCTTTTCACCCACTATTCATCGGATTATCCAAAAAACACAAAACAGTGTTTATTTTCAAAGGAGACTCCTAATACCAATTTACATGTCTGTAATATCTTCAGTTTTTGAGGTACAATTCTCCTCAATAAAGGTGTTCAAAACTTTATCCCCCTTTTTCCACCCCCTTATTGAGATTTTACGAAAAAAATGCGCGTTTCCTTATTTTTAGAGGAGATTCCGAATAACAACCTTTATGGCCATAAAAATTTCAGTTTTTGAGATATAGATATCCTCATTTAAAAAATTTACCCCCTTTTCACCCCGTTAGCGACGGAATATCCAAAAATCCTCCCTTAGTGAGCACCTACACCCTAATATAACTGTATCCCCAAAATTTCATTTCTATATGTCCAGTAGTTTTGGCTCGGTGATGATGAATCCGTCAGTCAGGACATGTTATTTCATTTATATAGAGGAGCAATTACCGGCGGCTTCGCTCGCGTGGATTTCGTAATTTGATCAAAGTAATCGTTCCTCGGTAATGTACTAAGACATTATCTGAAAATTCCTAAAGTATAAGAACTTATCCAAAAAGTGAGTTTCATTTACCCCAGAAATTATTTGTTAAACATGTTTGTGGTGTTACCTTTTGAGGCTAAGACGACCATGCAACATAGAACTGTACATGTGAGAAACAGTCTTCTCTCAAGTCGAAAAAATAAATACATGTTTCTTTATTTTTAAAGGAGATTCCAAATACCTATTCCCACATCTGTAACATCTTCAGTTTTTGAGATATACATAAATATCCCCATAAAGGATTTCAACCCCTTGATCAGTCCATCCCCTACCCTCATCCCCATCTAAGTGTACTTTCCGAAAACATTATTTTAAAGGAGATACCAAATACCAATTTTCACGTCTGTAGTATCCTCATTAAAAATATTTCAACTATTTTTCACTTCTTTTCATCCCCTGTTAAGAGCCTTCTCCGAAAACAAAAAGGTACAGGTTCCTGTATTTTTAAAGGACTTTCCAAATACCAAGTTCCTTGTCCCTAACATGTTAAGTTTTTGACATATAGTGTAGATATACCGGTACTCGTTTTAAAAATTCATCCGCTTTTCCAGTTCTTTTCAGCACCTTAACTGGATTTTCCGAAAAAAAAGATGCGTGTTTCGTTATTTTAAAGGAGATTTCAAATACCAGTTTTCATACCTGTACGAATGCAACACCTTCAGTTTTTAAGATAAATGTGTACTCATAGGAATAATTCAACTTCTTCTTCTTCACTTCTCTCCAACCCTCTCCCGCCTTAAGCGGACTTTCGGAAAACATAAATACGTGTTTCTTTATTTTGAAAGGAAATTCAAAATACCATTTTTCACGCCGGTAACAACTTCAGTTTTTAAGATAAGGTATCCTCATAAACATATTTCAACTCCTTATTTACTTATTTTCAACCACACACCCCTTACGTCGATTTTCCGAAAAAAATGCATGCTTCTTCATTTGTAAAGGAGATTCCAAATACTAATTTTCACGTCTGTAACATCTTCAGTTTTTGAGATATAAGTATACACATAAAAGTAATTCAACTCCTTTTCACCCACCCCCTCCTTCCTACCCGTTAAGTTGATTCCCCCCTCCCCAAAAGTGCGTGTTTCTTTATTTTTAAAGGAGATTCCAAATGCCAATTTTCACGTCTTTAACATCTTCAGTTTTTGAGATATAAGTTTCCTCACACAAAGAATTCAACTAATTTTTCAATTCATTCACCCCTGAAGTGGGTTTTCCGAAGACAAAAGAACACGTTTTTCTTTACTTTGAAAGAAGGTTCCAAATACAAATGTTCATGCCTCTAACATCTTCAGTTTTTGAGAAATAAGTATCCTCATAAAAATAATTATTTTCCTTTTTCACCCCAGCCGTTAAGTTGCCCCTCCAAAAATGCGCATTTCTTTATTTTTAACGTGATTCCAAATACAAATTTTCACGTGTGAAACCTTAAGCATTTCAGATATGAGTTCCTCCATAATTCATTTTTATCACTTCCTTTCACACTCCCCACTGAAGTGAATTTTCCAAAAACAAACAGTACCTGTTTCTTTAAAAGAGCTTCCAAATACCAATTATCACGACTGTAACATCTTCAGTTTTTAAATATATGTATCCTTGTAAAAGGAATTCATCTCCGTTTTCTCCTCTCCCCCCACCTACCAAATGCGTGTTTCTTTATTTCTAAAGGAGATTCAAATATCAGCCTTCAGGTTTGTAACATCTTTAGGCTTTTTGTGTAGATATATATATTCTCATACAAATAATTCAACCAATTTTCAACTACTTTCACCCCTCCCCCCCTCGTTAAGGTGTTTTTCCGAAAACCAAAGAATACGTGTTTCTTTATTTTTAAAGGAGATTCCAAATACCAATTTCCACGTCTGCAGCATGTTAAGTTTCTGAGGTATACTGTAGATACGCTACTTTAAAAATGTCAGACCCGTTCTCAGTTCCCCTTAGGTGGATTTTCCGAAAAAAATTAAATTTCTTCACAATTACAGGATATTCCAAATACCATTTTCAAATCTGTAATGTGTTACGTGTCTGAGATAATTTTCAGATATAGTCTTTTTTTAATTCACCCCGTTTGTCACTCCTGTTCACCCCCTATTCTTCGGATTATCCAAAATCACAAAAATGCGTTTCTTTATTTTCAAAGGAGATTCCAAATTTCAATTTTCATGTCTGTAACATCGTCAATTTTTCAGATATAAGTCTCCTCATAAAAGATTTTCGAACCCTTTTCCCCCCTTTTCACCCCCTTAATGGGATTTTCCGAAAACAAAAGTACATATTTTTTTATTTTTAAAGAGATTCCAAATACCAATTTTTACGTCTGTAAACTTTCAAGTTTTTGAGATACAGATATCCCTATTTTTAAAATTCACCCCCCTTTTCACCCCCTTAGCGACGGAATTTCCAAAAATCCTCCCTAAGCGAGCACCTGCATGTTAATATGAATGTATCCCCAAAATTTCATTTCTTTATGTCCAGTAGTTTTGGCTCGGTGATGATGAATCTGTCAGTCAGACAGTCAGTCAGTCAGTCTGTCACTCAGTCAGTCAGTCAGTCAGGACAAGTTATTTTATATATATAGATTTCATGAGTGTTCAAAATGTGTAAATATGACAATGCTACGGTGTAGTTGGTGTTACAAAGAAACATATTTCCAGCACTTCTTGAAAGATAATCACTGCTGTGAACAGTATGAGGCCTGTAGTTATGTAAACACCGTCAAGTTCAACAGGTGAAATACCATGCGAATTGCTAATTTTTACTTGTGATTCATTTTGTAATTTGTCATACGCCGAAAACTTTCCTAATAAAAGCAAAAATACATCTTCTCGATTTATTTAGAATCTTTTCTGTTATACACATTTACCAATTACTGTTCCTTCATTTCGATTTTTCTTCTCTTTTTATTTCTTTTCGTACATGTTCCTTCATTTATCTTTCTTAGGCATAATACACGCATGCTCATAAATTAAGGATAATTGCATATTGTGGTGCCACACAACTGGCGCTAATAGCATAGGCACATAGTGAACACAAACGAAACATATCTGTAAGTCCACGGTATTGGTGATAAGTTGAGAAAACCGTCCCAAAACACATGTGCTACAAAACGCCACAGTTTCCTACGCATGTACCCCGACTTCAATATGGGATATGATCACCATGCACACGTACGCAGGCCGCACAACGGGTTGGCATACTCTAGATCAGGTGGTCGAACAGCTGTTGGGGTATAGCCTCCCATTCTTGCACCAGTGCCTGTCGGAGCTCCTGAAGTGTCCGAGGGGTTTGAAGACGTGCGGCGATACGTCGACCGAGAGCATCCCAGACGTGCTCGATGGGGTTTAGGTCTGGAGAGCAGGCAGGCCACTCCATTCGCCGAATATCTTCTGTTTCACGTTACTCCTCCAAGATGGCAGCTCGGTGGGGCCGTGCGTTATCATCCATCAGGAGGAAAGTGGGACCCACTGCACCCCTAAAAAGGCGGACATACTGGTGCAAAATGACGTCCCAATACACCTGACCTGTTACAGTTCCTCTGTCAAAGACATGCAGGGGTGTACGTGCACCAATCATAATCCCACCCCACACCATCAAACCACTACCTTCATACAGGTCCCTTTCAAGGACATTACGGGTTTGGTATCTGGTTCCTGGTTCAGGCCAGACAAAAACCCGGCGAGAATCACTGTTCAGACTATACCTGGACTCCTCCGTGAACATAACCTGGTACCACTGTTCCAATGACCATGTACTGTGTTCTTGACACCAGGCTTTACGGGCTCTCCTGTGAAAAGGGGTCGGTGGAATGCACCTTGCAGGTCTCCGGGCGAATCAGCCATGTCTGTTCAGTCGTCTGTAGACTGTGTGCCTGGAGACAAGTGTTCCAGTGGCTGTGGCAAGGTCCCGAGCAAGGCTACCTGCAGTACTCCGTGGCCGTCTGCGGGCACTGATGGTGAGATATCGGTCTTCTTGTGGTGTTGTACACTGCGGACGTCCCGTACTGTAGCGCCTGGACACGTTTCTTGTCTATTGGAATAGTTGCCATAATCTTGAGATCACACTTGTGGAACACGGAGGGCCCGTGCTACGACCTGCTGTGTTTGACCAGCCTCCAGTCGCCCTATTATTCTACCCCTCATAACGTCATCAATATGTGTTCGTTGAGCCATTTTCACCACACAGTCACCATTACCACGTCTGAAAACATCTGCACACTTACTCGCTGCACCGTATTCTGACATGCACCAACACACCTCTGCGTATTTGGACTGCTGCCAGCGTCACCGTGCGACGACCGCAGGTCAAATGCACCACATGGTCATACCCCGAGGTAATTTAAAACCTGAAACCGCCCACCATAGCGTTGTTTCACCATGTATCAGCATTATTCTTAATTTTTGAGCATGAGTGTAGTTGGGAACGTTCACGAATCACCAACGACCACGAAACTTGCTAATTTTACAAAACAACTATTTTATCTATGGCAGCAAGGAGACACTGGCATTCCCATAACTATCTGATAGCAAGGAAATACCATGTTCAACGTTCGTAACTCAAGTGCACAATTTCCCTTCCTCCTTCCACAACATTACTTCGCGCAAGAAGTCTCGCCACCGGCAGGCGAGAGATTCAAACATTGAACTGTTTTTGTTTTGTTTTTTGCTGGTGATTTAATGTCGTACTAACACATCGAAGGTTTTCGAGGATGCAAGGATGGGAATGGGCTAGGATTTGTAAGGAAGCGTTAATTAAGATATATCCCCTAGCTTTTGCCTGGTGCAAAAATGGGAAACCACGGAAAACCATCTTCAGGGAGGCCGACGATGGGATTCGAACCCACGATCTCCCGAATGCAAGCTCAGAGCTACGCCACCCTAATCGCATGGCGAACTCGCCACAGAACTTCTAACACGTTATAAATGGCGTAAAAACGAATGTCGGCAAAAAAGGTACTTCGCAGCGGAACTTGAGTTGAACACGTCTCGTCAAAAGCGACGTCACGCATCGGGCCCTTCCCTCGTAAGTAGGAGGTAGAGTGAAAAAATAGTGAATTATTTTCATCTCTAATAAATAATCATATAATTCCACCATAAGGCGAAACATACATTGGAGTATAACTTCACAGTCTACTCACCAAAGCAACCACGGTACGAATTCAGGCCAATGTACAGTATGTAGCATTTTGAAAATTAAAAGTCATGGTCTATGGTAGGATCTCTGGCTATGATCACAACGTCAACAGTCACACAGAACTTCGTGCTTGCTTTGTTTGAATCATACATCAAACTGCCGAAGCTTCAATTTCTTACGCACTTAATTCAGAGAGAGAGAGAGAGACCTCCTGTGTGACCCAAGATTATTGACAAATTTGCATATGCCGAGAAGTTTCAAAATCAACAAATATGGCCGAAAAAGATTCTTGAAATTTAACCCGGTGCCAGTATTACCGCAATTTCTGTTGCAGAATTAGTGACTGTAACAAATGAAATGCAGTATATCAGGAATGAAAGAAGAAAATCCCCGAATGAGACAACTCGCTGAGGGTAGAAAGTAAACCACTGATTTCAGATGCTAGGACTTCATGTTTTTCCACGCTAACAATGCTATTGATGGGTATATGTCTAAAAATAGGGTACTATGATAGTCATGAGTGCTGGAGATGACTAACCCATTCGTCCCATGCAACTACTTTGGTGTATCAAGTGCTTTCTGAAAGCACTCCTCCTTACCTACCCACCAGATTTCACTATCGTAGTTCACTACACATGTTCAGTACCCGGTCAGGCTGCAAGCTAGAAATTCCTGTACATTGAACCGCAACCTAAACAAATCGTTCACAGTCACCGCCACGAGCTGGTGCAATGAACTCCTTAATGGCATCAGGGAAGCCAAATCTAAGGCAAAGATTAAAATCCTCCGCCAGCGTCGTCATATAAACACTTCCAGTCTTTCTTGAGTGTGAATGGGATGCATGAATGAGAGTGAATATGGTTGTGTATTGTAACGTGTTCCATTTTACACTTTAGTTATATTTCACTTACTTTAGTTATTTTAGTTAGTGATACTTTAGTTAGTTTAGTTCATACTTTAGGTTGTAAAGATTTAATATGTTTAATTACGTCATTTCAGTTGTTATGCTGTTACCATATATTAATTTGTAAATTGTTGAAATTCTTACATTGTAAAATTGTATATATCATGTTGTAAATTAGTATTCATTTATATACATGAATTGTTTAAGTGTGAGAAAGGGCCAGGAGCCGTAACTTCGACACAATAAAGTCGCTTTAATAATAACCTAGTAGTGACAGTTCAAATGCTACAGTTAATACTCAAAGATTCAAATAACGATATGCTATAACAATTTACACTAAGATCATATAAAAATACGCCACTGTGATTCTAATATTACCTACATTATATTCCATTATGTCAATATATATTTTTCTATTAAAACGCATAATCTTCACGCTAGAAAACCTCTCTTGGATCATCACTTTAAGCTCTGTAAAGGCTATATTTAGGAGCCTCTACATATACTTCCTTTCCGCGAAAACAGTGCTTCAATTGCACAGCTCGTACCGGAAATTTTTGCGGTGGTATTTTTAGGTTATCCGTCCGGATGTGGATTCGAAAGTAAGGCGGATGATATTCTGGCGTATTCAAGTTTTCTCCATTAGACAAGCAGTTTTCTGAGTCCTGAAAATGGTTTTCCGTGGTTTCCCATTTTCACACCAGGCAAATGCTGGAGCTGTACCTTAATTAAGGCCACGGCCGCTTCCTTCCCATTGTTAACCCTTCCCTGTCCCATCGTCGCCATAAGACCTATCTGTGTCGGTGCGACGTAAAGCAACTAGAAAAAAAAGTTTTGCTGAGTCCTCCGTTTTCAACTTTTATCAGACAACTAGCAAGACACCCGTGCTTCGCTACGGCTTTAATATGAAAGTAATTATTCAATGTTTTATATTTTGGAGAGTCCGCAGTCAGATAAGTCTGTAAAATACGTTTTTAGTTCGTACGTTAAACGGTTTTGGGGGAATGATTATTTATTTTATAATCTACCTCACACTGAACCTCGTACGGAAGAATTTAAATGATTTAAACCACATCTGATTTAACTTCTAGGACGTAAAAGCGACCAACCTGTGAAATTTTAATTTTGTACGTCGAACAGTAATGGAGGATGAATAATTTTTTAAGAGGCGAATGTTTTGAAATATTTATTAACATCTAGGATATAGAAGACCTCCCTTCATAGATAAAGTTATGAAGAGTTTCGGAAGAGTGGATATTGTGTTTTAGAGAGACAACTACCATCTAAATTCCTTAGGGAAGAATTATTTTGAATTATACGGTATTTTACACCTAGGACATAAAAGAAGACCCTTCTCGTAAAATAACAAATTTGTGCGCGAAACGGTTTTGGAGGGATGAATAATTTTATTTACGGAGCTCACCTCATTTAACCCTTCAGCGATAAAACATTTAAAAATATTTCCTATTTCACACCTAGGATTTAAAATATATACCGCTATTTGGAATTTTGTCTTCGGACGTTAAACGGTTTCCGAGGAAGGAATAAATATATTTGTTTTCGGAAACTAACCCCAATTTAACTCTCCGAGGAGTTAAATTTGTTTCAGACCTTCTGTTATTTAACACCTAGGATATCATTTGACATTTTAACTTCGTAATTCAATCGGTTTCATATAAACGTATAATTTTGTCCTCATTCCTCATCCCCCAGTCGAAACTACTTAGGGGTGCATTGTTTTAAGTCCACTTCTTATTTGTATCCTCATAAAAAGAATTCAACAGCTTTAACACCCCCTTATTTTGATTCCCTCCCCCCCAACAAAATATGCGTGTCTCTTTATTTTTGAGAGATATTCCAAATACCAATATTCACGTCCGTAACATCCTTCGTTTTTGAGATATAAGTATCTCACACAAAGAATTCAACTTGTTTTTCAATTCATTTACCCACCCTTAATTGCATTTTCCGGAAACAAAAGAATACGTGTTCCTTTATTTTTAAAGAAGATTCCAAATACTAATTTTCATGTCTGTAACATCTTGAGTTTTTGAGATATAAGTATTCTCGAAAAATATTTCAACCCACTTTCAGTCCTTTTTACACCCCCGTAAGTGGATTTTACGAAAACAAAACAATACGTGTTTCTGTATTTTTAACGGAGATTTCTTATACCAATTTTCACGTCTGTAATATCTTCAGATTTTGAGATACCAGTATCCTAATAAAATAATTCAACCCTTCTTTCAGTCCTTTTTACGCCCATGTGTTACTTTATTTTTAAAAGAGATTAAAAATACCAATTTTCACGTCTGTAACATGTTACGTTTTGAGATATACTCTAGATATACTCATTTTAAAAATTCACCCCCTTTGTGAGGCCCGTTCCCTTCCCCCTAAGTAGGTTTCCCTAAAAACAAAAAATACGTGTTTCTTTATTGTTACAAGCAGGTTCCAAATGTTACTTTTCATTACTGTAATATCTTCAGTTTTTGAGATATAAGTATCTTCAAAAAGGTATTCAACCCTTTTCTCACCATTTTCACCCCGTTAAGAGGAATTTTTCTAAAACAAGAAAATACGTGTTTCCTTATTTTTAAAGGAGATTCCAAATAACAATTTTCACGTCCGTAACATCTTCATTATTTAATGTATAATATCCCCATTAAAAGAATTAAACCCTTTCTTCACTTCTCTTCACCCACCCCACCACTTAAGTGGATTTTTGGAAAACAAAATACGTGTTTATTTTTAAAGAAGATTCCAAATACAAATTTTCATGTCTGTAACACCTTCAGTTTTGAGATATAAGTATCCACCTAAAAATAATTCAACCCCTTTTTAGTCCATTTTACACCCCCCCCCCCCCCCCCACTGAAGTGCTTTTTCCGAAAACAAACAAATACGTGTTACTTGTATTTTTAAAGGAGATTAAAAATACCAATTTTCACGTCCGTAACTTGTTAAGTTTTTGATATATACCATATACATGCTCATTTTAAAAATGTACGCCCTTTAACACTTCCCCTTAAGTGAATTTTCAGAAAACAAATTATGCGTGCTCCTTTACTTTTACAGGAGATTCCAAATACCAATTTTCACGTCTGTAACATGTTACGTTTTTGAGATATACTGTAGATATTCTCTTTAAAAAATTCACCCCATTTGTCACTCCTGTTCACCACCCCTTAAGCTGATTTCCCAAAAACAAAAAATACCTGTTCCTCTATTTTAAAAGGAGATTCCAAATACCAATTTTCACGTCTTTAGACTGTTCGGTTTTCGAGATATAGATACATTCATTTTTTAAACTCCCCCTCCTTTTCTCCCCCTTTGCGGCAGGATATACAAAAATCCTCCCTTAATGAGTACCTACATTTTAATATGAATGTAGCCCCAAAATTGCATTTCTTTATGTTCGGTAGTTTTGGCTCGGCGATCATGAAGCGGTCAGTCAGTCAGTCAGTCAGGACAAGATATTTGATATGCATAGATGAGGTGATTATATTTTCCTGTTGGGCAACAGTCTTTCATTTCCGAATGACCTATCGAAATAACAAATAATACGCCATAATAGCAATGCTGCCATTTATTCATTTAGTAAACAGGAATATATACCACGTTGTAAATAGCTTATGTACTGAAATTATTAACACAAACATACAGCTGATAAAGGTACATTTTATTTATTTCAGCTCCGCGTACGACGGCAAGTCTTCCATCTAGATGGATACCAATAAATGCCCCAGATGACTCTGTTCCTGCTAGAGCATATGACATCACACCACCTGATCTTTCAAGAGATAATAACAGTCATCTTTCAGGTAACTTCATTTTTGGGTAGCAAGTCTATATCCAACGTAAGATTAAAACTGACCACGTTCTTCATCAAGAGCTGTACATTGAAGGATTTCTGGTTGATGATGATGATGATGCTTGTTGTTTAAAGGGGCCTAACATCGAAGGTCATCAGCCCCGAAGGATTTCAAATAAGACCTATGTTGGGTCTCGTAACTTCCTCTACTATGTGCTCGATGCTGTAATTCTCTCTACTTGCTGTTGATATTTTCCATGGTTATGAGGAGTTAACTGGATTAGCTAGATTAGCTTCCGTTGTAAGTAAAATCACTCCGGTTTTCAAACCAAATTTACAAACACCAAACTTTTACACGAACTTGTTTATCTGTGCAAATTCACATCCCTATATCCGAAGGATTTGGTCGACAAACTTTTGTTGGTTTGACCAGACCATGAATCCAGCAGAAGATACGATTCAGTTCCAGTATTTTACGCATCTAGAACAATACAAGAACTGTTGACGACTTACTAATGGTGCTGCAGTCATATTCTATATGTGGAGACGGGTTACGTTGTAGTGTGTTGGAAACACGTTTGCCAAATTTACCACTCACTTCCTGAAAGCAGATGTTGGACTGAGTTGTTCAGACGGTTAAGACCTTGCTTTCAAAGCCGAGTTAGCAGGTTCGATCCTGGCTCAGTCCGGTGATACTTGAAGGTGATCAAATACGGCAGCTCCGTACAAGTAGATTTATCGGCAGACTAAATAAATCCTGCGGGACAAAATCCCGGCATCTCGGCGTCTCCGAAACAGTTAAAGTACTTAGTGGGCATAAAACCAATAACATTATTACACACATCAACAAAAGATTCTGTATTATGTATTATGTAGTTGATGGCATAGAAAACCAAAACACAGACGTGATTGAGGAGGATACATTAAGGGTGTCAGGAGTATAGGTGCAGATATTTTTCTAGTATGTAAAGAAAAATACATCTCGGAATATATGCCATGAACTTTTACCTTGCCCTATTAATTTTCCCATAATTGAGTCAAACATTTCAGGACCTAATGTGTTGAACGGCCGTAGTAGGAAGCGCCGGTTATGTTATACTGTCCTCCTGCAGTGTAGTCTCAGTAGCAGAGTATAGGGGATGTTGAACCTCTTTGTTATCACAGGCCAACTCATGTTGCTGTGCGCTTCCCCTAACCGCTTGGCAAGTAGGGGAGGCTGACTCGCGTGGCAGACCACTTGCTGTACTCCAAAACCGGTCTAGGGTACTCTTATGTGAAAAGTATACATAATCCTTACCGAGGTATCCACTTTTGTACATTCTCTTATTGCCGCCGAGTGTTATTTTGTACTCGTTTACGTACAGTATGTGACATCGAATATCCGTACAAGCACACATAGAATCAAGTGTTGTGCAGTTGTGTGTGATTTACAAAACGCCAATGACATTACTCAAAACTGATCGAAGCTGATAAGGATGTGCTGCAGGGTATTTTAATAAAAGGCTTATTATTGGACACTAAATGCCGATGGGTAAAATGATGACTGTAATTGACCCGTTTAATTAGAGCTTCCGTAATAATTATTACAACTACTACTAAAAATAATATTTTTACGTTCCACTAACTCATTTGTAGCGTTTTTGGACACTCCGAGGTGCCAGAATTTTGTACCACAGGAGGTTTTACATGCACATAAACCTACTGACACGAGACTGACGTATTTGAGCACCTTCAAGTAACTCCGAACTGAGCCGCCTTCGAACCTGCCAAGCTGAGATCAGAAGGCCAGCACTCTATCGTCTTAACTACCCAGCCCAGCATTAAAGCTTACAGTAAGTTGGTAGTGCGGTTAGGGGTGCGCAGCTGTAGGCATGTATTCGGGCGATTGTGGCTTCGAACTCCACTCTCGGCAGCCATGAAGACGGTTTTGCGTGGTTTCCCATGTTTACACCAGGCAAATGCTGGCTGGGGCTGTATCTTTATTAAGGACACAACGGCTTCCTTCCAGCTCCTATTCCTTTTTTGTACCATCGTCGCCATTTTGTGTGTCGGTGCGACGAAAAACCAATTTTGAATTGTCATCATATTTAGGACATTATACAACCGTTGAGATCCATAGTTATAAACGATGAGAAGTGTTTTCTGGGCAGATATTATTGGCGAGTAATAATAATAATAATAATAATAATAATAATAATAATAATAATAATAATAATAATAATAATAATAATAATAATAATAATAATAATATTCTTAATAATGTTGTTGTTGTTGCTTGCGTCCCATTGGAGACGCGAGGTGTCGGTATTTTGGCCGCAGGTATTCTTTAACGTGCCAGTAAATCTGCTGATGAGAAGGGGACGTATTTGAGCACCTTCAAATACCACTGGACAGAGCCAGGATTGAGCCTGCCACGCTTTATCCGTCTGATCCACTCAGCCTGGCAACTTTCATTTTGAAAGTTTAAAAATCACTTCAAAAGCAGCAGTAATTTATACTGCTTTATTTTATCATTACACATTTTTTTTTCGTTTGGAAGCACGAAATGAACGTGCGTTTTAATTTATTTACTTTTGTACCATGCCCAATATTCGTTTGAAACGAAACGTTCGATGCGCTTCGACAATTCAATTCTGATACTAATCATTCGGACATCATATCCCATGCATTCTTTTATTGACGTAAGTAACTTTGTTCTTGTACACAACTTTGCCTTGCTACTCCTACCTTTACTCAATGAAAACCGGACACCGTAACATATATCACGTCCCGAAGCGCGTATCCCAAACTTACGCTGGAATAATTATAATAGCACATGATCGTACAGGCCCTGCACCAGATAGTCATGTCACTTCCACACACGCTGGAGCATGGGGCTATCACCACATTCAGTGTGGGTGGGATATAACTAGGCAGCCGCGAACACACGATTCCCCAAGTCAGTAAGAGTTGAAATACGCGCAAATCGCATAGTAAAATGCGCGTGGTTTAGAGGGGAAAATGTTTTCCTGACGGTATTTAGAGATGTATAGCAGTCTAATGCGACGTCCTATAGGCTTTGTGTTTGCTCTGTTTTGTGCATTATAAGAAATGAAGAATTAAGGTCGGGGGTGTTTCTACATACGACGAGTAGTTCTCACAAAATCCATGTTAATGAAATCACACTGTGGGAGAACATCCGACGTAAGCAGTTTGGCACCTGCACCAGGCGTGTCACGTGCCAGATCAGTACTCTGCTGTTCCAAGCGTCGGGGATGTGGTTAGACGGGTTCCCTCCCGTTCATGCAACTGGACTAGAGTTATGAGCTGCCTGCCCGATCTTCACCTGAATAACTGTTGTCAGAGAAGTGAATTATCGTTCGTACTAGTCGTACGCGAGTTCCGTAGTAGTAGTAGTAGTAGTAGTAGTATTTGAATAATGTCAGTGTATGAAAACCACGAAGACCTTGATATGCTGCTAGCGTATGGTGAAGCACAACAGAATACGGGTCGCGCTCCACGAATCTGTCGGGAAAGATTTCTGAACAGACAGGTACCGAATCCAGCAACGATACTTGTTGTAGAGCATAGTGTTCGTGATATTGGTTGTGTTACATCACGCTATGAAAAACGAGGGCCTGAACGGCCACGTTCAATCCTAGATGAGGAAGAAGACATACTGTCAATGGTAAACGAAAATCCCGGGATCAGTACGCGTAGTATAACATGTGCCGTTGGTATACCAACTTGGACCGTTTGCAGGACACTGCAAGAAGAGCGAATGCATCCTGACAAAATTCAACGGGTGCAGTGTCTTTCACCAGCTGATTGCCAAGTTTTGTTCTTTACAAGTTGATGTACGTCGCACCGGCACAGATAGGTCTTATGACGACGACGGGACAGGAAAGAGCTAGGATCGGGAAGGAAGCAACCGTGGCCTTAATTAAGGTACAGCCCCAGCATTTGCCTGGTATGAAAATGGGAAACCACGGAAAACTATCTTCAGGGCTGCCGACAGAGCGGTTCGAACCCACTATATCCACTCATGGGCTGTGGAACATCCACTCTCACTACGACAAGGCAACTTTCAGCACCGGTTCTCAATTAATATCTGGATGGGTGTAGTAGGAGTTCGGTTACTTGCACTATTCATCATTTTATTAATGTTATTTTGCTCATAGGTACGTTACCGGAGCTTTCAATGGACGCGTCGGTTCGACTACCCAGAACCATGTAGATTGTACACGATGGTGCAGACATTTCCTCAACGGTGGACAGGACGACGTGGATCCATCAATTGGCCAGCCAGATCTCCAGACCTTACTCCAGTGGATTATTATGTCTGGGGAGACATGAAAAAAGAAGTATATCGAACTGAAGTAACCACTTTCGATGACCTCCGAGAAGGTATTTTTCAAGAAGCAGAAGATATTCGAAACAATCCTGGTGTCCTGGGAATGCGTGGCAACTGGATTCGGAAAAGTGAAACCTGCATAGAAGCCCAGGATGGCCAGTTTGAACAATTGCTACGAGTTGAGTTTGACTTTGGTATGCCAGATGATAACGCCATAGCACTACATTTCTGCAGCGTATTGACCGGGAGTACAGTAAAGAATCGATATAGTACTTTAAGTCTCGATAGTTAGATATTCTCATAAATTCGAGCACGGAAATTGATGTACCGGTAACAAAAATTATAAATCGAGAGTTTCAGTGCGCGAATGGCTTGTGCGTGGCGAAAGCTGAACAAACACACGGAAGACGTGCTTGTTAAGACGTTAGACATTAACTTTGAACGCAATTCGGCAGTTCCTCAATCCTACCCGGCACGTGGCTCGGATTCATTACGTGTGGTCGAGCAGTTTATATTTTGTTTTGTACTCACTACGAGTTAAAACAGAAGGTACTTTGCGTTTTAAGGGCCGATGACCTTAAAAGAGCAATCATCATCATCATCATCATCATCACATTTTAAAAATTCAATAAAATGTGTGTTTTTGTATCCATCACTACTAAATAGGCAATCTAAAGTTTAACTTACGTAAGTTGCCTAGTGCGTTTTTTAATTTACAAAAGATAATTTTAAATGTCTTTAAGGCTAAGGACACACAGAAAGCAGCTTTAAGCTTGGAGAAGTAACAAGCGAGAGAAAGCAGGAAAGCAATGTTGAGCAGCGCTGGTACTTTGGCCAAACAGAAAGCAACAGCGGTTGTACAGACATGCCGCCGGTACTATCATAATTTGCGAGATTATTATTGCTAAATGAGTTTTCTCCAGTGTAAATTTATCCGATTGACAGTCAGAGACAGTGGATTCATGAAATTAATTTACGAGGGAAGAACATGGCGAGTTCAATAACTTGTATAAAGAATTATGCAACTGTAATGAACGATTTTTGAATACCTGCCAATGTATGTAGAGACATTTGATAAATTATTACATAAACTGAAACCCAGATTGCGAAGAATGCAACTAAATTACAAAAAAATTCATAGTAGAGCAGAGGCTTGTTGTTACCTTGGGGTAAGTAAAATAACAACAGTAGTTCTATTGTATTTGCAATAGCATTTTATTGATTAACGTAAAGAAGCACAGTTTCATATAAAAAATACAGATATTAGATCATTAAAGAAGCATACTTTCGTATTAAGGTGGAAAAGGGATATATTAAATCACTTATGGATGGATCTTCGTACAAAGTAAGGAAACTAAACATTAGACGATTAATAGAGGAAACTAAATCCATAAGAAAATTACATTACGTCACTATAGAAATTACCACACCTTTTTATTAACCGAAAAAAGCATATTTTCATATAAAGGTAAAAAATACATAATGATATTCAGAACAATGCACAATAATAAACTACCTCAGTTAGGTAATGTTCCTGTCTTTTTTGTGAAATACATCCCACAGTACCGGTCTTTTAAAAACTGATAAAATCAATTCATCTGTTCCAAAAGACATGGTGAGCTCGGGACAACACGCTTACAGCTGAGCAGCAGGAAACAAACTGATCTGGCTTGAAACGGTGGTGGGCAATAAAAGCGTGTGAGCAATAGAGCTGGTTCTGCTATTATCTTGCCATGGCCGTGTTCAACTGCTGGCTAAATTCTACGCGCTCAAGTGCTCAGGACCGCTTGTTAATGATTGCTGCTTCAAAACTCTTTCTGCGTAGTCTTACCCCTAGTGTAAGTCAATCTGCATGTACTTGTTTCCCAAGCTACTTTGCTGTAATGTTTAACATACGTAAATTTTTCGTGTACACAGGCTTTTTCATGTACTCGTAATCTCGTAAATCCGTGTTTTTCTGTTCGAGATAGTCTCGTTACCGTCCACCTGGAATTACCTAGCCTCAACTGTATGTTAGTTCATTCTTGTCTACAACAGAGTGTTACTTTTACGGCTGTAGATCGTACGGCCATGTCACTCTTATATCTGTGTTCCTAGTGTGAGCCTTGTTCATATATGTCATGCTTGACTTTGTCTACGGTTGCCTTCTTCTTCTTCTTCTTCTTCTTCTTCTTCTTCTGGAGCCTTATGCCTTATCTCAGATGTATTCTACCGGCATCGTCTTAACATGCAGTAACGTAATCTGCTGCGACTAGTTATTACCACAATCATAGTAAAATGCAGGATCTAGTTGTAGCGGAATCCTCTTAGATACGTTCGACATCTGTGAATTGTGTATAATTTGATAACTTATCGAGTACCCGCGAAAGCGACCGTCAGCCTGCTCCAGGTTGGTGGCCACATGTCTGTCACGTGTAACCTTGTTTATGTTTCTCAGATTTGCTGATGTGTATGCTTGATGTGTATACACAAAACCTGTTTGTCACACTTCGTACTCTCGTGCTAACCACAATACGAGGGTACTGCTGACTCATCCCCAAGAGCTGTACTTGGTTCTGGTCTTACGCATATAATTCTGTAGTTAACTACTGTGACAGATTTTACCACATGTGACGTGCATTTCATCTTGTTTCCTCCTAAACCACGCATATTTTACTATTTCTCTCTGCCTTTCAGCTCTT
Source organism: Anabrus simplex (assembly GCF_040414725.1). NCBI lineage: Eukaryota > Metazoa > Arthropoda > Insecta > Orthoptera > Tettigoniidae > Anabrus > Anabrus simplex. The sequence goes on along the minus strand of NC_090266.1, from coordinate 951,888,878 downwards.
TATGACCTGGTGTATCGTGTGTTCGCGACTGCTTGTGTATACCCCACCCATAATGTAGAGGAGGTATCCTTTACCCGGGAGCGTATCATTAATTTTGACAATGCCCATATACGGACAGAAGAAAACATCATGTCATTCGCCAAGGTCATTTCCAGCACAGGTTTTCTATACAAAGTGTTAGGGGTATACGTGCAGATATTTCTTGTAGCAATAGAGTACGATGTGAGGAACCACTATATATCAAACTTTCAGTAATCCTCGGAAGTTATTTTCGAGAGCAAAGGGATACGATGTTCTTAGAATAGGTAGTATACCTTGTTCTTTTGAATGAATAGCTTTCCTTTGATAACAGGCAAGTCACGCGCCATCCGTGCCAAACTGGTTTCTGTTTATGTTTACGAGCAAATTTACTACTGTAACAGCTGAACGCCACCTATGCAATGTCACGAGGTGTTACGTAACATACTTGTCAAACTGGTTTTAAGTTTAAGAGCAACTGAACTACGATAACAGCTGAAGGCTGCTACTAGTGTATGCCATGTTTTGTTACATTCTCACCAGACTGGTTTTGTTGTTGTTAGTATTTAGTTTCCGTCTTACGGGCTTCAGACAACCCTGGTCATCGTTTTCGGACCCTGGAGATGTATCGAATTGACAGCGTTAATACTGGTTCATTTGCTGTTACGTCCTTTAGGGGATTGGGATATATGTGGTCATCAGCCCTGTGGTCTAGTGAGTGTGGAAGTGACCTGAAAACCTTTGTCGGTGCGGGACCTGTACGAGCGTGTGGTATAATTATTGGTAGGGATTGGCGCGCCGGGACGTGAAATACGGTACGATTCCCGTTGTGCATTGCGTAAAGGTAGAAGAAAGATGGCAGTTCCTTACGCTAACGAAAGCATGCATATGATAGGATTTCCAAATGAGTAGCATCGGAATTGAATTATCGAAGCACATCGAACGTTTTGTTTCAAACGAATAATAGACATGTTATACAACTAAATAAATTAAACGTACCTACATTTCGTGCCTCCTGCCGGGTTGAGTGGCTCAGACGGTTGAGGTGTCGGCCCTTCGACTCCAACTTCGCGGGTTCGAAGCTGGCCCAGTCTGGTGGTATTTGAAGGCGCTCAAATATTGTACGTCAGCCTCGTGTCGGTAGATTTATTGGTACATAAAAAGAACTCCTGCGGGAATAAATCCGGGCCCCTCAGCGTCTCACAAAACCGTAAAAGTAATTAGGGGGACGTAAAGCACTATTATTATTATTATTATTATTATTATTATTATTATTATTATTATTATTAGGTCATTAAGAGCTGAAATACGTGGAAGAAAATAGTAACATATGCGTGGTTTAGGAGGAAACAAGATGAAATGTAAGTCACGTGAGACAACATCGGTCGCAGTAGTTAACTACAGATTACTATGCGTAAGACGGGAACCAGGTAAAGCTCGTGGAGATGAGTCAGCTGTAACATCGAATTGTGTGTAAACATCAAACATACACATCAACAAATCTGAGAAACATAAACAAGATTACACGTTAGAAACATGTAGCTATTAACATGAACGCCAGGCCGACGGTCGCTTTCATGAGTACGAGATGAGTTATCAAATTACACACAATTCACAGATGTCGAACGTATCTAAGAAGATTCCGCAACAACTACATCCTACATTTTTAGTATGATAGTGCTAATAACAAATCGCAGCATATTACGCTACTGCGTGTTAAAATGATGTCGGTAGAATACAGTATACCTATTAAGATATAATGCTCCAACAGTAGAAGAAGAAGAAGAAGAAGGTAACGAGAGCCACATAGTCAAGCAGGACAGAGCCAAACAAGGCGTACATTAGTGACACAGAAAAAAGAGTAGCATGGTCGTAGGAACTACAGTCGTGATAGTAACATTCTGTTGTAGAAAAGAATGAACTGATATACAGTAGGGGCTCCTTAAATCCAGGTGGACGGTAATAAGACTATCTCGAATAGAAAAGCATGGATTTACGAACGTACACGAAAACGCATGTGTACAAAAAATGTACCCATGTTAAATATTACAGTACAACAGTTTAGAAAACGGAAACATACAGATTGCCTTACACTAAAATAAAATTTAAACTGTCTTTTGTAAATTAACAAAACACTCTAGGCAACCTTCTTAATTTAAATGTTAACAAATAGTTCCTATTTCAGTAGTGATGAATACAAAGCAAACATTTTATTGAATTTTTTAAACGTGATAATGATGATGATGATGATGATGATTGCTGTTTTAAGGTCATCGGTCCTTCAAAACGCAGGGTGTCTTTTGTTTTAACTCGTAGTAAATAAGAAACAAAATATAAACTGGTCGAACACACGTAATGAACCCAAACCACGTGCAAGGTAGGATTGAGGAACTGGGGAACTGCGTTTAAGGTCAATGTGCAGCGTTTTAACAAGCACTTCTTCCGTGTGTTGTGTTCAGCTTTCGTCATGTACAAGGCACTCGCTCACTGAAACTCTCGATTTATAATTTTTGTTACCGGTACATCTATTTCCCTGCTCAGATTTATGAGAATATCGAACTATGGAGACTCAAAGTACTATATCGATTCTGTACTGTACTCGCAAGTAATTAACGCTGCAGAAATGGCGTATGATCTGACATACCAAAGTAAAACTCGCAGCAATTTTTCAAAATGATCACCATGGGCTTCTCTGCAGGCTTCACGTCTTCGAATCCTGTTGCGACGAATTCGAGCAAGACACCAGGGTTCGTCAGAATATCCTCTGCTGCTTAAAAAATATGTTCACGGAGGTCATCCGAAGTGGTTACTTCAGTTCGATATATTTTGTGTTTCATGTCCTCCCAGACATAAAAATCCATTGGAATAAGGCCTGGAGATCTGGGTGGCCAATTAATAGTTCCACATCGTCCTGTCCACCGTTGAGGAAATGTCTGCACCATCGTGTAAAATCCAAGTGGTTCTGCGTAGTCGACGCGACACGTCCTCTGAAAGCTCCAGTAAAGTACTGTATCTACAGGAGCGAGGTAACATTAATAAAAAGATTAGTCCACGTAACCGACTCCTACTACGCCCATCCAGGTGTTAAATCCGAACCGGTGCTGGAAATTGCCTTGTCTTACTGAATGGGGATGTTCCACAGCCCATCAGTGGGATATAGTGGGTTCGAACCCCTCTGTCGGCAGCCCTGAAGATGGTTTTCCATGGTTTGCCATGTTCACGCCAGGAAAATGCTGGGGCTGTACACTAGTTAAGGCCACGGTTGCTTCTTCTCGATCCTAGCCATTTCCTGTCATGTCGTCGCCGTAAGACCTATCTTTGTCGTGGCAACGTACATCAACTTGTAAAAAATGGTAATCAGCTGGTGAAAGACACTGCACCCGTTGAATGTGGTCAGCGTGCACTCGCTTTTCATGCAGTGTACTACGTATGGTCCAAGTTGGTACACCGACGGCGCGTGTTATACTACGCGTACGGCGCCCGGGATCATCGTTTACTATTGTCAGGATGTATTCTTCCGCGTCTAGGATTACAAGTAGCCGTTCAGGCCCTCGCTTTTCAAAGCGTGATTTAACACAACCTGTATCGCGAATACGCTGCAGTAGAGCAAGTATCGTTGCTGGATTCGGCACCCGTCTGTTGGGAAGCCTTTCCCGATAGATTCATGGAGCGCGACCCGTATTCTCTTCTGCCGCACGGCACACTAGCATCATATCATGGTATTCGTGGTATTCATACACTGGCATTATTTAAATACTACTACTACTACTACCACGACTACTACTAAGTAACTCGCGTACTAGTACGGACTATAATTCGCCTCTCTGACAGCTGTTATTCAGGTGAAGGTCAGGCAGGCAGCTCATATCTCTAGTCCTGTATCATGTAGGGGGGCAGGAACTCGTCCAACCACATCCCCGTCGCTAGGAACGGCAGGAAACCGAACCGGCATGTGACACGTCTAGTGCTTTTGTCGCGCTGCTTACGTTGAATATTCTCCCAGGGTGTGATTTCATTATCATGGATTTTTGGGAGACCAATTCGCCGTATGCAGAAACACCCGGGACTTCATTTCTTCATTTTGTTATAATGCACAACATAGCTAAAAGCACAAAACCTATAGGATTTAGATTTAGATTTAGATTTAGATTTATTATTTTTCTTTAGATCTACAGTAATAATACCCATTTGATCCGTTATAAAGAAAAATAACAATGTCCAGCCTAAGCCAAATTACATACTACTAACTTGGTGGACCCTACACAGGCGGAATACCGGACAACCATGCAAGGTTCCACCCCTAGCTAAATCTGTTAAGCTGCCTCTAACATGGACGGATGACCGGCTCACATGCTAGGGCACCCCCTATCTCTAAATTAAGCCTATAACTAATTACAACATTAAATCTATACTAATCTATCTTAAGCTGCCTCTAACATGGACGGATGACCAGCTCACATGCTAGGGCACCCCCTACGTCTAAATTAAGCCTATAACTAATTACAACATTAAATCTATACTAGTTCTAAATCTATACTAATCTATCCTAAGCTGCCTCTAACATGGACGGATGACCAGCTCACATGCTAGGGCACCCCCTACATCTGAATTAAGCCTATAACTAATTACAACATTAAATCTATACTAATTCTATCCTAGTACCTCTTATCATTAACTAATAAATCAAAACCAATACTGTCTCAATACACATAAATACACCTTCACTTGAATAAATACCCTCTAAACTTCGCTATCTTTCCTAATATCCATAAATACACCTTCACTTGAAAAAATACCCTCTAAACTTCGCTATCTCTTTTAATATCCATCCATCGAACTCAACACTCATTCACTTCATTTCCATGCCACATATCATTACATATCTACCTCTTATCATAAAGACACCTTTACTAGAATAAATACCCACTAAACTTCGCTATCTTTCTTATCATCCATTCGCCACAATGCCCCTGCTGAACATACACACAAACCTTTGCACATTCCATTCCTCCTACATTTCCTCTACTTGTCTCTCTCAGGGTTGCTGATTCCATGCTTCAGCGGTATTATGAATGTCACAGACCCCATACATGCTAACCTTAGCACATTCCATTCCTACTACATTTCCTCTACTTGACTCCCTCGTGGTTGCTGATTCCATACTTCCGTTACACTCACATTCTGCTAATACGTATTCTACTCATGTTGCAACTTTATCACTGCACTACCTATCTATTCCTGCTCATCTTATTCAACCATGCTTAATCTTATTAAATAATCATCTAAAACCAACTTTGCTTGCCGATTTACCATTAACTAATAAATCACTTACCAATACCATTTAAACTTCGCTACCTCTCTTAACATTCATCCATCATCGTCATACTTAACACTTCAATTCCAGTCCTCATTCACTTTACAATTATAATACACATTAAGACATCTTTACTTGAATAAATACCATCTAGACTTCGCTACCCCTCTTCTCATCCATCCATCGAATTCAACAATCTATCCATCTTATATCTCAAGTCTCATTACTTGAATAAGTACCATACAATTACAGTACACTTAAAAACGCCTTATCACCTCGCTACCTCTCTTATCATTCATCCATCATACCATACACATGCAGATACCATCACTTCTTTACTTTAACCATTACAATGCCCTTCGAACTCAACAATCCATCCATCTTATATCTCAAGACACCATTATATGAATAAGTGCCATACAATTACAGTACACTTAAAAACACCTTGTCACCTCGCTACCTCTCTTATCATTCATCCATCATATATCTATTATCATCACCTTTCATATTTAACACTTCAATTCCAGTAGATACTATCCAACCTCCTTTATATCTCCAAACTCGTAACAATTACACTACACATATAGACATCATTACTTGAGTAAGTACCATCTAAACTTCGCTACCTCTCTTATCATCCATCCATCTAAACTCTGATCCAACTTCTAAACATCAATACATATCTACCTCTTATCATTCTTCACTTGAATAAATACCCTCTAAGCTTCACTACCTCTCTTATCATCCATCCATCGCACTCCACAATCATTCTCTTCAATTCCATACCACATATCCTTACATATATACCTCTTATCATTAACTAATAAATCACTCACCAATACGATCTCCGTCATGCCATCACTTGAATAAATACCATACACTTGGTCTATCCATCTTCTACCTAAAGACACCATCACTTCAATTACAATTATACTACACATACAGGCACCATTACTTGAGTAAATACACACATACAAACACCACCATAACTACGCTTCTGTCCTCCATCATAGGCAAACTATGTTACTTACTACTGTTACTTGACTTTTTACTTCTCGTAATTATTCCTTCCATTTTTCCTTTTTTGTCCCATAGGTCCTTCAAACTCAAGCTTCTCCCTTTGATCACGGCACTTCTTACTTCTGCTTCCTCCCTCAAACCATTATTCTCGCTCCGATTCTGTCCGCTTGTCTTCCCCTGTGGTTCTTTTTCTTCCCTCGCGCAGACTTCCGACACTAATTCGTTCATTAAATTCCTGACTACTTCCATCCTTCTTGCATTTACTTTTTCTTCAGCTCTTTTCATGATCTCTTCCCAGGAACCCCATCTACTCAGTGTTCCTTCATTTACAGTATGTACATCAGCCCTGGTAGTTTCTTCTTGCCTCGAACTGTCAGCCCTGCTAGTTTCTTCTTGCCTCAAACTCTCATCCATTAATTTCAGTTTCGATATTGTCCACTTTCGGGTCCAATTCCTGTCGCTCACCACGAGTATCTGACCACTAATATACGCTTTCAATCCCTGAAGTTTTGCTTTCACAAGATGTTTCTTAAGAATTTTAAAATTTCTACTCTCTTCTCTTCCGAAATCTCTCTTAATTCTAATGTTCTCACACTGTAGATTACCAGCGTTCCTTATCACTATGTCTGCCATCAATGAAGATAGCAGCGACACTTTTATGGGCCTGTGCCCTCCCACCTTGCCAACTCTCTCCACATTGTCTATATCTACCTCACTGAAATCTATTTTCATTTTTTTTTGTATAACATCTACCACTTTGTAAATAATGTCCACTTTAGATTCTGCCTTGTCTTCCTCCACCCCATAAATAAATATGGATTTCTTCTTGCGCTCCTGTCTGCAGAATTCGATTTCGTTCTTCAGGTTTACCATCTCTTCATCCATATTTTTTATTTTCTCTCTTAGTGACACCAGTTCTTTCTCGCTGCCTTCTATCATCGCCTTCGTATTCTTCATATAATCCTGGATCCACTGTCTCGTCTTTTCTTGCTCCTGGCCTTGTTCTTGAAGCATTTTCTTTAATTGTTCAAACGGACATACCTCCTGTATTACTTCTCTTACTACTTTCCTCATAACCTCTACGTCTACCCAATTCATCGTATCTATCTCCTTGCCGACCGCTTGACCTTACCGCTTCCTCACTCTTAATCCACTCCACTCAGCAGGCGCACGCCACACGACACGTCCGTCCTCCTCACTGGCTTAAGCTAGACTGACAAAACCTATAGGATGTCCGGTTTGTCTGCTAGGCAAAAGCGTGTTGACATGTACCTAAATAAAGTTTCTTACGTCAACGAAACAATGCTTGGGATAGGATGTCCAAATGAGTAATATCGGAATTGAATTGTCAAAGCACATCGAACGTTTTGCTTCATACCAACAAGGGACATGTTATAAAAATAAATAAATTAAACGTACCTTCCTTTCGTGCTTCCAAACGAAAAGAACATTTTAATGAGAAATTAAAGCATTCTAGCTTACTGGTGCTTTTGCAGTGCCTATTAAACGTATCAAAATAAACGTTGCTAGGCTGAGTGGCTCAGACGGTTCAAGCACTGGTTTCAATGAACTTAGCAGGCTTGATCCTGGCTCGGTCCGGTGGTATTTGAAGGTGCTCAAATACGCCCGCTTCTGATCATTAGATTTATAGGCACGTTAAAGAATACCTGTGGGGAAAATTACGACACCGCGCGTCTCCATTGAGACGTGAATATTATTATTATTATTATTATTATTATTATTATTATTATTATTATTATTATTATTATTATTATTATTATTATTATTATTATTATTATTATTACCAGGAGAGTTGGCGGTAAGGAGCGCGAGGCTGTGCGCTTGCATCCGGGAAATAGTGAGTTCGAATCCCACTGTCGGCAGCCCTGAAGATGTCGCACCGACACAAATTGGTCTTAGGTACGTTTATGCTGCAGCGTGGCTACTGGCACATCGCCAAGCTTCGCTGCTCGATGTTAGGCGATGATGAAACAAACCAATGGATCTCAATCAGTGCTTTTACCCTGGAGCCCGGCTCATAGCTGCGCTGCTGGCTGCTATCCTCGCCACATCCATGGTCTCAAACACGTTTGTTTTTCGAGCCTGGCCCATCGCCGGCTATCCTGTAACTTGGACTGTGACTGGTTCTTTGAAGGTCACCCGCTCTCCCACTCTTCCTATCTTGGCACTCAATACACACGTTCAGTGAACACTTGTTATCTGAACCTGTCTTCGAACGCAATGCGATTTGGAGCCAGCGGCACGCGGATCATCACAAGAGTTTCATATCTATATATATAAAATAGCTTGTCCTGACTGACTGACTGACTGACTGACTGATTCATCATCGCCGAGCCAAAACTACTGGACATAATGAAATGAAATTTTGGAGATACATTCATATTAAGATGTAGGTGCTCGCTAAGAGAGGATTTTTGGATATTCCGTCGCTAAGGGGGTGAAAAGGGGGGTGAAATTTTAAAAATAGTGTATCTATATCTCAAAACTTTTAAAGTTTACAAATGTAAAAATTGGTATTTAGACTCTTCATTAAAAATAAGGAAACACATATTTTTTTGTTTTCAGAAAATCCCAATAGGAGGGGCGAAAAAGTGTGAAAAAGGGGTTGAATGCCTTTAATCAGGATACCGGTACTTATATCTCCGAAACTAAAGGTTTTACAGACCTGAAAATTGGTACTTTTTATCTCTTTTAAAAATAAAGAAACACGTATTTTTTTGTTTTTGGTAAATCCAGTTAATGAGTGGGTTTAAAGGGGGTGAATTTTTAAAATCAGTGTATCTATATCTCAAAATGTTGAAAGTTTACAGATGTAAAAATTGGTATTTAGAATCTTCATTAAAAATAAAGAAACACCTATTTTTTTGATTTCGGAAAATCCTAATAGGAAAGGAGGAAAGGGGTGAAAAGTGGGTTGAATGCATTTAATGAGGATGCTTATATCTCAGAAACTGAAGATATTACAGACCTGAAAATTGGTGTTTTGTATCTCCTTTAAAACTAAAGAACCACGTATTTTTTGTTTTTGGAAAATCCAATTAATGGGGGGTGAGAAGGGGGTGAATTTCTAAAATGAGTGTATCTATATATATCACAAAACTTTTAAAGTTTATAGATGTAAAAATTAGTATTTAGAATCTCCATTAAAATAAAGAAACACGTATATTTTTGTTTTCGGAAAATCCCAATAGGAAGGGTGGAAAAGGGTGAAAATATGTTAAATGCCTTTAATGAGGATAATTATATTTCAGAACCTGAAGATATTACAGACCTGAAAATTGGGATTTGGGATCTACTTAAAAATAATAAAGAAACAGGTATTTTTCGTTTTTGGAAAATCCAAATAATGGCGGCAGGGGTGAAAAGGGGTGTGAATTTTTAAAATGAGTGTATCTACATATGAAAATTTTAAAAGTTTACAGATGTGAAAATTGGTATTTAGAATCTCCTTTAAAAATAAAGAAACACGTATTTTTTTGTTTTCGGAAAATCCCAATGGGAAGGCTGTAAAAGGGTGAATAATGGGTTGAATGCCTTTAATGAGGCTACTTATGTTTCAGAACCTGGAGATATTACAGACCTGAAAATTGGTATTTGGGATCTACTTTAAAAGAAAAGCAACACGTATTTTTTCGTTTTTGGAAAATCCAAATATTGTGGGGTGAAAAGGGGGGTGAATTTTATGAAATGAGTGTGTCTACATCTTAAAACTTTAAAATTTACAGATGTAACAATTGGTAGTTAGAATCTCCTCTAAAAATAAAGAAACGCGTATTTTTTGTTTCCTGTAAATCCCAATAGGAGGGGTGTAAAAGGGTGAAAAATGGGTTGAATGCCTATAATGAGGATACATATATCTCAGAAACGGAAGATATTACAGAACTGAAAATTTGTATAAGGGATCTCCTTTAAAAATAAAGAAACACGTATTTTTTAGTTTTTGGAAAATCCAATTAATGGCGGTTAAATAGGAGTGACAAATTGGGGTGAATTTTTTGAAAGACTATATCTACAGAATATCTTGGAAACGTAAAATGTTACAGGCGTAAAAAGTGGGTGTTTGGAATCTCCTGTAAATGTAAAGAAACATAGGTGATTTGTTTTTGGAAACTCAACTTAAAGGGAACTCAAAAGGGGTGAAATTTTTAAATGAGAACTTTTATGGTAAATCTAAAAAAACTTAACATGTTACAGAAGTGAAAAATGGTTTTTTATCTTTATTAAACATAAAGAAACGTGTATTTTTAGTTTTCGGAAATACCACTTGGGTGGAGGGGGGGGGTAAAAGTGACTGAAAATGGTGTTGAATCCTTTTAATTAGGCTACTGATATCTCAAAAATGAAGATGTTATAGACGTGAAATTTGATATTTGCAATCTGCTTTAAAAGTAAAGAAACACGTACTCTCGGAAAATCCTATGAAGTGGGGGGTGAAAGAATTGAAAAATTAATTGTATGAGAATACATACATCTAATAAAAACTAAAGTTTTTACAGACGTGAAAATTCGTATTTGGATCTCCTTTAAAAACAAAGAAAAACGCGTTTTGTAGGAGAAACCATTTTTGGGGGCGGGAGTGCAAAGGAGTTGAATTCCTTTTTATGTGGACACAAAAATCAAAAACTGAAGACGTTAGAGTCGCGATAATTGGTAGTCAGAAGATCCTTTACTATTAAACAAACAAGTATTTTTTGCGGGAAAGTTCACTTAGGGGGGGGGGGGAGCAGTGTGAAATGAAGTGAAAAAAGTGAATTATTTTTATGGGGATACATATATCTCAAAACTGGAGGTAATAGACTTGAACATTGGTGTTTGGAATCTCCTTTAAACTTAAAGAAATACGCCTTCTTTTAAATATTTTCGGGGGGGGGGGTGGCGGTAAATAAATTTATCGGCGGTGGGGTGTAAAAGGAGGTGAGACCAATTGATTTTACTGTCCTTAATGAAGGATTCTCCGTTGCTCAGGCGGCAGCGTGCCGGCCTCTCACAGCTGGGTTCCGTGGTTCAAACCCCGGTCACTCCATGTGACATTCGTGCTGGACAAAACGGAGGCGGGACAGGTTTCTCTCCGGATACTCCGGTTTTCCCTGTCATCATTCATTCCAGCAACACATAATAATAATAATAATAATAATAATGGTCCGGACCGTCGTCAAATGTGCGATCCGCGCTAGAAACGGCTCCTGGATGGGCAATGACTAAGAATGCAATCCAGCCGCGGGTTCAGTGCCGCCAAGGCACCCAGTATGACACCACGTCGTATCTTCTGAAGGATTTTATCCATATTAAAAATGATTATAGGAAGAGATGGCAAAGATTTACAGACCGGGACGTACGGAATCGATTGCTGGAAAGGAAGATTGAAAAATGGGAGGAAACGTGCCGTAATCTAATAGAATACGAGTCAGATCGGGAATTTTGGTGGATTCTCGCAAAAAACGAGTCAGATCGAGAATTTCGGCAGATTATATATCTAAACCAATAAGCATTCAATTATAAATTTCAGTATAATACCGTAGCGAAGCACGGGTATCTTGCTAGTATATATATAAAGTAGCTTGTCCTGACTGACTGACTGACTGACTGACTGATTCATCATCGCCGAGCCAAAACTACTGGACATAAAGAAATGAAATTTTGAGGATATATTCATATTAAGATGTAGGTGCTCGCTAAGAGAGGATTTTTTGGATATTCCGTCGCTAAGGGGGTGAAAAGGGGGGTGAAATTTTAAAATGAGTGTGTCTATATCTCAAAACTTTAAAAGTTTACAGATGTGAAAATTGGTATTTAGAATCTTCTTTAAAAATAAGGAAACACGTATTTTTTTGTTTTCAGACAATCCCAATAGGAGGGGTGAAAAAGGGTGAAAAAGGGATTGAATGCCTTTAATCCGGATACGCTACTTATATCTCAGAAACTGAAGATATTACAGACCTCAAAATTGGTACTTTTGATCGCTGTGAAAAATAAAGAAACACATATTTTTTTGTTTTTGGAAAATCCAATTAATGCGAGAGTGAAGGGGGGGGGGTGAATTTTAAAAATGAGTGCATCTATATCTCAAAAGTTTTAAAGTTTAGAGATGTAAAAATTAGTATTTAGAATCTTCATTAAAAATAAAGGAACATGTATTTTTTTGTTTTCGGAAAATCCCAATAGGAGGGGTGAAAAGGGGTGAAAAATGTGTTGAATGCCTTTAAAGAGAATACATATATCTCAGAAACTGAAGATATTACAGACCTCAAAATTGGTACTTTTGATCGCTTTCAAAAATAAAGAAACACAAATTTTTTTTGTTTTTGGAAAATCCAATTAATGCGAGGGTGAAAAGGGGGGTGAATTTTTAAAATGAGTGCATCTATATCTCAAAAGTTTTAAAGTTTAGAGATGTAAAAATTGGTATTTAGAATCTTCATTAAAAATAAAGGAACGCGTATTTTTTTGTTTTCGGAAAATCCCAATAGGAGGGGTGAAAAGGGGTGAAAAATGGGTTGAATGCCTTTAAAGAGAATACTTATATCTTAGAAACTGAATATATTACAGACCTGAAAATTGGTATTTGGGATCTACTTTAAAAATAAAGAAACAGGTATTTTTTCGTTTTGGGAAAATCCAAATAATGGGGGGTGAAAAGGGGGATGAAATTTTTAAAATGAGTGTATCTATATCTCAAAACTTTTAAAGTTTATAGATGTAAAATTTGGTATTTAGAAATCTCCTTTAAAAATAAAGAAACACGTACTTTTTTGTTTTCGGAAAATCCTAATAGGAAGGGTAAAAAAGGGTGAAAAATAGGTTGAATGCCTTTAATGAGGCTACTTATATTTCAGAACCTGAAGATATTACAGACCTGAAAATTGGTATTTGGGATCTACTTTAAAAATAAAGAAACTGGTATTTTTTCGTTTTTGGAAAATCCAAATAATGGGGGGGTGAAAAGGGGGATGAAATTTTAAAATGAGTGTGTCTACATCTTAAAACTTTAAACGTTTACAGATGTAAAAATTGGTATTTAGAATTTTCATTATAAATAAAGAAACACGTATTATTTTGTTTTCGGAAAATTCCAATAGGAGGGGTGAAAAGGGGTGAAAAATGGGTTGAATGCCTTTAATGACGATACTTATATCTCAGAAACTGAAAATATTACAGACCTGAAAATTGGTGTTTGATATCTCCTTTAAAAATAAAGAAACACGTATTCTTTTGTTTTTGGAAAATCCAATTAATGGGGGGTGTGAAAAGTGGGTGAATTTTGAAAACGAGTGTATCTATATCTCAAAACTTTTAAAGTTTATAGATGTAAAAGTTAGTATTTAGAATCTCCTTTAAAAATAAAGTAACACGTAATTTTTTTGTTTTCGGAAAATCCCAATAGGAAGGGTGGAAAAGGGTGAAAATTGGTTGAATGCCTTTAATGAGGCTACTTATATTCCAGAACCTGAAGATATTACAGACCTAAAAATTGGTATTTGGGATCTACTTTAAAAATAAAGAAACAGGTATTTTTTCGTTTTTGGAATATCCAAATAGTGGAGGGTTGAAAGGGGGGTGAATTTTTAAATGAGTGTATCTATATCTCAAAACTTTCAAAGTTTACAGATGTAGAAATTGGTACTTAGAACCTACTTTCAAAATAAAGAAACACGTATAGGAGGCGTGAAAATGGGTGAAAAATAGTTTAATGCCTTTAATAAGGATCCTTATTTCTCAGAAACTGAAGATTTTACAGACCTGAAAATCGGTGTTTGGGATCTCCTTTATAAATAAAGAAACATTTATTTTTTGTTTTTAGAAAATCCAAATAGGGGGGGTGAAGGGGGGGGGTGTATTTTAAAAATGAGTGTATCTATATCTCAAAACTTCAAAAGTTTGCAGATGTAAAAATGTATATTTAGAATTTCCTTTAAAAATAAAAGAACACGTATTTTTTTGTTTTCGGAAAATCCCAATAGGAGGGGTGAAAAGTGTGAATAAGGGGTTAAATGTCTTTAAGGAGGATACTGATATCTCAGAAACTGAAGATATTACAGACCAGAGAGTTAGTATATGGAATCTCCTTTAAAAATACAGAAACAATAATTTTTCTGTTTTTGGAAAATCTAATTAATGTGGGTTAAACAGGAGTGACATATTTGGGGTGAATTTTTAGAAAGACTATATCTACAGTATATCTCAGAAACGTAAAATTTTGCAGACGTAAAAATTGGTATTTGGAATCTCCTGTTAAAATAAAGAAACAGGTATTCTCGGAAAATCCAATGAAGGTTGGGGGGGGGGTGAAAAATTGAAATATTTATTGAATTAATTGTATGAGGATACTTAGCCCTAAATCTAATAAAAACTACAGTTGTTACAGACGTGAAAATTGGTATTTAGATCATCTTTAAAAATAAAACGACGCGTTTTGGGGGGGGGGCAGAGAATCATTTTTGGGGGCGAGTGTGAAAAAGAGTTGAATTCGTTTATTGAGGACACATATCTCAAAAACTGAAGATAATCGGTATTTAGAAGATCCTTTACTATTAAAGAAACAAGTGTTTTTTGCCGGAAAATTAACTTAAGGGGGGCGTGGAGTGTGAAAGTAAGTGAAAAAAGTGAATTATTTTTATGGGAATACTTATATCTCAAAACTGAAGGTAACACACGTGAGCATTGGTATTTGGAATCTCCTTTAAACATAAAGGAACACGTTTTCTTTTTTTTTTTTGCTGGGGGGGGGGGGAGGTAAATCAACTTAACCGCGGTGGGGTGAAAACGGAGGTGAGACCAATTGATTTTACTGTTCCTAATCTACCTATAAGGAGCCTCCGTGGCTCAGGCGGCAGCGCGCTGGCTTCTCACCGCTGGGTTTCGTGGTTCAAATCCCGGTCACTCCATGTGAGATTTGTGCTGGACAGAGCGGAGGCGGGACAGGTTTTTCTCCGGGTACTCCGGTTTTCCCGTCATCATTCATTCCTGCAACACTCTCCAATATCATTTCATTTCATTTGTCATTCATTTAATCATTCCCCCACGGGGGTGCGACAGGCTTCGGCAGGGCTTATTCATTCCATTCCTGACCCGGTTGAATGACTGGAAACAGGCTGTGGATTTTCAATGTCTTATTCTGATCATAAACCGATCATTTTTAATCTCTCCTGGGTTTGTTTTCAAGAGCCATCTTTTCCTTTGGAGAACCTTCTTAGATTACAGTAGATTCTTCTGGCTATAAACAAAAATTTAAACATATTTGAAATAAACGATAGATATATGATTGACAATGCAATTGTTCACCTCTGTAATATGGTCAATAATGCACGGAAGTATGTCAGTCGCATCGCCAGAAGTCCTGCGCACTTGCCTACGGGCAACAATGGTGCTGGTCATACTGTCATCAATGACAACGGCAGCAGATGTAATTTACCGCCTAGTAGAGGTTCAGTACCGCCAAGGCACCCAAGAAGACACCACGCCGTATCTCCTCAAGAATTTGATCCACATTAAAAATGCTTATAGGAAAAGATGGCAATGATTTAGGGACCCAACTGACCGGGTGGAATACCTGGACCTATCCCGGGAAGTACGAAATCGATTGCTGGAGAAAAGATTGAAAAATGGGAGGAACGTTGCCGTAATCTCTCAGAAAACGAGTCAGATCGCGAATTTTGGCGGAATCTCTCAGAAAACGAGTCAGATTGCGAATATCGGTGGGTTATATATAAAACGATAAGCATTCAATTATAAATTTCAGTATAATACCGTAGCGAAGCACGGGTATCTTGCTAGTATGAGATAAAAGGAGTGAGGAGATGACGAGCGGCTAGTAGACCTTTTCCTACGTTTTATGAGGGAGCGTGGCTTGTTTTATCGTGTTTAAAAGTAAAGTTTCAATTTGTGTTTTAATTGGTTTATTGTTAATTACTATTTTACTCTACCGGGCGAGTTGGCGTGCGATTAGGGGCGTGCAGCTGTGAGCTTCCATCCTGGAGACAGTGGGTTCGAACCCCACTGTCGGCGGCCCTGAAGATGGTTTCCGTGGTTTCCCATTTTCACACCAGGAAAATGCTGGGGCTGTACCTTAATTAAGACCACGACTGCTTCCTTCCTATTCAGAGGCCTCTTCTATCCCATCGTCGCCATAAGACCTATCTGTGTCGGAGCGACGTAAAGCAAATAGAAAAAAACTATTTTTTCTATTGACTGTGTGTTTATCTTTGCGTGTTTTTAATTGGAATTAAATAAATATTATTTTACTTCTATGTCAGTGCCTTATTCAATTTTATTACGTTTTACTCTTTTTAACTTTAGACGAAAATGAGGCATTGCGAATTAGGTCCACTACTTATTTTAAATTCATAATAATTTTCCTCATCATTATCGTTTTTCTAATCCTAGTCAATGGTTTAATTATAACTTTTAATCCATTTCGTCTCATGTCGTACCATCAGAGGCCGATGACCTACATGTTAGCCCACTTTAAACAACAAGCATCATCTTCATCATCATCAAACTATAGAATGACTTGGCAAAAGAATGTGGAACGATTACGTCAACTTTTTTCTTTTATTCTTGCTATTTTGAGGACATGTATCATTACAAGCATGTGATTTGTATGAAGTACCTCGTTTTTCGAGTTCGACAGTTATTTTTTCAAACTGTAAACACATTTTGTTAAGGAGACCTAACTTAAGTCAAAATGACATACTCCATAACCCCCTATTTTACATTAATCAAAAGTACACTATAAAATTACGAAATGAAGCATTTGTAGCTTCAGTTTTCAATCAACTCCCGCAGTAGAAATGCACTGAAAAATCCAGGTGAAGCATTTTACACTTTTTATTTTACATTCAGTACACCAAATTATTGTAAGATACACTCGCCAACAGAACTGCGACTCACTCGTTAAAAAAATCTCTGAATTTATTCCGCCTTTCAGAAGCTTCAGCTGGAGCTGTGTTGTTTCTCCTCAACGGGCTAGCTCTTGGAAGTACGTCATCGTAGTCTAAGTGTTCATGCCCTCTATATCTATAATCAAATTATGCAAAATACAAACCGCCTTAATTATCAGTTCCTTTGATTTGAATTTTCGACTACAGCTGCAAGCTGCTAGCAGCGTGCGCTCGGGGCTGCTGCAGGGTAAATGCTCCATGGCGAGCAGCCAAGGTATAGCCAGCAGCGAGGTGCTAGGGCGAGCATCCATGAGCCAGCAGCGAAGCTGCAGCATAAACTTACTCTTACGGTGGCGATGGGAGAGAAAAGGGATATAAGTGGGGAGGAAGCGTTCGAGGCCTTAATAAAGGTATAGTCCCAGCAGTTCCCTGGTGTGAAAATGGGAAACCACGGAAACCATCTTTCCGGCTGTCGACAGTGGATTTCGAACCCACTATCTCCAGAATGCAAGCTCGCAGCTGCCCACCCCTAACCGCACGACCAACTTACTCTAAACTCTAATGCCGATCTGACTAGCTCGGACGATAGAGCGCTGGTCTTCTGATCTCACCTTGGCAGGTTCGATGGCGGCTTAGTTCCGTGGTATTTGAAGGTGCTCAAGTACGCCAGTCTCGTGTCTGTAGATTTACTTGCATTAAAAATACTGCGGTACAAAATTCTGGCACCTCAGCGTCTCCGAAAACCGTGAAAATCAGTTCGTGGGACGTAAAGACATTATTATTATTATTATTATTATTATTAGTAGTAGTAGTAGTAGTAGTAGTAGTAGTAGAAACATTATTAATACAGAAGTTCTAATTAAACGGGTCAATTACAGTCATCATTTTACGTATCGGCACTTACTGTCCAGAAATAAGCCTTCAGTCCGCCTCTGTGGTGTAGTGGTTAGTGTGATTAGCTGTCACCCCCGGAGGCCCGGGTTCGATTCCCGGATCTGCAACGAAATTTGAAAAGTGGTACGAGGGCTGGAACCGGGTCCACTCAGCCTTGGGAGGTCGTGGGTTCGATTCCCACCTCAGCCATCCTGGAATTGGTTTTCCGTTGTTTCCCACTCCTCCTCCAGGCAAATGCCAGGTGGTACGGTACCTAACTTAAGGCCTCGGCCGTTTCCTTCCCTCTTCCTTGTCTATCCCTTCCAATCTTCCCATCCCCCCTCAAGGCCCCTGTTCAGCATAGCAAGTGAGGCCGCCTGAGCGAGGTACTGGTCATTCTCCCCGTTGTATCCCCCGACCCAATGTCTCACGCTCCAGGACACTGCCCTTGAGGCAGTAGAGGCGGGATCCCTCACTGAGTCCGAAGGAAAATAACCGTGGAGGGTAAACAAAGAAAGAAGAAGAATAATAAGCCTTCTATTACAAATACCCGGCGGCAATTCCGCAGTAGCCTTTTTCCTTCGTGCAGTGTTCACGCATAGATGCAACTACGGTTTTCGAAATATGTCTCAATAATAACAATGTCACTGAATATTTATAGCCTTTTCTTTCAGTGTCCACCGTCCTCTCACTGACCTGAAAATTGTATAAATAAGCATAGACAACTCGCATTGTCTATTGTCAGAAATTCATCGTACACTGTCGCAATAACAGTACAGAAATATTGCGCCCATGTTTCATTTATTCATTAACTATTTCCTTTCATTTTGTCAGCTTGGATCACTGAGTAATGCCATTGAAAAAATGAAATGGCCTATGGCTTTTAGTGCCGGGAGTGTCCGAGGACAAGTTCGGCTCGCCAGATGCAGGTCTTTTGATTTGACTCCCGTAGGCAACCTGCGCGTCGTGATGAGGATGAAATGATGATGAAGACGACACTTACACCCAGCCCCCGTGCCAGCGAAATCAACCAATTAAGGTTAAAATTCCAGACCCTGCCGGGAATCGAACCCGGGACCTCTGTGGCCAAAGGCAGGCACGCTAACCATTTAGCCATGGAGCCGGACATTAATGCCATTGACGTCTTATAAATCGCACACAACTACACAACACTTGATTCGCATGTATGTGCTGGTACGGATCTTCGACGTCACTGTAAGGATTCTGTGTACTTTTCATACAGATGACCCTAGACCAGTTTTCGAGTGCAGAAAGTGGCCTGGCACGTAAGTCAACCTCCCCTACTTGCCAAGCCTTTAGAGGAAGTGCAGAACAATATGTGTTGGCCTGCGATAACAAACAGGTTCAACAATCCCTGTACTCTGCTACTGTACTTCCACTACACGTGGACAGAATGACATAACAGGCGAATCCTGCTACGGCCGTTCAAAGCACATTAGGTCCTGGAATATTTGGCTCAGTTATGGGAAAACTAATAGGACAAGGTAAAAAGTACATAGCATATATTATGGCATATATTTTTCTTTGTCGACTAGCAAAATATCTGCACTTATACCCCTAGCACCTGTATATCGTTGGGTCGTGATTTTGGGAGATCAACTTGTTGGACTATTGGAGCTGTCTGCGCGATTAACTGGCTTTTGTTATCACCATTTTCTGCAGTCTTCTCTGATAGAGCTTCCGGACGATGTTCCATTACAGATCTCAGCGGATGTGGTTCATTCACGATGGGGCATATGTCCCAGAAATTTCGGAGACATATCCAGAGTTATAAGATTAATAATTCGGACTTGTTGACAGTTCACTATTTTCTTTAGTGCATTCTGGCAGATTAAGGTTTACAAATTTGGAGTATAGCGTTTATCTTTTATTTTAATACTAGTAGTAATAGACTAATAATAATAATGTTTACGTTACACTAAGGACGCGAGGTGTCCGAATTTAGCCCACAGGTATTCTTTAACGTGCCAGTAAATCTACCGATGGGAAGCAGACGTGTCCGAGAACCTTCAAATACCACCGGACTGAGCCAGGATCAAGCCTGCTAAGCTGGGACCAAGAAACCAGTGATTTAACTGTCTGAACGACTCAGACTGGCAACTTTTATTTTGATGTTGTGCGTTTAATATGCTCTGCGAAAGCAGCAGTAAGTTTGAATGCTCTTTTTACCATTACACACGTGATTTTCATTCGAAAGGACGAAATAATAATGTTATTGTTTTTTACGTCTCACTAACTATTTTAACGATTTTCGGTGACGCTGAGGTGCCGGAATTTTGTCTCGCAAAAGTTATTTTAGGTGCCGGTAAATCTACCGACACTAGGCTGACGTATTTGAGCACCTTCAAATAGGACCGGGCCGAGCCAGGACCGAACCTGAGAAGTTGGAATGAGAAGGTCAGCACTTCAACCGTCTAAGCTACTCAGCCCGGCAGAACCACGAATTTTAGGTGGGCTTAATTTACTTTATATTTGCTATTTGCTTTACGTCGCACCGACACACATAGGTCTTATGGCGACGATGGGATAGGATAGGCCTAGGAATTGGAAGCGGCCTTGACCTTAATTAAGGTACAGCCCCAGCATTTGCCTGGTGTGAAAATGGGAAACCACGGAAAACCATCTTCAGGGCTGCCGTCAGTGGGGCTCGAACCCACTATCTCCCGATTACTGGATACTGGCCGCACTTAAGCGACTGCAGCTATCGAGCTCGGTCATAATTTATTTAGTTTTAAAAAAGCCCATTTTTCCTTCGAAACAAAACGTTATAAGTGCTCCAAAAATTCAATTCTGATACTAATCATTTGGACATTGTGTCCCATGCATTCCTTCGTTGACGTAAGGGACTTTGTTTACGTACACATCTTCTACGTTTACCCAAAGCAAAACGGAGATCGTACCATATTTCACGTAACCGACACAGGTGTTCAGGTCATTTCCAGACTCACTAGAGAATGGGGCTGCTGACCACACACATTCCAATCCCCTAAAGGACGTAGCAGCAAAAGTACCCGCATTTACACCAACCATGCGATACATCTCCAGTGCCCGAAACCGACGACCTAGTGTTTCTGAAGCCTCTAGGACGGAAAAAATACTAACAAACACAAAATCAGTCTGGCGAGAATGTTACGTAACTTGCCATACCCTAGTAGCAGTAGCCTTCAGCTGTTATCGTAGTTCAGTCGCTCTTAGACATAAAACCAGTTGGCCAGAATGTTACGTAACATCTCGTGGTACTGTAGCAGTAGCCTTCAGCTGTTAACGTAGTTCATTTGCTCTTAAACATAAAATGAAACCAGTTTGGCAAGAATAGAATGTAACTTGCAAGTTATGCAAGGAGAGCTACCCATTCACAAGATTACCTATTGTAAAAACAGCAAATCCTTTTGCTCACGAAAGTGACTTCCGAGGATTACTAAAAGGTTGATATATAGCGTTAGTCACATCGTTATCTATTGCTACAAGAAATAACTACACGTATATCCCTAACATTCTTTATATTAGTCATTTCAGTTCAACAAACCACAAGAAATACATTTCTGTACAAGACAACATCATTTGTTTCACGTGGGGATTTTACACGTCTATCATGATAAACATTAATACGGAGATGCAAGTCCCCTTGCTCAGATACAGGCTTCAGTCCATCGTGGTATTTAATTCACCGTCATCCAGCCAGCCTTGGTCTACGTATTCCCATTCTTCACAGGAGATTCTGCTTAAGTCGTGCAGACTACGTGGTTGGTCTGAACGTCCAGAAGTAGCATACCTTACCGATCACAAACATGTTCAAAGGGGTTCATGTCTGGGAATAGGCTGGCCACTCCTGATAGGAGATCCACGTGCGACGAAGAATGGAATTATCACGAACTGAACCATGGGCACGTGCGTTATCGACCATTAGAATTACTTTCCAAATTTATTGCTGGCGATACGGTTCGACCACTGGTTGCAGAATGTTGTTCTTGTACTGTAGAGTGTTTATGGTGCTCTGGACAACCACGAGAGATTTTCAGTCACTCCATCACTGCACCACCACCTTCTTGCACAAGTATTGGAGGCGTGCAATATTGCCGTGCTCCCTCCAAAACTGATGCCTGCTTTTGACAGGGACCAAGCATATCTGGCATTCGTCGGTAAATATCACTGTACACCAATCCTGGGGCGTCCATGCAGGATGATTTCGTGCCCATTCCTAACGGTCTGCACGTTGTCATGGTGTACAAGGTGGAACTCTCGATAGTCGTCGGGAATGCAGATTTCCACCACACAACATTCCCCTGAGATTTTTATCGGGTACATGACGTCCTGTAGATCCCACGAACTCCGAATTATGTTCTGCAGCACTCATCCCTCGGTTCCACGGATCCAACAGACGAGGGTAGCGATCATCACAGGCTGTTGTCGCGGGTGTATGACCTGTTCGACCTAAGTCCTCATCACTACCTATCATTCTGAACCGATTCCATGTCCGCACTATATCACCTTGACTACGTTGTGCACGTCGATAAATTTTCCTGATTGACAAACCTTCTTGCACCAAGCTCGATAGCTGCAGTCGCTTAAGTGCGGCCAGTATCCAGTATCCGGGAGATAGTAGGTTCGAACCCCACTGTCGGCAGCCCTGAAAATGGTTTTCCGTGGTTTCCCATTTTCACACCAGGCAAATGCTGGGGCTGTACCTTAATTAAGGCCACGGCCGCTTCCTTCCCACTCCTAGCCCTTTCCCGTCCCATCGTCGCCATAAGACCTCTCTCTGTCGGTGCGACGTAAAGCAACTAGCAAAAAAAACCCTTCTTGCCATAACGTGAGTATACGGACACGACGAGCAGTTGATTATGTCCTTCATGGTATGATGGAAGTTCCCTACACAGGTTAAACACGCCTCCAATGCTTCCTAACCGGTGCTCCAATTTCAACTGAAACGCTGTCTCCCATTCGAGTGTGGCTTCCTGTCAGTACGTAGCACTACGTACAGTTGTGGGTACGTTCACAAACGACTTACAGGTTGGCTTCCCGATATGCACAGAAACGGTCACAATAGCAACTTCCAGACATGATATAACTGTGTGTTGTAACTTTTTGTTGATATGTAGGCCTATATTAGGGAAAGCAGATGTACAGTTGCTTTGAGAGGCGTCCCGACATGGAAATAAGTACCTGAATGGTGTAGGAATGGCCAGTAGACTCGACGCTTTGAACAACAGCTTCAGTCGTATTTTCCTCGGTCACTGACAGTGTCCTATTTGATGTGAATTCATACTCAGTCGCCTTCGGTCGGTACTGAACATCAAGCCGGCACCTATTTCATTAGCATAACTGAAGGCCGTAACATTGCGTACAAACTCCAATCCTCTCTCTAGTCCTCACGATGGTATCAAAAGTAAGACCGCCTGATAACGAACATTGTGATCTTGCGTGATGTTATTTTATATCGGCGTTTGAAATGTCAGTGGAAATACTTCCTGGCTTTAAAATTGGGAATGCCCAGCAATATGGATGCTTCTATAACACCAGCAGTGAAATGTATTTACTATGGCGCGCACATTCCGGAGTTTGGTGTACAGATGAACAATAGAAAATGAAAAATGTTAAGTCCTGCACCGGATATCATCGTCCTAGAGCGAGGTGGTACAGCTGTAACAAAAAGTAATCTAACTCATTTATTTTTAAACGACACGTTTCTGACGAAATGCGACTGTCAGTACACAATGCAGTTATCCGCAAATCAGAATAGCATAGCAGAATACAATAAAAACGGCCGACAAACTGCCATAATGGCTAAATGAAAACGTGAAATGACGGCCAGATTACTGTAGGGGAAAGATTCGTGGTTATTGACAAGGAGGTGAGGGTATCGGCATTTTTTTTACTGGACTCCCTTACTCTATTACGCAAATGTACCACACTAACATACTTTGCATTTCTACTCCGAATTGTTGCAATGAGCGCGCAGTTTATCATCACTGACCCCTCGAAGGACTCTTATGGAGGTGTAAATATGCTATAGTTCCATGCACAGTGGGGAATAAACTTACAAAATTAAGCACGCTCAAGCGAGTGGCAGTTGGCTATGAGGAAGCGTAACCGTCTGTCAAGGTGAAAATTTTTTGGATCCTCAAAGCGTTATTTAAAAAAACGTTTAAGAGTATTACGTTAACCAAACACGTGTGTATTTCTATTCATCACGAAATTTGTCATTGTGCTTTTAGTTATGTTAGAGACCGGGCGAGTTGGCCGTGCGGTTAGGGGTGCGCAGCTGTGAGCTTGCATCCCGGAGATAGTGGGTTCGAACCCCACTGTCAGCAGCCCTGAATATGAACTTCTGTAGTTTCCCATTTTCACACCAGGCAAATGCTGGGGCTGTACCTTAATGAAGACCACGGCCAATTCCTTCCCACTTCTAGCCCTTTCCTATCCCATCGTCGCCATAAACCTGTGTCGATGCGACGTAAAGCCAACTGTAAAAAATATATGTTAGTCCCGAAAAGGAATGATTTAGACATGAGTTAATACCTCGTCCAATATCCGTCAGCTTGAACAATTTGTCAGAACCGAGGTGGCATTATCTCATCAAGCTTCCTCATCGAGGGGATATCCTCCCATGTGTCCAACGAAACACCCCAAAAAAGCACCACGCGAACGCAGGGGAGGGGAGGCCAATGTTTCTATATATGCCATTTCCACTTGCTCACACATGCTCAATAGGGTTCAAGTATTGGGCTCGAATGACCCAACTGAGCAGTTCAATGGTGTCTTATTCAGAAAACCAGTGCTGAACGCGACCGCTCGGGTGGATTGGGGGGTTGTAATGTATGAATTGTATTACTTCATCTGGATGGCGCTTTCTCACATCCGGAACCATTGTATTCTGGAGAATGTCCAAATATTGATCCGATCTGAGACAGTCATATTTTATCTGATGAAGCACTCCAGTCACATCAGATGATATCCACCCTCAACACGACACATATATACGGCCACTGCGTGAACACTCGGCAATATATGCAGGGTTATTCACCTAACATGTTACACGGAAATAACTTCTAAACCATTAAAGATATCGCCATTCTGTTTTCATATTCGTAAATGGTACCCAGGGACTTATAAAATAACGTTAGTCTCATGAAGTGATTAATAACCGAGATATTGATACTAACTTCATATTTTTAAATGGAATTGCACAAATTTATGCGGCTGGCATAGAAGTACAACTGCGTACAAGTTCAAATATGTAATTATTTTCAAAATCGGACAAGTACTTTTTCAGATATACAGTAAATAAGAACAGCATGCGCGGTTTTGCATGCCGCATCAGACAGCGTGAAGTTGGGCAAGGACACGCGCGAGTAGGTTCTTGGGTGTGATTCCGGCCACAGTATGGATACCAGGAATGTAAGCATATCGTACACATGTGATTGGTTCGCAAAGTGTGTATGACAGGCGAACTCATGACAGGACAGGGAGGGAATAAAATAAGTACTTTGGCTTGAAAGGAACATAACGAAAGCTATAATTGTCACTGGTTTTAGTGCACAGTACATACTACTGTATGAGTTGAGGAATAAACATAACACAAAACACCTGAAAAGCTCCTTCTAGAAAAGCAAATTAATAATGTCCGAGGTACGTGATTAAGACATTCGAAGTGGTACAGAGAATAGTGGTTGTTATTTCATTTCCGAGGCTTGAACATCGTGGTCGTGTAGCCCCATATGTGTGTGTGTGTGTGTGTGTGTGTGTGTGTTAGAATGTGCCTGATATCCTATGTTATTGTGATGTCTGTAGTAGTGTACTGTATTTGTAATTCAGATGGGGAATTGGGATGGAGGCGGCCGTTATCGTAAGTAAGGAACCATCCCGACATTTCCCTGGAGTAGCGGTGGGAAACCACGGGAACACTTCTAGGATAGCTGAGATGGTTACCGAACCCATCTCTTCTCCGTTTTGCCTCACGAGGCGAAGTGTACCCCGTTCCAGCCCTCCAACCAGAATTAAATTGCTTATCAGAGCCGGGAATTGAACCCGGACCACCGCGGCGACAGCTACGAATGCTAGCCGCTACACGTGATTAAGAAACTCGACAGGCTGCGGAGAAGAGTGGCTGTTTGTTGTTATTTCATTTCCGGGGATTTGACAGTGTGGTCATGAAGCCCCGTTTGCTGGGTGTGTGTGTAGTACAAAGCGCACCTCGTTTTGTGCTGGGCTATTTTAGGCGAAGAAGCAGTGTTACCAATGCTGGATTATTTGGGTTGGGATAGGTTAGACATTAGGAGACAAACAGCTCGACTTATTATGTGGGATGTTCAGAGCTGATCGTCGTGGGATGGCATCAACACTATAATTTATTTATTCTACACGCATTAATCTCCACGGAGCTCAAGCGCGACTGTAGTGGCGTGCATTCGGGAGAGCGCAGGTTCGAGTTCTGCCTCGCCCAACCTGAAAGTAATTTTCATAGTGTCCCATGTTCAACACCAGGCAAATGCCGGATAGGTACCTTTGGTATAGGCCACGGCCGACGTCCTTTCCGAATCCCTCCCATTCCCATCCGTGAAAAACGACTCTAAACTGAGCGCAACCTATTACACATGGATGTCAAAACAAAACAAAACAAAACAAATTTAATTTCCCTTCCCCGTTGTGTGTTTGCCAGTCATACAATAGCGTTGCACACCCAGGGTATGTTACGGTATATCACATTATGTTTACAGTACATGCCTGGTATTCGTTCTGTGGCTGGAATCAATGCCAGGAAACAGCTTGCTTGCCAATACGTCCTTGGCCGACTGCACGCCGTCTGATGCGGCACGCAAAAGCCCAAATGCGGTTTTTATTAATATCTCATAAAGTAACTGTTCGATTTTAAAAATACTTACATATTTGAACTTGTACGCAGTTGAACTTTTAGGAGAGCTGTAGGAATTTGTGCCATTCCATTTAAAAATATGGAGTTAGTATCAATATCTCTGTTATTAATCATCCCATGAGACTAAGTAGCACGTTATTTTATACGACCCTGGGTACCATTTACGAATATGAAAACACAATCCCGATATCTTTAATGGTTTAGAAGTTATTTCCGTGTAACATGTTAGGTGAATAACCCTGTATATTGTCGTATCGGGCTCCCCGTGGATTGTAAACATGAACCGGCCCGATCTCCGCCGAAATGAAAGAAGTCTCGTCAGAGATCATAAGATCTAAATTACGATTTGACTCAATTTCGGCAAAGGCGCGCCTGGCGACAGCTTTTCTGCAATGGAGTCGGGCTTCTCGCAGTCATTAACAGACCGTGTATTGACATCCAGTAAAACTGTTCGACTGCATGGGCTCCGCCGAGTTTAAGAATGGATTCTCCTATGAAGTTTCAAATAACGTGTTGTCTTCTTCTCTGGTCGAAACCCGCTTTAAACCCGTACCCGGTAGACGTCCATTTTCCCCTGACACCCGTCATTGCTGTATCCATCTCTGAGTAGCCCTATGCGAAACGCCACACCGAATCGCTTCCTCATGAATGATAAACTTGCCGTGTTGGACGAGAGCCAGCACTTGATTTCTTGATGCGCGTGAATAGGGGAATGTGCCATGTCAGAATGCAGTGAAGTATTTAGCATCGAAATAAGCTCTTCCAAACTTGGTGGGTCCGTTGTCTGACGCCAACACGGTGTATACATTCGGAAACAAATATACATCGGTCACACCGGAATTCGAACATTAGCTGTTACCGTAGGCACGAATTTTGTAGCCTACAGCTGACCCACTGCGTTAGGCCTATGTGCGAGTATGCCATGTGCTTATAATTTCATAGTGCTGTGTGCAAGTGCATGCAACGAGGAGAAGGGAGTGGAGTGAGGGTAGAGCGAGAGCGACTGGCACAATGAGTGAGAACTACGGGCCGTGTTGCCAAACATATTCCGATAACTGTACAAAGCCGAAAATACCAGAAGTGGACTTTCTTATATTTCACGTCTCGAGAGGTGCGACAATTTTTATTTTTCAACTGTAGAAAATCTTGCGAATTCGAGTCGTTTTGTGTTCTAACGTCCCATCTCTCTCAAGCTCCTTTACTTTTCCAGGTGATTTATTTCATTTTCGAGCAGTTGCTGAAACTCTTTTCTTTGCGATCCTGACACAGTCTTAAGTACAGTACCTTGAATTATTTTCTTTCAGAAAACCGTTCTAGTAGACGAGTAAGTTTGAGTGGTGTTTTTAAAAGTAGGAAAGATCACATATGAAGATAAAGTTGGAATTCAAGAGGACAAAAATAGGTGCAAATATTCGTTTATAAGTAGGGGAGTTAGGGATTGGAATAATTTATCAAGGGATATGTTCAATAAATTTCCAAATTCTTTGTAACCATTTAAGAAAATGCTAGGAAAACAAGAGATAAGGAATCTGCCACCTGGGTGACTGCCCTAAATGAAGAGCAATGTTGACTGATTTAATTGATTTTCCGTTTCACTCTGAAGAGCGGGTTCGTGTGGTTTGATGATTCATAGGAACTGGAACTGGTTGCCACGTTGTGTGGTGATGTCTCCGGTGTGTCTCTAACTTCCGACAAAGTGTCCCTTCCATGTTCCACCACCACAACGCAGCTATTTCTGTCCTTTCCACAATATAGCGCTGCGCCGTCAGTGACATGTTATTCCAGTTGGTTATATAACTTATGTGCAATGTGCCTGTCGATGTATTCTGGAGACATGTTGTCCGCTTGTTAATTCTGAATCACCTCACTCACCAGTCTCTGGCTCTCTCTTCATTTACTATTTGTTTTACGTCGCACCAACTCAGGCGATGGGACAGGACATGGCTAGCGCTAGGACTGTGAACGAAGCGACCGTGACCTTAATTAAGTTACACCCTGTTGTGAAAAATAGAAATCATGGAAAATCATCTTCAGGACCATCGACAGTGGGGTTCATAACTACCATCTTCCGAATGCAAGCTCACAGCTATGCGGATTGAACCACGCAGCTAACTCGCATGGTCACACCATCACCGGTACCTGTACCATAGCACGAGAATTAAAAAGCCATTTCGCTAAACACAAAACGTGTATGCACATTCTACATACGGTATACGTTAGCATAGGAAGAGGCCCTTGCTAGACTGCGGAAGCAAGAGTCACTGATTTAGGCCTACACAAGGCAGAATACCTGCCAAACATGCGCAGTATCACATAATGACATCATGGCCCTCAGGAACAGTGTGTTTCACACATCATTATTGTACAAAACATTGCAGTCGCGCAACCTTATTTCGTAAGCCCTGTCTTAGATGTTGTGGGTAATTTGCAAAATGCCGCACTTTACACCAGTTAAATTCGTCTCTTGCTTGCTTACTCCAGAAAGTTTCGTAAGGAATGTCGCCGAGAGGTCCGAAGCTCCCTTATTAGAAAGGTAGTACAAAAAAAGATGAAGTTTGAAGAAAAGCTGTCTCACCATGGAAAATTACGAAACCAGTAGAAAGTAAAAAGACTAAACTAAAAGAAGGCAAACAATCCCAGCGAAGGCGGACACAGCAAATTTCACCTCTTCGTACTCATATAGTCTATTCTCCTATTTTAGTACCTCTTCGGAATACCTTCGCAAACCGGGCAAGTTGACCATGAGGTTAGGGTCGCTCAGCTGTGCGCTTCATTCGGAATATAGTGGGTTCGAATCACAGTCGGCAGCCCTGAAGATGGTTTTCCGTGGTTTCCCATTTTCACATCAGGCAAATTAAGGCCACGGCTGCTTCCTTCCCACTGCTAAGCCTTTCCTATCCCATCGTCGCCATGAGACCTATCTGTGTCGGTGTGACATAAAGCAAATAGTAAAAAAAAAAAGAAGATGATCAGCAACATTTATACCATGGGGATTTTCAACTGCCCACGCGTGTGTAAATTATACAAGTTTCAAATTCCATCTTTTTCAAATGTGGCCTCGTTGGGAAACAAAACGGAAGACGGACGACAAAAACGTTAGTATGGTAGTGGCCAGATGCAACACCTGCACCTCAATACCAGCGCATTGTTGGACATATGTTCACAGAGGTATTTTTGTTATTTTAATCACAGGAATTCCCCCATGGCATTTGTTACAAATGTATAGATACATTCTGTATCATTTAATTCCATGTTGTAATGTTCATACTGTTATATTTTTTCTGTAATGATTTCAACATGGGCAAAGGATAAAAAACGTCTGCAAGTGGACTCGGTTGAAGCAGAGCTACAAATCTGTAAAAATGTATTCATAAGGTTGATGTACAAGAAATTCATAGCCAAAAGACGACAAAAGCATAAAAGTATAAAAGTATAAAAATTAAAACTTGAGATATTCACTTAGAGGAGTTTTTGGTTTTCTTTTCATTATTTGTATTATTATACAGTATGTTTCTATGTTTTATCTGACCAGGTGAGTTGGCCGTGCGGTTGGGGTCGCGCAGCTATGAGCTTGCATCCGGGAGATTGTGGGTTCGAACCCCACTGTCGGTAGCCCTGAAGATGGTTTCCGTGGTTTCCCATTTTCACACCAGGCAAATGCTGGGGTTGTAGCTTAATTAAGACCACGGCCGCTTCCTTCCCACTCGCAGGCCTTTCCTGAACCATCGCCACCATAAGACCTATCTGTGTGGGTGCGACGTAAAGCAAATAGCAAATGTTTTACCTGCGGGTGTCCTCCAATTTCAGGAAACTTTAATTAAGTTCAATCAATCAATCAATCAATCAATCAATCAATCAATCAATCAATCAATCAATCAATCAATCAATCAATCAATCAATTAATCAGTGTCTAAAGGCAATGCCTTGTCCATTCAACCATTGTCTTCTGTCTTCAGCTTGTCGTTTCATCTCACAGTAGGAACTACATCTAACATTTTGCATCATTACTTGAAGGAATTGCTTCCTAGGTCGACCTTTCCCCTTCTTTCCTAAGATCATTCCTTCTAGTATAGATTGGTCAGAAAGGTATTATGACGCACTGTGGGTCCAATGAATTTAGCTGCTCTTCTATGTATTGTTATCATCAGCTGTTTCTTCTCCTGTATTTCTCGCAGGATACTTTCGTTGGTTCTTTTTTCAGTCCAACTGACTTTTAGCATTCGCCCCCAGACCCACATCTCAAATGCTTCAAGCCGTTTCCTATCCTGTTCTTGGATTGTCCAAGATTCACATCCATATAAGAGTATGCTCCACACAAATGACATCACAAAACTTTTCTTAATCTCAATATCTAGATGTATATTGGTTAGAAGATTTCTTTTGTTGCTGAATGTTTGTTTGGCAAGCGCTATTCTTATTCTTATCTCTTCGCTGCAACGGTTATCATTTGTGATTAGACTTCCGAGGTAAGGGAAACTGGTGACTTGCTCCACTACTTTGTTAACAAGCCTGATGTTGGTGTGATTTCGCTCAGGATGTCTACTTGTAACTAATATTTTTGTTTCCTTCACGTTAATGTTGAAGTATAAATGTACTAAATTTGATGACAGTACATTCAGCACCTTGGATAATTCCTTTTCTGAATCTGCAACCACTGCTATATCATCTGAAAAGCGAATATAATGGATTTATTGTCTATTTACTTTAATTCCTTTTGTGTTGGTCTTGAACTTCTTTAAAGCTTTTTCGATGAATACATTAAAGAGGTACGGTGATAGTGGGCAACCCTGGCTTACTCCCTTCTTGATTTTTACTTCCTGGCTGCTTCCTTTGATGTCTACTATTGTAGTATGATCTTCATAAAGTCTTAGTGTCAGCCTCGTATCTTTAGAGTCTAATCCCGAAGATTTAATAGTTTTGAAGAGTTGGTCCCAATTTACATGATCAAAAGCCTTTTCAGTATCTAAAAATGCTATATATGTGTGTCTATTCATCTCCATTCTTCTTTCTAACATTGTTCTTAGAACCAAAATTGCTTCTCTTGTTCCATCCCTTTCCTGAAACCAGACTGGTCTGGATCAATTTGGAAATCAAGTTTGTTATTTATCCTGGCTTTTATTCTTAACAATAATATTTTGGATGCATGAGAGAGCAGTGTTATGGTTCTGTGTTCAGAGCATTCTAAACTACTTTCTTTCTTTCTTTGGTATCATAACTGTTCTGCTTGTGGTGAAGTCTTCAGGAATTTTGCCACTACCAGTATCGTAGCATCTGCAGATTGCATCATAAAGTAGGTCTTTCATTTTCTCACCCATATTCTTTAGTAGTTCTCCTGGTATGTTAACTGGACCCCAAGCTTTATTGGCACTAAAGTGACTTAAAATAAAATAAAAATAAGAAATTCACATGTTCCTTTCATAAAATAATTCTCTAATTTTTTAAATATGAATAGTGAAGGTATGGTTAGAACCAGACATGTTGTAGCTTATGTATACATGTCTACCATTTCCGAAGTTTGAAAGTGGTCACCGTAGAGGTGCCCCTTAAAGCACAACCACCATCATCTACATAATTGGGCTGAGGTTCTGTTTAAAAACACTCACCCACAACACACAACCCTCTTCCCTGAAGGCTGAGATAGCTCAGGCTACGCTGACAGATGATCTATTTTTTGCTAGTGGCTTTACGTCGCACTACACAGATAGGTGTTATGGCGACGATGGGAGAGGTAAGACGTAGGAGTTGGAAGGAAGCGACCGTGGCCTTAATTGACAGATGTTCTACCATCTACAATATTTCTTGGGTTATAATGGCTATAACTATTCCATTTCACTGCATTCCCTATGGTTTCACATTCAGCTGTTTGTAATCCTCATTTTTTATTTTACTTTTTGCTATATGTCTCATCGATACTGATAGGTCTTAAGGCGACGTTGGGATAGGAAAGGGCTAGGAGTGGGAAGGAAGCGACCGTGGCCTTAATTAAGGTACATCACCAGCATTCTTCTGACGTGAAAATGGAGAAGCATGGAAAACCATCTTCAGGTTTGCGGATAGTGGTGTTCAAGTCCACTATCCCCAGAATGCAAGCTGATAGCCACGTGATCCAAAACTGCGCAGCCACTTGCTCGGTATAATCTCCTTTATCAGGATTTGTAAACTCCAACAGAAAGCACAGCAGTACCTTCAAGCTGGAAAGTTAAGGGGGGTGGGGGCAGGTACATCTTTCACATGGCTGTTTTTCCTATTAACTATATGTTGTAAAGAAATAAAAATTAACAGGATTATTAAACACAGTTAGCTAATTATTATGCTTGTAGTCGTTCGTCATTAACATTCAGCTATTTTTGTATAGTTGTACAGCGTTCATATGGTAAGTACCCCACAAATTTACATTTTACATGAATTTTGTATTAAACTGTTGGCAAGATTCAGGGCTGCAATACACAACGACAATTATTGACGTATAGATTCAGGAAATTATTTTTTTCACATTCTTACTCTGCCTGAACTTTTTTGTTGGCTACACTACACTAAATACACTATACTATACTATACTATACTATACTATACTATACTATACTATACTATACTATACTATACTATACTATACTATACTACACTAAATATTTTAGAGCATGGTATTCATGTTAGTACAATACACAATCATGCAAACTTTCATTGAGATATCTTGAATAGTCTTTGAGATATCAAACAGCCGCTGTGTGAAAATGAAGTTTTCTGGAAACGAACTTCAAACATACCAAAGTGTTGAATTTAGATTTTAAAAAGTCCCTGCCACATACACTAATGAGATATTCCCTATGCTGAACAATGTTAAACTTCTCTATTTTTCCTTGGTTTATTTTGTGTTACAGATGGTATTGCATTGCATGTGGACCATAATATTCGACCGTCCGGTGATAGCAATTCAGCGTACAAAGGCAAGTCTGAAGAAGTGGTGTCGGCAGTTGTCATGGTGAAGCAGCGATAGAGACTGTATGGACATTGAAGAAATACTTCAATCTAATAAATAATTTTATGTATGTTAACATGTCCTGATAAATCAGTATTAACTTGTTCAAAAATCTTAATATTTAATAAAGTAGGTTCATAAAATATGTTATATTTTCATTCGCCTCAGCTACGAAACATATAATATGTGTAACACGAAGCTACATTTCAAGGTACCTACATAAGGTATCATTTGTACCATCGATTCCTTTGAACGAATTGCGCGTTCGTTTCGTTTAGTGTGAGGTATAAATACCTTCCCAGATATGAGAAATATCTTACATCCCCGTAGGTAAATACAACAATGTCTTCTAAAACTATCATGAAGACAATTTGATCGTATTTATATGAAAAACTAGTATTTAAAAGAAAAGTAGTATATTTTCTCATTTAGAGAAAAAATTATGAAACCATTACATATTTAAACAGATATGAAGGACAAAAATTTTACATCCAAGGCAAATATATCAGGCATTGTCTTCAAATATGTCTCTCTACAGAAATGTCTTCATTCGAGGGTAAGAACAAACATTTCTACCCCTGTCTGAGTGAAGATAAAAATGAATTGTAATCAGATACATTATACAACGTTATACCGAGTGTTAGAATGTGGCTAGCTCATACGAGGGCAAATCAAAAAGTAAGTTAAACTAGCTCGCCGCGAGAGCACGCTGTGTGTCGTGACCGTGGCCAATGCGGAGCAAGTTACAGTAATTGTTGACACGTCCGATAGGAAGTTTGGTGTGGTATCCCACAGTGTTGCGTGTGCAGAGCGTGCTAGGCTCAATGGCGCGTCAACTGGATGTTCACTCCAAATTGAATTTGCGTCTAACGATCAGATTTCTATGGGGCTGTGAGCTTGCATCCGGGAGATAGTGGGTTCGAACTCCACAGTCGCCAGCCCTGAAGATGGTTTTCCGTGGTTTCCCATTTTCACACCACGCAAGTGCTGGGGCTGTAACTTAATTAACGTCACGGCCGCTTCCTTCCCATTCCCAAGCCTTTCCTATCCCATCGTCGCCATAAGACCTATCTGTACCGGGCGAGTTGGCCGTGCGGTTAGGAGCGCGCAGCTGTGAGCTTGCATCCGGGTGATAGTGGGTTCGAACCCCACTGTCGGTAGTCCTGAAGATGGTTATTCGTAGTTTCCCATTTCCCCACCAGGAACATGCTGGGGCTGTACCTTAATTAAGTCCACGGCCGCTTCCTTCCCATTCCTCGGCCTTTCCTATCCCATCGTCGCCATAAAACCAATCTGTGTCCGTGCGACGTAAAACAAATAGCAAAAAAAGACCTATCTGTGTCGGTGAGTAGAGGAGCAGTGAGAGTTCAGAAACAATGGGAACTGCGTAAGCATTTTCCCA
Organism: Anabrus simplex; assembly: GCF_040414725.1. NCBI lineage: Eukaryota > Metazoa > Arthropoda > Insecta > Orthoptera > Tettigoniidae > Anabrus > Anabrus simplex. Next base: position 951,853,484 of record NC_090266.1, on the reverse strand, counting down.
CCGGTGTCGGGTTACATCCGGGCTAGTAGTGTAACTATGCCGGTTGAGGATCAAGGACATTGACCCCTAGTATAGTAGTTGTACAATGCCGATTCGCGGATTTTGCATAAGAGAGCGAGCCTAACCTCACAGTCGCCATATTGAGTGGCCTAACCTCACTTTGACGGATAGTTGCCCTTCCTGACGCCTAAGAGTGCAACATAACAACGCTGCCATCTTGACGGCGCTAAACTTCATTGCTGCCCCTTTATACATATAGGGGCGCTGAATTTAAAATTCACTTGCTTTTTGACAGCTGACATGTCGTATCCACGTGCACTTGTTTTGCCACGGAGTTTAAACAAGTGAACATGGCTAACCTCAGTGCTGCAATCTTGACAGGCACTAACCTCACTGCTACCATCTTAACGTCATAGGGGTCGCGGAATTTAAAATCCACGTGCTTATGACAGCTCTCAGGTCCAAACCACGTGGGCGCGGAATCTAAAAAGTGAACGTGGCTAACCTTAGTGCTGCCATCTTAACAGGACCTAAGCTCGCTCTTGCCATCTTAACCACATGGAGGACGCGTAATTTAATATCCACGTGCTTTTTGACAGCTGTCAGGTCCTAACCACGTGCACTTGTTTTGCCACGGCATTTAAGCAAGTGAACATGGCTATCCTCACTGCTGCCATTTTAAGCATGTAAGGGGGCGCGGGATTTAAAATTTGCATGCTTTTTGACAGCTGTCAGGTCCTTTGAGCATGTGGACTTGTTTTGAACGTGGCTAATCTCAGTGCTACCATCTTAATAGCGCCAAACCTCACTGCGGAGCGCGGAATGTAAATGATCTTAAGAGGACTTAGCCACGCTGCCGAATTTTTTGAACGATCCTAAAGCTAGGGGGTCTATCCCCAGGCTAGCTGCACTTCTCGACATGCCCCTTCCCGTTACTCTCTTGGAATGGTCTAAGTTTTCATGCAAGCTGCCCTTCTCGATAAAACCCTTCCCGAGCTGCCCTTCTTGACCCCAACATATTTTTAAAGCAAGTTGTCCTCCTCGACACCATTTTGGTAAGGTCTGAGATCATAGTTTTATAGCAAGATGCCCTTCTCGACATGAAACCTGTTTCTGCTTTAAAATACCTGTAAGAAGGAGGGGCGGGGTATCTAACAGATAAGGAAGAGACATAGTCGCGTTCCCATACCACTCCTCCTCCTCACAGGTCAGCTACGTTCCTCCTCCTTATCTGTTAGATACTCCTTCCCTCCTCCTCCTTATTAGGGGCAGTTTTACAGCTAGATAGGCAGTTGTTATTTGCCGGTTGCAGTGTAAAACTATACATCATATCTACCTGTAAAACATCTATTATGTTTATGTGTGATCATTGTAGTGTGAATTTTTCAAGGCTTGACAATCTTCAACGACATAAAACTGTAAAGCATAACATCGGAATATATGCATGCAAATAATGTGCTGCTATATTCAACAGACGTGATAATCTCACACGACATGCACATTCTAAACACATTTCTTTAAGTAATCTACCAGTAGAACGCATAGAAACATTGACCAAATGTCGAAAACGGGATACAAAGAAGCATGATCGAAACGATATGACATCGTCTCAGATTACTACAACTTCTGTTACTAACCTCACCCCACCAGAAAAAGAGGAGATGCATTGTAACGGTTCAAATCCCGTTACAAGATGATATCTGTATTATTATTATTATTATTATTATTATTATTATTATTATTATTATTATTATTATATTTATTATTATTATTATTATTATTATTATTATTATTATTATTATTATTATTATTATTATTATATCAGTATTATTATTATATCAGTATTATTATTATTTTATCTGTGATATTATTACTATTATTGTAATTATCAGTCTTATTCAATTCTATTTTGCAATGCCTGTTGCTTGCAAGATTGTACTTGGATGTATGCATATATACGTATGTGTAGAATAACACTCAATACCTGTACAGTGAGAATTGTTGTATATATCAGAGATTGGATGTGACGTTGGTGCATTGTGCAATATTGTTGGCGATTCTGCCAAGTCATCGCCAAGTCTTGGCTACGTCATCGTATTTATTTAATATATTCGCTCAGAGAGTCGACCGCCCCAGGGCTATTTCACCACTGTGTGTAATATTTGTCGCGTAGGTGGGAGTATGCCATTGTTATTTCTGGAGATTACGTAGCTGTGTCAACCAACGTCTATAAAAGGTGGGTGCATACTGTAGCGTGAGTCATTAGTTATACGGATGCAGTACAGTGAAGAAGTCTACTAGATCAAGAGGCCTTAGTTGGTCAGTGAACGAGTGTGAACGAGAGATGGAGAAGACTCAGTGAGCCATTAATCATTGGTCATTGAGAGAGTGAGGCCAAAAGGTTGGTCGCTCACTCAGTTGAAGACACGGACGCAAGGGCTTACCATGAAGTCAGAGAGGGCAACCCTGGACCTGCCAAGAGGTAATACCATATTGACTTACAAAGAAGTCAGATGATATGGAGAAGAAGCAGTCACAAGGATGTATCACCAAGTTAGGCGTGACACATCTACAGTAAACGCCAGATCAATGGATTACGTCGTAATTACACTTAAAGTGTTGAAGGTACAGTCAAGTGAATCAGTGAGGGAAATATTTCGTATAAATTGTTAAATGTCCGGTCAAGAAGAATTCAAATTCATGCCTAGTTTCTTTCAGTTGTAATGTCATAATTTCATATTCTCATCTGTTTTATCGCAACAAGACTCACTATTTTTTGATATATTATTTAAAGAATATATATTGTTCTATCAAACGAATCCATAGTTTCATTTCATTGACAGTAAAATATCTTAACCTCAAAATTAATGGGGAAACCGAACGCCAATTCCTTTTCCCAGAACTTATATGGTATGTTGTCAAAAGTAAGCTTATTACCCCACACCCTAGAGATAGTCAAGAGTCTCATTCTATTATTGCTGCACTGAGTGGCAGCTGGCGCCCTTCAAATAACGTATGTGTAAGTAAGCAGGTAACAATTAAGTGTGAGTACAAGGTCCAACGAGTGTGTATTTTATTTAATGAATGTTAATTTTCATAATTTCCATATTAAATTCAGATTTATATGTTTGTAAAAATTAGTCAGCAATTCAGGAACATGTTAACAGCATAAGGAAGAAAAAGAAGAAGTCAACGTTTCTTTTCCATCGGATCTTTTTCATTCTACTTTATTTTCTAAGCCGACAACATGTTCTGTAGGTGTGCAAACATCTCAAGAAGAGAAGCAAGATGTGGTAGTAGAAAAAAAGGAAGAAGGTTTGACCCGTTCTTTTGAATCAAACCGTGTTGAGTTTTTATCTACTGGTAACATTGCAGAAGCACATACCGCATCTAAACAAGTTCTCCCGTTTTCTACACATCAACTGTCTACACGTATTAGCAAAACTCTGTTACCCTATGCAGATGTGAGATACTCGTTGAACGATTACAACTCCTAAGAACGTATCAAGGTTATGGATACACAGTGTATGAACGAGAGATTCAAGAAATAGAAGACAGATTACGTCGTAGGCGTATTGTTGTGCAAAGACGCATATAAGTTACAACAATGACGTTAATGTGACATAACATGTAGAAATGGAATAAAAACCAGTAAATAAATGTTCTACTTATTGCATTCCCTTTACACCTGTCGTAAAGGTTTGAGTTTACTAGAGAGTAACCTTGTTAACGAACACTACTAAACAAGCATAACTATGTTGACGTCATCGCAGCGGAGGAGGAGGAGGGATTGTGCTGTACTCTATCATCTCACGCTGTCGGGTACAGAACTGTACGAGGAATAGGGGATTGAGCTGACCTCCGGAACTGAGAGGAGGAGGAGGAGGAATTGTGCTGTCCTCTATGATGTCACGCTTTCGGATATAGTACTGTAACGAGGAGGGGATTGAGCTGACCTCCGTAACTGTAAGGAGGAGGGGAGGAGGAGGGATGATGCTGTCCTCTACCATGTCACGCTGTCGGATACAGAACTGTAGTAGGAGGAGGGGATTGAACTGACCACCGTAACTATGAGGAGGAGGAGGAGGAGGAGGAGGAGAAATTGTGCTGTCCTCTATGACGTCACGCTTTCGGATATAGTACTGTAATGAGGAGGGGATTCAGCTGACCTCCGAAACTGTAAGGAGGAGGAGGAGGAGGGATGATGCTGTCCTCTACCATGTCACGCTGTCGGATACAGAACTGTAGTAGGAGGAGGGGATTGAACTGACCACTGTAACTGTGAGGAGGAGGAGGAGGGATTGTGCTGTCCTCTATGACATCACGCTGTCGGATATTGTACTGTAATGAGGTGGAGGGTATTGAGCTGACATCTGTAACTGTAAGGAGGAGGAGGAGGGACTGTGCTGTCCTGTCATGTCACTCTGTCGGATACAGAAATGTCAGGAGGAGGAGGAACGCGGCTAAGCCACTGCGGAGGCAGATGGAGTCTAGTAAGGTTAGAACCCTCCAAGATAGTATTTGAGGCTAAGGGGACATGTCGATATGGGCAGCTTGCATTAATCCTCTGAGGTTAGGCCGCCTCTAAGATGGTGTCGTTTGAGAAGGGCAGCTTGCATAAAAACTGTGTCGGGAAGGGTCTTGTCGAGAAGGGCAGCTTGCATGAAAACTATGTCGGGAAGGGTCTTGTCGGGAAGGGTCTTGTCGGGAAGGGCAGCTTGCATGATAACTTAGACCCCTTCAAGGTAGTAACGGGAAGGGGCATGTCGAGATGTGCAGCTAACCTGAGAATAGACCCCCTAGCTTTAGGATCGTTCAAAAAATTCGGCAGCGTGGCTAAGTCCTGTTAAGTTCATTTAAATTCCGCAATTCACAGTTAGATTTGGCGCTGTCAAGATGGTAGCACTGAGGTTAGCCACGTTCAAAACAAGACTACGTGCTCAAAGGACCTGACAGCTGTCAAAAAGCATGCGGATTTTAAAACCCGCGCCCCACTTACATGCTTAAGATGGCAGCAGTGAGGATAGCCATGTTCACTTGTTTAAACTCCGTGGCAAAACAAGTGCACGTGGTTAGGACCTGACAGCTGTCAAAAAGCACATGGATTTTTAATCCCGCGCCCTCCACGTGGTTAAGATGGCAAGAGCGAGGTTAGGACCTGTTGAGATGGCAGCATCAAACACTGTACACAATGTATGGATGAACTATTTCCATTCATTTCAGAACATTATGACGGTGATTCAGAAAAGGAACAAACCACATGAATGACAACAATTTAAGAACGGCATTAACTTCTTTGTAAAGCATAACATACATAGTATATTTCATAATCAATAAAGGTTTTGTTTAATTTGAATGTTGCAGGAGGCATTACAATTTCGGAAGCAAGCTACCTCTTCGCAGAAAACTGTTAAGGAGCATAGCAAACTTGTCGGCAGCAAAACCAAGACTGTTGTAGAAGATTGTTTAATTTTGTAAATAAATATTTCATTAAATTTAAAATGTTCTGCTTATTGCATCCCTTGGCCTCCGTACACCTTCTCATTCCATCTATAAAGGCTTGAGTGAGTGGTTTGGACCTGACAGCTCTCAACTTACCATCCGCTAACGAATATTGTTACAAGACTATAAATAAGGATAGCCTTTTTTCATGAACATTAGTGTGTGCTTCGATAAAGTACGTTATGGAACAGGAAGAAGAAAATGACAGTACGGTCACCGACAATCGTCTTGATAACAAACAAAACGGTCAATGCGCATGCTGTTCGCATGCTAATACGCAACATCTTATTTATCTCACACAAGTAAGTGACGCTATTAAGATATTCTATAAACATAGAGAGTTATATCAGATGCCAAAACATCTGATTCAATGTTTACCACCAGGATTTTTATCTCCGTACGATGCCCCTTTCGTAAATGCATTTTGGGACATCCTTCCTCTACACAGTAAGATGTCAATCGATGTACCTTTATGCAGAACCTGTCAACGTCATTACAAGCATCGAGGTGAAAATTCGTGATGATGATGATGATTGGGATGGACCGAATCCGAGGATCAAACACTGTACACAGTGTATGGATGAACTATTTCCATTCATTTCAGTACATTATGACGGTGATTCAGAAAAGGAACAAACCACATGAATGACAACAAGGTAAGAACCGCATTAACTTCTTTGTAAAGCATAACATACATAGTATATTTCATAATCAATAAAGGTTTTGTTTAATTTGAATGTTGCAGGAGGCATTACAATTTCGGAAGCAAGCTACCTCTTCGCAGAAAGCTGTTAAGGAGCATAGCAAACTTGTCGGCAGCAAAACCAAGACTGTTGTAGAAAATTGTTTAATTTTGTAAATAAATATTTCATTAAATTTAAAATGTTCTGCTTATTGCATCCCTTGGCCTCCGTACACCTACTCATTCCATCTATAAAGGCTTGAGTGAGTGGTTTGGACCTGACAGCTCTCAACTTACCATCCGCTAACGAATATTGTTACAAGACTATAAATAAGGATAGCCTTTTTTCATGAACATTAGTGTGTGCTTCGATAAAGTACGTTATGGAACAGAAAGAAGAAAATGACAATACGGTCACCGACAATCGTCTTGATAACAAACAAAACGGTCAATGCGCATGCTGTTCGCATGCTAATACGCAACATCTTATTTATCTCACACAAGTAAGTGACGCTATTAAGATGTTCTATAAACATAGAGAGTTATATCAGATGCCAAAACATCTGATTCAATGTTTACCACCAGGATTTTTATCTCCGTACGATGCCCCTTTCGTAAATGCATTTTGGGACATCCTTCTTCTACACAGTAAAATGTCAATCGATGTACCTTTATGCAGAACCTGTCAACGTCAATAAAAGCATCGAGGTGAAAATTCGTGGTGATGATGATGATGATGATTGGGATGGACCGAATCCGAGGATCAAACACTGTACACAGTGTATGGATGAACTATTTCCATTCATTTCAGTACATTATGACGGTGATTCAGAAAAGGAACAAACCACATGAATGACAACAAGGTAAGAACGGCATTAACTTCTTTGTAAAGCATAACATACATAGTATATTTCATAATCAATAAAGGTTTTGTTTAATTTGAATGTTGCAGGAGGCATTACAATTTCGGAAGCAAGCTACCTCTTCGCAGAAAGCTGTTAAGGAGCATAGAAAACTTGTCGGCAGAAAAACCAAGACTGTTGTGGAAGATTATTTAATTTTGAAAATAAATATTTCATTAAATTTAAAATGTTCTGCTTATTGCATCCCTTGGCCTCCGTACACCTACTCATTCCATCTATAAAGGCTTGAGTGAGTGACCTTGATAATGGACAAGTCTAAACATGCATAACCATGATGACGTCATCACTGCAAGTTAAAACAGAATAATAGCACGTGCTCACTCCTGTGATGCGTAAAGCCTTAAGCATAAGATCGCGTCTTCATAGTTATGCATGTTTAGATTTGTCCGATGGTGACATAAACCTATGAGCTGACCTCTTCGGAGAAAAAAGAAAAATTCTTTTTATATCATCTGTAAAGGCTTGAGTGAGTAACATTGATAACGGACAAGTCTAAGCATGCATAACCATGATGACGTCATCACTGGAGGTTAAAAACAGAATAATAGCACGTGCTCACTCCTGTGATGCGTGAAGCCTTAAGCGTAAGATCGCGTCGTCATAGTTATGCGTGTTTAGACTTGCCGGATAGAGACACAAAGCTATAAGCTGACCAATTACGCCCCATCGGAGGAGGAGGGCGGATGTATCCCGTCGGAAGCGGAGGAGGCCATAAGAGCCTATGTTTAGCCGCCATCTAGCGCAGTAGCCCTTGGGAAATATTTCTCCATAAGAGCCTGTGTATAGCCGCCATCTTGCGCAGTAGCCTCTAGGCTAGCTTTCTCCATAAGAGCATGTGTATAGCCTCCATCTTCCGCAAGCGCCCCTAGGCCGTCTCCTTAAGTCCTAGGTCTCCTCTGAGCCATCTTTCTCCGTAAGAGTCCATGTATAGCTGGCATCTTGCGCAGTAGCCCATGGGCCAGCTTTCTTCATAAGACCCTGTGTATAGCCGCAATCTTGCTCAAGCGCCCCTAGGCCGTCACACAAGAGCCTATGTGTAGCCGCCATCTTGTACAGTAACCTCTGACCCAGGCTATATGTGTTAGTCTCGTAAGAGCCTGTGTATAGCCGCAATCATGTGCAATTCACGTTGGGAAGGACATCTGGCCGTAAAACTATGATTAGACTCCTCCAAGAGGTTAGGCTTGCTCTCTTATGCGAATCCACATTGTTCTACTACTCAAGATGGCGACGCGAGATTAATCATTGTCCTACCACTCAAGATGGTGACTGTCCCCGTCCGGAAGGGCATCTGCCTGTAAAACTGAGATTATGCCACTCCAAAATGGCGACTCTCTACGTCGGGAAGGGCATCTGACCGTAAAATTTGACGTTAGTCCCTCCAAGGTGGCGGTTGTGGTGTTAGGCTTGCTCTCTTAGGTGTCAGGAAGGGCAATTAGCCGTTTAAGTTAGTTTAGGCCTCGCAAGAAGGCAAATGTGAGATTAGGCTTGCTCTCTTACGCAAAATCCGCGAATTGGCATTCTACAACTACTAGACTAGGGGTCGATGTCCTTGATCCACAACCGGCATTCTTACACTACTAGGCCGGATGTAACCCGACACCCGTGGAAAAACGCTGACGCAGCTCCCATTGTTTCTGAACTCTCACTGCTCTTCACCTTCGGTGCGACGTACAGCAAATAGGAAAAAAATCTACGGGCTATACGGCTCAATTTCACGGACATTCATCGTGAAATCACTGCTGTATGTGGTCAGCGTGTATTTTCTAGCCCAGATATTATAAAGTTGTGTAAGTAATTTGACACTGGATGCACCGATTTCACGGACGAATAACGAAAAAGCTGGCCCGCAACGTCCAGTACAGTTGCAAATGCTGACTGTGTGGTTGGTATCATTAGAGAGAATCGACGCATAACATTGCAAGAAATTTCCAGCATGCTGAACTTTTCGTATGGTAGTGTGTTCTCCATTGTTCACCAGCACCTTGGATTTCGTAAAATGTGTCAAAGGTGGGTCCTAAGTCTGCTCACCGATGTTCACAAGGGACGTTTCCAATCTTCACTGGCATTTTTGCAACGGTATTTTGTGTAAGGCAATCATTTTCTGCTGCGAATCATCGCAGGTGATGAAACGTGTGTCCACCACTTCACCCCTGAAACAAAGAGAACATCGATGGAATGGATGCACACCACATTGTCACCACGTAAGAAGGCCAAGGTCAACCTTCAGCAGGAAAGGTAAAGGCGAGTGTTCTTTGACATGGAGGGTGCGTTGCACGTGGAATTTTTGCCGAAATGCACGGCAATCAACTCGGCTTCTTACTGTCAAACGTTGAACCGGTTGCGTAAGGTAATTAGATAAAGGTGGCGGGGGAAATTGAGCGCTGGTGTGATTTTGTTGCACGATAACGCAACACCTCACACGGCCCATCAACTGCTGCAGCAATTCAAGAGGGAGATATGGCAATATTCTCCATACAGTCCAGAATTAGCGCCATGCGATTATCATGTGTTCGGTAAGCCGAAAAGGTATCTCGGTGGATGACGATTCCGAAACGATGAGGAGGTGAATGCAGCTGTCTCCAGGTGGTTACATAACGCTGGAGGTGATTTCTACGCATCCGAAATGGAAAAGCTGGTTGACCGTTCCGAGAAATATTTACAGTCTCTTGGGCACTATGTGGAAAAGTGAACTTACATTGTATGTTCTACTTTTTTTACAATTGGCTTAACGTCGCAGCGACATAGATAGATCTTCTGGCGATGATGGGATAGGAAAGCCCTAGGAATGGGAAGGAAGTGGCGGTGGCCTTAATTAAGGTACAGCCCCAGCATTTGCCTGGTGCGAAAATGGAAAACCACGGAAAGCCATAATCAAGGCTGCAACAGTGGTGTTCGATCCCACTATCTTCCGGATGTGAGCTCACAGCCGCGCGCCTCTAACCTCACGGTCATCTCGCGCAGTGCATGTTGTCCTAGCCGTGTTGCCTATGTGTAGGTGGTTTCCTAAATGGCCATAACTTGGAAGTGGAAGTTACTTTTTGATTCGCCCTCGTTCCTTTTTATGCAAGACAAGGTTTAATATGATGGTATGATCCGTATGAACATAGGCGTACAAAATATGATGTTTCCAGCAACTAATTGTATTGCATATTCGCAAATCTGCGAGAGCAGGTTTGAAGAGAGTGGAAAAATTATATTGAATGGCATTTGGGAAATTCGTGCCATATGAGAAAACGCAATGATGCTTCGTAAGTAAGTAGATAATTTAACCCTCCACCTAGCCGTTTGTGGCGTCGTCCAATGTTCTCTTGAGAAACTGAATCTCTTATTACAGAAAAGCTTTATGTTCCTTTTTTCTATGCGATCTTCTGTTTCTTCCTTCATGAATTCCTTCTGGTAAATTACATTAATTCCTTCTGGGTAAATTGATGTTTTCGTGAATGGATGTCGTAGGTTTCCACGACACCCTGGTTTATATAGCAATGATACTTCAGTATTCAATGTTCAGCAATCATATGGCCAGAAATTCAAGCTTTTTCACTCTCAGCAGCTTCTTTACTCAGTAGTAGGCACTCCTGTATTAGGTCAGTGAACATATGCAACACCTGTCTGAAAACTGCGAGTTTCAGTAAAATACCGGTATCCTTTGGAGAATCATTCGTGTTTACGGGCGTGAAAAGGCGAGAGCGTACCTCTAATTTTGGAGCACGTATTGCGTCCAACTGGTTTATCGGTAGTATAAACAGTAAATAAATAAACTACTCCTAAGAATACGAAACAATAACCTTGTGGACAAAGAATGACTGAAAATGAACTTATACTGGCAAAATAATAAAATGAAATGTTTTAAATTATGTATTTAATATATCAATAAATTCCAGAACGGTATTCAGTCTCTTCTTATTCTACACTAGAAAGCAAGGATAATGAAATATGTGTGTTACTCATGTGAGTATTACTGAATGACAAATAATCAATCAATCATTCACTGCTGATCTGCATTTAGGGCAGCCGCCCAGGTGGCAGATTCCCTATCTATTGTTTTCCTAGCCTTTTCTTAAATTATTGCAAAGAAATTGAAAATTTATTGAACATCTCCCTCGGTAAGTTATACCAATCCCTATCTCCCCTTCCTGTAAACGAATATTTCCCCCCAAATTGTCCTCCTGAATTCCACTTCTTTCTTCATATTGTTATATTTCCTTCTCTTAAAGACACCACTCAAACTTATCCGTCTACTTATGTCATTCCACCTCATCCCTCCACTGACAGATCGGAACATATCACTTAATCGAGCAGCTCGTCTCCTTTCTCCCAAGTCTTCCCAGCCCAAACTTTGCAACATTTTTGTAACGCTACCCTTTTGCTGGAAATCACCCAGAACAAATCGTGCTTCTTTTCTTTGGATTTTTCCAGTTCTTGAATCAAGTAATCCTGGGAGGGTCCCATACGCTGGAACGATACTCTAATTGGGGTCTTGCTAGAGACTTATATGCCCTCTCCTTTACATCCTTACTACAACCCCTAAACTCCCTCATAACCATGTGCAGAGATCTGTATCCTTTATTTACAATCATATTTATGTGATTACCCCAATGAAGATCTTTCCTTATATTAACACCTAGGTACTTACAGTGATCCCCAAAAGGAACTTTCAGCCCATCAACGCAGAAAAAAACTGAGAGGACTTGTCCTGTTTGTGAAACTTGCAACCTGACTTTTAACCACGTTTATCATCATAGTATTGCCTACTGTCCATCTCACAATATTATCAAGGTCATTTTGCAGTTAATCACAAATTTGTAACGTATTTATTACTCTATACAAAATAACATCACACACAAAAATCCTTATCTATGATTCCATTTCTTTACTCATATCATTTATATATGTAAGGAAACATAAATATCCAATAATACTACCTTGAGGAATCCCCGTCTTAATTATTAAAAAGTCGGATAAAGGTTCGGCTACTTTAATTCTCTGAATTCTATTTTCTAGAACTACAGTCACTAATTCAAGCACATTTTTGCCTAGTCCAATTGCACTAATTTTTTTCCAGTAGTCTCCAATGTTCTACTATATCAAATACCTTAGACAGGTCAATCGCGATACAGTCCATTTGACATCCTGAATTCAAGATATCTGTTTTATCTTGCTGGAATCCCACAAGTTGAGCTTCAGCGGAATAACCTTTCGTAAAATAATTGAAATGCCTTCTATCGAAGAATTTATCAATTTCACGAACATGTCTAATATTGCAAGAAAAAATGCTTTCCCAAAGCTTCCATGCAATGCATGTCAAACTGACTGGCCTGTAAATTTCAGCTTTATGTCTATCACCCTTTCTTTTATACACAGCGGCTACTACAGCAACACACCATTCATTTGATATAGCTCCTTCATGCAAACAATAATCAAGTAAGTAGTTCAGATATAGTTCTATATCCCAAACCATTGTCTTTAGTATATCTCCAGATTTTGTATCTTATTGTAAATATCGTTGTTATCATAGGTAAATTTTAAAACTTCTTGAGCATTAGTCATCTCCTTTATCTGGACATTATCCTTGTAACCAACAATCTTTACATACTACTGACTGAATACTTGTGGCTTTTGAAGATCCTCGCATACACACTCCTCCTGTTCAATAATGATTCCTGGAATGTCCTTCTTGGAACCTGTTTCTGCTTTAAAGTACCTATATATACCATTCCATTTTTCATTAAAATTTGTAAGACTGCCAATTATGCTTGCCAGCATGCTGTCCTTAACTGTCTTCTTTGCTAGATTCAGTTTCCTAGTAAGTTCCTTCAATTTCTCCTTACTTCCACAGCGATTTCCATTTCTTTAAAACCTGGACCTCCTCCTTAGTATCTTTTCTTCTCTGTTATAATATAGTGGGACATTGGCATTCCTTACCAGCTTTAAAGGTACAAAACTGTTTTCACGTTCCTGAACAATTGCTGTATATCCACCTCAGAGTCCGTTTATATTATTTACCGATTTCCACCGCGGATAGTTACTTTTTTAAAAATCCCTCATGCTTTATTCATCAGCCATATGGTACTGCTAATAGTCCTACTTTTAAAACGTTCCTTTCTAGCACCTCGTCCGGTTTTACCAGCACCGCGTCCAGAATATTCTTCCCTCTAGTTGGTTCCATCACTTCCTGAATCAGTTGTCCTTCCCTTATTAACTTATTTGCCATTTTTGTCATGCTTCCTGTCGTTCGCATTACCTTCCCAATTGACATGAGTAGTAGGGCTGTTGTGCTCCCAAGCCACAGGGTGTTCCTCAAGTAGGTGTACTAATTTTCTCTAGCATCAGCACCCGAGGTCATTGACACTGGGTGAGCACGGGATCTTGTTTGGAAGCAAAGCCACGTGCTTTTTTGACAGCTATCAAGCTGACAGCTGCCATCTTTAAACAACAGAACATCGCTAACCTCAGTGCTGCCATCTTTAAACAACAGAACATCACTAACCTCAGTGCTGCCATCTTTACGGCACTAAACCTCCTGGCTTCTTCCTTAGGCACGTGGTGGCGGGCAATTTAAAAAAATCAACGTGCTTTTTGACAGCTGTCAAGCTGACAGCTGCAATCTTTAAAAACAGAGCATCGCCAACCTCAGTGCTGCCATCTTTACGGCACTAAACCTTTTAGCTGCTACCTTAGCCACGTGCCCTTGTTTGTAAACAAAGCCACGTGCGATTTTGAAAGCTGACAGCTGCCATCTTCAGCATTGCTAACATCAGTTCTGCCATCTTTACGGCACTTAACTTTTTAGCTACTACCTTAGGCACGTGGTGGCGGGCAATTTGAATTTCCACGTGCTTTTTTGACAGCTGTCAGCTGCCATCTTTAAACAACACATTATCGCTAACTTCAGTGCTGGCATCATGACGGGGCTAAATCTTCATGGCTACCACCTTAGGCACGTGGTGGCGGGCAATTTGAAAAATTCAACGTGCTTTTTTGACAGCTGCTAAGGTGACAGCTGCTATCTTTAAACTAGAGATCATCGTGCTGCTACTTTATGCACTTGGTAGCGGCCAATCTGAAAAACTCCGCGTGCTTTTTTGACAGCTGTCAAGAGGACATCTTCTATTTTTAAACAAGAGAGCATTATGCTGGCATCTTGACGGCGCTAAATCGTTGTTGCTACAAACTTAGGCACGTAGTAGCGGGCAATTAGAAATGCTATATGCTTTTTGACAGCTGCCATCTTTAAACAACAGACTATCGCTAACTTCTGTGCTGGCATCTTGACGTGGTTAAATATTTATGGCTGCTACCTTATGCATGTGTAGAGGGCAATATAAAAAATTCGACATTTTTTTTGACAGCTCGCATCTTTAAACAAGAGAGCATTGTGTTAGATCAGTGAAGAAAGCTACCTTACCTAGTAGGCCTCTTCAGTGATGCTTAGGCTGCTTATAACAGCTGATAACAGAGCTGTTGCGGATTTAATTATCTTTCGAGCTACAGTTGGAGTAAGAAGATAATAGGTACAGTATCTCCTGCCAGGTAAATCGGGAATACTAGCAGTTGCTTGGTAAACTCCGGTTCGATCTCTACACTAGCCTTATCCCCTTCAATTTTAAGATGTAATTACTACTACTGACAGTACTGGCCTGGCCGGGAATCAAACTCGAGACTTCCAGCTAAGAGACAAGCGACCAAGGGAGGTTAGATGAAAGAGAGGAGCCTAGCACAAGTAGGCTGTAAAAGCAATACCATGACTGAGCTAAGGGCATTGCAGTCGCTAACTTATGCTCTCTATTTAAAAGCCTTTGGAGTCTCTTTTAGTCGCCCCTTACATCTGGCAGGGGATACCGTAGATGTTATAGGTGTTATTCTAATGACTTCGCTGGGAAATCGAACTTGTCGGCTAGCAGAAAAACTAAACTTCTATGGCACTCCAGCCTTGGTCTACGAAGCGGCTGCGCTCAGAACGAAGGCTTGGGTGTCAGCGCGACTGTTATTCTAGACCGGAACTCGAGGTGTCCTGGCGAGAAGCTGCGACACATAGCAAGGCATGAACACGTTGTTTGAAAGGTCGAGGCTTTGATTTAAACAAGTCCCCCGGGGACTTCCGGGCTAAAAAAAATCTCTGATTTCGCTGCGAAATTGAATTTGGAGTAAGAAGTTAATAAGCACAGTATCTCCTGCTAGTTAAATCGGGAATGCTAGCAGTTGCTTTGTAAACCCTAGGTTCAATTACTATGTAGATCTTGTCCTAGCCTTATCCCCTTCAACGCTAAGATGTCATTACTACTACTGCATATTCTGCTAGTACTGACTTGGCTAGGAATCAAACCCGGGACTTCCGGTTAAGAAGCATGCGACTAAGAGAGGTTAGATGAAAGTGAAGAGCCTAGCACAAGTAAGTAGTGAAAACAATGCCAGGACTCAGCTAAGGGCTTTGTAGTCGCAAACTCACGCTCTCCAGTTCAATGTGCTTGGTGTCCCTTTTATTCGCCTCTTACGTCAGGCAGGGGATACCGTAGGTGTTTTTCTGCAGACAGCACGTTGTTCTCTACATTTTATACAAACACGGGGCTGTCATTAACAAAAAGAAAAAAACTAATCCTCTACAGTGCAACAGCCTTTTTGAAAACACGTTGACTTGCTTAGCGTAACTTCAGCAGATACTTCATAGACTCCCCGAAACACAAGCCAGCTGGGAATCGAACCCAAAACCTCCAGCTAAGAAGCAGACACGCTACACAGAGGGCGTAGACAACATAAAAATCGTTGGGAGACGAACTTGGAGTAAGAAGCTAGCATAAAGAAATTGTAGAGGCATAAACAAAATATTTTAGAGCTTCTAGCCAAGACGTATATATATATATATATATATATATATATATTTTTTTTTTTTTTTTTGCTAGTTGCTTTACGTCGCTCCGACACAGATAGGTCTTATGGCGACGATGGGACAGGGAAGGGCTAGGAGTGGGAAGGAAGCGGCTGTGGCGTTAATTAAGGTACAGCCCCAGCATTTGCCTGGTGTGAAAATGGGAAACCACGGAAAACCATTTTCAGGGCTGCCGACAGTGGGGTTCGAACCTACTATCTCCCGAATACTGGATACTGGACGTATAAATTATAAGCTGCTGGACTTATGAGCTCTCGCCAGAACACAGCCGCTTATCTCCGCTTATGGAATGTAAAGATCAGCACTTTTCGCCTACCTCGGGAGAGTACAACGTACATCGAAACTGTACAAAAAGAATGTACACAAGTTGTATTGCAACAGCCTGTAGATACATTCGCAGTAGCTCAATCAGTTGAGGCTTTGCTGTTTTAACTTGGCATGTTCGATAGTACGTCAACTTCGAACACTTGCAGGACAAAATTCCGGCAATGTCTCCGCAGCGGTTTGACTCACAGTAAAGACAGAGAATACGTCAGCCTCGAACACGTGAAGGACAAAATCCCAGCACTTCGCCGTCTCTGCAGCAGTTTGATTCTCAGTAAAGACAGGAATAGTCAGCCTCGAACACTTGCCGGACAAAATTCCGGCACTTTACTGTCTCTGCAGCGGTTCGACTTCGGGTTGGATAGTATTTTAAATACGTCAGCCTCGAACACATGCAGTATAAACTTGCGGCAATTTACCGTCTCTGCAGCGGTTGGACTTCGGGTTCGATAGCATTTTAAATACGTCAGCCTCGAACACATGCAGGACAAAATTCCGGCACTTCGCCGTCTCTGCAGCGGTTTGACTTCGGGTACGATAGTATTTCAAATACGTCAGCCTCGAACACTTGCAGGAAAAAATTCCAACACTTCGCCGTCTCTGCAGCTGTTCGACTTGACAAGTTCGATAGTATTTTAAATACGTCAGCCTAGAACACTTGCAGGGCAAAATTCCAGCACATTACTGTCTCAGCAGCGGTTTGTGACTTGACAAGGTCGATCGTAGCTCAGTTCGATAGTACGTCAGCCACGAACACTTGTAGGACAAAATTCCGGCACTTTGCCGTCTCTGCAGGGGTTTGATTCACAGTAAAGACAGAGATTTGCAGCGGTACACACACATACTCCCCGTTCGATTTCTCGGTAAGCGTTCTACAAGATAGTGTGTTCGAATCCTATAGTTTTATATATGCGGGCAAGAAACAGCACAATTCTTTGCAGGGCTATCGTCCGAGTTTAGATTCATGTCAGGAGCCTTGTAGTCGCTAACCCAAGTAATACCGTCAAGAGGTAAGTTCGAATCATACTTTATTTATCGTAGTAGTGTCCGGCTCCAAGGCTAAATGGTTAGCGTGCTGGCCTTTGGCCACAGTGGTCCCGGGTTCGATTCCCGCCAGGGTCGGGAATTTTAACCTTAATTGGTTAATTTCGTAGGCACGGGGCAGGGTGTATGTGTCGTCTTCATCGTCATGTCATCCTCATCATGACGCGCAGGTCGCCTACGGGAGTCAAATCAAAAGACCTGCATCTGGCGAGCCGAACTTGTCCTCGGACACTCCCGGCGCTAAAAGCCATACGCCATTTCATTTCATTTTTATCGTAGTAGTTTCCTTGACAAGGCATAGTACCGAGCGCTTCTTTTAGAAGTAGCAGTGTTAAGTTTGAAAAGAACAAGAGTTGACCAAGGAAGTTGGTGAGTAAATTTTTGTTACGAATGTACTCAATGAGCATGCTAACATAAACACTTTTCTGCTCCCTCCCTAGCACCAAAGCAGTCGATAGGAAGTACTCTGTGTGTGTGAAACGCACAGCAGACGTAGTCGCAGTGTGTTAAGTGCTGATCATATGAATTTGTGTATATAAACGAATAGCCAATTTACTGTATTCTCTCACCGGATCGAAGCTCACCATCGTGATTGGTATCTGCCGTCTATATTATTCCACTGCTAAAAAGTAAGTTTAATTCTTTGAATATTATTATTATTATTATTATTATTATTATTATTATTATTATTATTATTATTATTATTATTATTATTATTATTATTATGGAATTTTTGTATACGATTTTTTCCTTTTTTTAGAAAATCATCGCCATTGATATCTGTCGTCTACTTCATCCGAGTACTATCTGCTAAAAATAGTAATTTTATTGATCTGTCTCAGTTTTATACATGGCTTAACGTGCTCATAGCGGAGTTGTTGAGGATCCGACTAAACTACGAGCTGGCTGTTTGCTAATGCATGCGGCTACAAACTTCTCACGATTCTTTAGTGATGTCTATGCTATCGTAGCAGAGCTGTTGAGGATTTAACTAGCTTTTGAGCTAGTGTCTGGTGTAAAACTGCTGCTTGTAGGGTCGATTAATGCTTGCATTTTAGCTCGGTAAAGAAAGCAACAAGAAACTATCTTACTTTGTACGCTTCTTTAGTGATGCAAAAGCTATTATAGTAGAGCTGTTGAGGATCCGACTAATCTTCGAGCTGAGTGCCTGATGTAAAAACCAATGTTTATAGGGTTGCATGCATTTTAGTAGGCTCAGCTCAGTGAGGAAAGCTACCTTACTTAGTAAGCCTCTTCATTGATGCGTAGGCTATCTATTACAGCTGATAGCAGAGCTGTTGAGGATTTAACTCTTAGTGAAGAAAGGAACAGGAAACTACCTTACTTTGTACGCCTCTTCAGTGTTGCCTATTCTAGTATAGTGGAGCTGTTGAGGATCTGACTAAACTTCAAGCTGAGTGCCTTGTGTAAAAACTAACGCTTATAGGTTTGCGTGCATTTTAGCACGGTGAGGAAAGCTACATTGCCTAGTACGCCTCTTCAGTGACGTTTATGCTCTCTATAACAAAGCTGTTGAAGATATAACTATCCTGCAAGCTACAGACATATATTAACATTTTTTCTAGCTACAACGAGAATTAGCGTCGTGATTAATATTTGCTGTTTACTTCATCCGAGTCGCAGTTTGCTGTCTACACAAGGTATATCTACATTGAACGTGCACATCGTAAGGTATGTTTCCATCTTTATATCAAACTCATATGTACAAATTGTTTTTTAATCTAAAAAATAGTATTTCGCTTTTTTTGCAGAAAATTCGAACGGATTAACCAGGCGGCTCAGCAACCTTCTACTAAATCGGCTATTTAAAGTGATTTCGCTTCGGAAACTAAAAGCAATTTGGTGAAAGAATGTTGTGCCTCTGTGAGGACTTCCAAGTATTTCTACCCAGTGTGCTAACCGATTTAGAATTAGAACAACTAAATCAACGATCTATTTGTAGAATGGAGAACAAATCTTGTATCATTAGTTTTGTTGGTGTGTAATTATGGCAGCGAAGTGGGAAACCATATATATATGTTCTTCGTCGCGTATAATAAGAGGTATTATACGAAATTCATTGAATGTTTTAGATCCAAATTCTTTCTTACTCTCTTGCTACAATGTTTTCGAAGGAAAAGTCACTTCTTTGCTGAGTATGCATACGGCGCTAAAACTTAACGTCAGCCTTGCTTGTTCCTTCATTCTTTTCAAAGATAATGAGGAAATTCATGGAACATTTTACATTTCTTCTAAAATAACGAAACTCATATGTTCAGACAATATTTCGGAATGGTTTCGCAAAAACATTGTCGATGAATTGCTCTCTAAATTTCAAAAGTTTGAAGAAGGGGCGAGTAATAAGGTACTTGAAAGTATTTCGCATCTTCAAATTAATGCGTGTAAATTCGACCCCTTGAATTCAGGTAGGCGAAATATTCAACTTCCTCAAGCGATTGTAATTAAGAAAGCAGTGATCAATATTGAGAATAACGATGATTATAGTTTTTTATGGTGTATCGCAATGGCGTTAAAACCAGCAACACGCCATCATTCAAGAACTTCTCAGTTTAAGAATATATTTAATCAGGTCCAACAGTCATTAAATTTAGAAGGTGTTTCTTTTATAATGGATTTAACAAACATTTCTATGTTTGAAAAAAACAACCCTAATTTTTACTTTTCTGTATACGCTGTCGACGGAGACCGTATTGTAGGACAACTTTACACCGCTTCTTCTCCGAAAAAACACCATCTTCATCTTTTATATGTTTGCAATGAAAACACAAGCCACTACTGTCTTATAACTAGACCTTCCCGTTTGTCAAACTCTCAACTTTCATTGCTTAGAGGAAATCAGTTTATATGTGGCAGATGTTTGCAGTACTTTTCTACAGAGAGCATATTAGCTACACACTTGGTTGATTGTGCAACACACCCAGCCGTAAAACTTGTTCTGCCAACCAGAGAAAATGCAGAAATGAAGTTTGTGAATTATTATCGACAGGAACCTGTTCCCTTCATTGTTTATGCAGATTTTGAATGTTTTACTGTACCTTTTGATCATTGCCAACCAGATCTGAGCGAATCCTACAAGGATTACGTGCAAAAGCACACTCCGTTTTCAGTAGCTTACAAAGTCGTTTGTTCGATGCATCTCTATCCTTTTTTAAGATGTGTTGTGGAGAAAACTGTACGGCATGGCTGTTAAAAGAATTACAAGAGTTAGCACAACGCGTTCATATGCTTATTTAGCAACCGATGCCCATTCAAATGACGTTGGATGAGATGATTTTGCATGATGAAACCGATAAATGTCACATATGTAAAGAGATAATTATTTTTCCACAGATTAAGGTTAGAGATCACTGCCATTTCACCTGGAAATATCGTGGACCTGCTCATGATTCGTGCAATCTTTCATATCGTGTACCTAAATTTATTCCATGCTTTTCCATAACTTGTCAGGCTACGAGAGCCACTTCATTGTTCGTGAGTTTGCACACTTCGATTGTACAAAGTTCACTTTGATTGCGCAAAATCATGAACGCTTTATTTCATTCAGTTATCGTGTAGGCGATATTAGCATTCGCTTTCTAGATTCGTATAAATTTATGAACTTTTCACTGATACACTTGTAAATGGGCTTTCAAGCGGCGACTTGAAATACATTCGAGAGTATTTTCCATATCCTCAACAATTTAAACTTTGTATAAGGAAAGGTATTCAGCCCTAGGTTTATATTCAGAATTTCAAACATTAGAACAAATAAAATTACCTCCTCAGTCTGCATTTACAAGTGTGTTCAGTGAATGAAGTACACCGTCACACAGCTCATCGTCATACGATAAGCATACAGTATCAATTTCTGATGAAGACTATTTACATGCGTGCCAGGTGTTGTCAACGTTTCATCTACACACACTAGGTTAATATGCAGACTTGTATTTAAAGGTAGATACACTTTTACTCTGTGATTTGTTGAAAACTTTTCGTAAAATATGTTTAAACTATTTACGGATTAGACCCGTGCTATTACTACACAACACCCGGTCTGTCATGGGATGCGATGCTAAAGTGTACCGGTGTTCATCTTGATCTTACAGATGTCGACATGCTTTTGCTTTTTGAACGCGGCATCCGCGGCCGACTAGTTTCGCTTGTCAACAGGCATGCGATCGCGAATAATCCCTACCTTGACAACTATAATTCACAGAAAAAAGATTATTATCTGATGTATTTCGATGTCAATAAACTGTGTGGGTGGGCCATGTCACAGCCATTACCACGTAAAGATTTTGTATGGCTAACAGAAACTGAAATTCAACATTTTGATTTTTTTGAGGCTGCTAAAGATCCTAATCGAGGCTACATGCTGGGAGCCTATTTGCATACCATTCTCATCTGCACGATTCACATTCTGACCTTCCTTTTTGTGTTGAAAAATGATTCCAGCTATAGATACATCGAAACATAGTAAACTGCTAGCCACTCTTTTTCCGAAAAAGCGCTATGTTATCCACATACAATGTCTTGATCAATGTCTCGAATACGGCTTACGGTTAGAGTGTATTCACCTTATCGTCGCGTCTAAGAAGGTAGCACGGCTTAAATTGCACATAGATTTAAATACTGTACATCGTCAACGTGCTACAACAACATGTGAGAGTACGTATTTTCAAACTGATGAATAACTCGATCTATGGCAAAAGCATGGAAAATGTACGCAAACATCACGACATTCATTTAATTAATCAATGGGATGGCCGGTATGGGGCACGCAAGTACATCCCAAAACCAAATTTCAAACCCTATCATGTTAATGATCGTTACCTTATTTCTATCGAAATGAAAAACTGAGATCGTCTATGGGAAAGCCAATTTATTTAGGAATGGCTGTACTTGATTTTTAAAAAATTAAAAATGTATGATTTTCACTATGGATTTGCAAAGCAACAGTTTTCTAATCTTACACTTTTGGATATGGGTACAGATAGTTTCATTTATAATATTCGGAAGAACGACGTCTACGATGTGATGCGAAACCATTCTCAATGCTTTGACACTACTTCCTTTTCACCTACTAATCCATTTAACATTCAGCCACAGAACAAGAAAGTCATAGGGCTTATGAAAGATGAATGTAGCATGAATATAATGACTGAGTTTATTGGTTTAGCACCAAAAATGTATACCTATGATACTCAAAATTCACAATGTGTTAAAAACGCAAAAGGCGTACTTTCAAGCGTCTTTAGCCGTTTACACGTTCAACTCTATCGCGATGTACTCACATATAGAAATGCCGCTTTCTGTACACATAAAAGGATTCAATCACGCAAACATCATGTATATACGATCGAGCAAAATAAATGTTCATTGCTTCCTTTCGATGACAAACGTGTATGGGATAGTGATTCCCTTACTAGTGTTCCATGGGGGTACAGCAACAATATGCATAAATTAACTTGTAAGAAGGGGGAATTACATTATCATTTAAAAAGGGAGAGGTACACCAACATTGTAAAAATTGCATTATCATTTAAGATGCACAGAATGATTAAGTTGTACATACAAGAAGGAGAAATCACTAATAGTGTAGTACAGCAAATGATTCAAGATGCAGAAACAATAATTAACTTGTACATGTACATACAAGATGCAATGTTAATACATAATGTAGAATTGGCATAACAAGATGCATCATTAACTTGTAAGAAAGAGGGAATTGCATTATCATTTAAGAAGGGGGAGGTACACCAACATTGTAAAAAATAGTATTATCATTCAAGATGCAGAGAATGTACATATAAGAAGCGGAAATCACTAATGCTGTAGTACAGTAAATGATTCAAGATGAAACTTGTACATACAAGATGCAATAATAATAAATAATGTAGATTTGGCATATTTTTTATTTTAGATTATGTATTCCCTCATCCACATGTGTATTACCTTCTCCTCCTCCTCCTTCTCCTACCGCTCCCTCCTCTTGTTTGCAAGATAAGGTTAGGATCCTATGCTTAAATTCTATGTCTGCACATCACTTGAGGAGGAAGAGGGAGGAGGAGGAGGAAGAGGCTGTTACATTATATTTTAAACTAAGTATGTCAGAAAAGAAGGTCATAGAGTGTTCAGAAGAGCAGCTTGCATTAAATCTATGTTAAAAACTTCAGCTTGGTTTAAAAACTAATCTCTCTAAGAGAACAGTATGTTGAGAAGGAGAGCTCGGTAAGTATGTAGTGAAGGGATGCAGTGAGCATTTTTTCTTTCTGTTCGAATCGATCTACAGAAGTATCTCCTGCTAAGCAGTAAACATGTTCTCAACAAAACAATCAGTGTTCTGAACACCTGTTGATCGACTATAGTGTTCGATTCTAGTCTTGCTACCATTGCAGTAGACGATACTTTTTTCTGTTCAAATCCATTTACAAAAGTATCTGCTGCAAAGCAGTAAACACATTCTAAACACAAAAAACTGTGTTCTCAACACCTGTTGTAGGTAACAGCAGCTTCGTTTAATATCGTAAGTGTATCATCAATGGCTTACAGTGTTGAAAACAGCAGATTCGTTTAAAAGCTAAATTCTCTAAGAAAATAGTATGTTGAGAAGGGCAGCTCGCTAAAAGATGGTAAGTATATTGAGAAGGGCAGCTTGCTTTATAACTAAGATAGCAGTAGGATGAAAAGAAGAGCAGCTTGCTTGTTTGTAGCGTTGCTTAGTGCCGTTAAAATCCTCGCTATAAAGTTTACTTCTGTCAAGATAGCGCACTCAAGTAGGCCATGTGCACGTAGTTAAAGATTGCGGCTGTTATCTTGACAGATGTCAAAAAAGCATGTAGAATATTTTAAATTGTCCGGTACTACATGCATAAAGTAGCAGCAATGAAGATTTAGACCCGTCAAGATGCTAGCACTGAAGTTAGCGATAGTCTGTTGTTTAAAGATGACACCTTAAAATCTGTCAGAAAAGCAAGTGAAATTTTTCAAATTGCCTGCTACTACATGCCTAAGGTAGCAGCTATAAAGTTTAGAGCCGTAAAGATGGCAGCACTGATGTTAGCGATGCTCTGTTGTTTAAGGATGGCAGCTGTCAAACAACACGTGGCTTTGTTTACAAACAAGCTTCCCACTCAGCTACAGGAACATGGACTGTGCCATCAAACATTCAAAACATATGTTCATTGTATCTGATGGATCCAAAAACATTTCTTGTCGACGAAAAAACGCTGAAATAATTGTAAAGAACGAACTTGCCCCAAGAAGTGTACATGATTTTTGGAAGTGTTAAATGATTCCAAAAAGTGTAGCATGTTATTTTATGTAACAACAGATGCCTCCATTCACCTGAACAGGAAAATGTATCCCATTGTCATACGATATTTTGACCCCGTCAGTGGAATACAAATCAATGTTTTGGGTTTCATAGAACAGGCAAAAGAAACTGCAATTGATATCCATAGGTTATTAAGGTACTCATTAAAGTCAATTTGAGTGCCAGTAATATATAATCATACTGTGCTGATGGTGCCAATGTAAATTACGGACAGCACAATTCAATCATGAAACTTTGAAATAATGGGAACGGGAATATCATCAAAGCTAGTTGTTCTAACCATCTGCTTCACAATTCCATAAAACGTGAATGTAATTATTTAGATTATGTTGACATTCAGGTGTTATTGTTAGGGATTTAGAGTCATATTTCCTGTTCTGCCAAACAAAGGGAACGTATGCTCATAGCAAAACCATATATATGCTCATACTGAGAGACTATTTGTCTTATGAATAACAAGTAGATAGATGTTAAGAGTAGGGGATGTACAAACGTGATCAAAACAGAAATGCAAGTTGCCTTGAACTTTGTATAATCATGCACTGAATTTTTATAATTTGCACAAAGCGATGGCAAACTACTGTGTGAAATAAAATCTATTGCAAAATATGTTTGTCTCCGTAAAAAGTCAAATAAAGTTTTCTTTCTTTATAATTGGCATCCATACTGGGTTCTGTTCTTCAACGATAATGAAAGCGGAAAGAATGGATCGTGGTACAGGGGAGTTGGCGGAAGAGACAACCCAGCTTTTAGGATAGCAACCACTGTCTTGTGGATGAGGGAGGGATCCCTAAAGGCTAAGGGAGAGAACACCCAAACGAAAACTCTCGCAAGCATAGAATATGTAAGGGACAGACCTCCACCAATGTAGGGGACTTAGGCCGATAGCGTAAGTTAATGCGAATAGAAAAAAATCAAGGAAACTAAAGCAAGGAATAGCTGGATAGAATATGCAGGTACGATATTTGCTCTGAGAGAGGGCACTCGAACTGTTTTTTTTTTTGAACGTTCAGACCACGTAGTACATTGTAAGACCTGAAGAAGGAATGACATTATATCGCCTGGCAATTTTGGGTCTCAATGTATCGAGACGGACTGGCCATAGAGAAGTTAAGACTATATAGTGAACCACCTTGTTGTATTCGGGTCGAGATGAAGATAACCGCAGTGATGGTTAACCTTGATCTTCGAGTAACATGACAAAGGAGAGCTTGTTGAAATGGCGTCCCATGTCAGAACATATCATTATTGCTCTATTTGTATCCAGAGCAAGATTTGTCACCATAATGCAATACTATGCGTCCGCTGGAATGGCTGAAGGAGGAAAGAAATTAAGTTTATAAGACGAAATAGTTTTCATGAAATATTGCACAGCGTACGGGGAAGGGCACGCCTTGATTTTATTCGGAGATATGAATGCGAATATTGGAGCTGAAAATCAAGGCCTTGATCATGTCAGTGGAATACATGGTGCAGGGATTGGAAAAGCAGACGGAGAGCGATTCACTTATCTGGGTTGCATGTTTGGGTTGGAGAAACTGAGAATGCTGAACAACTGAGGAATAAATGCCAATACAACCTGTGAGGCAGTACATGGCATGAAATGGAGAGGAAGACCTGAATTGATATCACAAGTCACCTGGAATTTAATCCAAGAAATGAAATTTGGCAAGCTAAGTAAAATGCGGCACAAACGCAAGAAGCTAAAGTGGGGACACGGAAGGACTACATTGCAATCAATCTGAACAGTAAAACCCAGTTTTCACAAAGTGAAAGGATCTTCGCCCACAATCCAGCCGCAGAAGCTGAGCACGCAGCAGATGTAGGAATTACGGTAACCCTTTATATTATTACAATACAACTCGCATATAAGAAATTCGGCAGCAGTATGACAATTAATAATAAAGATGACAACGTGCTTTCTTCTGAACAAGAGCAATTGAAGATATGGAGCGGGAAATTTTCTAATGTCGTGAATAGTTTCAATGAGGAAATTGGTGGGGTCGAGGAGATGAAGGAGATAGCAGATTATCTAGGGATCTGTGCAAACCCACTAACCAAGAAGGAGGTAATCAATACCATCGTACCTTCGAAAAATTACGAAGTTGTAGGAGTATATAATAGAATCCCTGAAGCCCTTAAAACAGACCCCAGGACAACGACCTATATGCTGCTTCCACTGCTCACAGCTGTTTGTGAAAAGAAGAAGCTTGCTATGAAAGGGAATGAAGACCTAGTAATTAACTTCCCAAGAAAGGTGACCTATCAGTTTGTGGCAATTGGCGAGGCATTACATGGCTTTCAGTGCCTGGTAAGATCCTTCCATGTATCATCCGAGACCGGATCCCGAAAAAATGTGCCGTATGAGTTTGATTCGGAGCAAGTATGACAAGTAGGCCTACTCATGCCAGGTTGAACGCCGGGGTTAGTGGACAGAAACGATTAAAGTGAACACTGGTGTGAAATAAGGATGCCTACTCTACAAACTATCATGTTAAGTGCAATGAATCGTCGTTCGGGTATCCAGTGGAATCTTGCTCCTCGTTTCAAGAACTTGGATTTAGTCGATGACATATACTTATTGGATCACAGCAGCAAGGATATAATAATAAACCTTAAAGAGGAGGCACAGAATGTTGAAACATGTACTGTGTTTGTTAATGTATTTTTAAGTTTGCCAAAGGCAAAAGAAATAAAGTATCGATTAGGTGGCTTTTTAGATTAATTTGTTGATTATACTCATCGATACGGCCATGAAGTGGACAGTTTGCAATAGTATCAACATTTCAAAATCTATTATTACCTCACTTAAGGTGGTAAACTGTCAACCTTTAGCTCTCTGTCAATCAATCAATCAATCAATCAATCAATCAATCAATCAATCAATCAATCAATCAATCAAACAATCAATCAATCAATCACTACCTACTGATCTGCATTTAGGGCAGTTGCTCAGGTGGCAGATTCCCTCCCTATCTGTTGTTTTCCTAGCCTTTCCTTAAATGATTGCAAAGAAATTGGAAATGCATTGAACATCTCCCTTGGTAAGTTATTCCAATCCTTAACTCCCCGTCCTATAAACAATTAGTTGTCTATACAGTGAGATGCAATTCTCATACACTCCCCACTCAATCTTTCACTGCTGCCTACTGTTGGCACACTGCAAGCCGGTTACTGGCGTTGTCATTAAGGTGGTCTTGTGGAAGACGACATACAGTATCGCCACACTTCTTCATTCACAATTACCATACTACAGAGCGTTTAGATTGTACTGACAGAACTTATGGCAGTACTCTGTATAGTGTACCATGTCCTAGCACGTACAGATTTTACATAATTTGATATTGCATTAATTTTACTGGATACTATATATATCTCATCTGTGATAACAATGGTAGTAGAGCATAAATTATGTTAGCACACACGAGTGATACTTCACGAATATATATGTTTCTGCAGAACAAACCACCCTTTGATTGCACACCCCTGAATTACTTTTCTTCAACATATCATGTGTTTAAACTTTTGAACGTGCCCAATATGTTGTCAGGAAACTAGGAATAAATCTTTCAATGGTGAAACACAAGAGGAGTGCCAGATCTTGTATTATTTATCTCTATTAAGATACGAAAAATCCAGCTTTTAAAGGAAGATGTCCAAACATAATATAACGCCCTTCGTCGCATTTAATTTACTTGCGGTCATCGGTAGTGTAGTTTAACACGTTAAGTGCCAAACGACCCCATTCGGGTGCGTTAGAGTAGTCAAGTTTTTGAACTTCACGTCCCCATATGGGGTCGTACTTTCGTTTGAAATCGAGAACTGTGTGAACCCATTTGGGTGCGCAGTAAGTGTGTTTTTCGTAGCCGTATAAAGCCCCTTCCTGCCACCTGTTGGCCATCTATTTAAGTACTTGCATAGCCCACCCTTCATTTGTGAATTCCTGTTTTGGCGCGCGATCCCATATGAGTATGTCAGGAGTGGTTTTTAGGGTAACAAAGTCATTGTCTATTTTGTGCACGGATTATTTATGTATGTAGGCAGTGCTATGAGTTTCCTTTTGTGTGAGTTAGTTTGTTCGTTACCATCTTTAAGTCATTATGAGTAAATCGAGCAGCAAAAGACTTAGTGCGGATAGTCTGGACAATTTACTGAACAAGTCAGACAATAATGATGCAGAGGAAGAATCCAATTACAGTGATTTTGCACCCGGTACAGAGCAAACAGTGATCTTGCACATTCATCCACGTTGTACACTGTACCACATCCACATCCAATCCAGCTTCTCTAATGTCCTTCCAAATCTGATCCATCCACCTTCTTCTCGGTCTTCCAACTGGTCTCTTTCCCTTAACTTCTCTTTCCAATTCCCTTCTTGCTACCCGTATAACTGGTTTCCAATCAATCTGTTTCAATAATTTTAACTGATCTTCAGCGATACAGTCACTGTTTCCCATGTTGCACAATCGTCACTGTTAGGACATGTGTACAGACTCTTACCTCAATTAAAAGTTATACACCGGGCGAGTTGGCCGTGCGCGTAGAGGCGCGCGGCTGTGACCTTGCATCCGGGAGATAGTAGGTTCGAATCCCACTATCGGCAGCCCTGAAAATGGTTTTCCGTGGTTTCCCATTTTCACACCAGGCAAATGCGGAGGCTGTACCTTAATTAAGGCCACGGCCGCTTCCTTCCAACTCCTAGGCCTTTCCCATCCCATCGTCGCCAGAAGACCTATCTGTGTCGGTGCGACGTAAAGCCCCTAGAAAAAAAAAAAAGTTATACAAGCATAATGATATACATATTCAATATTCCCTAACTACCAATTCTTCTTATAATATTATGCTCTTACATCCTAATTTACCAAATTCACAAGATTATCACTACTTTATATAACAAAATTGTATACGAATATTTCCTAACCTAAAACCGGAAGTTCGTCATTTACAGACATTTCTTACCCAAAATCGGGGATCGTAATTTTGCACGGAGTATGAACAAGCTAACGCGTCCTTGCAAAGGAAAAGGTAAGTATGGCCGAGTGTCAGGACATTAACTACTGTATAAGTGCGACCCTATATGGGGGCGAGGGTACGTGTACAATTCGTAATGACCAATACAACCCCATATGGGGTCGCAATATTTGACCTAACATAAATAATAAGTTAACCTAGTATATCATAAATATATCCCCATTTGAGCGATCACTTGCTTGGTTAAGCCTGTGAACGTTTTTGCAACAGGGAGTAACTGGAGGTTATTAGCTCACAGCACGAGACGGCAATCCCGTGAATTTCGGTCTGGCACTCAACATGTTAAATGTTAACTACTCAGTGCAGTTTTAGTCTTGCTTTGTGTTGTATTCAGTGCTACAGTGTGTAAACAATTCTAACAACTTTTGTTATATATGGGGTTCATGCTTGCTGCAAAGGCAGAAAAATAATATTACATCATTTATTAAGAACATCGGTTAAAAAGACAAGAAGGGATAGAATTCAAAATATTAAAATCGGACAGGAGCTAAATATAAAACCGTTAGTACAGAAGATACAGAAAGCAAGACTGAGATGGTTTGGACATGTAAAAAGAATGGGAAAGGAACGGGTAGCAAGAAGGGAATTAGAAATAGAAGTTAAGGGAATGAGACCAGTTGGAAGACCGAGAAGAAGGTGGATGGATCAGATTTTGAAGAACATTAGAGAAGCTCGATTGGATGTGGCGGAAGTAATGGAGCAGGAAAAGTGGAAAGACAGAAAGGAGTGGAGGAGGCTTGTTAACCACAGCCGGGTGACTGGAGTGGGACATTGATGATGTTGATGATTAAGAGAGTATTTTGTTTATTTTAAAGTTAAACTTTGAAATCAGGATAAGAAGCGAGCTCCACATACTGCATGTAAATCTTGTGTTAAAGGACTAACACACTGGGACAATGGAAATCCATGTTGTTTGGGATTCCTATGATATAGTGTGAATAAAAAATTACTATGGTAGCTGTTACTTCTGTTTGAGTAAGGCATCAGTGTATAACAAAATGAATGTTTAAATTTAAATAACCAGAAGGCCTTGCATGTGTCCCATGGACTGGACGTCCCAGTTCCTATCCCATAGACTCAACTAGAGTAGGCTATAATAAACCTTAATGTAGATTAAGATTTCTCACCACCCACTTATGAGGGTAAGCCCCAACTTTTTATTCAAACCAAGTTGAATGAAATAGTGCAGGATTTAGGTTTTGCCAAGGATAAGAGCAAAATACTGGGCTCTAGATCAAAAGAAAACAATTTTCGTTCACCAAAAGTCACATCTTATTGGTATATGAATTGAGAACAAGAATTTACCGAGTCCTTCAAAATGGAAGAACAGTTGGTTTATTGTCGTGACATACCTGGTTTCATTCGAAATTCGTCAGAGAGCAACAAAAACTTACCATTTTGTAGTGCCTTTTTTCAGTTTTGATGTATATATACCCCCCACGACCTCTATATCCCACAAATCCGGGTAATATTTGTTGTCTGTATATTTTTTGCCCCCGCACTTTTAAACCCAAACACCGCTACTGCCCATATGGAGATAAATTATCTCTGTATTAGAACCAAATTGGGGATATTTAATGGCTATGTAAAATTTATCTTGCTGTATACCTGTGAAACTAGGAAGGTAACGAAACAACTGACAGGAAGGAATCAGACATTCATAAACAAATATTTTAGAAGTATACTATGTATCCACTGGCCAGACATAGTATCCAATGCGGAAGTAATTTCCGATCGAACAGTAGATCAAGAGAAGGAAATGGCAGTGGACTGGATACACATTGCGGAGATATGACTACAAACTCGCCAAACAAGCTCTATAGTTACTCAGCAGGGAGAGAGGAGAAGAGAAATCTCAGGACGATGTAGAGAAGATCAATGGAAGAGGACAGTCTACCGCTGGCCTAAGTTTGGAGATACTTAAACCATATAGCTCACCATAGAACCAACTAGTGAAACCTGGTTTCAGCAATATTTTCTTCATCAGGAGTTTAAGGGTATAAGTCAAGTCATCAGGTATTTAAATATGAAAAGTAATACAATAAGAGAATTTTTCGCACGATTTGTAAATGTAAAACACGTAATAGGAGAAGGATCAAGCTTCATATAAACCGTGCTTAGTAATATTAAATTTACAGTTCAAGATATACGGCGGAAGCTTATACAGCAATGGAAAGGTCAATATGGCAGCACGAATTATCATGTTGTAACCATTAGCAGTCTATAGTCACTGCGCTAATCACTGCTGAATCTAGTTAAATGAAAGGCTTGCAATTTTCAAAAACAGGAATATTTTCTGGACAACAAAAGAATATGCAAAACGGGTTACATCGCTGAAAGCAATATTTTCAAAACCATTTACCTGAATCAATAGTGAAAGTGCTCAAACCACTGTGTAAAACGTGCCTGGTGGAGAGACATGATTCAGTGTTGGTTTTCCATGATAGATAGGTAGATGCAGGGTGGGTCTCGGCCATAAGTGTCCATGGCTGCTCCGTGGTCCAAAAGCTCTGCACTCTGACCGGCCAACCGAGCAGAGGAGGGGTGGCCACGGCCCTACCGTGGCTCTACGCCTCTGCATGCGGGAGACGGGCAGGGCTGGACCTCACGGCTGGCCCCAACCATTGGCTGTCCTGAGAATGGTATTCCGTGGTTTTCCATTCTCCTGCGCTAAGCCGAATGCCGGGACAGTTCCTAGTATACGCCACTCCGCCAACCCCCTCATCTTCTCCGACCATCTCCTTCACGGTAACAAATAGCTTGGCCTGCTAGACGGCGTCACCGTCTAAAAGGCCCGCCTGCCCCTTCAGGGAAGGAATGAAAACATTTTAGTAGTAGTTTCCATGATATGTTGCCGGAAATAATTTACTTCCTCGAATAAACTGTTGATGAACATGAAGAAGTAAACAGGACTCCAGTGAAAGCCACGCTATCCACCATCGCAAATTTAAAATTATTGTCAGACTGGAAAAAGTGGTAGATGTATTTTCACTAACCTTACCGATTTCCGCAAACTCTAGTATACATCCTTGTATTTATTGTTGTTGTTTGTGTCATCAGCCCATAGACTGATTTCATACAGCCTCCATGCCACCCTACCGTGTGATAACTTTACATTTCTATGAACTGCTGAATTCTACATCTAATCAAATCTGTTTGTCATATTCCTGCCATGGCCTACCATTACAGTTCTTACCGCTTACACTTCACTGAAAAACGAACCGAACAAGTTCTGGGAGTTTTAAGATGTGTTCTATAATTCTATCTCTCCTTCTGGTCAAATTTCGCCAAATCATTCTCCTGTCACCAGTTCGATTCAGTATTTCGGTATCTCTCAGTTCGTGATTCGATCTATGAATCTCGCCTTCAGCATTCCTCTCTAACACCACATTTTAAAATCTTCTATTCTCTTTCTTTCTGCGCTGGTTATTGTCCACGTTCCTCTTCCTTACATTCCCACGCTCCAGACGAAAGTCTTAAAAAACATCCTTCTAATGCCTATACCAATGTTCGAAGTAGGCTTATTTTATTATTTTACAAAGGCCTTCCTTGATTGTGATAGTCCGAATTTCATGACCATATGTTGGTTGTCTTTATAAATTAGATTAAATAGTACTTCATACAACTGACACACTGAAGAACTACAGATTTTCAATTTAGAAAATATTGACGAAGTTTATTCCAGAGCAGTTTTACTGAATGAAAATCTTTAAATTGGTTTGTCAGTACATTGAAAGGAACCAGACAAATTCACAGAGCTATCATTCATTTTACTGTCCCGATAATGTACTGTCGTACTGTAGTGTAAATTTCAGTTTAAGATTATATGATGTAAGAGTTAAGAGCACGTTTTTCTGAGGACCAAGTACAAATGTTTGTTTTACAAAGTCGTACAGCAGCTTCGTGCTAAACATCAGCTGTGGATGTTGCAAAGGTTTCAAAGCCACATAGAAGGTTAAGGGTGACTTACCTCACACAACTCTGAGCTGAGAGGAGAAATATATTTACACCGGTGCCAGTCATACTGGAAATTATGTCATAAATAAAAAAGAACGAAAACAGCTTCCAATGGGTTATCACTTACTAGGAATGGTTGTTACCTTAATATACGAGGCCTTCTTAAAATTATTGCAATTTTGTCAGTAACTAGGCCTGCATTCTCATCAAAACAGGACTTTTATTATCTTAGAATAGTTAAGACCTGCCTTTGTTCAACAACGACTGAAGAGAGATTAAATGGTAGACCGTTTTGCACATACACTAGGATATTCACGTTACTCCATGGAAAATAACTGAAGTCTTTGCACAGAAACACCGGGGTCAGATGAAATTTCTACATATGCTAATATGTGGTTCCTTCATTCTATACCGAACGAGTTAGCCGTGTGGTTTGGGACGCGCAGCTGTGAGCTCGTATCCAGGAGATAGTGGGTTCGAATCCCACTGTCGGCAGCCCTGGAGATGGTTTTCCGTGGTTTTCCCATTTTCACACCAGGCAAATGCTGGGACCGTACCTTAATTAAGGCCACGGCCGCTTCCTTCCCATTCCTAGGCAATTCCTGTCCCATCATCGCCATAACACCTATCTGTGTCGGTGCGACGTTAAGCAAATAGACTTCATTCTATGTTGATATCAATACTAAAGGGAGATATCCTTATTCTGTTGTTAGCGTACTGGTGTAGTGTTGTTGGGTATACAGTACCTGGCCATATTGTTACTTAAAAGCATATTTATTCAACATTTGGTTTCATTAATGACTTACATTTTTGGTCATATAGAGAATGTTTCTAAGTTAGACCAGTCGTTATTCAGCCTTGCCACTATCCAGAGCTCTGTAGCAGACATGTCAGCCCAAGGTCAGTATACACAGGTCGGGACACGAATGTTACTTATGGAACCGCCATTTTGTTACTAAGTCTGGGCATTTCCCGCAGCTTTCGCACGTTACATATAGGCGCGTTTCAGATTTTTAAAATGGATTTAAGAACACAAAAGCTGTCAAAATTAGTTTCTTGTCTTTGATTATATGTAATTGATAGTTTTCCTATAACATGCGAATTGTGAAATAATGTGAAATATACATCTTGTCATCTATAAAACTCTATTTTCATATATTGTGAACCGTTGCAATGGCATAAAAACAGACTAGACCTATATGACAAAATTATCATAAAAACTTTTCAGTCAGTAGGCCTAATTTAGGGTACCTAAGCGTGAACAAAGTAATATAATGATCAGAGAAGGGGGGACAGTTAAAATTAAGTAATTACAAGTAGGTTAAGGCCTAACGCAATATTACTAAAATAAATATTACAGAAAGCAATTTAGGGTATTCCCAACAACAGGAATGCATGTGTATATTAGAAAATTGCCTTCGTAGCCTAACGGTTAGTGTTATTAACTGTCGTCCTTGGAGCCCGGGTTTGATTCCCGGCACGGTACTGCGGGAAATTTAAGAATAGCAGGAGGGATGGTATGTGGTAGAAATGGTATTTGCATCTCACTTCCACTGCGGGTGTGTGTGAAAAAAGAGCCACACCACTTCGGGTGAGGACACGAGTTTACTATTGTAATAGATTTATATACATTTTATTACAATTCGCTTTACGTCACACCCACGCCAATAGTTCTTATGGCGACGGCGGTAAAGGAAAGGGCTAGGAGTGGGATGGAAGCGACCGTGGTCTTAATTAAGGTACAGCCCCCGTTTTTCCCTGGTGTGAAAATGGAAATCCACGGGAAACCATCCTCAGAGCTGCCGACAGTAGTTTCGAACCCTCTGTCTCCCGAACGCAAACTGATACCTATGTGACCCAAGCCCCGCAGCCATTTGCTCGGTGATATACATTTTATATAATCATAATAAGTGAACAAGGTATGCAATTATTATTATTATTATTATTATTATTATTATTATTATTATTATTATTATTATTATTATTATTATTATTATTATTATTATTATTATTAAGAAAAACCGTGTCTAAAGGTTAAAGAATCTGAGAGATCATAGATTTATATGAAATTACTAAATTATTTAAATTATTTCAATAATTGTTACGATAAACTCCCATAACAATATATGGGCAAATACGATGTTTAAATACAAGCATTGAAGGCAGTCCTCTTTCCTTCGTGGCCTTTCTGACACACTAGAACAGTGGCGTGCAGCGAACACGTTTGTTACCCCAGCTGCAAAAATTAAAATAAAATACAGAGCAATCGCAGCCCCACCACTCTCTCTAAAGCCAAAATTATTATTTTAAAAATTCACTCGATAACTAAGTGTTAATAAGAACAGATCAGAAAATGAATAAAAAATGTACGTACTGAAGAACTTATGAAATTATAATTCACTTGAATACGAATATTTTCAACCACATACTCGCATATATTTCCAAATCTGTATTCATGGCAGTGGCGAAACCATCACACCTAAAGCTACAGCAAATTGTAAACATTTTACTTACAGTTTCACCCGCTGTCGCTCTGTAACAGCACATTTGTGGTTTTCAAAGATATATTGGACCCAAATGTTGTTTTAAAAAATCCTAACATAAACTGAATGAGCACATTCTAGTAGGTATTTTACCGTTACCGGAGCTTTACAGTTTCACTCGCTTACTGAATGAAGGCACAGCAACGGCAAACGAGAGAAAACGTTCCTCATAGCGTATTGTTACATTCACGAAGAATACCACAGAATTCGCGAAACTTCACCTATAATTCAAGAGGAACGCTACAAAAATTCACAATATACCACGGCAAACCCACTCGTACAGAGCAACCAAATACAACATTTTTTGTACTTCGCGCTTTGCTCTGTGTTCAAGCTGGGCAACCTAATTATTTTTCCGTGTGTACCAAAAAATTTCCTCTACCCGTGCCATCAATGATTCGCCCCCAAAAACGTCATATATATCGAAATCCAACAATAAAATACTTTTATTACAATTTATTTCATAAAATAGCTATTCGCAAGACTATCTGCCAGTGGCTATGCTTTTTTATCTTGTAGCCTCTGGTGTGTGACGCTGAACTAACTTGTATCTGCTCCCCGCCGTAAGACGCTGTGGGCCGATTGCAGAAACGATGAATAGTTTTAAGCCTTAGACAACGTCTACCTAAACGACGTCTAAGACGAGCACGATCTTCCATTGCATAAACAATGTTCAGTCGATGTTTAACTAGACATCGCTTAAAGTTTCAATTGTTGTTTGAAAACGGAGACAGAAGTATCTTTCATGCAACTCTTTGCTTGTCGCAACAAACGAAATTCGTCGGTGCGCGCGCCGAACACCAGTAAGCTGTTTGTCTTCCTACGCATTACTCAAATATGGCTAAGCATGAGCATGACGTGCCCACAGATAAGAGTATCACTTTCGATGGAAATTAAATCTCATCATAATATTATCGACACTAAAACGACACGCCACTGTACGGTGAAGTGTAGCTTTGATTATAGCGTTGTTACTGTTAGTGTAATCTACTCATAAAAACGGTACCTAGCTTCGAAGGGAAGATGAAGCAATAGTGATGTGTAACCGAGTGTGTTGTACGGGCCATATAGATGTAGCTTGCATTCTGTAGATCTTAGGTTCGAAACACATCATCGGCAGCCCTGAAAATTGTTTTCCATAGTTTCCATATTTTTACACCACACAAATACTAGGCCTGTTATTATGGCCACGGGTCTTCTTCCCCAGTCCTCTTTAAATAATAATCACCACCACTTGCATTTTTCCTATCTGATAGTTGCCAAAAACTTTTACGATTATATATATAAACCCCATACAACCTACTTTTTAGTTTTAGTTTTCACGATTATGTGTGTTTACTTGGCAGTAAATATAAGTGAATCCCTCCCGGTTGATGTATGTGATAGCCCTCTGACGATCGGGATACGTAATTCTGACATGTATGTAGTCGAAGTGACGTATAATCGCATGGAAATTACCCATGTATATAA
The DNA here is from genome assembly GCF_040414725.1 of Anabrus simplex. Classification (NCBI taxonomy): domain Eukaryota; kingdom Metazoa; phylum Arthropoda; class Insecta; order Orthoptera; family Tettigoniidae; genus Anabrus; species Anabrus simplex. The sequence continues at coordinate 951,815,785 of NC_090266.1, read as the reverse complement.
TAAAATATATCGGTTGCCAAGAATTACATTCAAGTTGACACCGGACTGTCCCTTCGTCAGTCTCAAGAAATAAGACTCTCGAAAAGCGAAACCTTATTTTAAGATCTATCTTCCCACACATGTCAAGCGAATTGCTGCGATTTAGCAGCGGGCGACCCATAGAGAGGCCGTCGGGTTAACATTTCTTCCAGGAATCGTCTCAACATGATAATACAAATTATATGTTCCATGGTACATAACCTCTGATTGTGATTCACTCCACTCATTTCAGGTTAAACAGTACTCTCGGCAGTATTTAAACATGACCGATTGAACATCGGCTTTAGACATCGTCTAACTGATAAATAACGTCTCTGCCATGCGGCAGCCATACTTAGGCAATGTTTAACCGTAGACATCGTCTAAATACCGTTTCTGCAATCGGCCAGTGAATCTCGAATCTCGACCGATGCCAACAGTTATTACCCTGCCTCCCCGAGAAAAGTTGACTTGAACGCATACGTCAACCAAGCGACGTGAATTTCGCTGGGTAGCTCTCTTTCGCGCTGGCAAAAGAACCCAGCTCGCTGGAGAGACCTGGACTGGTTTCGTGCCGGCAAAGAAACTGCCGTAGAGAGAACGGCTGTACTTGTCTTGACTAAGATGTTTTAAGTTCTTTGACTTGATAAAGAAACGTTTTAAGGAATAATAAGAAAATGTAAATACAAATTTTTTGCCCCAGTAGCGCTGGGGTAGTTGGGGTTCAGTGCACGCCACTGCACTAGAAATATTTCGGGGGATTAGGAATGCCGAAGAGTATAGAGGTGGCATTCCATTTTAGCAGGTTGCTTCCATCTTGCTCTCTTTATTTCAAACTGGCATTCCTCAAAACGAAGCTCCAGGATAAAATTATAATCAAGATATTGTCAATAAAAATAATCTGGCAGACAAGATATTTACAAAAGCAAATATAATACCGTAAACTTGGTGATTATTTATTTTTATCTAACAAAATTTATAATAACATTACACAGCTGCGAATGTTCTGTGGGCTGCCACGTATCACGATGGAAATTCTGTACCCATGTTGCCTTCCTATTCTTATATTTCGGGAATTTAAGTACCCCTTTACATGAGTGAATTTTGCAATTTGGGGTGACTTAATAACCCATGACAACTTAATGTCACTGGACTGGATAACGCAGAGTATAAATCTTTAATCCCCAAAACGGCCGCTGACGCAAAGAATTCTTGGAGCGTGACCAGACCTGTGTATATAGACCTTGTGTTAGCCACTATATAGTCTTCTTTCTTTTGTAGTTACCATAGTTGGTTTTGACCAACGAGGTAGGTTTTGACAGATGCGGCCATGACAAGAACTACTGCGAGGAGTATGGCGCGCTGTGTTTGGAGATACCCATTGCCTGTTTTTTTTTCAATTGTGCCGTTTCCATGTGGAACGAAGGCGGCAGCACGAGTGCCGACATAGAAGTCGAGATCCAGGAACATGGCGCCGAAACAGTCAGGACGTGTATTCATGTATACATTTCGCGAACGCAAGAAATTAAAAGTGAAGGAATGGACTTTATATTCATTTTTGAGCGTGAGGATGTATAATTTTAGACATATAAGGTTAATTTTAAGTTTTATGTAAATTACACTGACTGACAGAGCAAATGCAACACCAAGAAGGAGTGGTTCGAAAGGGATGAAAGTTGGGGAAAAAACAGAGACGGCACGGACGAATAATTGATGTTTATTTCAAACCGATATGCAGGTTACACAATGCGCACGGCATGGACTCAGTAGGATGTAGGACCACCGCGAGCGGCGATGCACGCAGAAACACGTCGAGGTACAGAGTCAATAAGAGTGCGGATGGTGTCCTGAGGGATGGTTCTCCATTCTCTGTCAACCATTTGCCACAGTTGGTCGTCCGTACGAGGCTGGGGCAGAGTTTACAAACGGCGTCCAATGAGATCCCACACGTGTTCGATTGGTGAGAGATCCGGAGAGTACGCTGGCCACGGAAGCATCTGTACACCTCGTAGAGCCTGTTGGGAGATGCGAGCAGTGTGTGGGCGGGCATTATCCTGCTGAAACAGAGCATTGGGCAGCCCCTGAAGGTACGGGAGTGCCACCGGCCGCAGCACATGCTGCACGTAGCGATGGGCATTTAACGTGCCTTGAATACGCACTAGAGGTGACGTGGAATCATACGCAATAGCGCCCCAAACCATGATGCCGCGTTGTCTAGCGGTAGGGCGCTCCACAGTTACTGCCGGATTTGACCTTTCTCCACGCCGACGCCACACTCGTCTGCGGTGACTATCACTGACAGAACAGAAGCGTGACTCATCGGAGAACACGACGTTCCGCCATTCCCTCATCCAAGTCGCTCTAGCCGGGCACCATGCCAGGCGTGCACGTCTATGCTGTGGAGTCAATGGTAGTCCTCTGAGCGGACGTCGGGAGTGCAGGCCTCCTTCAACCAATCGACGGGAAATTGTTCTGGTCGATATTGGAACAGCCAGGGTGTCTTGCACATGCTGAAGAATGGCGGTTGACGTGGCGTGCGGGGCTGCCACCGCTTGGCGGCGGATGCGCCGATCCTCGCGTGCTGACGTCACTCGGGCTGCGCCTGGACCCCTCGCACGTGCCACATGTCCCTGCGCCAACCATCTTCGCCACAGGCGCTGCACCGTGGACACATCCCTGACGGCGGCCTGGCATTCTTAGCTATACACGTGTCCTGTGGCACACGATAACACGTTCTACAATGACTGTCGGCTGAGAAATCACGGTACGAAGTGGGCCATTCGCCAACGCCGTGTCCCATTTATCGTTCGCTACGTGCGCAGCACAGCGGCGCATTTCACATCATGAGCATACCTCAGTGACGTCAGTCTACCCTGCAATTGGCATAAAGTTCTGACCACTCCTTCTTGGTGTTGCATTTGCTCTGTCAGTCAGTGTATATAATGTATTATACGAGACGAAACTAAAGGGAACGCAAATAGTTTAATATCATGTAAAATGAAATATCGATAGTTGCAAGTGTGACGGTGCCACACCTATGTATCGATTGGTAATGTTATGTTTTTGAGATGAAATAGTACATCTAAGTTATTATACTTCTGTTCCATGCCTTTGTTATAATGTGAAGGTGGAATACAGATCATTGTCATTGTTATTGGCTTGTCGTCGGCGTGTGTGAAGCATGAAATTGTAGCCGTTGAATTAAGAAGATTTCATGAAATATTTGTGGAAAACTAACCGTCTTACTAATAAACGGTCTATAACTTTTATACAAGGTTTATACACCATTTATGTGAAATTCGTTACTAATAAACCGTGTATAAGCCTCCTGTGTATACATCTGTTATAGTTATTCATTGGATTGCTTATACAGACCAGGACCCTTGTATAAGCGTTGTATAGCAGCGAGTAGCGGAAAAAGAAACGAGTGAGCAGTTTATTTTCGTGGTATTTATTGTCTACAGTGATATAATCGTGGTGAAATATTCGACTTATCCATTTAACATTGAAAGAATGGACGATACCTTTGATGATCTTCACGACATTTTAAGCATAGAAGACATACACCATTCAGAGGTTATGGACGCTAGACATCTTCGTAAAGTAAAACAGTTTAAAGAGACGGAATGACAATGAATAACTATAAAAGAAATGATGGTTGGGCGTATTTTTGTGTAATAATGTGTTACTGCTTAATAGACTTTTGATATTGCGAGTTTATTATACATTATCTGCCCGTACAAAGATCTTTCTCAAATTTGAGAACCTATAAAAGGGGACATACTCCTCGAGATAAAAAATGGCATAACTTGAAAACCATACGTAATATGATTTCCGTACTTTGTAGTCGAATACGCAGAAATATGATGTATAATTGCCTAATAGAAACTTTTTTGATCAAACCTTTCTTTTAAGCTACAAAACAGTTTTTCCTTTCTCCTGAAAAGTAAGGATTTTGGATTGAGTACCCTTTTCATCTCGCCGATTCAATTACAATTGTTTACGTTTTCCGTACTACCCCAGTTAGGAGCTTTTGATCTTTTCTTAAGCTTTTCCATTTTTTTTTTTCGTTCATTACACAAGCAAGTTGAAGAAATGTTGATATCAATATAAGTCAATTGCCAGCTGTCTCACGGAATGACAATGAATAACTATACAAGAAATTATGGTCGGGCGTATGTTTGTGTAATAATGTGTTACTGCTAAATAGACTTTTGAAATTGCGAGTACAAAGATCTTAGATCTTTCTCAAATTTGAGTATAAAAAGGACATATTCCTTGACATAAAAAATTGTATAACTTGAAAACCGTACGATTGCCACACTTTGTAGTTGAATACGCAGAAATATGATGTATAAATGCCTAATAGAAACTTTTTTGATCAAACATTTCGTTTAGCTACAAAACAGGTTTACCTTTCTCCTGAAAAGTAAGGATTTTGGAATGTGTGCCCTTTTCAACTCGCCGATTCAATTACAATTGCTTACGTTTTCCGTACTCTCCCAGTTAGGAGCTATTGATCTTTTTTTAAAGCTTTTCCATTTCTTTTTTGGCGTTCATTACACAAGCAAGCTGAAGAAATGTTGATATCAGTATAAGCAAATACAGTAGAGACAATACACGACACTGAGCGAGATATCGCGGGACAGCTATTGGAGCTCACTCTAGCGGATAGACCTGAACGGTACTGATTCTGTCATAAGAGCACGTGCATTTTTGTGTGAAGTTTTCGGTGTTATTTATGCGTTCTCAGTGAATTGACATAATTAAATAGTAGCGTGTATCATTCCTTGATATCTCCTCTCAACATGAGGGGAAAGGTATGTGCTGTGTTTGGCTACAGTAATTACGAAGTAGAGAAAAATGCGCGGTCGTTCTTCAGGTTCCCTCGTGACAAGAACATGTAAGTAATATTGTGTTTGCATATATATTCTTCCAGTGACAGAGATTTTTATAGTACTTCATAATCTTCTGACCTGCTCGACCCATGTTTTAACGGGCTTAAAATATAATATGCATATTTTATTGTATAGTGCAGCAGTTAACCTTCAATACCGATGTGTTGTTGTAGGTGTGATCTGTGGGTTTTGAAATGTCACAGAAGCGATTTGGATAAAGTGTACAAGAAAGAAGGGGCGTTACGCTTATATAAAAATTATAAGATCTGTTCAGATCATTTCCAGGCCCGCGACTTTAAAAATCCTCGACTATACAGCCAAGGGTATGTTATATTTTTATTCTAATTGCACGTTAATATTCCTCAAAGCATCACTATCGACAACATTTTCAAACTTTTCTTTCTTTTATCCCTCTTCTCAGATTAAAGCCGGGATTTTATAGATTTTCTTTCTGTTAGTAGGCTTCATGTTAAGAGGAAAATTGTCCAGCTATTAAATGTTAATTCATTGCATCATATGTGTAAGGAATGTGCCGATATTTTTATTGACAAATGTCTTAATGTGATGATACAATGTTTTTAAATGAGGAAAAAGACAAATCCAACCGTAAGATTTCAGGCAGATATGATAAAGCTAAAAAAAGTAATGCATAAAGGAAAGATCAAGCCATTTCACAGCAGTCCATTTCACACCTTGTTTATATGTCTAATTTCAGTCTTTAAATAATAGCCTTTTAAATAATTCTTCATTAATTTATCCAGAATTGCTATAGCAACTTCAAAGTTAATATCTCAATACCACTTTCTTTCTAGACGTAATTTATTTATCCATTTCCGTATATACATTTCCATTGATATTTGAATTTAGCGCGATTTGTTCAGGTCAAGTCACTAGGAGCGCCACCGTCGAATTGTCTCCCATGTTAGCAAGGCGAAATCCGTAAGTGTCGTGTATTGTCTCTACTGTATTTGGTATAAGCCAATCAGCCAATTTCCAGCTGTCTCACTTAATGTTGCCACTGCCTTTACGATATGCCGTACTACTATGCGACTTTCCGGAAAGTTTTGCTCGTAGATAACCAGCAGACGCGATCATAAAGGCGGTGAACGTGCGAAATACGCCAGTGATCTGCAGGAAGAGATTCCTACGCCTTGGAACGAGTGTATACGTGCTGTATAGTAATACAATGCGTATACCTCGTTTATTAGTAAGAAAAATGTAAAACGCTTATACAGGGTTTATTCACTATATAACTAAACAAGAGTTAAACAACTGTATAAGGACATTTTATTAGTAAGACTGTAAGTGTATATTATCAGAGTTTTGAAAAGGAATCATAATATACGTCGGATATTTTAAATCTGTGTCATTACTGGCAAATAGTGAGGAAATATTAGAAGTTGTATGAAAGCCAAGCCATTACATAAAATCAACGACGCATTTAACGATTTAATGTCGGTATCTTGTAAATAATTACTTACATCCAGGAGTGTATGTTATTGTTGAATATAATAATGGCTGTATGTGAACTTGTTAATCTAATACTACATTGTTTCAGGTCTGCTCTCATTGTGAATAATATGATGGTTTGGAGAATGAATCTGTGTAATAATATGCAAGGTTAAAATGTGAGAGCGGGTTCCGGCCGTGGCAATGGCGTGGTTGCGGGGAGGATTTCCTGGACCATGCGCACCCCTATACCCTGGTCGGCAAGTCAGTAAACATCCAGATATTTATAATACATTTTCATGGTAGATTTTAATTCATTTCTTAGTAGTAAGATGTAATTATGTAGTGTTAAGTGACGTCCTGAGGTAGTTCGTGGAAGCGTGAGAATGAGTACACAATAAGCGATTGGGTATATTGAATTACTTTTGGCATGTAGCGATTTATATACGCGTTTGGCGATGTGATATTTGAATTTGCACAGTATTATGTGCGTTTGTGATTGTTTTATTGTTGGGAGTCCACTTCGACGTTGTTCATATCAACTTGTATCGTAACTGCTGCTTGGTTAATGATTTTATGTGAGCATATGTGACATGTGTTGGTGTATAATGTACTCATATCTGCATTGTGACGTAAATGCTAGCTACGCACAGGTAACAGTGATGTGGTTTGTTGCGTGCAATGTTGTGAGTGAACATCGCGAATTAAATGGTGAACTATAAGTTGAGCATGGTTATTAATGATGGTCAAGCAATTACGGCATATCGTGGTATTACAAGAAGACAATTAACAGGTAAGTAATGTATTTAATGTGAAGGTACGAGTGATAATTAATATATGAGACGATGTTATGTGAATTTATAAGTGATAATGTGTACGCCAAGTGAATATTAAGTGACTGTGATGATGATATTTATCGTGGTAGATAATAAGTCAGTGTTGTATGATACTGTGATATGCGACCGAAACCCACAGTCTCGGAGGTGTAGTCGAAATTTCAAGGCACACGCCATACTTACGATGATGAGGCTATGAGAAAGTCACATAATTAAAACAAACACTAAAGCGAAGGTTTTTCTGGACCAAACCCGAAAGAGCATGAAGAATTTTTCATGGGGAATTAACCCAGTCGTATCTTTGAGATCAACCAGAATCCATCGGATCGGATGGATTCAAAGCGAGGCGTGAATAAAGCGCCCATCCGGCCTCCAAGCTCGTAGTAGACAGACTCGCCTCTCCTTCAGCATCCACAGGCTCGCTTACACGCGCCAGGTCGCTGCGTGATCGGCTGCGCAGTCGTTTAGAGCAAAAGCAAGCAAGTTCAGTCTCCCTTCGGGAGAGAGCAGCATCAGACAGAGGCATACAGTCTGAAACATAGTTCCAATCGATACCAAGTAAAGTTCAAATGATTAGAACCACGTTCTCAGACTCGGAAAATATGAGCAGTTCGTGACTTCAAATCACATTTAAAATAACATTAGTCCACATCTTGATGAACAATATCTGTATACAGATTTCTACGGTAATAAAATCCAGTTGCAGAAATGTCTATGAGGGGAGCTTATTTGTGTTAATTCCGTCATAGTGCTATCACTAATGAAGGATGCCCAGGAGAAGAAAATCAGCTGAAAGGGATTAATGTGATTCCACCTCAATCATCAGAGACAGCAATATCGAAAAGCACCGAGTATTCTGGGAAAACTCGCGAGGAAACCATTGAGCTCGCCAGTAGGAGTCACTTAGATGAACGAGAAGAGGAGTTGCTGGAGAAGCTGAATGTTGGAGCACCATCAGGAAGGAGGGCAAACTAAACAATCAGAAATATGAACGTCAAGTAGGACAAGGAAACGACCAATACCACTAGAGCAGGATTTTTAAGGTAAAAGGTAACAATAGTAATCATCTAAAGAGAGAGCTAAATTTGTTCCACCAGAATGTTCAATCTTTTCTCTTCCTAATCTGTTTACCCTCCAGGGTTTGTTTTTCCCTCGGACTCAGCGATGGATCCCACCTCTGCTGCCTCAAGGGCAGTGTCCTGGAGCTTCAGACTCTGGGTCGGGGGTTACAACTGGGGAGGATGACCAGTACATCGCCCAGGCAGCCTCACCTGCTATGCTGGACAGGGGCCTTGCGGGTGGATGAGAAGATTAGAAGGGATAGACAAGGAAGAGGGAAGGAAGCGGGCGTAGCTTTAAGTTATGTACCATCCCGGCATTCGCCTGGAGGAGAAGTGGGAAACCACGGAAAATCACTTCCAGGATGGCTGACGTGGGAATCGAACCCACCTCTACTCCTTTGACCTCCCGAGTCTGAGTGAACCCTCTTCCAGCTCTAGTACCACTTTTTCAAATTTCGCGGCAGATCCGGTAATAGAACTAGGGCCTCTGGCGATGGCACGTAATCACAACTAACCACTACACCATAGAGTCAGACGTGTTCAATCTTTAAGTAATAACATTTTAAGTATGGAAGGGCATGATGTTTTATGTTTAACTGAGCGTTGATTGGTAGAGGATGAGATTTCTAACTTTGTATTAGAAGGTTATGCTCTTGCCGAGTAAGTTTTGTAGAAGTAAAATGAAGTGTGGAGGTTCATGTACATATGTGAATAATAACATCAAATGTAAGCAATTGGATAATTTTTAGTACCTGAATGTAGAAGAGCATTTCGAGGATAGCTTTGTTGAACTAGTGGATTATAAGTTAATAATTGTATGCATTTATAGAAATACTTCTAGTAAAATTGAAACTTTTATAATAATATTGAAATTATGTTAGATGACCTACAGAATAAGAACAAGATTGTAATAATCATCGGAGACATTAATGTAGATTTTTTAGAGAATAAAGCTGGGCAAGATAAGAAAACGCTAGAAATGTTTCCTTGTATGGTCTAAAGGCAGTTGTAAATCAACTAAATAGATTATCTGGGGCTACCAAGTCAGCAGTAGATGTTTTGAATGAGGTAATGTGGAATTATGAAATAGAGGATTTTCTTACAGGTTTTTCAGATCATTTTACTCAAATTGTGCATGTAAATTTTAGGGTAATATGAAACTGTAATTTAAAAATGCAATTTACAGAGAAACCTGAATGAGTAACAAGGAAAATATTTGATTTTTTAACCAGTTATTGGCTAAGGAGTCTTGGGAAACTGTATACAGAAATAACTGAACTAATGAGGCCTTCAGTGAGTTTTTGGATTTGTTCCACTATTATCACCAAGTGGCAATACCAGTCAAAACGGTAATTGTAAAGAATTATGGGAATGGGTGGATGAAAACAGGAACTAAAATGTTATACCAACTTTGTGAAAGGGAGTAACACCTCATATGAATTGAAGGATTATTATAAAAAATATAAGAGCGTATATCGAGAAGTTTTGAAGGCTGCCAAAATATTGTACAATAAGAATGAGCTAACAGGTGTAAAAATAGGTCTAAATGTACTCTAGTTCCAACAAAAAAAGAATATTATTCTTATAAATGTGGGGAAGGAAGTCAGTGATCCATAAGAAATTGCAGAAATCATTAGTAACTATTTTCCAGAAGCAGTTTTGAGTTTAACGGAAAATTTTCAAACATCAATGATAAGAACAAACTTGAATACAGTTCATAAGAATTTTCCATCCGTGTTTCTTACTCCTGCAGCTGAGCAAAGGATAGAGAAGATAATAAAACACATGGGTAAAAAGAAGTATTCTGGTTTAAATGGCTATTTAAAAAACCTCATTAAATGCTGTTACCAATATATAATCAAGCCTCGCTGTTTTTTGATGAGTTAGCCACAAACCACTGGTAAATTTCCGGACAAATTAAAGGTAACCAAAGTTGTTCCGATACATGAAAAGGGTAGTGAAGGAGATGCTGGTAACCATAGGCATGTCTGCCACCCATATGTATTCTTCAAAATACTGGAAAGAATTATGTACGATGGAATATTATCATCCTTAATGAAGCATAATATATTAACTGGTTGCCAAAATGTTTTCGTAAAAATAGATCAACTACCACATCATTCATTAACTTTACTGAACAGATATATAACACACTAGATTGTAAGAGTGCTTGTTTAGGCATTTTCTTAACCTTAACAAAAGCTTTTGATATAACTGACCACAGATTTCTTTTAGATAAGTTAGACATGCGTGCATTTCGGGGAATGGCTATAACTAGTTCAAATCAGGTTTAGGGGATAGAAAACAGATTATTGAGATACCATATACCGTTTGTTAGGGACCTATGCCTACCCGGTATAGGTATAACCAGTTGATCACATAATAAACACTCACAACAGCTATAAAATAAACACTATATTACGAAAACACAATTTCACACATTACAGTGTCCGCCATGCTTGTTTTTTTTCCAAAGATCACCATAACAACAGCCAAACACTCATAGTGTAAACATGACATACTCCCACCTTTTGATACCAATCAAAACACAATGTTTACAGACAGAGGCGAGAAGGTATTTTAACTCTTCTTCCACTCCTGGTGAAGTTGCGGCTGCCGAGACTTAATGTCTCAGGAACCGTATCACTGGGTAAGGCCATCTCCTCACTCCCACCTTCAACCTCCAATGGATAAAGGTGCCTCGTAGGACGGATGAGTTCTCCTGTGGATGTCTTCACCCGAACTACCCTGATCACTTTGTCTTTACCTGGAAATATAGCTGTCACTCTCCCCAGGGGCCAGTCGATTCTTCTCTTGTCATCACTACCAATGATGACCACATCTCCTACCTTCCAATGCCGATCAGGCTCCTTGCCCGATGGACAGCACAGAAGGCTACCCAGATATTCCAGTCGGAATCTTCTCTTCAGTTCATTCCTCAGCTGTTGAAGGTACTGAAATCTTCTTGAGAGACTGACCTGATCTAGTTTGACTAAATCTGGAGTACCAACCATGGGAATGTCCTGAAGAAACATTGACGGAGTTAGAGGTACCAATTCATCACGACTTTCTGAAATGTAGGTGAGGGGTCTGGAGTTAATTACGGATTCACAATCAGCAATAACAGTCAACAGTTCCTCATATGTCAAGATAGCCTTGCCTAAAACACGCCTTAATAGTTTCTTGACCATTTGCACAATGCGCTCCCAGAATCCACCCCACCATGGAGCTGAAGGAGGACTAAACTTCCACTCTATTCTAGTAACCGATGTTTCCGCACCTACTTTTTTCCAATCAATGTTGCCGAACAATTTGTTAGCCCCAGCAAAGTTTGTCCCATTGTCACTATAAATCACACGAGGCCTGCCTCGTCGGGCTATGAAGCGCCTAAGGGCTAGTAAAAACCCTGCAGTCGACAAAGTCATTACTAGTTCAAAATGGACTGCTCTAACAACTGCACATGTAAATATCACAATCCAAGCCTTGTCTTTAGATTTTAGAAATAGTGGTCCAGCAAGATCGACTCCTACCACTTCAAATACACCTGCATCTCTCACACGATCTTCTGGAAGGGCTGGCGTTTCAGGAACTGATTTTTTCATTTCGAATCTTCTACATTGTATACATTTCCTGATGACTTTGCGAATTGTTCTTCTTCCCTTTGGTATCCAGTAGTGCTCCCGCAGTATGGCGAGTAGAATCTGAACACCAGCATGAGAAGCTCTCAAATGGTGTTCTCTGATTATCACCTCAGTCAGAGGGTGATTTGATGGCAATAAAACAGGTGTACGGAAATCGTTTTCATCCTTCCTGTTGGTTATTCTTGTCTTAACCCTGATGAGGCCCAGCTGGTCTTTGAAAAGGCACAATGTTTGTTGGTTGTCCCTTTCAGTAAAGTTCTCTTCTTGAACAATTTTCAACAGTCGTCTCTCCGCCATTGAAATTTCCAAATAATCCAATTCAGAAGCAACATTCTGCTGTACGCCCTTTCTCGCACTGTTGATGAACCGCAGCATCCAGGCCACCATTCTGACGATTCTTGAATACTGAGAAGAGAATCTTAAATACCACTGCTTTCCTTGGGAGACAAGCATAGTAGTCGTAACAAGGCCTTTTTTCCTTTCTGCATTGACCTCCTCTTCATTAATTTCTACAGCGCGCGGTGGCCAACTGTTCTCTTCCAACTTTAACCAAGCGGGTCCCTCCCACCAACGAGAAGAAATCAGCTGCGAAATAGAGCAACCTCTCGAAGGTAGGTCTGCTGGGTTGTCTGTGCCTGGTAGATGAAACCAACACTTAGGATTAGATAATAATAATCTAATTTCTTTCATTCTGTTAGTGACGAACACTCCCCAAGCTTCCTCTCTTCTTATCCAACATAGCACAGAAGAAGAGTCACTCCAATAGTACTCTGGGATGTCCGTCAGATTCAGACTTTCTTTCACAGAAATAGCGAGACGTGAGCCTATAGTGCAGGCTAATAACTCCAGTCTCGGTATCGTTATTTTCTTTAAGGGGGCTACCCTTGATTTTGCTGCGACCAGTCGCACTTCAAACTCTTTTCCATTGAAAGATCTTAAAAAAATAACGGCTGCATAAGCCAGTTGACTGGCATCACAAAATACATGCATACTCCATGACGATTTGTCCTCACAACTAGAAAATCTTCTAGGCACTTTAATTTCAGCAACAGAGGACAACTCCTTCAACCACTTATTGAATTTGATTTGGGTGTCTTCACTTAACGGACTATCCCAACTTACTTTCTCTCTTCAACTTTCCTGTAGTAAAACCTTAGGTACAATGGAAACCGGACACGTAAAACCAATTGGGTCAAAAATACTTTGAGTCATTGACAAAACTGTCCTCCTTGTGAGAACATCAGAGTCATTCAACTTCACCATTTTACATGACAAAACATCAGCTACGGGGTCCCACAACAAACCCAAAACAGGTGTCACTTTAGGTACTTCATCCTCCAGAGTCAACCTGGTGTACACCCACCCTCTTAGGTCAAATTTTCCTTGCAACAGTAGCTCCCTTGACTCATCCACAAATTGTTTAAGTTCTTCTTCTGTGTTCACGGAAGTGACGCAGTTGTCCACATACAGAGATGTTCTCAGTTTATCTGCGGTTTCACGGAAGCACGAATTGTTCTTTAAAGGAAGATCCAATACCGCTCCAAGTAGAAACGGACTGCAGTTAACTCCAAAAACAACCCGTTTGTGGCGGTATATTTTAAGAGTTCCCACAGAAAAATTCTCCCACCACAGGAATTTCAAAAAGTTTCGATCCCTTTCAGCGACTGCGATTTGAAGAAAGGCCTTCTTTATGTCTGAGATCACGCCAATCCTGTTTAAACGGAACCGGTTCAAAATAGATGGAATTACTTCTAATAGATTAGGTCCCTTCTCCAGACAGTCGTTGAGTGATAGTCCTCCTTTCGATTTACATGAAGCATCAAACACCAGCCTCACTGCTGTAGTCGATCCTTCCTTAAAAACTCCTCGGTGCGGTAAAAAGTACCCAGCATCCTGAGAGCTTTCTTGGCCAACTTCTTCAATTATCCCTTCATCTTGCCAGTCATGGAGCATCTGCTGGTACTTCTCAAAATTTTCTTCCTTGATTAAGCGGTGTGTTGCAGAAACCAGTCTTTTTAATGCAACATCCTTGTTGTCTGACAATAGCTGCTGATCTTCTTTCCATGGAAGCGCGACTTCATATCGTCCTTCCTCATCTATCTTAACATTTTCTTGGAAATGTTTCAATGTTGCCATTTCAATCTCCTTCTTCGACAACGTCTCGGTCGGATCACAAATTCCTATGCTTTCCAAGTTCCATAGTTCACCCAAAGAAGCCGTTCTCACAAACAGAGAGTTCACCATAGACACTGTGTTAGAGTTCTCAGTTGTCTTCCAGAGCTGTCCCATCACTGTCCAACCAAATGTGGTCCTAACAGCAACCAAACCAGACCTCAACTTGATTGTTTCCCCGGTCAATAAACTTCCCACGATGTCTGCACCAATGAGTAACTCAATCTCCGATGGCTCTGGACCATAATCAGAGAGCCAAATTTTCTTTTCTCTGATCTCATCCATCCAAGGACCCCCTTTTAAACGTGGGATTGTACCACAAATTACCTTTTGTCCCAGCACCTTAATGTTTTGAGAAATTGAATGACGTAGGTTGACAATAGCTATCTCATACAGGTTATGATCATTTGCACCGATTGAAGCACCCCCAAAAAGCTTGTGTTCAATTTTTTCAGTCTTTGATGGAATATACCCCATTTCCACGGCAGTTTTCTCCAATAGATAGGATCTCTGCGAGCCTGTATCCAGCAATGCCCGTACAGTTCTTTCTTTCCCTTGATGATTTAATCTAACTGCAAGAGTTTGTAACAGTACTTCCGAATTATCACTGGTTTGGGTGTTAAGGGTTACAGTTGGGCCACCTGACAACTTTGAACCCCATTCTTGGTTCTTCTCATCACCCTTATAACCCCCTTTATTTACATCTAATTTGGGACACATAATAGTCTCATGTTTATCACTGCACACGAGACATTTTAGTTTCGTAATGCAATTAGCAGCCCTATGTCCCACCTTCAGACATGATAAAACAAGCTTTATTCTCTGACAACCTTTTATGTTTATCCCTTAAGTTCAATTCTTGAGCCAGATGACACCCTTTGCTGTCATGTGATTTATTACAGAAGACACACTCCAGACTGTTTCCTTTTCCAGCGAAAAGTACACTAGCAGTAGCTAAACCTTGCTCCTCCCGCTCCCGTTCTTTAATCTTAGCACTCCTCGATTTATTAGATAGTCCAAAACCAGCTTGAGCGAATGTAATTCTCTCTTCACTCTCTACTTCACCCTTCAGAAAACCAAGTAACGCGGTCAGTTTATCAGCATGTCCATTATCCTGATCCGTTTTAGTCGTTGATGAACTCCTCATCCAGACACGTAATACTTCCTCAGGCAAGCAAGGTTCTACTAACGGAAAGAGCATCGAGCCGTACTTATCTCGAGTAACGCCTATTGATTCTAAAGCTCTCAGCTGTGCTTCTAACTTGTCGTATAAGCTAGCAAGCATAGGCTTCTCCCTTGTCTGAGAAACATTTTTTTACTACAAGACTTATGAGCTCCCTGACATAGAATTCTGTCAATAAATCTTCTCTTCCAAACCTACCCTTAAGGGATTCTACAGCCTTAGAGTAATTTTCAGCAGTGGGGGGGAAACTGGTAACTAAATCTCTAGCTCGGCTATCAACCTTCGTGGACTGGATTAGGTATTGAAATTCATCTTCATCCTCACTTTCAGAGTCCTCATGGATGCGCCGAAATTGTCCCCAAAATTCCAACCAATTCCTAACCTCCCCATCGAATTTCACGAGTTCTATCTTTGGTAATTTCAATTGCCTTTTGTTTTTACTCTCAGCTGATACCGTTGATCTACCTGACACTACTTCCAACACATTGGCATTATTAGCTTGTAACCACAGGGCATATTTTTGTCTTGCATCACTAATTTGTCTCTAAAACTGTCTATAGATTCGTACTCACGGTCATACTCGTCGTCTCCTTCTCTTTCTAGCAACAAATCTAACACTTTTTCGTCCAACGATGCCAGTTCCTTTCCTAACCTTTCCAATTTATTTATCAAGGATTGCAACGTGTCTTCATGAATGCCGTCTTGTATTTCTTGACTTAAATTTTGCAAGAGCAAATTGTACGTTTTCGTAAAAGTCGCTCTAACCGGCCTCCGAGCTTTCGTTAACTTCTCCATTTCAACACAATCTACAAGTTGTGTAAATTAATACGTATCCTGGCAGGGTCGCCACAATTTGTTAGGGACCTATGCCTACCCGGTATAGGTATAACCAGTTGATCACATAATAAACACTCACAACAGCTATAAAATAAACACTATATTACGAAAACACAATTTCACACATTACAGTGTCCGCCATACGTTTTTTTCCAAAGATCACCATAACAACAGCCAAACACTCATAGTGTAAACATGACACCGTTACTGATTTGAGCCAAAATGAAATTAAGAATGTAGAATCCTGTGCCAGAAACATAGAACATGGTGTTCCACAGGGGTCAGCTTTTTGCAAGTTGCTTTACGTCACACCGACACAGATAGGTCTTATGGCGACGATGGGACAGGGAACGGCTAGGAGTGGGAAGGAAGCGGCCGTGGCCTTAATTAAGGTACAGCCCCAACATTTGCCTGGTGTGAAATTGGGAAACCACGGAAAACCATTTTCAGGGCTGCCGACAGTGGGGTTCGAACCTACTATCACCCGAATACTGGATACTGACCGCACCTAAGCGACTGCAGCTATCGAGCTCGGTTGGGGCCAGTTTTAGGACCATTATTAGTTTTTGTATTTATTATTGATATAATCCAAATTGTCGATGATATGCAAGAAGTGCAATTAACTTTGTTGCAGATGATATTACTGTTTTTGTAGTTGCTGAAAGTTCTGCAGGGTTAGAATTAAAGGCAGGCAATATAGTGTGTAATATCCTGACCTGGCTTGAAGATAATAAATTAATATTAAGTGAACAGAAAACCTCTGAGATTAGATATCAACATAAGATTATTCTAAATATAAAAATATGTCCAATATAATTTGTAGAAAATAGTTGAGTGCTCATCATGAACAAAGTTTCTTGGATTGTGGATGGATGAATCATCAACCTGGGAAAAACATACAGATTTTATAGGGAAAACTTAGTAGAATTCATTTCATGTTAATATATTTGAAAAATAGTTATAATTAAGAGGCTTGTCGAATAATGTATTTTGCATACGTCCATCCCATACTAACCTATGGAGTCATTTACTGGGAGAAATCACGATATAGAGAAGTCATTTTTAAGTTGCAAAAGAAAATAATTAGGTGAATGGCCTGTGTCGGCAGGAGGACAAGCTGCAAGAAATATTTTAAACTTTATTCTATTTTACCATTGCCTAGCCTTGATATCTTCAAAATACTTGTATATATGAAAAGGAATGTAATCAGTTTCACCATAAACTCAGTTGTACACACGTATTGTACCGGTTACGACCTGTACATAAGTATTTTTTGAGCATAAGTTACGTTTATTTACCACGCGTAATGTTCCGAGCGCGCCTGGTTTGTTTACCAGCAGCGAGGACCAGCTAGCGAGTGTATGACGACTGTGAGCGGTGACGTACCCACAGGGGCTAGCTAGACCGCCCGCTCGTCTCAACACGTGTTACCAGCCTTGACTGGTATTTTCTGGATTCCACGTCACATGTTGTAGAGAGTTCGATGGAGAAAATTTTGAAATTTCTATAATAATGATGCTAGCGAATCGAGCTATATGTCATCTTGTTTGGGATCACCTAAACGTCCCAATGCTCGAGTTTCAAGCAAATCCATCGAGGGATTCGGGAGATATTCAATCAAACCGTATTATGACGTAGACATCCCGGATTGAATAAAAGGAGGACCTACTGTAGCCTATTCAGACAGTCTCAGCTGAGTAGTCAGCGGGGACACTCTTGCTGCTACTATCATCGTGGAACTCTGTCATTATACAAGTGTGGGAAGATGATTCTTCCAAGTACTATAAAGTGAACTCATAAGACTTCGAGACTGAAACTTTTCTAAGTGTTTGGACTTGTATTATTTACGTGTCTTCGAAGCTGGAATTTTTCTAAGTGTTCGTGAAATGGACTTGTATTATTTACATGGGTTCGAGACCAGAATTCTTCTAAGTGCTCATTGAATGGACTTGTATTATTTACGTGCCTTCGAGACTGAAACTTTTCTAAGTGTTTGGACTTGTATTATTTACGTGTCTTCGAAGATGGAATTTTTCTAAGTGTTCGTGAAATGGACTTGTATTATTTACATGGGTTCGAGACCAGAATTCTTCTAAGTGTTCATTGAATGGACTTGTATTATTTACGCGTCTTCGAAGCTGGAATTTTTCTAAGTGTTCACAGAATGGACTTGTATTACACTGACTGACAGTGACAATGCAACACCAAGGAGGAGTGGTTCGAAAGGGATGAAAGTTGGGGAAAAAACAGAGACGGCGCGGACGAATAATTGATGTTTATTTCAAACCGATATGCAGGTTACACAATGCGCACGACATCGACTCAGTAGGATGTAGGACCACCGCGAGCGGCGATGCACGCAGAAACACGTCGAGGTACAGAGTCAATAAGAGTGCGGATGGTGTCCTGAGGGATGGTTCTCCATTCTCTGTCAACCATTTGCCACAGTTGGTCGTCCGTACGAGGCTGGGGCAGAGTTTGCAAACGGCGTCCAATGAGATCCCACACGTGTTCGATTGGTGAGAGATCCGGAGAGTACGCTGGCCACGGAAGCATCTGTACACCTCGTAGAGCCTGTTGGGAGATGCGAGCAGTGTGTGGGCGGGCATTATCCTGCTGAAACACAGCATTGGGCAGCCCCTGAAGGTACGGGAGTGCCACCGGCCGCAGCACATGCTGCACGTAGCGGTGGGCATTTAACGTGCCTTGAATACGCACTAGAGGTGACGTGGAATCATACGCAATAGCGCCCCAAACCATGATGCCCCGTTATCTAGCGGTAGGGCGCTCCACAGTTACTGCCGGATTTGACCTTTCTCCACGCCGACGCCACACTCGTCTGCGGTGACTATCACTGACAGAACAGAAGCGTGACTCATCGGAGAACACGACGTTCCGCCATTCCCTCATCCAAGTCGCTCTAGCCCGGCACCATGCCAGGCGTGCACGTCTATGCTGTGGAGTCAATGGTAGTCTTCTGAGCGGACGTCGGGAGTGCAGGCCTCCTTCAACCAATCGACGGGAAATTGTTCTGGTCGATATTGGAACAGCCAGGGTGTCTTGCACATGCTGAAGAATGGCGGCTGATGTGGCGTGCGGGGCTGCCACCGCTTGGCGGCGGATGCGCCGATCCTCGCGTGCTGACGTCATTCGGGCTGCGCCTGGACCCCTCGCACGTGCCACATGTCCCTGCGCCAACCATCTTCGCCACAGGCGCTGCACCGTGGACACATCCCTATGGGTATCGGCTGCGATTTGACGAAGCGACCAACCTGCCCTTCTCAGCCCGATCACCATACCCCTCGTAAAGTCATCTGTCTGCTGGAAATGCCTCCGTTGACGGCGGCCTGGCATTCTTAGCTATACACGTGTCCTGTGGCACACGACAACACGTTCTACAATGACTGTCGGCTGAGAAATCACGGTACGAAGTGGGCCATTCGCCAACGCCGTGTCCCATTTATCGTTCGCTACGTGCGCAGCACAGCGGCGCATTTCACATCATGAGCATACCGCAGTGACGTCAGTCTACCCTTTAATTGGCATAAAGTTCTGACCACTCCTTCCTGGTGTTGCATTTGCTCTGTCAGTCAGTGTATTTTCATGTGTTCGAGACCAGAACTTTTCTACGTGATCATTGCATGGACTTGTATTATTTACGAGTATTGGAGATTGGAATTTTTCTAAGTGTTCGTGAAATGGACTTGGGTCACCTGCCCAGTAATGGACACCCAGCCAGTAATGGACACAAGCTGGCAAAAAAAGGTCTACAAAATCAATATTATCACTACTTTTGGTTTGAAGTGTGCATTAGTATGTTGCCATTCATGTTACAAGTGAAATGTTGGTATTAGATAAAGTAAGTTGGTGCACCTGCAACAGGAAGGAGAATAAATATGGCTGACAGCTTATGAGAGCATGTGTTTCATGTCTTCCAGGTTAAGGTGAGTAGTTACTTAAATCCAATCGCATCCATTTAGATTTTTGTTTGATTATGTTTTGGAACATGGCATCCACATGAAAATAGTATAAATGTTCATGTTTTCATTTAATAATTTCAAAGTGTTGACTTTGAAGCACGTTCATGGGGGTGTCCATTATTGGTAGGTTAATTTAGCGAAAATTCCAGTAATGGACACAGTGGTGTCCATCTCTGGAAGACCAATCCCAGTAGTGGACACCCTTCTTAAACTCTTTCATTTCCTAATTACTGTTCATTTTCCACAGTTTTACTTCAGAACAGAAATGGACAAGCGTCATCCTCGAAGGGTTTTCTTCAACTACACAGAGGATAACCTGAAAAGTGCCATTGAAGCAGTGAGAAATGGCATGTCAAAAAAGGAGGCCAGCCGGGCATTCGAAATTCCAAGGTATGTGTTCGAAAATAAATATGTAAATATTGATACCTAACAGCTGAACAGTTAAGTTACATACTACAGTAGTTATTTTTGTTCACTCCAGGTCCACTTTAATAAGAAAATTATCAGGAGAAAGCCAAGAGAAGAGGAAAATGGGTCCAGATCCAGTTCTTGGTGTAGAGTTGGAGTCGAGGATAAAGAAATGGATGATCGACCTAGCTAAACAAGGGTTTCCCTTAACGCGGCACATGGTGTTTATGACGGTGAAAAAATTTCTGGACGACAAGGAAAAAGAACTCCCTAATCGTCCTTCAAAACAATTGTTCAAGGATAACATTCCTGGTGAGAAGTGGTGGCAATTGTTCTTGTCTCGGCATACTGAGGTAAAGGAAAAAACTGCCGAAGCCTTAACACGGTCACGAGCTGAGGTCACAGAGGCAGGAATAAGAAGTTGGTTCAATGAACTTGCAGTCTACTTAAAAGAAGAAGGCTATTTCCATATTTTAGAAGATCCCACTCGTATTTTTAACGCGGATGAGACGGGCTTTCTTCTTTGCCCAAAGAATGGAAAGGTTATTGGACTAAAGGGGAAGAATGATTTTTACTGTGTGGAACAAAACAACAGCAAGGAACAGTTGACAGTAATGGCTGCATTTTCAGCTGCCGGTTGGATTGTACCGCCTATGGTATTATATCCATATGTGCGGATCCCCTGCGCCATCGCCCGAAATCATCCTCCAGCTTGGGGAATCGGTGCTACTTCATCGGGTTGGATGACAGGAGAGATATTTTTTGAGTACATCGGGAATCACTTCGTCCCCTCTCTAAAGAAGGAAGGTGTCACTTTCCCCATTCTTCTGTTCATTGATGGACACCGCTCGCATCTAACTTTACACACTAGTGAACTGTGTCGAAGCCTGGGAGTAATTCTCGTGAGTCTCCACCCTAACAGCACTCACATTCTACAACCTGCTGATGTGAGTGTGTTCAAGCCTCTTAAGACAGGTTGGTCGAAAGTTGTGAAAGTGTGGAAGTATGAACATTTCCCTCAAGAAGTTACCAGACACACCTTTGCTCAACTTCTGTCTACTGTTTTCCAAAATACTACAAAAGAGAGCATTATTAATGGGTTTAGAAAATGTGGACTTTACCCATTCGATGCAAATGCAGTAGACTACACGAAATGCATTGAAGTTAGATGTCGTGGAGATAATAAGGAGAAGCAACTGGAGAGAGAACTATCAGGTGTTTTATTTTTGAGGGAATTAGAGAAGAACATTGATAATGAACTACTGAGTATGTTCAATGAGTGCTTTCCAAATGATTGGCAAGGAAAGGAAGAAGCATTGTTGCTGTATAACCTTTGGAGATCAAAAAAAAGAGAACAACAACCAAATGATGGTGCATCTGAAGGCGAGGGGTTCTCTGAGCTAAATGAACACAGGGCAGCCTCCGCTTCTTCCAACAGTGACTGTAGTGCTGAAGCTAGTGATCAAACTGCAATGAGTGAACCAGAAGTGCTGGAAAAGTTCAAAGACTACAAAACTCCATCTCCTTTCAAAAAATGCTTCTTCTACCCCAAACGTGAGGAAAAAATAGTTAGAAGGAAGCTAAGCCTACCTTCTGTTGTAACATCAGATTCTTTCGTGAGTTATCTTGAGAAGAAAGAACGAGAGAAAGTAGAAAAAGAAAGAGAAAAACTGAGGAGAAAGCAGGACAGAGAGGATAAGAAGGCAGGAAAAGCTAAGGTCAAGAAGAGAAAGATCATTGAAGAGAGTGATGTAGAGAGTGATGAAAATGCAAATTTTTCGGTGCATGACGAGTCTGATGCTTCCGAGCTTACGATTAGTGAGGATGAGGATGAGGTAGCATCTTCCCAACCTTTCGATGGAGTGGTAGAAAAAGGTAATTTCATTGTTGCAGAATTTGTTTATAATGAGAAGACTAAACGAGAAACGAAGAAGGTCTTCATCGGAGAGGTGGTGGAAGTAAGTGGAGGATTAGTAACTGCAAAATTTTTGAGAAAATCCACCAAGGTTGATAATGTTTATATATTTCCTGATGTTGAAGATGTTCAATGTGTAAATATAAGTCAAATTTTGAAAACTGTGCAACCATACCAAATTGTTAGGGGACGACATTACTTCAGAGGTCCTGAGTGCCAGTGAAACATTCTTTGTAGTGTTGAGGTGACATTTTTCTTGTGCTTGAGGGTCAATAAAAGTTAATTTTTCTAATTTTTAACATCAGAGGTATTTATTGTTCATAAAGTTGATTTTTCCTTCAGTTCCAACAAGTGTCCAAAACTGGGTGTCCACTACTGGTCTTCAAGGTGTCCACTATTAGCATTTCTGTATTTATTTTACAGATATGTAAACTCAGTAAAACATTAAATATAGAGGAGGAAAAGGATTAGCAGAACTGATGAGAGAAGCCAGTAGGTATCACAATAAAGTATCAAATTATCTCTGATAATGACTGGGGAGTAGCAAAAAATTATTAAAGTTAAAATTTCCTTAAGGGTGTCCATTACTGGGCAGGTTACCCTTGTATTATTTACGTGGAATATTTGCGACTGTTGAGGAACTCATCCTTCTAATGGGCAGTGATTGATTAACATTGCTAGTGATGAACTTTAACTTTCCAACGGCTTTAAACGAAGTTAGGATTGCACTTACATTTACTCAAAGACTTGTACATCTGCCAGTGTTGGTTTAAAAGACTTATAAATTTCGTCAGTGAATTTATTTATGTGGAAGGACTTGTGTTTTCGTCAGTGGTCACTCAAAGACTTTATGAATTTCACCAGTGATTAACGTTAAATATATTCAAACTTCCAAGTGAATGGACTTGTGTTTTCATTCGAGTTTAGGCAAAGACTTGCACCTTCGCCAGTAATGAACTTTGAGTTTAACTATAATTTCACAAGAAGGGACTTGTATTTTTCGTTGCCAAAAGTTATTCAGGGGCGAGGATTTTCCTAGTGATGAACTCTAAATTATTAATACCACTCATATCGTTTTAGGAGTGTTGGAAGTCTTGATGTACAATTATCAAGAACTCTGCTTATAAGTTGATCATCCAAGGTTTTCATGGACTCAGTGCTACTAGTGACCTTGGGAACATCAATCCTTTCAGTCTCATTGGGCGAGGTTGTACATGACTATCTACAACATCACCTGGATCACCGGGGTTCAACCCGGGCCTCAGAGTTCGAGACATCTCTACTTGCCGTCAATCCAGACAGTCCAGATGCCTCTGCCTGGAGTACCTGGAGTCCCTGGAATCCCTGGAATCCCTGGAGTCTTCTGGAACGTGCTTCAACCAGCTTGGCTTGGTGAGCTGGAGAACCCGAGCCATACTATTGGAATACGAGGAAGACAATCCATTTCTACTTAGAGGTGATGTGCAAATTCATGACTTATTTGAATAAACTCTTGTGCAATCAGAGTCAAAGTTTTTCTGTAGATAGGACCCTACCTCCTGTACCGAGCCCTAGCTACAATTAATCCAGTTTTTCGCCCTGAGAACTATAGTCATGCTACTTTAAAATTTAATTTGAGAGTCGGGCTCTTTTACTGGTACAGTATAATACTAGAAACAGACACAATCTGCACATATAACCACACAAAACTAAGCTTTATGAACCGAGATTGATTTATGCAGGAGTACATTTGTTTAATAAATTGACAGACTTCATTAAGCATATAAAACCATGTCCAAAATTTAAGAAAGAAGTATTCAAATTTGTTTCTAACCATTGTTTTTATTGTATTGAAAAATACTTTGCTCTTGAAAATTAACTTATGTGTCGTCTTTTTCTTTTGTGCTTCTTTACTACGTTGCATATTTCTCTTTATTTCTCATAGCATGCATATTACTCTTTTATCCTTTTTTACTGTAAATATGATTACTGACGTGTCCCATGTCACTGTATGATCAGTTGAATGAAATTCAAAACAACACCAGGACGAATAGAAATGCATAGTGTGACGACTACTGCTGGTTGATATGTTCCTACACTACGCGGCGCTGCTGTATATATATATATAGTGATCAGCTGCCTCCGAACATGTGATTCTAAATGAGATCTGATGTGACAAAATTGGGAATTTGTCGTTTAAATAAATGATTTAAAACCGTACGTTCATTGTGATGTTTCAGGACTGTGCATTCTGTTAACTGACCGATGACTGTATTTATGTGCGATCTGTGTTTCGTTCAAATTAAGATATAGTGTTCTTTGTTCTGAAAGTAATATGTAAAAATACGTAGGAAATATTTTGCATTTAGTAATGCTTTAATGACGTTACTTCTGAAATCGGTTCGTCAGTATCTTAACGAATATCTCAAACGTGTATGTGTCTGAAGAGCTAAGTGATCCTTCCTTAATTCACCACGAAATCAAACTCAGTTGCAGTTATCAATTATAACCACAAAAGCACATGTTCAACTATTAGTGTATATGCTGCGTAATATAATCATATTAAAACTCTGCAGACACCCACATGATTGTTACGTACCGGTATGTTATACACATTTAATTCCTACATGACTACTTAATTTATATGTTAACATGCTCAGCTTAATGAATCTTACCAGCACTTCACTCCATCAGGAAGTTAACTGGACACCTTGGGCATTTCCCGGGTATGTTTTGCGGTCGTACGAGCTTGCATTTCTTTCCTTACTTCTTTTATTCGGAAAAATCGGCATCGTATGTAATAGAAAATTAACTTTGGTACGAAGTCCTAAGCATGTTCAGTACAGCACCCATGTCCATGAGAACCAGTAATTGGAGGTAAACTATCCAGGCATTGTTGAAATATTTCTCCCCATAATGCTTACTGAACGCTGAGATTTCTCACAACAACTTCCTCTACATGAGAAAACATAAATAATAATTCATTCGATGGCTAAATGAGATAGCTGGATGAGTTACATTATTTTTGTAGACTTGTTAGGGCTGAAAACAGACTGCCTTTTGTCTCCTCTGTATTGTTTTGCAGAGAACCAATGCATGCTGTACAGACTGTCTCTTTGCTTGCATGTTTAGCAATATACCCACAGAAGTGATGAATAACATTCAATTCTGAACTGGTGAGAGGAACTATTTCTTCATCTTCCGAACTTGATAATGGTGACGGCTGAAAATTTTTTCCTGACCTGTACTTATGATTTTGGCATTCCCTTTGAGAACAGCTTTTGCCATGGCTCTAATCTGACTGAAAAATTATGTTAAGGATGCTGTCACTTATAGCAGATTTTGACGTGGAATAGCCTTCGACCACTTTGAGAACAGAGTGGGACCTTCTGGAAGTAAAAAAAGCCGTTTTTCATTCGAAAGTTTATCGTAACCCGACTTACAACCCGGGACATGGCATGTTATAGGCATATTCAGATGAGGTAGTGAATTGAAGCATATGCCAAAGTATACGTCCTACTTCCCAAATGCTTAATCTTTTTCACTTTTCAATTCACGAAAAGGTAACTCCAGATAACGTATAAAACTGGAGAAAATATAAAACTATCGAAAAGACCACAAACTGTGTACACACTTCAACATTAAGCCGAAAGTAGCGCGCGTACTTGTACCTTTTATCGACAGCAGCGCTGCAGGTGGCGGAGAACATGTACATAGTATCTGTTAGCATGTGATTCAGAGGGATTCGTCACACTATTCATTTCTATTCGTCCTGACAACACAATACACTCGAAAGCGAGGAGACGCTGAAAATCAGTCTAGCCGACCTCGTATATCGGTGTCTAGCTCTGGATAGCTACCTAGCGCCTGCGCGGAGGTGGTTGCACGCAAGCCAAAGTACCAGCTGATTTACACCCGCAAGTATTTTACTTCCCGCGTACCTTCCAGCCAGTTTACCAGCAGATGGTCTAACTGACCTCCAATAGCTTAGTATGATAATAGTGGAAACTCCTGCGAGAAACTAGCGACACCGCTTCTGCGTGCCATCTAGCGGCTTGAGGAGCTAACAACACTTGCTACTGCTGTTAGCAGTGTATGCTAGAAGTGTCTCATTAGTAATTCAGATTGTTTTGTGCTTGTTATGTTTCACTTTTTTGCAAATGGCAGGAAGAGGAGTTATTTGTGCAATGTGTGGGTGCTTTAATTATAAAAGACAAAGTGATCACAAGTCATTTTGCAGATTTCCTAACAACAAAGCGCTGTGAGTATAGACCTACCTGTTAATGTTTACGTGTGTGTATTTTTTCTAATATGCGAACATACTTTTTTAAAAATATTGTTATTATTGTACCTATGTATTTAATCGATTATTAGCGTACTCAGTGGGTTGTAAAGAGCAGAAGAGCAGATTTAGATGAAATTCTGAAGACCAAAGGAAAATGCAGACCCTTATGTCATCTGCTGGGCCTGTAGCAATTTTCCTCGTGCTGAGTTTAGCGATGTATTGTCATCGTATGATAATGATTACAGAATGGGAAATTTGCACATAGAAATGAAGGAGTATGATACTATGATTTGCTTGGTGTGAAAATGGGAAACCACGGAAAAAATCTTCAGGGCTGCCGACAGTGGAGTTCGTGCCCACCATCTCTCAGATGCAATCTCACAGCTGCGCGCCCCTAGTCGCACGGACAACTCGATCGGTTAGGTGCTAAAATATCAGGAACATTTGAAGATATTTTTGTGAGTTTTTGTTAGAAATCACACATGGAATTAGGAGAAAATTAACTGACAGTTTTGTCATTGAATGAATGTAGTGAAGGCGTATGTGACAGCTGTATAAAATTATTGACCAACAAGGTTTTCGAAGTCCTCTTAAAGGCATATGTTTATTGAACCAATGATTCAACACAGAAAAAGCTTGCCAGTAAAAATATCAAGGTGAAAAAGATATTGCATGTGTGCTTTGCTCTTGGAGAATGTAGGCCCTAGTCATTACATGACGATCGAATGTAATGTTTTAATTTGATAATACATTTGTTTTATTCTTATCACTGGTTCTTTCAGATAAACATCCACCGTTTTTCTTCTCTATATTTTGTTACAAGAACGACGTAAACGTCTTAAAATCTGTATTTCGTTGGATTCGAAGTCGAAATGAGAAGTATTTTAATAGCGCCTATTGTTGGCGCTCTCTTCGAGTCTCTGGATGGCAGCACCACTCGCTGTCGCCGCTGATCTGCGTGTTAAGTGAGGAGCGTTTCCACTATTATCATATTAAGCTACTAGCAAGATACCCGTGCTTCGCTACGGTATTATACTCAAATTGAATGCTTGACATTTTATATATAATCCGCCAAAATTCGCGATCTGACGGAAAAGTTCCCCCCATTCTTCAATCATTCTTTCCAGCAATCTATTTCGTACTTCCCGGCTAGCTCTAGGTATTCCGCCCGGTCATCTGGGTCCCTAAATCTATGCCACCTTTTCCTATAAGCATTTTTAATATGGACAAGTCCTTGAGGAGATCCGGCGTGATGTCGTCTTGGGTGCCATGGCGGTACTGAAGCCGCGTTCGGACTGGATTCGTTGTCATTACCCGGTCATGACTCGTTCCCAGCTCGGTCCGTACATTTTGACGACGGTCCAGAAAATAATAATAATAATAATAATAATAATAATAATAATAATAATAATAATAATAATAATAATAATAATAATAATAATAATACACTGACTGACAGTGACAATGCAACACCAAGGAGGAGTGGTTCGAAAGGGATGAAAGTTGGGGAAAAAACAGAGACGGCACGGACGAATAATTGATGTTTATTTCAAACCGATATGCAGGTTACACAATGCGCACGGCATCGACTCAGTAGGATGTAGGACCACCGCGAGCGGCGATGCACGCAGAAACACGTCGAGGTACAGAGTCAATAAGAGTGCGGATGGTGTCCTGAGGGATGGTTCTCCATTCTCTGTCAACCATTTGCCACAGTTGGTCGTCCGTACGAGGCTGGGGCAGAGTTTGCAAACGGCGTCCAATGAGATCCCACACGTGTTCGATTGGTGAGAGATCCGGAGAGTACGCTGGCCACGGAAGCATCTGTACACCTCGTAGAGCCTGTTGGGAGATGCGAGCAGTGTGTGGGCGGGCATTATCCTGCTGAAACACAGCATTGGGCAGCCCCTGAAGGTACGGGAGTGCCACCGGCCGCAGCACATGCTGCACGTAGCGGTGGGCATTTAACGTGCCTTGAATACGCACTAGAGGTGACGTGGAATCATACGCAATAGCGCCCCAAACCATGATGCCGCGTTGTCTAGCGGTAGGGCGCTCCACAGTTACTGCCGGATTTGACCTTTCTCCACGCCGACGCCACACTCGTCTGCGGTGACTATCACTGACAGAACAGAAGCGTGACTCATCGGAGAACACGACGTTCCGCAATTCCCTCATCCAAGTCGCTCTAGCCCGGCACCATGCCAGGCGTGCACGTCTATGCTGTGGAGTCAATGGTAGTCTTCTGAGCGGACGTCGGGAGTGCAGGCCTCCTTCAACCAATCGACGGGAAATTGTTCTGGTCGATATTGGAACAGCCAGGGTGTCTTGCACATGCTGAAGAATGGCGGTTGACGTGGCGTGCGGGGCTGCCACCGCTTGGCGGCGGATGCGCCGATCCTCGCGTGCTGACGTCATTCGGGCTGCGCCTGGACCCCTCGCACGTGCCACATGTCCCTGCGCCAACCATCTTCGCCACAGGCGCTGCACCGTGGACACATCCCTATGGGTATCGGCTGCGATTTGACGAAGCGACCAACCTGCCCTTCTCAGCCCGATCACCATACCCCTCGTAAAGTCATCTGTCTGCTGGAAATGCCTCCGTTGAAGGCGGCCTGGCATTCTTAGCTATACACGTGTCCTGTGGCACACGACAACACGTTCTACAATGACTGTCGGCTGAGAAATCACGGTACGAAGTGGGCCATTCGCCAACGCCGTGTCCCATTTATCGTTCGCTACGTGCGCAGCACAGCGGCGCATTTCACACCATGAGCATACCTCAGTGACGTCAGTCTACCCTGCAATTGGCATAAAGTTCTGACCACTCCTTCTTGGTGTTGCATTTGCTCTGTCAGTCAGTGTATAATATAATATAATATAATATAATATAATATAATATAATATAATATAATATAATATAATATAATATAATATAATGTGAATGTTATTATTATTATTATTATTATTATTATTATTATTATTATTATTATTATTATTATTATTATTATTATTGTTATTATTATTATTATTATTATTATTATTATTATTATTATTATTATTATTATTATTATTATTATTATTATTATTATTGATGTTCTGGACGCCGCAGCAAGATACAAGAACGCTACTTGGTGGTAAATTACATCTGCTGTCATTGTCATTGCTGCTAATGTGACCAGCACCATTGTCGCACGAAGGCAAGTGCGCGGGATTTCTTGCCATACAAATGATATACTGTAGGTACTTCCTGCATTGTTGTCCTTATTATACAGGTGAACAATTGCACGGTAAATGTCATTCCTATCGTTTATTTCAAATGTGCTTAAAGATTTATTTATGTATCAGGAGGATCTACTGTAATCTAACTTTAAGTTCTTCAAAGAAAAGTATGGCTCCTGAAACGAACCCAGGAAAGATTAAAATTATCGTTTTATGACCAGAATCAAGTACATTAAGAACAGTAAAAACAATAAAGAAGGCGTGCTTCTTTATGCTTAAAGGAGATTCCAAATACCAATGGTCACGTATTTTACTTTCAGTTTTGAGATATAAGTTACCCCATAAAAGGAATTCACTTTTCTCACTTTCTTTCACACTACCCCCACACCCCATTAAGTGGATTTTCGGAAAAAATACACGTTTCTTTATTATTAAAGGATCTTCTAAATACCAATTATCACGACTGTAACATATTCCGTTTTTGAGATATGTGTCCTCATAAAGGAATTCAACTCCATTTCAGTTCCCGCCACCTAGATGAATTTCCCCCAAAATGCGTTTTTCTTTGTTTTTAAAGGAGATCCAAATACGAATGTTCACGTCTGTAACAACTTTAATTTTTATTAGATGTAACTATCCTCAGACAATTAATTCAATTATTTATTCATATCCTTCATCTCCCTTCATTGGATTTTCCGAAATCCAAGAAATACGTGTTTCTCTACTTTTAAAGCAGATTCCAAATACCAATTTTCACGCCTGCAACATCTTTCGTTTTTGAGATAATAGTATCTTCATACAAATTATTCAAAAAAAAAATTCCATTCTTCCCCACCCCCTCCTTTTAAGTGGATTTCCGAAAACAAAGAATACGCATTTCTTTATTTTTAAAGATTCCAAATACCAAATTTCGCGTCTGTAACATCTTCATTTTTGCGTTATCATTATCCTAATAAAAATAATTAAACCACATTTTCAGTAATTTTTACCCCCCAAACAAGTGGTTTTACCGAAAACAAAAAATACATGCTTCTTTATTTTAATAGAGATAAAAAATACCATTTTCACTTCTGCAACATGTTCAGTTTTTGAGATATACTGCAGACATTCTCATTTTAAAATTTCACCCCCTTTCTAGTTCCCGTTATATGGAATTTCCAAAAACAAATCACCTATGTTTCCTTACATATACAGGAGACTGCAAATACCGATTTTTACGTCTGTAACATTTTACGTTTCTGAGATATACTGTAGATATAGTCTTCCAAAAATTTAACCCCAATTGTCACTCCTGTTAAACCCCCATTCATTGGATTTTCCAAAAACAAAAAATACGTGTTTCTTAGCTTTTAAAGAAGATTCCAAATACCAATTTTCAGGTCTGTAATATCTTCAGTTTCTGAGATATAAGCATCTTCATTAAAGGCATTCAACTAGTTTTTCACCCTTTTCACCCCTCCTACTGGGATTTTCAGAATACAAAAATATACGTGTTCCTTTATTTTTAAAGGAGATTCTAAACACCAGTTTTTACATCTGTAAACTTTTAAAGTTTTGAGATATAGATACACTCATTTTAAAAATTCACTCCCCTTTTCACCTCCTTAGCGACGGAATATCAAAAAATCCTCCCTTAGCGAGCACCTACATTGCAATATAAATGTGTCCTCAAAATTTCATTTCGTTATGTCCAGTAGTTTTGGCTCGGCGATGATGAACCAGTCAGTCAGTCAGTCAGTCAGTCAGTCAGTCAGTCAGTCAGTCAGTCAGTCAGTCAGTCAGTCAGTCAGTCAGTCAGTCAGTCAGGACAAGTTATTTTATATATATAGATTTGCCGGCCCTCAGTTACGTATCCAGCGCAGATTTATTCTGCACGTATTATAGTGAAATAATGTTCAAGCCTTAATCATTCGTGCAATTCCACTCGGACTGGGGATTGGAGGCAGATTATCACAACAGAGCTTGGAAATAATTATCATTCATATCTAGATAGGATTTCAATCAGGAATTAGTGTCCTCGTTAGTTGGTTACGTTGCCAATGTTTGCGCACGAACGTGGCAGGACGAATAGAAATGAATAGTGTGACGACCCTCTCTGAATCACATGCAAAAAGATACAGTGTACATGTTCGTGAATTGAAAAGTGAAAAAATTAAGTATTTGAGAAGTAGCACGTGTACTTTTGTATATGCTTCAATTTACTACCACATCTGAATATGCCTATAACTTGCCATGTCCCGGGTTGTAAGTCGGGTTACGATAAACATTCGAATGAAAATACGGCTTTTATTCACCCCCAAAAGATCCCACTCCGTTCTCAAAGTGGTCGAAGGCTATCCCACGTCAAGATCTGCCTGTAAGTGATAGTATCCTTAACATCATTTCAAAATCAAAATCTCTTTATTTGCAAATGAGGTGTCTACCTCGGTGGCAGATGGTACACTGAAATACATTATTGTCAAGCACTAAATATTAAATTAACAAGAGAAGAAAATTTTCCTATAATACAATATTATACATTTTTTGCTAACATTTTTTTCTATTAAACACACAGCTCATCCTTAATAAATTTATATTGTTTACAAAATTATACTTATAATATCTCCTGTACTACTTACAAATATAGTCAACTGATATACAGTATGTGGAATTACTTCAAATGATACTATATAACTGGTATAAGATTAAACTTTACATTGCATTTATTTACTTATTTTTTTACCATTCTAGAACCTAAGTAGCATAACGACCTGCTGCGTCTTAACCAGAGCCCCTTTTGCCACCACTTTTCAGAGTTCCTGAAGGGCCTTCACAGCTACCGTAGCGGTCCCAGGGCCCTCGAAGTCCCCACTGTACTTCACCCCTACAGGTAGTCCCCTACTTTGACTGTCCAAACTCCTTAGACAAGGGGATCGAATTCATTTATTCACACACATTTTTTATTTACAATAACCTGCACTGGTCGAATGCCTTCTAACACTTCATTTATTTTCTCAGTTGCTGTTTATTCTCTTCTTGAATATCTGTACAAATTTTGGAAAAGGATCAAACACTACCCCTGGTAAACTGTTCCACTCCTTCACACCCTTCCCAATGAATAAAAATTTACCCCAATCGCTTCTGCTAAAATTCGTTCTAATTTTATATTTGTGGTCTGTCCTTTCGATATAATTATTTTCCAACTGAAGCCTCTCACTGATATCTCCCCATGCTTCTTCTCTTGTATAGGCTCTATATTATCCTATAAGTCTAGTTTTCTCCCTTATCTTACTTTAAGTTTCCCACCCAAGTTCCTTTAACATTTCTGATACACTACTCTTTCTCCTGAAATCCCCTGTTACAAATCTTGCTGCTTTCTTCTGCACACTATCTATTTCTTTTATTAGGTATTCTTGGTGAGTATCCCAAACACTGTTTGCATATTCCAATAATGGACGAACCATACTTAAGTCACTTTTTCTTTTAATTCTTTATTGCATCCTTTAAATAGCCTCATTATGACATGTAACGATCTGTATGCTTTCCCAATAATGTCATCAACATGACCCTTCCACTGCAAATTACTTTCAAATCTCACACCTAAGTATTTGCACTTGTCATCTTTTGGGATAACTACATCATCCAAAGTATATTCAAATTCAGTTTTAAAGCTCCTGTTTGTAAAAGTTGTAACAGTTGATTAGCCTCCATTAACATTCATATTATTTTCTTCAACCCATTGTTGGATACTTTCAAGGTCCCTTTGTAATTCTGAACAATCCTCAATGTTATTTATTTCCCTATAAACAATTATGTCATCTGCATACAATCTTATTTTTGATGTTATACTGTTCCCTAAATCATTTGCGTATATTAAGAAAAGTAACGGACCGATTATACTACCCTGTGCAATTCCCTTCCAAACTTTCTTTTCCTGCGGTACATTATTTCCTACTTTGGCTTTCTGAAACCTTGAATTTAGAAATGTTTTTATCCAACGTGTAACCCTTACGACCAATCCTATTCCCTCCAATTTCTTTAATAATATTCTATGTTCCACTCTATCAAAGGCTTTGGAACGATCTATGGCTATGCAGTCTAACTGACCTCCTGAATCCAATTGGTCTGATATGTACTGCTGAAATCCCACCAGTTGTGCCTCACAAGAAAATTTCTTTCTAAATCCATACTGGCTCCTCATGAACCAATTTTTATCGTCACATATCCCTCTGATGTACTTTGATATTAAACTCTCCAGTATTTTACAAACTATACTGGTCAGGCTGATTGGTCTGTAGTTCTCTGGTTTCCTTTTATCACCCTTTCCTTTATAAATTGGTATTATTATAGATTCCTTCCATTCCTTTGGTATTACTCTATTATTTATGACATAGTCAAAGAGAAATTTTTAATAAGGCACTATGTACCACCCCAGTGGGTGATATGAATAAAAATGAGATGTAACTCGGAGACAAGTCTCGAAGGAGGATTGAGACGGAAGTCACTTGCGAGACAGAACTCGTCATGTATATGAATAAAGTTTGTTTCTCGCTAACGAGACTTGTCTCCTTCCGCTTGAGACGAGTCTCGTACACTGGCTCTGGTATCTGTCAGCTGACGAGTGAATTACTACAAAAATTGGTTTTGTTGGAACAGATGGAAGTGTTAGATTTACAAGCGAAAAAGATTGAAAAGCGACAGTGTGTTCTCGAAAAAACAGAAGAACTCATATCAGTGCAAAAACAGATTTTGCAACTGCAAATGGAAAATCTTTTACATGAAAGGAAGAAACGAGCAGAACAAACAAGTACAACCGAAATGGAACACCCACCGATATTTTTTTCATTTAGAATAGTTCTGGACAGACTTTTCCTCTTCTTCAGTTGTGTTTCACTTGGGAGCCTATTCTGCAAACTATAGGCTACCTTTCGTATTAATCAATATTCAATAATCACTAGTTCTTATTTCAATTCTTTCCAGGCTTACATAAACGTAGTGGCTCGTACACTTGGTATACTTGAACCCCAGCTTGTGAACGACTGATTTAAGGTTTCTTTTCTTGTAAGTTTCCTTCAAGATATTGTGTAAGAAGTTACATTGTATTTATCATCACATTCAGGATCCACATACAAATGTACAATTTTCTGCGGTCATTGAAAATTACTCAAACACTTTTTAGCACACGCTTCGTACTTCATTCTTCACGAATATGAAGAGTTTATTGACCATACCTGTGCATAGCTAGGGGTGTTTCTGCATATAATGTACTTTTTATACAATTTGTTTTACGTCGCACCGACACAGATAGGTCATATGGCGACGATGGGATAGGCTTAGGAGTGGGATGGAAGCGGCCGTGGTCTTAATTAAGGTACAGTCCCAGCATTTGCCTGGTGTGAAAATGGGAAAACACGGAAAACGATATTCAGGGCTGTCGACAGTGGGGCTTCAACCCACTACCTCCCGGATGCAAGCTCACAGCCTCGCGTCCCTAACCGCACGGCCAACTCACCCGGTATATAATATACTACCAATACCTATATACTGTTGTATAAACTGTCTAAATTGCAAACTTAGAAACAATACAAAATGCTATCCATATTGATAAACGAAGGGAGTTGTTTGATTTGGACCGGACAAATTGCAATGAAACTTAGTAACATGATGAGCTAAGACATCCGGAACTCAATGGTGAGAACCGTTCTGCCGTGAAATAACAGTTTCGTACCGGTATTTATTGACAGTAAATTTTTGCTCCAGTTTTAAATGGAACGTGATGTGTAGATGGCAGCGATTTCAATGAAACATGGTAGGATGGTCAATTAAGACATCAGGACATCGCTGCATGACGTTGTTATATAGGTTACCCGCAGTGTGACAAAATTAATCACTTTCAACAAGAATCCGAAAGTTTAAGGCTATTTGTAGCATGCAAGTTTATATACAAATGACGATGATTTCATATTACATATTTTAGCCTCAATTGTAAACGACAAAGAAGTATTAAAAGCCTAATATTTTGAAATATTCATATACTGTGCATGTTAGTAAAATGGATTTGACGAGCAAAATCTAATTTTCACTCTATAGCGCACTGTTTAATGTAACTTTAAAATATAACTATCAGTGCATTTCTACAGTGCATACACGAGGTCAATACAGCTGCAAACCACCCAGCTGTTCTTTAGCAATTAATTATAACCATGTCGTTGATTTTATGACAAAGTGAATATCAGCAATAAATTTAAGACAGGTAGATTGACAATTCATGGAAGATTCATCGAAATCTGTCTGATCCAAACCAAATGCTTCCCTCGTAGTATTCGGCGCAAGTGAGATTTTGGTGCGATGGTTGAGAAAGAGCAGCACTCATACAGGCAGTAAATCATTGGCTGAATGACGTCATTATGCGAATTTGTTAAATGTTGTGAAGCCAGTTACAGCATATTTGTTTCAAGGGCACGAGCCGCCGGTTGAAACTTTTAAATAAACTTAGAAACAGTGCATTCGAAAAAGGCATGGGCAGGGAATTTTACGGCACTTAAACATAAATGGGATAGCTTACACCAGGACCAAGGATACTCGCACATTCGTTCAGTACCATTTGGCCAACATGTGATAGAGAGCGATAATTTTCAGACTTGAAAAAATATCCTTCCAGATATCAAAATGTGAATAATAATAATAATAATAATAATAATAATAATAATAATAATAATAATAATAATAATAATAATAATAATAATAATAGGTAATAATTTCGTGTGGCTATTTCTAGCCCGGTACAGCCCTTGTAAGGCAGACTCTCCGACGAGGATGGGTGTCATCTGCCGTGTTATTCTAGTGGAGGATAGTGTTGTGTGTGAGTTGCAGGAATGTTGAGGATTTAACGTTAAAATCTCTGACCCGACAGCGAATCGAACCCGGAGGCCTCCTGAACCGAAAAGTACCACGCTGACCATTCAGCTAAGGAGCAGGACAAAGTGAATAATGAAAACCTTGAATAATTGTAAGTCATATCTTAAACATAGCTATGTTTCGTTTCGGCCTTTTCCGTGATTGTGAATTAATTTTATTTATAAAATGTTAGTCGAGTTGTGAATAGAAAAAATGTCAACGT
This sequence comes from Anabrus simplex, assembly GCF_040414725.1. Lineage (NCBI taxonomy): Eukaryota > Metazoa > Arthropoda > Insecta > Orthoptera > Tettigoniidae > Anabrus > Anabrus simplex. The sequence continues at coordinate 951,778,802 of NC_090266.1, read as the reverse complement.
ACAGAAAAAATCACAAATGTAGAATAGATTAAGAATAATTAAAGTAATGTAACAATTACTAAGAAAATTATTAGAAGTGTATGTTGCACGGTTTTGCATATTTCTGGTTTGATTTTGAACATTTTAGACTTTATGATGCATGTAAATCCTATCGCAAATGGCTATCATCGTCATCATCTTTATCATTATTATTATTTGAATGTATCGTGTATTCGCTCCAGAAAATGTGCTAAGCATTCCACATTTTCTTTCCGGTAACGGTAGAGATATTTATAATCATGTTCGAGAGAATTTCTTCGTGGTTTATAAATTTTTCTTCTCCGTTGTAAAACCACCATAAACTCCGCCATCACGTTTTCAGCCTGATTCTATCGGCTTGAGTCACCTTCTGGGCTGTCTCAAGAAATTCTGAGACCAGTCTCCATTCAGAGAGACTAAACTCCAGTTTATTCATATACGGTACATTTGGAGTTGTGTCTCCGAGAGAATCCGCTAACGAGCTGTGTCTCAAGGAGCAAAGGTCACTGCTGAGACATGGCTTTTTTATTCATATACATTTGAGACATGTCTTAATATTTATGAGACAAGAGACACGTCTCCGGTTTATTCATATCACCCATTGTCTTTAATACCTCCCCAGTAATTTGATCACTTCCTGCTGCTTTTCCTTGCAGAAGCAGTTCTATTTCTCTGAAAATATCTTCATTTGTGAATGAGAAGCTTCTTGTTTTCCTCTGTGTCTCTCTCTCTATCTTCTGTTTTGGTTTCCAACTCCTGACAATCATCTACTGAATCTCTGAATTCCATACTAAATATGTTTGCTTTTTCAGTATCTGTTAAATAGTGTTCACCTCCTTCTCCCACCATTGTAGGAATTTGGATTCCTTTTCCTTTTTGATTCCTGATATATGAATACAGCTTTTTCCATTTCCCTTTGTGGTCATTACCCTCTTGAAGTATGCCATTCATATAATTCTCTTTTGTTTCCTTCTTCACTCAATTCAGTTTCCTCATTAGCTGTTTTCTAGTTTCTCTACTCTCCCTACCCTCTTTGATTTTCCTGTTTACTATTCTACATTTTCTTTTTAATTTTCTTATTTCCCTTGCAAAGTAAACAGTGTCTGAGGTCATTTTACCCTTACTAACAGGTACAAATCTCTTCTCTCCTTCCCAAATGATTCCTTTAAATTTAGCCCAAAGTGTATCCACATTACACCCTTCACTTATCCAACAACTGAATTCATCAAATTTAGTTTTTCTTTACAATTTCTTGTCTTGTGTAACCCTCTTACTAAGCCTTTTTGTTACGAGTCCTACATCCATTATTACAGCCAGTCAACATTTTTCAGTCAGATTTGAGCCATGGCAAAAGCTGTTGTCAAAGGGAATGCCAAAATCACAGTACAGGTCAGGAAAAAATTTACAGCAAGCTTACCTTTAATCAGTCACCATTATCAAGTTCGGAAGATGAACAAATAGTTCCTTTCACCAGTTCAGAATTGAATGTTATTCCTCACTTCTGTGGGTATATTGCTAAACATGCAAGCAAAGTGACAGTCCGTTTTCAGCTCTAACAAGTCTACACAAATATTGTAACTCATCCAACTATCGCATTTACCAATCGAATGAATTATTATTCATGTTTCCTCATGTAGAGGAAGTTGTTGTGAGAAATCTCAGCGTTCAATAAGCTTTGTGCGGAGAAATATTTCAAGAATACCTGAATAGTTTACCTCCAATTACTGGTTCACACGGACGTGGGTGCTGTACTGAACATGCTCAGGACTTGGTACCAAAATTAATTTTCCATTATATACGATGTTGATTTCTTCCGAATAAAAGAAGTAAAGAAAGAAATGAAAGCTTGTACGACCGCAAAACATACCCGGGAAATGTCCAAGGTGTCCAGTTAACTTCCTGATGGAGTGAAGTGCTGGTAAGATTCATTAAGCTGAGCATGTTAACATATAAATTAGGTAGTCATGTAGGAATCAAATGTGTATTACATGCCGGCAGGTAACAATCATGTAGGTGCTTGCACAGTTTTAATATGATTATATTACGTAGCATATACACTAACAGTTGAACATGTGCTTTTATGGTTATAATTGATAATTGCAACTGAGTTTGATTTCGTGGTGAATTAATGAAAGATCACTTAGCTCTGTAGACACATACACGTTTGAGATATTCGTTAAGATACTGACGAACCAATTTTAGAAGTAATGTCATTAAATCATTACTAAACGCAACATTTTCCTACGTATTTTTTACATATTACTTTTAAAATATAGAACGCTATATCGTAATTTGAACGAAATACAGATCGCACATAAATACAGTCATCGGTCAGTTAACAGAATGCACAGTCCTAAAAAATCACAGTAATGAACGTACGGTTTTAAATCATTTATTTAAACAACAAACTCCAAATCACAATATATCTACAGCAGCGCCGCGTAGTGTAGGAACATATCAACCTGCAGAAGTCATCATACTCTGCATTTCTACTCCTGGTGCTGTATATGTTTGCACGTGTTTAATAGCGATTTGCTATACTGGAATTCGACGTGTTGGCTATACTGAAATGTCATATACAATACACGTTGAAAATTCTTTGACATTCACTGGAAGTGTTTAACCTTACGTGCCGATATTTGATTACAAACTACGAAAGTAGGCAAATTTATAATTTCGAAGATATCTTGTCTCTGGTCGTGAGAAAGTGATGAGTTGATGTGGTTTAATTCAAGTTATAAGCATATTTATTTGTATTATTTTATCGGCGGTGAAATGCATGCACCGCTTCTTTGATTCTCCAGGATGAACTTCTAATTCATTGGTCATGGAAATATACGGCTGTCAGATATGACACCTTGACAATTTTGTTACTAATATGGAAGGGGTTTTATGGAAGTGGACAAATTATTGGAACGGTGAGTCAGAAATACTGAAAATGTTTTGTCTGTATATTGCTTTGCTTGAAAGTGCTCTAGAACCAAGTAGATGGCATGCTCATGAAGTGTCCCTCCTCCCTTGTTTTAGGCTGGCAGACCAGATGGTTCATCTTGGATGATGGTGTGTTAGCCTACTATACATCTCAAGGAGAGGTTAACCAAGGATGCAAAGGGTCACTGAAAGTGGCGGCTTGTGAGATAATTGGTAATTGAAAGGGCACATTTCAACCTTTTGCTTTCAAGTAGGCCTGCATTATTCAGGGGCTATTCTTAAGGATTACATAATTCAGAGAACCATAATCAGTACTGATACTTCTTGAGGAAGGGGAAAAAGGATGTGTAGAAAAGAGATACAATCGAATGTTCTAGGAGGTGTGACATGTCAGCTGACTGCATGCATCTAGGGACTTCTGTCATTGCCTATGCAGTGCAATTGCACATATTTGAGTCAAAGTATATTGCTAATTAGGAGATAAGCTATAGCAGACTATATGGAATAGCATTTCTCACTTCTTGAGAAATTTTTAATTCATGATACACCTTGAAAAGAGCTATTCTCAATATTGAAACCGAGTAGGCCTGTGACTCAGATGTACGATTTTGTTTTAAAGCCCTTACACTTGGCACAATATGCTGGGTAGTCTGGGCGGTACATTGGGTGCAGCCCTCCACGCCCCAGTCCAGCAGTAGGCTGACTAACTTGCTCTGCTCTTAAAATGTGTCATCATGGCTCCTTTAATTTTAAGTTTTAAATGATAGGAATTGCAGGGACTTTGCTTTCTCTGAACTCAGTATGAAAGGGAAATTATTCGGTTAAAATTTGGTTTTTACAACAAAAAAAAAACAGTCATACAAATATTATTAAAGAATAAGAACCATTGCATTATTATAATTTTACCTTCCGCAGCCCAGGACTCGCTACATTCAGCTGTGCACGGAACAACGTTCGTTTGTTTACACGCTAGGGAAGGATGTTGACAAGTGGTGCTCAGTGCTGCCAAGCTCTGTACTTGGGAACTAATGAGTGAGTGGTGCTTCGATAGCTGGTGGATAGGACCCGGACAAAACCATTAGTCTGGACTGGTTCTTGCGCACTAGGCCTCTAATTTCGTGTGGAAACACTGTTGGTCTGGACTGGTTCTTGTCGTGCGGACGGTTAGGATAGGATCTGGACAAGACCATTGTTCTGGACGGTTAGAGACCGCAAAGCAGCCCTAGGCCTCTAGTTTTGTGGGGAAACAAGATTGGTCTGGACTGGTTCCTGCCGTGCGGACGGTTAGGATAGGAAGCAGCCCTAGGCCTCTAGTTTTGTGGGGAAACACGATTGGTCTGGACTGGTTCCTGCCGTGCGGACGGTTAGGATAGGACCTGGACAAGACCATTGGTCTGGACTGATTCTTGCCATGCGGATGGTTAGGATAAGATCTTGACAAGACCCTTGGTCTGGACAGTTAGAAGTTGCGAAGCGGCCCTAGGCCTCTAGTTTTGTGTGGAAACACTGTTGGTCTGGACTGGTTCTTGTCGTGCGGACAGTTAGGATAGGACCTGGACAAGACCATTGGTCTGGACGGTTAGAAGCCACGAAGCAGCCCTAGGCCTCTAGTTTCGTGTGGAAACACTGTTGGTCTGGACTGGTTCTTGTCGTGCGGACGGTTAGGATAGGACCTGGACAAGACCATTGGTCGGACGGTTGGAAGCCGTGAAGCGGCCCTAGGCCTCTTGGTGTTTTTTGTTTGTGCTTTTATTCAGCCGGGCTTGGTAACGCAATGTATTTATCAGCATTGATGGCAATGACGACACATTCTGTTCACGTTGACCAATGAGAATGCAAGTAGCTACTTTAGCCATGGCAGACGGCGGGTGCTGCTCTTTATTAAGTTATAAAAGTAAATGTACTTCTAGGGGCGGGATGCTGGGTTCCTAGATATCGCATATTTTTGCTTGCTTATAATGTTATAAACTCTGGGCTGAGGAAGGTAAAATTTTAACATTGTATTTTAGAAGTTTCTATGAATGGATAGTGAGACTTTCAATGAAGTGCTTTATATGGTGGTGCCTTTAATAAAGAAACGAGGCACTGTAATGAGGGAAAATGTGGGTGACATGTGCTAGGTAGCCACGAGGCTACTGATACCAGTTACATGGATGAACCATATCCATGAAATTGCATTGTAATCTTTGTCCTAAATGGAGGATAATAATTGCTTTCACGCAAATCAACAGTAAAATTAGCAGTAAATTGATAAATACCATTATTACTAGAGAAGTATAGATACGTAACTACATATATGGCGTTCGTAGATCTTGAGAAGGCATTCGATAACGTTGATTTGAGATTCTGAAGGTGATCGGGTTCAGATACCGAGAACGAAGAATTATCTACAATCTGTATAAAAATCAGTCTGCAGTGATAAGAATCTAGGGTTTTGAAAAGGAAGTAACAGTCCCAAAAGGAGTGAGGCAAGGTTGCAATTTGTCCCTCCTACTTTTCAATGTTTATATAGAACAGGCAGTAAAGGAAATCAAAGAGGAATTTGGGAAAGGAATCACAATCCAAGGAAAGGAGGTCAAAACCCTGAGATTTGCTGGTGATATTGTTATTTTATCTGAGCCTGGAGAAGATCTGGAGCAATTGCTGAATGGTATGGACAGAGTCTTGGGTAAGGAGTACAAGATGAAAATAAATAAGTCCAAAACAAAAGTAATGGAGTGCAGTCGAACAAAGTCAGGTGATACAGGAAATATTATAATTAGGAAATGAAGTCTTAAAGGTAGTAGATGAATATTGTTACTTGGGTAATAAAATAACTAATGATGGCAGAAGTAAGGAGGACATAAAATGCAGACTAGTACAAGCAAAGAAGGCCTTTAAGAAAATAAATTTGCTCACTTCAAATACCGGTATTGATATAGGAATTAGAAAGATGTTTTTGAAGACTTTGGTCTGGAGCGTGGCATTGTATGGAAGTGAAACATGGACGATAACTAGCTCAGAAAGAAAGAGAATAGAAGCTTTTGAAATGTGGTGTTACAGAAGAATGCTGAAGGTGAGATGGATAGATTGAATCATGAATGAAGAGATACTGAATCGAATAGGTGAGAGGAGATCGATTTGGCTAAATTTGAGGAGAGAAGAGATAGAATGAACCCAGGACTTGTGCAGTAGGTTTTTGAAGGAAGTGTAGGCGGTAAGAATGGTTGGGGTAGACAGGTATGCATATGACGAGCAGATGTAGGATGCAGCATTTACATAGAAATGAAAAGGTTAGCACAGGATAGGGTGGCATGGAGGACTGCATCAAACCAGTCTATGGACCGATGACTCAAACAGCAACTACTATGGCAATTATTTTGCTGTAGACACGACTCTCTTCTGTGGCATTCCACTTCATCGCTGTGTCTGTGAATTCTCAATATCTTTGTCCATCATGACTGGTGCGAGCAGTTCATACGGGAAAATGGATGTGAAAAGTATATCATAAGTAACACAAAAATTATTTTTGTTGAAAGGAAAACAGCATGATCCATGACCAATAATTATATTAATTAACTAGCAAGATACCCGTGCTTCGCTACAGTATCATACTGAAATTTATAATTAAATGCTTAATGTTTAATATATATAATCTGCCAAAATTCGCAATCCGACTCGTTTTCTGAGAAATTACAGCAAAGTTCCTCCCATTTTTCAATCTTTCTTTCCAGCAATCAATTTCGTACTTCCCGGGCTAGGTCCAGATATTCCACCCATTCAGTTGGGTCCCTAAATCTTTACCATCTTTTCCTGTAAGCATTTTTAATATGGATCAAATCCTTGAGGAGTTCCGGTGTGGTGTCGTCTTGGGTGCCTTGGCGGTACTGAACCCGCGGCCGGACTGCATTCGTGGTCATTACCCGGCCAGGACCCGTTTCCAGCTTGGTCCGCACACTTTGACGACTGTCCAAAACATTATTATTATTATTATTATTATTATTATTATTAGGGTGGGTGATATTAGTTGAATTTAGGTTATTATTACTATTATTATTATTATTATTATTATTATTATTATTATTATTATTATTATTATTATTATTATTGTTGTTCTGGACCCCACAGCAAGATGCAAGACTTGGCCGTAAATTACATCTGCTGCCATTGTCATTACTTACAATGTGACTAGCACCATTGCCGCGCGTAGGCAAGTGCGCAGGATTTCTGGCTATACAAATGATATACTTCCGGGCATTATAGACCTTATTATAGATGTGGACAATTGCACGGTCAATATAATTTACACCCCCCCCCCTCCCCCCGAAGAATAAAGGGGCGTGTTTCTTTATGTTTAAAGTAGATTCCACGCCTGTTACCTTCAGTTTTGAGATATGAGTATCCCCATAAAAGTAATTCACTTTCTTCACTTCCTTTCATTCCCCCTTCCCCCCCCCCCCCCAAGTGAATTTTCTGGCAAAAAATACTTGTTTCTTTAATAGTAAACGATCTTCTAAATACCAATTATCACGACTCTACCATCTTCAGTTTCTGAGATATGTGTCCTCATAAAAGGAATTCAGCTCCTTTTCACCCCCGCCTCCCAAGATGATTCCCCACAAAAACGCATTTTTCTTTGTTTTTAAAGGAGATGCAAATACCAATTTTCACGTCTGTAACATTTTTAGTTTTTATTAGATGTACGTATCCATATACAATTAATTCAGTTAATTTTTCAATTCTTTCACCTCCGCCCCCACTTCATTTCACGTTTTTGTGTTAAAATGTTATCAAAACCGCAGTCGTTTTATTTGCGCAAGTTACGTTTAAAAACTTTGTATCATTTTACACTTGTACTGACTTGTACAGCGACCGTACTTTCCAGCTGACCAGCTGAGCTCAAGGTCGCGAATAACCGCAATTTCGGAAGTGTTAATGATATATTTTCTCTTTCCAATTTGATTGTGATTAGTGAGGGCAGGATTGATTGTAATGCGTTCGAGAACTTGAGAATCGAAATTTACATTCAAAACCATATTCTCGAGTTCAACATAAGCTTTAAAAGTCGATGTAGGCCTAATTTACGCGGTACAAGATTTCCATAAACTGACTACGAACAGTATACCGGTGACCAGATTACAATGAAAGAATAATAAAAAGGGATTTCGCCATCATATTGGGCGCTTTTGTATCTAGTGTGCTTTATTTTATTAGATTAGAGAATTGAAAACTGCTGTGGTCGATTGTTTGACTTTACGTTATGGGTATTAAATTTTTCGAAGAGTTTGGCTGATCAAAGTTGCTAAACTGAAAGAATTTTTCAGAGGAAACTGACGAAGTTTACCCGGTAAAACCGAATGTAAAGTTTCAAGATTTTTAAGTCCCGTACTGGTAAGTAATGTTTAAAGCCGGCCCCACGGTCTAACTTGCCTGCCTCTCACCCAAAGCGCCCGGGTTCGATTCCCGGCCAGGTCAGGCATTTTTACCTGGATATGAGGTCTGGTTCCTTCACTCATTCTACGATTACCTTTAATTGAGGAGCTATTTAACGGTGAGATGGCGATTCCAGTCTAGAGAGTCAGGAATAACGGCAGAGAGTATTCGTCACACTGACCATGTGTTACCTCGTAACTTGCAGTCCTTCAGACCGAGCAGCGGTCACTTGGTAGGCTGTAGTTTGGTTTGGTTTAGGGATGTTTGTAAGATTATAAGTAGGTATACATATTTCAGTTTTGTGATGTTTAGTCAAATTGTTGATGGTTCATTCGTTCCCGGATTTTCCGTTTTCCTGTGTTGTACTTTTTTTTCCGTGGTCCCTCCAAAAACCGAGAATCAAGGTTCCACTGTAGTCATTAATGAATAAATCATCTGAGATATTCATTTTGTAATCAGTGGTTATGGGTGTGATATACACCTCAACTACATGTTATTCTAGCCATTGTAAGTTTATTTTCAATATATTCTTGAAAGTAGTGTTCATAGGGTATGTAGTTCTTTTGTTGGTGCATGAAATATGTTAGCATGTGGGATTTTTGAAATGAACATTGATGTTCCTATGGCTTGGATTCCACATAAAACTGGAGGTCCCTTGTTTATGATCATGGTACCAACAGTTAGGTAAAATTACAAGCTTGTTTGCTTGCTTTTGGTATTTTTGACAGATAATCTGGCATTTCATTCATGATTTATTTGATCCTGAAGGTATATGCATTTATAAAGGACATATCTTCATCGTGTATGAAGACCTGAAAATGAAGCAGCCCCAACAACTTATCCAGAAAATGAAATTTAGAGGAACTATGAAAAAAATAAAAATTACAAGTGACATGAAATGATAACCACCTGGAAGAGGCATTTATTCGATGTATGCAACAAGGGGAGAAGTGGTTACATGTTTCCATTGTCTAGTAATCTTCTTCAGGCCCAAGAAAATTAAGTTTTTCAGATATAACTTGTGAAATGATTGTTTACAACTTCTACGGTATGTTTGGAAATTGGGTTACTGTTGTGTTAAATTTAAGAAGTAGTAATTGCTGAAATAGCTTCTAACTGCTGAATGTGAATGAATGAATGAATGAATGAATGAATGAATGCATGCTAAAGAACTTCTCTTGTACTTCTGTTTATTTCTGTTGTCTTCCTGTACCTCATTAGTGTGATCAGATTGTCATAAACTGGTTTTCCCTGTATCTCTTGAACACTAGATGTACTTTAAGTTTCAGGGCAGAATATTATTATCATTATTAACTTATTATTTTTACACTTTCTCAGACTTTAATTATTTCAATATTGGAAATAACACAAATCATTCTCATCATCTCTTGGTGTCACTATTTGCTATAGTTTACGTCTTGTTATGAGAAAAGTTGACTTCCTCTTCATTTGTTGCAGTTATTGGTTGTGGCAATTATGGTGGTATTATAGATGTTGCATAATTTTTCAGTAAACCCTGTTGATAATACACGAATGGATCTTGTCATTCCTGGTGAGCAGCATATATACCTTAAGGCTTCCACATCCCAAGAGAGACAGCAGTGGTTGGTTGCTTTGGGAAGTGCAAAAGCATGTGTCACTACGAGAAATCGAAAAGATTCTGGTGAGTTAAATTTCTTTAAATGTGCTAAATGGTCTCCATTGTTTGATGGTATATTTTTATATGTTTTACATTTTTTTTCCAGGTGATTCCAATCCTGACACACTGAAATCAAAGAAGTCTGAATTGAGGCTTTACTGTGATCTTTTGATGCAACAAGTCCATATGGTTAAAACTGCAGCTTTACAAGAAGGTGGACCAGAATTAGAAGTAAGTTACTATGTTGTTTTTAGGTATGCGTGTTTGATGAAAAATTGAGAGAAAATACTATAGTTTGAAAGCCTAGGTCTAAAATGTAAGGCATTAGAAATTTGCAATTAGACTTGTGTTATTGCTTCTGTTTAGTGTAATGTATTGTAACATGTCTGGAACTGTTCTGAAAATGAAAAAGTTTTGTTCATGTGTTTAGAGTTGTAACTTATTGATAATAAAAGCTCATTTGAAAGCCAAAATTTTACAAAGCCTAATTTATTGTTTTCAGAAATAAATTTTTAATGACACAAAATGATTTTCGTATACTCGCGTGCCAAAATTGAGATAAATTTAGATCAGGGCATTTTCACTGGCATGAAGAGCAACAAGCTGGGACAGTTAAGTTTAATGGCACATCCTAAGACATCCATAACAGATCTTTGTATAAAAGGATAAGGAATTATTGGGATAAAATTGTTGCAAGATATTGAACTTGCTCACATGCAGGCCCAGATTTAGAGGTAGGGGGGCAAGGTGCCCGGGCTTCCATATCACTTACCTCCTTGTTATATGCATATGCTGACATCTAGTGTATAATAAAACCATTTATAATGCATAATTATATTCTGCTACATGTTGTTTTATTTTATATAATGTTTTCACTCGTACCAAGCTGAGTGGCTGTGGAGCCCAGCTCTGCATTCAGGAGACACATGAGTTCGGACCTCACCATCGGCTGTCCTGAGAATGGTTTTCTGTGGTTTCCCATTTTCGCTTCCAGGCAAATGCCGGAACGATTCCTGTTCATAGGCCAGAGCCAATTTCTTCCACCTCCTTACTCAGTTTCATTCACAATAATTTATTTCATCTTCATTTTCTTCTCAACTGAAGTTGGCATCAGAAAAGCATTCAATCACAAAAGCATACCAATTCATTTCATCTTATCTCCGACCCCGTATCAAGAAACGGGACTAAGGGGTAAGATGTATTTTCAAACACACACAATTTGCTACATTTATTATTTTATGAAAGGTTTTCATTTTGTTTCTTATTATTCTTCATTTCCCGTTTCCAGTCTTCTGGGTCGGGTTGTGAATCAAGGACCTGCACAGTTTTCTATTTTTCACAGTTTCCCCACAATGAGAACAGCAGGAACTGCGCGTCACTTTTGGGGGACGCCCTAACCGTTTCAGAGGCCTCAACTCATTCTCAGTCATTTTATAGGCTATTATTATGATGGGCTCGCCACACTCAAAGGCATTTTATACCTACTGCCAGGACTTTTTCAGGCCGTCCCTAACATGGAATGCTGATGCTGCTAGATGAACTTTTGTGGAATTACCTCCACCAGAGCCTCATATGCCTAAAAGCATTGGCCTCTTTAGATTGTACTTGTATTTATGTCCGAGTCCAGGGCTGCCTCTTAGTGACAAGAAAATGGTGCAGTAATTATGTTCTGTAGCGTTAGTAGCTGTTATAGAGAATGGAGTTAAGTTTCAGTTTGGAAATTTCATCCTTGGTTGTGATTTTAAAAATGAAAATTGAATTTGAAGATGTCTAATGTAAAACTTGGACTAATCTATTATAGTTCGCTGAGAAGTGGTGTGTTGATGTTTGAAATAAACCTTGTGACAAGAAACTTGAATGAAAAATCAAACAATAATCAAGCTTCTGTCGAAGAACAGATGTGGTAAACTAGTGACAAATAATAATAGCATTGCAACCATAAATACCAGTAGTAGAAATAATGAACCACAGACTTAATTTAAACTCTATTTAATGATTGTGATGAACTTTACATAGGGCACTTTGAGAACCAAGAGTTGTGCAGTGACTATACGAATTATAGAGCCGTAACTAATCCATGGATTCCATCAAAAAGTTGTGGGCTGAAGGTGCTTATTGTTGTGTGTATATTCTGTTTGGTCCGAAGGAAGGAGGTCGTAATAGAGTCCATTTACAATCTCTAGTAACTAAGCCTTTAATGAAATTTAATAGAGTACTTCAAATATTCAGAGACCATTCCGAGAACAGCTATCGTCAAACAGCCCTCCTTAAAAGAGAAAGTTTTAAGAGTGTATGAAAGTGAAACAAAACGGAATGTTTAAGTTCAGTTCAACAATGAAATGAAAAATCTATTGATGAAAATCGTGAGAAACTGGTCCTGACAGTCATCGGAACTTTCCATTTCAAGGTCACAAGGTTGATGACACCATTGATTTAGAGCCTGAATTCTAAGGGGAATTTTAAGGAACTTAAATTTTTGTGTCCTGGTCTAGAAAGCCAAAATAACGGCAGAGAGAATTGTCATGCTGACAATGCGTCACCTCATAATCTGCAGGCCTTTGGGCTGAGCTGCAGTCACTTTAGGCCAAGTTCATCAGGGCTGTAGCGCCATGGATTTAAAGAAAAGTTTTGCATTGACATAGGGGATGGAATTCTGCATGGTCATCTTGCAAATGTGCTGAAAAATTCTACTGTGACAAGTAAAATAACACAAAATTTTTTGGTGAATTTTTATGTTACCATAATTGAAAACAAAATAATACACTGTTCAAAAAATAATTTTGGTCATTTTTTAAAATACTCTCTGTATTGACACCCACACAATATTATATACTCTATGTGACAAAAGGTTAAACGAATAACACAAGAAATAACTCCTCCAGTCAGGTGTATTGTATGGTTAGCATTGGACTTATTTATAGGGTCCAACATCTGAAACTACTGTATAATCCCAAATACCACCTGCCACCGAATAAGACCCGCACACCTGAATTTCCGACGACAAAATTTAGAAAAAAATAAATCATGTGTTTATTTACCAATTTTTGCATTCAGGAGATAGTGGGTTTGAACCCCACTGTTGACAGTCCTGAAGATGATTTTCTGTGGTTTCCCATTTTCATACCAGACAAATACTGGGGCCGTGCCTTAAGGCCACAGCTGCTTCCTTCCCACTCCTAGTGCTTTCCTATCCCATTGTCGCCATAAGACTTATCTGTGTTGGTGCGACGTAAAGCAAATCGTATTTACCAATTTTTTAAATTTCTGCAAATGTGTTTCAAAATTGCTTATTTAAAATGCTTTACAAGTAATAAAAACACTGAAAACACCACAATCTATATAAATAAAAATGAATTGCTAAATGTATTGCTAAGTGCAAAACTCAGGAACGGCTGGACCAATTCGGCTAATTCTTTTTTTCAAATATTCATCGAAGTCCAAGTAAGGTTTTTACGAAGAGAAAAATTGGGAAAATTGCCAGGAAAGACGTAAAAGCCCCATTTCTCTTTTTCCATTCAAACTGTTCGTCTCTCTTTCCTTCTCCCACGTTTGCGCTTAGCACTGCCCTTCGTTGAGGGCGAAACATGTCTCAATAGGAAATAATAATAAATTCTTAAGTGTTTAAAAATTTATAATGTATTGAATAGGTGACACAATAAACCCTTTAGCATCCTACATTCAGTATCTTCAATACAGATTAACAATGATATTTATCACTTGCAATCTCAATGTTATCGGTTAAAATGGGTGAATATCGGATTATGTATAAAATTTCAAGCCGCATTTGATGCCGTTAACAAAAAAGAGTTTTAGAGAATAATCGAGTGTTAAAATGTTAGTATAATGGAATGTTACCTCAAATGCAAAATCTTCATTGCATAGAACTTATGTCATAACTCCTATTTAATATTCACTATATTTGTAATTTTTTCACTGCTGGTAAAGGAACATTTCAGCTCGACGTAGTTAAGTTTGTTTTTAAATTTAAATGATAAGAACATGCACTATTTGTGTTTCTTTTCAGTCATGTCAAAGAACTCGAAATGCTACAAGCCAAGGTTTAGGAAAGGTTATTCCACTGAAGCTCAACTTGTAGGATTCCAGTAGGATATAGCAGATATCTTGGATTTAGGAGGTCAAATGGACTGTATTGCGATTGACCTGTCTAAACCATTTGATACGGTGGATCACGGGAGACTACTGGCAAAACATAGTGCAATTGGACTAGACAAGAGAGTGACTGAATTGGTTGCTATATTTCTAGAAAATAGATCTCAGAGAATTAGAGTAGGCGAAGCTTTATCTGACCCTGTATTAATTAAGAGGGGAATTCCTCAAGGCAGTATTATTGGACCTTTGTTTTATATATATATATATATATATATATATAAAAATGATATGAGTAAAGAAGTGGAATCAGAGATAAGGCTTTTTGCAGACGAAGTTGCTTCGCCCGCGTCTTACAGGCGGCATGAGTCTTGAAAGGAGTATACTGTATATGGAAGCACACACAAAATAAAGAAATCGATGAACATGTTTGTTGAGAAACGAAGATTTAAAAACAATCAGGGTAGACAAAGGTCTCCAACTATAACAAAACACGACACTGCATGCGACTGTCTGGAGAGCGTATGCGTGAAACCAAAACCCAAGGAGACATTCTTCCTGTCACAAACTGAGAACTAAGCGAGATAAGAACTTGGGGTTTGTTTTAAAAATAACTTCCATATCTGAAGACCATTTGCCTCGCTTTGACCCCCCCATGCAAATTCAATGGCAAAGAAGTTGGCCAGCAACTGACTTTTTCGTGCCTGCACATAAAAATCTCTGAAAATGGCCGGTGGTTGTGCGTAGACTACTTGCTTTAACTCTTCACGGCGGAAACATATACCCCATATACTGAATATGTACTGTACCTATATGTTCCCTTCGAATTTTGGAGCCTTATAGCTAAGGAGGTACACAAATATGCTCATAGATGGCAGAACTGTTCCTTCAACTTTAATGATGAGTGAAATCTCCCCCACTATCTTGAAATGTTTTTTCTCCCATTAGTGGGAGTTGCGTAATACACATGTTGCATGACACAGTTCTTTTGTGTGCGTACTTATTACATATTTTACCGGTGTTCCAGTGAAATTGCATCTCAAAAACAGATTAGTGATGCTGATATAGTTTGAATATTGGATGATGCAGACAAAAAAGTGTCCGGTTTTAGTTGATATGACTTTGAAGACAAAAATTCTTTCTCCAGCTCATCTGAGAGTAACGATCGCAAAAGTGGCACTAGCAGCGACAGGGGGATGGGACGTAAATAATAGTAGTGGAACTACAACCCATCAATCAAAGATCAGTGTTGCAGTTAAATGTTGAAAAATGCACTCTGTAGAACTTTATTTAAAAAATGTATTTATTTATTTATTTATTTATTTATTTATTTATTTATTTATTTATTTATTTATTTATTTATTTATTTATTTATTTATTTATTTATTTATTTATTTATTTATTTATTTATTTATAATGTTTGTTCAACTGCTGTGACTATTCTTTGACAATTTTTTTTCACTTTTGGTGAACAAAGACATAAAATGAAACCAAAACATCACTGCTTTTAGTACATACGAAGCATGTTCTTTAAATGCTGTTTATAAATATGACCGCTGCAGCGCTTTGATCGTCGTTCAGAGCATGCACGCTCAGTACATAAATCTGTAGGCTAGCCACAAATGCTATTACGGAAGCATTCACCTGTATTTACGTTAGTACGTGTTGAAAATGCCTCTGACAATTAAGGTCCCGCAGAGTGTGAAGTACGCACTGTGATTCATTTTCTAAATGCAAAAGACATGAAACTGTTGAAATTCATCAGCAGATTAGTGAAGTGTATGGAGAACACACTGTAAGCGAAAGAATGGTAAGAAAATGGGTGTAGAGCATTTAAAGAAGACCGTACTAATGTCCACGACAAGAAGCGTAGTGGGTGACCTTCTGTCATTACTTTAGACTTGGTGCAAGAATTTGATGCAAAGGTTTGAGAAAACAGATGATTCACAATTTCGTCATTAAGTTATGAGTTGCCTGAAATTTTGAGGAGTGTTCTTTGTGAAATTGTCAGGACGCTTAGATTATTGGAAGTTGGGCTCATGCTGGGTACCGAAGTGCACAAAACCAACTTTCCCTGAGCGGTACAGTAATGAAGGTGATATGTTCCTAAGCCAGAATAGTCACTGGCGACGAAAAATGTGTGGCATCTGTTGTGCCGTAATCAAAACGGCAATCCATGGAATGGAGACACTCAACATCACCCAAGAAAGTGCAAGTGCAAGCAAACAATTTTAGCTCGCAAACTCATGTGCACTGTGCTTTGGGATAGTCAGGGTGTGTTGATTGTGTGTGTGACACAAAAAAGGCAAAGACTTACAGCGAGACATTATGTAAACTCCATTGTGCAATCCAAAACAAACAGTGTGGCATGCTCACAAGGGGAGATTCTTTTGCTTCGTGATAATGCACATCACACGGTTGATCAAACCCGAGACCTCATCGCTTCATTTGGTTAGGAACAATTTGATCATCCTCCATATAGTCCTGACTTAGCGCCTAGTGACTACCACTTGTTCGTGCACTTGAAGCATTTAGGAGGTCAGCACCACGATGCTGATGATGATGATAACCTAAAAACGACCAAGGTGCAGTGGCTGCCACATCAGGTGACAGATTTCTATGAGGATAGAATTCAGAAGCTGGTTTCACGATATCACAAGTGCCTTAATATGCTTGGAACTTAGGTTGAGAAGTAGTTTAAGGTACAGGCTTAATTGTAAAAAAAGTAATTGCTTAGAAAATTACATTATTTTGTTCTATATCAAAACGACACTTACTTAAAAAACATTCCTTGTATAGTTCTTAGTATTGGACTAATACGTACTGAGAGGATTAGCTGTGCTATGACTCTGGAGCCAATTTCTGCATTTGTGGGACACACAAGTTTGATCCCCACTAGTGGCGGTCCGGAGAATTGTTTTCTGCGATTTGCCATTTTCACTTCTGGCAAATGCTGGGACGGATCCTATTCATAGGCCACAGCAGTTTCCTTCCACCTACTTACCCAAGTTCATTCACCATCATTCATTTCATCTTCATTAGCTCCTCAACTGAGGTTGACATTGGAAAGGGCATCGAGTTGTACAAATGTGCCTTATAAATTAATCTCACCACATCCCCGACCTTGTATCAGGAAGTGAGTCTAATGGGCAGACATACAGAGGACTAACGTGTACTTTAAGTTAACCGTTGTCGGATCATATTATGGAGTGTCCCTTCTTCCAATGAAAAAATAAGACAATATTTATTTTGTCTTCAGACCACTTCAGATTTGGGTTTTTCACTTTTAAACAAGATATGTGGTTAATTTGGGTATATATTCATAGTTTTAGTAAATTTTCCAAAATTTTGCATGCATTTTTTAATTTTTCTACTTTTTTGCTGCCCAAGCCATGAATTACCACCGACCATGAAGGGTTAAATGGCCCCACAGAGAGAAGTCTAATGGTGTTAAATCTGGTGATCTGACAGGCCAGGGGCAGGTCCTGCCATTCCCATCCATTGACCAGGGTGTGTAGCATTCAGGTAATTGCAGACGACTGCTGAATTGTGTGGTCAAGCTCTGTCATGCTAAAATGACATGGTAACGTGCTATCCTGGAGGCATATTCTCTAACAATATTGATAATTGATGCTGGAGAAAATGTGCGCGGGCTCCTGTCAAATGGCCCTCAGAGAAATGTGGGTCAACTAGGGGGTTACCAAAATACCACACCTAAACTTCACACTCCATCGTACCTGAAATACTGCAAAATTCAGCGGGGATATTCACTGCTCATTAATGCATGTTGTGGCGATTCACGGTACTTTTGTTTTGAAACCGTGATTCATTCAAAAACAATGACAATGATAAGTTGCGGTTCAAGACGAACACCCCATCATTTGCAGTTTGCCCCAGAATCCATTCACAAAATTTGGCCTGAGCTCCAAAATCTGCACGTACTACAGACGACTGGCAGATATTAACCTGTTGTGTCACTGCTTTTGTACTCGTGCGCAGGTTATCTGCGGTAGCATGTTCAGAGCAACCTCCGCACTAGCTCCAGTAGTCACAGGTGCCTCTCTATTCTAATTGGAGGCAGTTGTGAGAGCAATCCTGTGCTACACAAATAGCGTTCCATATTACTAAAATTGACTGCAGTCAGTTGACATCTGTGTGGAAATCTCTCTTGGTAAATGCATTGTGCTTGTACTGTAATGGATTTGCTCGATTCGCCACAAGTTAGGAGCATATCAAGTACTCATCTGTTGAATATGGAGCAAAGGAATGAACAGCACTACTGAGATCGCACACCACGGTATTTGAGTGGGGACAGTTAACATCTTTAGCCCAATAATTTTTTTTTTCAATTGGTTTTATGTCGCACCGACACAGGTAGGTCTTATGGCAACGAAGGAATAGGAAAGGCCTAGGATTGGAAGGAAGCGGCTGTGGCCTTAATTAAGGTACAGCCCCAGCATTTTCCTGGTGTGAAAATGGGCAACCACGGAAAATCATCTTCAAGGCTGCCGACAGTGGGGTCCGAACCCGCTATCTCCCGGATGCAAGCTCACAGCCGCGCGCCCCTAACCGCATGGCCAACTCGCCCGGTATAGCCCAATAAAACAGTTTCCTATTTATCATACGTGGCACGAACAGGCATGTTTGATAGCTGGAGCTCCAATTGCAAAACAAAAATATCTTTTAAGGAAAGATTTGAACCATGAGCGAATGTCATGAAGAACAGTACCTATGCTGTTCAGCCAAACGAGCCATGCCAACAACACATGTCAAACGTCTACAAATTGTACTTAATGTGTGTTCACTTCCGTTTCACCTAGTCGGACACTATTAATACCTCTGTATTGTTGGTTTCAGCATTCCTCCCATATGTTTCAATGTTAGATCACTTGGCACAATCCATTAACATTATCATTTGACATATAGATGAATTTTGTAACCACCGGATGCACGTTCTTACAACGATCGTGATGTGATGACTTTAAAGACTAGTTTCCTCTGCAAGTTCTACTCAGCACACTGGTACAACATCACACGTAGGCCTTCTGTGCTCTTCACATTTGAAAGTTGGTTGAAAATCTAAAATTCATGAAGGCAAAGAGGCACTGTATGATACGGTCTGATACTGAGATAATTTTCTCATTAGAATATCATGATTTCTTCTATTGTCAGCGTGGCTTATATAATTGATCGTCATATCTGGCTTTATTAGCTCAGAAGACCGTATTTACTAGCGCAATTTTCATCCTTGTTTATTTCATGCACCCCAATTTCTTGAACATAAAATAGGGGAGAAATTATTCCAAACGTACTTCTTGCATCCTATTCAACAATAATATTAATTGTAATTAGGAATGTCTACTCTTCTAAAGCTTGAAAATCACCTTTATTTCTGCCCCTTCTTGGCTCCTCTGATAGAAGTTGCATCAAGGTCACTAACACCTCTGTGATGCTTGGTCTAAGGGTGCCTTTGGCTTCCTACCCCCCTTCCCGTTCTTCCACATCATGTAGGCATGCTAGCTTGCAGTTTTGAAATTAGTGAAGTTTTCCTGGTGCAGTATTCTTCTTTCGAACGTGATGGGCAAATATTCAAGCAATACAGCTGGATATAAACTTTCTGTAATACAGTATGCTGAGGAGCACGCTAACAGGTCATAAATTTGCAGTTTTTGAATTTGCTGTACGATTCTGATGTAAGCAAAACGATAAACTCAAGAAAGGAAAAAACTCATGAAAAGTTTTCCACAGTACAAAGAGCGACAAATTTCCAAAGTTGAAGAAGAATGTTTGGAATATGTTCAGGCTCTACGTAGCTATGAATATGTAGTTACCCATGAAATTATGCAACCTAAAGCACATGCGACAGTCACAAATCATGGCATCAGTTTCTCATATTTCAAACTGAGTTGGGGCTGGATGGCTAGATTTTTGAAGCAAAATAACCTCTGTTGAGATGCCAAGTGCCAAAGAATGCCAGAAGACTAATGAAACAAAAATGATAAACTTTCATTGATACTTTATTAGAAAGAGAAGGCTTGCTTGTTTTCACAAACAGATAATGCCGACCAGATGACAGTAAATTTTGACATACCTCAGAATCAAACCACTGAAGAGAAGGGAAAATAGAGCGTAACTATGCAGACCGCAGGAAGTGAGAAAGATGCACAGCCATGCTTGATATTAACTGTGGATGAAAAGAAACCATACCTCGGTATGCTATATTTAAAAAAAAAAAATCAACTTCCAGGTGGATTCATGTTCAAGAGAAAGGCTGGATGGACATACCCCAGTAAATGATTGGACTCTTACAGTTTGGAGAAATCAACCTCGGTCATTGCTTTGACTCCCAGCTCTACTTGTAATATTCAGGTTTCGAAGACATTAGCAGAAAACACAAAGCAGCTGTGATCAACATGACGGCTGATCTGGAAGTAATTCGTGGCAGTCTGACATCTGTACTCCACCATTTGGGTCCTTCCATGGCATTAGTCCTGATGAGCCTTGTCCTACCAAGTGACTGCGGCTCAGCCCGAAGGTCTGCAGATTACAAGGAGATGCATGGCCAGTGCTACAAATCCTCTTGGCTAGCCCGAAGGTCTGCAGATTACAAGGTGATGCATGGTCAGTGCGACAAATCCTCTTGGCTGTCATTCTTTGTTTTCTAGACCATGGCATCATTTGGATATATCCATAAATGAGCCATTCAAGGACAACCTGCATAAAGTGTATCACATGTTTCAAGAAAACAGTAATCTCGAACACACGTGATGGAAGTGAAGGTGAGTAATTATAGAAAGGCGTAGTTTCAGGCAATAACGGCAATTCTACCGATTCCAGTAGTAGTTAAAAATTAAATAATTGAAAAGGAGGTTCAACCTATTTTAAGTATTGAATAGGTTGAACTTCCTTTTCAATTATTTAATTTTTAACATCAATAATTTCAATACGGAACAATGAAATTTTTATCTTTAAATCCAGTAGGAGTGACGATGAATAGACCTGGTAAGTCAGGTATGAAACTTTAATATTATGGTATATTAATTTGCCAGTACTGGGTACCTAATGTGATAACATGTTGATTGATTTAATTTTCTTTCGATTGAGGTAGCCACGCCTATTCAATACAATGACAGGTCAGCAGTGGAGATGCACACATGGTTTACTGCAGCGTACTTTATTGGCTTTACAAAGTACCGTAATTGACATACTGTTCAGTAAAAGAGAGCATATTTTTAAAAATATCATGTAATACATTTAGGCTTCATGAAATACCGTACTTAATTTTATGCCATTACCCAAGCTGTATGAAAATTAAGTTACACAGTAAAATATTCACCAACAAATCAAATTACTGGCATAATTCTTGCACATTTTTCTTTGAACATTATGACCGAAAACTCAAGTGTAAGAATTATGCCAGTAAATACAGTGCTATGTGTATCTGATCCTGATTCAAAAGATAGTTTAATGGGATTAGCTGCCATAACCAGATTTAATGACGTGGAAAAGGATCGCAGTATAAAATTCTGGCTCCTGTGCTGATGGTGTTGCTCCTGAAGAGGTAGTCTTAGTTATAGGTCTCTTTAATCATTGTATTGTAAGAGTGTATTGTGATACATATTTTATAGAAGCCTCTTTTCTCTTGTAGAAACTAAATGAAGCCACCAGTTTATTGGGTGCTACCTGTGATACTTTTATAAGAACTCTTGAAGATTGTATGAAGATTTCGAATGCCAACTTTACGTATGAACTTCCACATCAGCATGTAACTGATACAGCTCTTCCTCCTGTATTAAACCCAGGAAAAGGAAAGGTAAATATTAATTGTTAAGAATTATGTTTTGATCACCCTGAATCATGACTTATTTTCTTGTTTATATTTTGTTTTGTTTTTGAATCTCCATAGGATAAGACTGACTGTTAAGAATGAAGGAAGAAATTATCACTGAATTAATGTTTAATTGCAAGAAAAGTCTGTTGCAGTAGATGATGATGATGATGATGATTGCTGTTTAAAGAGACTTAACATGTAGGTCATTGGCCCCTATTGCAGTAGATATATCTTGGCTACACGTTTCAGTACAGTGAAGTCTCAGTATTCAGCATTTTGCATTGTTGTTCATTTACTTGGTTATACACAAGTTGGTGTTACTCACTGTGTAAAGTTGTACCTTAAAGTTTCGATTTTGACTTGAAATCAAGGGAGGGGAGGGGCATGATAACCAAGTGGCACCGCCACTGTCTTCTAACCCAGATGGCTGTGTTTCCAAACTCTGCATTCAGAAATTTTGAAATGGAAAGTCACATCCTTGTGGTTTACAGTAGTTCCAGAACATCCCACTCTTTCAGACAGTTGAGCATTACCAGGAATGACAACAGTTGCACCGACTGGCTCGTGTCGCCTTGATCTGTTAATGTTGACTCGTTAGTTCTTTTTCTGCTGTTGAATGCAATAATGTTACAAGAAAATGGATTATTGTTGTTGTTGTTATGATCATAATCAGGCTTCAGTAGAAAGTAGTCATTCAACAAGGAATATAATTTTAAACATGAGTAAGCATACTGTTTAATGATTGATTTGATAGAAGGCAGTTTGGGTTTAGGAAAGGTTGTTCCACTGAAGCTCAACTTGTAGGATTCCAGCAGTATATAGCAGATATCTTAGATTTAGGAGGTCGAATGGACTGTATTGCGATTGGCCTGTCTAAAGCATTTGATACAGTGGATGATGGGAGACTACTGGCAAAACATAGTGCAATTGGACTAGACAAGAGAGTGACTGACTGGGTTGCTATATTTCTAGAAAATAGATCTCAGAGAATTAGAGTAGGCGAAGCTTTATCTGACCCTGTATTAATTAAGAGGGGAATTCCTCAAGGCAGTATTATTGGACCTTTGTTTATATATATATAAATGATATGAGTAAAGAAGTGGAATCAAAGATAAGGCTTTTTGCAGACGATGTTATCCTGTATAGAACAATAAATGTTACAAGATTGTGAGCAACTGCAAAATGACCTCGATAATGTTGTGATGGACAGCAGGTAATGGTATGATGATAAAAACGGGGTTAAAAGTCAGGTTGTGAGTTTCACAAATAGGAAAAGTCCTCTCAGTTTCAATTACTGCGTTGATTGGGTGAAAATTCCGTATGGGGATCACTGTAAGCACCTAGATGTTAATATAAGTGAAGATCTTCATTGGGGTAATAATAAATGGGATTGTAAATAAAGGGTACAGATCTCTGCACAGGGTTATGAGGGTGTTTAGGGGTTGTAGGAGAGGACATAAACCCCAACTAGAGTATGGTTCCAGTGTATGGGACTCTCACCAGGATTACTTGATTTGAGAACCAGAAAAAATCCAAAGAAAAGCAGCTCGATTTGTTCTGGGTGATTTCCGACAAAAGAGTAGTGTTACGAAAATGTTGCTAAGTTTGGGCTGGGAAGACTTGCGAAGACGAGCTGCTCAACTAAATGGTATGTGATATAGATGTTGATTCCCATAGGAAACCTGAAATATTTGTCCCGAATGAGTAAATTTATAACACCAATACATTATGTTCAATAGCAGACCATTTATATTTAGAATGTCCATAACGGACCATTTATATTGGTATTATAAGCGCAATGTTCCGAGCTGTCACGGGAGAGATGGCGTGGAATACCATTAGTAGATGAATTTTTAGTGGTGCCTTTAAAATGAAGATAAAGTTGGAATTCAAAAGGAAAAATTGGGGCAAATATTTTTTTATAGGAAGGGAAGTTAGGGATTGGAATAACTTACCAAGGGAGATATTCAATAAATTTCCAATTTCTTTGAAATCATTTAAGAAAAGGCTAGCAAAACAACAGATAGGGAATCTGCCACCTGAGCGACGCCTAAATGCAGATCAGGATTGATTGATTCATATTATATTCTGTTTTTTTTTTAAATGTTATTTGTTTTTAATCCTAGAAAAATTGGGAAGGGTGTTAGTTCACATGTCTCAAAAATTTAGTGGGGAATCAAAGTATCTATTAATAAAACATGCTTACCACCTCTTTAAAAGCATATTATAGTCAGTTTGGTACTGTGATTTTTAATTTGTTTTGTTACATTTATTTTTAGCATTATAAATCTTTCATATATTAGTATGATGTATAGTTGCTCAAAATAGAACAAGCACATGGTATTGTATGTTTGTGTTCCTTGCCTTTAATATTGTATCAGACTTTATTTTAATTCATCATCATTTTAGTTTCCCCTTCTCCAGCTCCTGCCATGTTGCGGAGTTGGTACTTCTCCATCGTTGCTTCTCCTTCCTCCACTCCTCTTCAACAATTTTATTCCAGTGTTCTTTTCCTTACAATGTTCATCTTCGTCTGGGCCTCCCTCTTGCCCTCTATCTTAGCCTCCAACACTTGTTTTGGTATCCCTCCCTCCCCCATCCTCATAACATGTCCAAACCATCTTAATTTATTCTTCTCCATCCTATCACTCAGTTTTTCTATCCCTCTTTCTTTTCTGACCTCCACATTTCCCACTCTGTCTCTCCTTGTCTTCTCTGCCATACTCCTCAGGAACTTCATCTCACTGGCCTGAATTTTACTCTCATCTCTTGCTGTCAATGTCCAAGTCTCTGATGCCTATGTTAATATAGAGGTATAGCACATCTAGTACATTATCTCTTTACATTTCATAGGAACTTCTCTGTTCTACACCAAGCTCCTCACATTCTGGTAGAATGTACTATATTTCCCACTTGTACCTTGCAGAGACTATCCTCATTTTTCCATATTAAAAGTGTGTTAAAGGAGAACAATAGAACTTTGATTCCACCTATTCAATACATTAAAAGCAATTATAAAATGATCAATTTTAATGTGTATTCCAACAAATAATGTTAAGATATTCAACAACTTTAACAGAGTGTAAATGTATTTATACATGACTAACTTGTGACATTGTATTTCAAATATTAGAACAATGTTTTAAAGTTCCAAACACAACAAATAGTTATATTGTTTTAAAAAGACGACGTAATATATAAAGTTTTATATTCAAGAGAATTTTAATAGTTATTATGGTTAAGTTTGTTAATAGTAAACAAAAAGTGTAAGTTATAGAATAATGTTACCAGTTTTAACCTTATTAAGAATGTGTTTAGCTGAAGATGTTCAGGATTTGAACGAAACATGTCCTATGTTTTTAATAATTTAGCAATAAAATAAGGATGAGATCCTAATTTTATAATTGCTTTTAATGTATTGAATAGGTGGAAATCAAAGTTTTATTGTTCTCCTTTAACTTGTACCTTGTACCCTTCTGCTGATCTGTTTATCCAGCCTTGCATCTTGCATTATTTCACTTCCCAAATATTTGAAGCATTCAACAACCTCAAGGTCCCCTGATACTAACGATTCCTTTTCCTTCTCTTTTTCTTTCTCCTCTTGTCATCACTGTTTTGCTCTTCTCCCCACTGATTTTATTACCATATTTCTCAATATTGTCATTTAAAGCCTCTAGTTGGATTTGCACTGCTGTATTGTTGATTCCCCAAATCACTGTCACCCACAACCATCATCTTCATATCCCCTCTACGACGGCTACGCCGAAAGTTTTTAGCGGAGTGTGAGGGGGGGGGGGGGAAAGGAATTTCATCCATAATCATTATGAATATAAGTGGAGAAAAAACACTTTCCTGTCTTAATCCAGTTTGGTTTCTAAACCAATCTGTTCTTCCCACTAGAGTCTGGACACAACTGGAACAGTTTTTGTACACTGTTTTCACTAAATCTCTTGATTGCTTTCCACATCCCTTTCTTTCCAGGGTTTCCCACACCATTTCTCTATTAATAATACAGTATATCATACTTAATTTTAATTATCAATAATAATTCACTTCCCATGTAGATACAAACCCTGTGGATACCCACAACAAATGATATACTGTATCTGTATGTTCAGTTGTTTCTGAGAAAAATGTATCTGTGTGGCACTCAAACAATACAATGCGCTCATTCTTTCTTTGAGTAACTGTACAAGGTTGATATCTGTATTGAATATGAAATTGCATAATTTATGTTAAATACTGATTGATACAACATTTTTCTTTTAATTTCTCTATCACTTTTCTCATTTTGGTATGTTAAGTACTGAGCTTCCACTCAAAAATAGATTGAGCACATGGTATTATTTGTTCCTTGCATTTAGTATTGTATCAGACTTCATTTTAATAATCAAAATATAATTCACCTCCCTTGTAGATATAAATCCTGTGGATACCCACTACAAATGTTATATCTGTATCTGCATGAATGTGGCCTACTACTATAATTAGAATTGAGAGACAGGAAAGGAAGTGGCAGCTGCTTGGAAATTGCTACTGATTTTTTTTTTTTTAAATCTACATGTTCTTAATACTTGGAACAGTCGAGTAGATATATGTAATTTGAAAGGAAAGCCTTGATTGAAGGAATGAAAAAAAACTCAGTAGGTTTATGGATGTGATAATTTATGAAAGATGGCCAGAACATACAATGAACATGGTTGCTTAGTGAGATTTTGTCATGTACCAGAAGCCTTCATGAGTAGTTATAAGACTTGATGCAAAGTGTTTCGGGTATCATGTGATCTACTTTTGAGTAATAATTAATAATTCTTTGGATTAATAAATTGTGACCAAAAAATTCTTCTTGCAAGAAAGAATATTTCATTACTCATTCTCATTTAATGGGCATTTTGTTTCTGAAATGTAATGTTGCTAATAGATTTTACTTAAATTTGGGTTTGCCTCAGATAGGAATTATTCTAGACTTAGTGAATATACTGTATGTTCTGACAAAGCTTGTATTAACCAGTAGCCAGTATACTCAAGAAAGGGAAGTAAAACTTGTTCTCTTGGTGCTTTCCCTACAGAGCTGTGGTATTATGATTGCAAAGCCAGAACAGACCTGAAACACAGTTGAGCCCGGTCATAACTGGCTTGAATACATAACCAGTGGCCAAAGGATGTGGAACTTCTCGTCCCTTTAAATGATCACAAAGGAAATGAGGAAAATTAGATATATGGCATTGAATGGATATTTACCTAAAGCATTTATCCTACTTTCAAGTTGGAAATATTTTGGGAGGTAGTAACTGTAATGTTTCATCCTTTTGACTAAGTTGGATCGATTTCTGAGAATATTATTTCCATGAATATTTCTGCAACCATTTCAGCTGATCAAAATAATGGTTTTATTACTAGTTATATTTAACTGTTGTACTTAAAATAAGTATGATAATCAGTTAGGACATACAGTTTGAACTTGCCTTTTGTAAGTTTAAATTATTATACATAGTGGAACTATTGTTACGGAATTATCCTGTTGAGAATATTTGTACTGGTATTCTAGAGCAATACTGAATTATGAATGTTTCATGTGGGTTAGGATAAGAAAAAATGATTGCATAAAATTAGACATTGGAATGCTTCATTAATCTTGTGACACCATTCAAAAGATTTTCTGTTCATTAGGATTGGAGCAGATTTGAAAAGAAAAGCAAGAAATGTTACAATAGTATTGCATTCATTGAAACCTGAGTCAGAATCTCCAAGGCTCATTGGGAATTTTATAGTAGCAGATTTATACAGTTGTGACTTATTTAGGTGGTTTTTTCCTTTTCTTTTCTTTTCTTTTCTTTTCTTTTCTGTTCTTTTCTTTTCTTTTCTTTTCTTTTCTTTTCTTTTCTTTTTACCTAGACATTGTTTTTTCATGAAGAGGTTGTTATCTCTCAGTAACTGATTTTGGCAATTTCTGTTTATTCTGATCATGAGCATTTAGTCAAAGATTGTGAGAATTAAAAGTGTAAAGGGCAGGTAGTATAGAGAGAGCATTTTGAAAGTGACAGAGAAGATATTTTCACATCTGAAATTTATTGTAATTTTCTGTCACATTACAGCTTTTTTCTCTCTTGTATTTAATTTTGCTATTCTAGATGTTCATCTTACCTGAAAATATCAGATCATCTTTAACCCTTTAAGGTCCTAAAGTTGAGGAAATAAAAATGAAAAGTATTTTGAGCTTACAGGTTTTAATATGCTTCAAATAAACAAACATACATTACATACATTATCATTATAGACTGTTATGCCTTTCAGCGTTCAGTCTGCAAGCCTCTGAGAATTTACTAAACGTCTCCACAATCCTCGATTTGCAACTAGTGTTGTGGCCTCGTTTAGTTCTATGCCTCTTATCTTTAAATCGTTAGAAACCGAGTCTAACCATTGTCGTCTTGGTCTCCCTCTACTCTTACCCTCCATAGCAGAGTCCATTATTTTCCTAGGTAACCTATCCTCCTCCATTCGCCTCACATGAGCCCACCACCGAAGCCGGTTTATGTGTACAGCTTCATCCATTGAGTTCATTCCTAAATTAGCCTTTATCTCCTCATACCGAGTACCCTCCTGCCATTGTTCCCACCTGTTTGTACCAGCAATCATTCTTGCTACTTTCATGTCTGTTACTTCTAACTTATGAATAAGATATCCTGAGTCCACCCAGCTTTCACTCCCGTAAAGCAAAGTTGGTCTAAAAACAGACCAATGTAAAGATAGTATCGTCTGGGAGCTGACTTCCCTCTTACAGAATACTGCTGATTGCAACTGCGAGCTCACTGCATTGGCTTTACTACAACTTGATTCAATCTCGCTTACTATATTACAATCCTGAGAGAACACACAACCTAAATACTTGAAATTATCGACCTGTTCTAGCTTTGTATCACCAATCTGACATTCAATTCTGTTGAATTTCTTACCTACTGACATCAATTTAGTCTTCGAGAAGCTAATTTTCATACCATACTCATTCCACCTATTTTCAAGTTCCAAGATACTAGACTGCAGGCTTTCGGCACAGTCTGCCATTAAGACCAAGTCGTCAGCATAGGCCAAACTGCATTTCCACCTAACTGAATCCCTCCCTGCCATTTTATACTTTTCAGCAGATGATCCATATAAACTACGAAGAGCAAAGGTGAAAGATTACAGCCTTGTCTAACCCCTGTAAGTACCCTGAACCAAGAACTCATTCTACCATCAATTCTCACTGAAGCCCAATTGTCAACATAAATGCCTTTGATTGATTTTAATAATCTATCTTTAATTCCATAGTCCCCCAGTATAGTGAACATCTTCTCCCTCGGTCATATCCTTTCTCTAGATCTATGAAACATAAACACAGCTGTCTATTCTTCTCGTAGCATTACCTGGCGCATACTGAAAATCTAATCCTGACAACCTCTCTGTGGTCTGAAACCTCACTGGTTTTCATCCAACTTCTTCTCAACCACTGATCGCACCCTCCCTTCCAAGATACCAGTGAATACTTTGCCTGGTATACTAATCAATGAGATACCTCGATAATTGTTGCAATCCTTCCTGTTCCCTGGGTTATAGATAGGTGCAATTACTGCTTTTGTTCAATCTGAAGGTACCTTACCAACACTCCACACGCTAATTTTACTACTCTATGAAGCCATTTCATCTCTGCCTTCCCACTATACTTCACCATTTCAGGTCTAATTTCATCTATTCCTGCTGCCTTATGACAATGGAGTTTTTTTTTTACCATCCTTTCCACTTCCTCAAGCATAATTTCACCAACATCATTTTCCTCTTCGCCATGAGCTTGGCTGTTTGCAACATCACCAGGATGATTTCTTTTTACATTGAGATGATGTTCAAAATATTCCCTCCACCTCTCCAGTGATTCCCTGGGATCTATTATGAGTTCACCTGAATTACTCAAAGCACTGTTCATTTCCTTTTTCCCTCCTTTCCTAAGATTCTTTATTACTGTCCAGAAAGGTTTCCCTGCTGCTTGGCCTAGCCTTTCCAGGTTATTACCAAAATCTTCCCATGACTTCTTTTTGGATTCAACAACTATTTGTTTCGCTCTATTTCTAACCATCCCTGTCTGCCTCGGCCCTTGTTTGGAGCCATTTCTGATAAGCCTTCTTTTTACATTCACAGGCTGCTCTCACTTCATCATTCCACCAAGATGTTCGCCTTTACCCATCTTTACACACAGTTGTTCCTAGGCATTCCCTTGCTGTTTCTACAACAGCATCCCTGTATGCCTCCCGTTCACTTTCTATATCCTGAATCTGCTTACTGTCTACTCTTCGAAACTTCTCACTAATCATATGCATGTACTTCTGTCTAATTTCCTCGTCCTGGAGATTTTCTACCCTTATTCGTTTGCAGACAGATTTCACTTTCTCTACCCTAGGCCTAGAGATACTTAGTTCACTACAGATCAGATAGTGGTCTGTATCATCGAAAAATCCGCGAACAACTCCTACATTCCTAACAAATTTCCTGAATTCGAAGTCGGTTAAGATATAGTCTATTATGGATCTGGTACCCCTAGCCTCCCATGTGTAGCGGTGAATAGCCTTATGCTTGAAGAATGTATTCATAACTGCTAAACCCATACTAGCACAGAAGTCCAGCAAACGCTTCCCATTCCCATTAGCTTCCATATCTTTCCCACATTTACCAATCACCCTTTCGTATCCTTCAGTTCTATTCCCAACTCTCGCATTGAAATCACCCATTAACACTATTCTCTCCTTGCTGTTGACCCTGACCACGATGTCACTCAATGCTTCATAAAACTTGTCAACTTCATCCTCATCTGCACCCTCACATGTTGAATACACGGACACAATTCTTGTCCTAATTCCTCCAACTGGCAAATCTACCCACATCATTCGCTCATTTACATGCCTAACAGAAACTATGTTGCGTGCAATGGTAATCCTGATAAAGATTCCTACCCCAGACTCTGCCCTTCCCTTTCTAAAACCCGTCAAGTACACTTTATAATCTCCTATCTCTTCCTCATTATCTCCCCTTACCTGAATATCACTTACTCCTAGCACATCCAGATGCATCCTCTTTGCTGACTCAGCCAGTTCTACTTTCCTTCTTCCATAAGCCCCATTAATATTGATAGCTCCCCATCGAATTCCATTTCGTTTGCAAAGTTGTTTCCAAGGAGTCCCTTGCCTGTCAAATGGGAGTGGGACTCCATTACTCCCATAGGTCGGAGGCTTGCTTAAAATGTTCTGAGCTCGGTAAATTCATGAAGCAGGATGCTACCCTAATTGCACATAGTCCAAGTGAGGATCTCTCCTCTAACGGGTTATGGACCCCCGGTGAATTGTATAGTCCTAGCCGCCTGAGCACAAGGAGGGCCATGACTCAGAATATGTCCGAGATGCCCCCTCCTGTTCCATAGCAACTGGTATCCCTACTCTCAGGACCACTTACTTGGCCACTCAGCCTTTGCCCATGGTTCACGAACTAGGACATGACTACAGTAACCCACAAATAAAGTACAAAATAAATCTTCTTAAAATTAAAATATCTGAAGTACTCAATTAGCATATGGTAATTTGAAGTATCATCAGTCACATATGACAGGGTGTCCACAAGTATGGAAAGCCGGGAAATGTCATTGAATTCAGAAAAATCTGGAAATTCTTTCTTCTGCCAGATAAAATGGGCATACCATATTTATCTGCATAATAGAAGCATCTTACAAAATAGTACAAAAACTATTTTAATCCTCCTAGTCAGTACTGTGTGTTTTTCATGTACAATCAAGACTAAAGTTCACACATAAATACATGTTTCGACCTGACATTGGGTCATCATCGGTAAGACATGTACAGTATGATGTATAAAAAAAACATAGGAGACGCACAAAATGAAATGTTAGATTCAGGTATGAAGAATGAAAATTAACTTACGTTACGTGGCCCGCTTGTATCACCTGTGTTCTCTGATTATGGGTGGGGAAATGGGGCGGTGCTTGCGGGAGAACGAGAGTATGCGGAATAATAGTGATGGTGACTGAAACAGGGTGTAATAATTGTGAGTTCTTATGTTCTTGTTTTTTACTACAAATGATTGGAATAAAAGTTTCCCATATTATATTACTTTTTTTTTTCATTTGTCTCTTTTAAGTTGAGGGTTGAGTTCTTATATTGATCCATACTGATGTAAAAATTCTCTAAAATGTTGAGTAATGGACCTTTCTGTTAACGTTGTACAATTTTTAGATCTTGATCTATTGTAGTATAATTGTGATTATAGTTTTTGTGGTGGTTACTCATGGCAGAGAAACGGTCGTTATATTTTAAAGCGTTGCGATGTTCTGTATATCTTATGAGGAAGTTCCTACCGGTTTGTCCGACATAACTTGACCCACATCCCTTACATTCCAGTTTATATATCCCAGAATTTGAGTATTTTTTGCTAGTATTTACTGCGTGAGAATTAAATAATATTCTTTCATTATGGGTTCCTGGTTTTGGAAGCAATTTTTAGGTTCTCTTTTCTTAGGACGTTGGTGATTGTGTGTATTATTATTGCTAAATGTGAACGTGGCATATTTTTCTTTAGTTTTTGATTCTTTGGTTAAAGTAGTTGTGGGCTTGTTTGTATGTTTACTGATTAATTTATAAATTTTGTGCTGAATCCCTATTTTGCAGATGGTTGTGGTTTCTTTTTTTCAAATTTTTCTTTGAGAGCAGGATTTTTAAAGCTCTTTCTAACATGCTATTGTAGGCTGTTTTTTTTTTTTGTGAGCTTCAGGATGTATTGATGTTTGTTTAATGGTGTTAGCAGTGTAAGTTGGTTTCCGGTAAATGTTAAATGCCAGATGATTATTTCTTACGACGTGATAGTGTTATGTCTAAATAATTAAGCGAGTTATTATTCTCCATTCTGATAGTGAATTTAATATTCTGATGTAAACTGTTGAGAAAAAAAAAAAAAAAAAAAAAAAAGCAGAGTCACCTCCGTACAGTCCATGAAGGCCCTTGGAGGAGTGGAAGGTAAAGGCTTCCACCACTGTTAACCTCGGCACGTGATGGGGTAGAGTGGTTAGCTCTACGCCCGGCTGCCTTTGCCCCCAGGAATTAACCTGGTACTCACTTGTGGTGTAGGCTGAGTGAACCTCAGGGCCATATGCATCTCCGGAAGTGGAAATCTCGTTTCTTAAATTTTACGACTTCCTGACGGGGATTCGAACCCATGTCCTTTCGGGCAAACCGAGCACGCCTTTACCGCCTCGGCCAAGCAGCCCCTAAACTGTTGAGTAGTTCTAAAAATTTCATTTTCTTCATTAACGTTGCTATCTATGATGGCTAGCACATCGTTGACATAACGTGACCAGTATTTTATAGCTTTGATCATATCTATGATGTTTGTGTGTTCTAAGTGGTCCATATATATGTTCACCAAAATACTCGAGGACGGTACTCCCATAGGTAAACCTGTCTGTTGGTAGATTTTATTCTCAAAAATGAAATAATTATTACCTAAAGAGAATTTTAATAGGCCTATGAACTCGTCTATTTCGCCAGTGCTTAATTTACTGAATTTGGTTAAATTAT
This sequence comes from Anabrus simplex, assembly GCF_040414725.1. Taxonomy (NCBI): domain Eukaryota; kingdom Metazoa; phylum Arthropoda; class Insecta; order Orthoptera; family Tettigoniidae; genus Anabrus; species Anabrus simplex. Next base: position 951,745,258 of record NC_090266.1, on the reverse strand, counting down.
TCCATATGAAATTTATAGTGGTTTTAACAGTGATATTAGCATGCATATTGACGACATCAAATGAAAGGATCTTGTGGTGTTCTGGGTACCTTTGTATGTTTTATTCTTTTGCAAAATTCTATGGACCGAGCTCGATAGCTGCAGTCACTTAAGTGCGGCCAGTATCCAGTATCCGGGAGATAGTGGGTTCGAACCCCACTGTCGGCAGCACTGAAGATGGTTTTCCGTGGTTTCCCATTTTCATACCAGGCAAATGCTGGGGTGTACCTTAACTCTTTCCGGTCTAACTGCTCCTCGCAGCTGCCGAAATTACGTTCAGGCCGCGCTGCGGGCATAGCCCGTAGTAAGGTTTGACAATTCACTAAACATCGAGACCGAACTATGCACACTTTCTGGTGGTTACATCGTGTTTCTTCATGTATTAGTTACAAGAGTATGTGAGCAGATAGCAGTATTATATGTCTAAGTCAGAGAATTTATTATATTTTCAATCAGCATGCATCAGTAGATGTTGTCACTCAGTGAGCTATAAGACATGGCTTCTCGCAGCAAACATGTGCTTGACAGAAGTGATATTTTCAATATTTTATGATATATTATAAGTTTATGCGCAAATTAACATGTTATTGACATATGAATTTGAAACAACTTCTTACATTTCATTATGATTGGAGTTCGTTTTACAGCCTAGCGCATGTTCCCGCGTATTTCATATTTGCGTGAATACGTAAGATTGTCTACATATTAGTAAAGTTGTCTGTTTAGAAGACTGTATTTTCTCTTTCTCAGAAGTCTTTTGTGGTAAATGGAACAATAATTTAACATTTGAGTAACTTTTGGCAATATTTATCAATTAAAATAAAATTTCATAAGAGCTGCCATTATCATTATTGTAATTATTACTATTATTGTTGAAAAATTATTATTTTTATATCTTACTCATTATTATTGTTGTTTTATAATTGTAATGCACATTTGATATTAGCAAAATAGGGTAAATATAGCAGTATTTCAGAGAAGTGTACTTGCTTAGTTATCCGTCAGACCTTTCTTCCATTCGCAAAACATGGTATAATATATAAACAATTTTAAAACCTCAAGTGATAGTTGACATGATACAAAGAGCATTTTTCAAAACTAGATGCTCAAACAAGCACAAAGAAAAAATAATCATGCAAATATTTCCTACAGGTACAGAGATATAATGTTTTAAAAATCCTTGAAAATGCCCAGTTCAGGACGTTTTTTAGGTATATTAAGGCCCAGACTGGAATGGGTTAATTAAGGCCACGGCCGCTTCCTTCCTAGTCCTAGCCCTTTCCTGTCCCATCGTCGCTGTAAGACCTATCTGTTTCGGTGCGACATAAAGCCAATAGCAAAAAAAAAATGTTCTATGGAGTTATGGAGTTCTTTATCTTTGAGTTTGCTTGGTAGTGATAATGTTACTAAAGAAATTTTGAATAAATTGAGATAGTTTGTACTTTGGGCTTCCCCTAAAATTGATAATACTGGTAGGTCGTATAGGGGTGTTAGCCTTATTAATTTTTGGTAACAATATCGCTACGGATAACATAGGGTTCATGGCAGTGAGTTTTGTCTTTTCAAATTCGTTGAAAAGGAAAGTAGTATTATTGACTATTGATTTTAATTCTTTTTGCAAGTTGTTTAAGGTATTCTTTTTGATTACATCATATTTGTTTTCTGCAAAAAATGAATGCGTTTTTATTAATATAATCTTTCCTCTCCGTGATTATTATTGCAGTCCCTTTATCAGATTTAGTTGCTATTGGGTCATTAACCTGGAACTTTTCTTTGAGATTTTTAATCTTCTTATTAATGGATCGGTCTGTGTTATGATTAAATACTTGTTTATGATAAGATAAAAGTTTGTTTTTCATAATGTATTTTAGTCTTCCTGTTTATCTAAGGGTAATTTGTTGACTGCCATTTCTGTTTCTACTAAAGTGGTCAGTAAATTATCATTTTGGATGTAGTGGGTCAATTATGTTTGGGTCCACTGTTCAGAATTTCTAGGTCAACTTTGCTAAGACTTACTTTACTCTAGTTCATAACTGGTGGATGAAAACACGTCGATTTGATGTTGGTTTCAGTTGTGTTGGTTATATTGACAAAGTTGTGTTGTTTTTTTTTTTTTTTTAGGTTATGAGCGAGTTCCATTCTTTGTCTAATGTATTTTGTTTACTAAATAGTGTGTGATGTGTTTTTGTAGTGAATTCCATTCTAATGGGGCTAAAAGTGTGGTAATTTCCAAGTGGGCCTCGTAAAGTCTGTTGTTCAAAATTGACTTTTTCTTATGTAAAAAATTGATCTCCTCCCTTATCCAAATCTTATCTGTCTTTAATTGAGTGAATCTAGTTCTTATAGTGTTCCTGTGCTTCTTTTGAGTAAATTTTAGAAACTTAGGTGTCACATCATTTTTAAAGCATCTCTTAAGAAAGGTTATGTCTTCACCTATTTTCGCTAATTTCACTTTCGTATTAAGGTAGAAGCTACCTTTCTTTCTTGCCTGGATGGCATTCCCATTACAGACAGTGAATCTCATTGTTGAATCCGTATATACGGTTGAAATTCTTACGAAATTGTACAAAAATTATTTTAATCCTCCTAGTCAATACCGGTACTATATATTTTTTACATCCAATTGAGACGAAAGTTCACACATAAATAGACATGTTTCGACCCGGCATTGGGTCATCGTCAGTAAGACATATATGATGTATTAAAAAACATAGGAGACACACAAAATGAAATGTTAGTTAAAAAGCTCAAGACTGTTTTAACGATCAACATTTCACAGTTTGTCAACTTTATCATGCTTTTTAAAAACTCTTTAAGTAACATTTCATTTTGTGTGTCCTATGTTTTTAATACATCATACATGTCTTACTGAGGATGACCCAATGCCGGGTCGAAACCTGTCTATTTGTGTGTGAACTTTCATCTTAATTGGACGTAAAAAAAAAAAAATAGTATTCAGTAGGAGGATTAAAATAGTTTTTGTACAATTTTGAAAGAATTTCAACCGTCCATACGGATTCAACAATAGAAGCATTTTATTTTTTTCAGTTTTTATAACATGAATCTAGGGCATGTCTTTTATGCCAGGAAAAAAATTGTGAAGAAAACATAATAAACATTTGAAAAATAAATGTGACCTCAAATGTTAAGTAACCAATAGCATCAATAGCTATATGGATAGCCTAAAGCAAGCAGTAATGACTACAGTCGATCGATCAAATTTGTGATGTTTTGGTCTCTCTTACTGTTGAATATTCTGTGTTGTTTGGGAATGGCGAGCTTGATCAATTATATTTCATTCGTAGTTTTTCTAATTGCTTAAATCCGATACATGGCTTCAACCACAAAATGTGTGCATAGACAAAATTTCACAACCCAACGGATGACTGTGTTTGTTCACTGTTTAATGATGTGTGCGATAGTTACTACCTTGTAAATTGTAAAAACAGACAGAAAACACTGACTGAATACAGCAAAGTGTGAAATTCACTGAAACTTAATACTCATACGAGTGCTCATTATTATTATTATTATTATTATTATTATTATTATTATTATTATTATTATTATTATTATTATTATTAAAATCGATGACGTAGGCAAGCCTTGTGTAAATGTGTAGTGCATTGTGACACCTTTCAGGCCGTGCCATGTTGAGTTTCTAACCTATCATTCGTGCAAAGGGTTCAAGAGTTTTGAGGCACGACTAGTAGCTTGTAATATCACGTGTGCATAATTTTGGGAATACAGAACAAGATTTGAAATAAAGTGACATCACGTTGTAAGATGAAAATTGTTTGTTGGTTTAGAGATTTCAAGTTTGTGAAGTAAGTATGTATGTGTTAGTCTTGATCCAGCCAATCCCAAGCTGCCATTCATATCGATTTATATCAGTTGAGTGCGATCTCAAAACCTGTCTGCTAACTGTATTGTCTACATCACCACGTGGTTAAGCTACCTTGCTCGGTGTGCATGTTATTCCGTTCGGTTCACGATCTTTTGCATTTTCTTCAGTAATTAGTGTTTTTCATATTGTCGTTTCTGGTCTTTATACCTGTCTGTTTGTCCCCATATCACTAGTCTTGTCCAGGCCCAACCCTAGTCTATCCAGACCAATGAACAGTGGCTCCAACCTGTGGGCTTAATTCCTAAGTAGACAAGTTGGCAGCCTTGTGCACCGCTCGACTACATCCTCAGTGAGAAGGCTGCGAGAAGTGAACAAATTACAGTCGTTCTGTGCGTACATGTATGTGTAATTATAAAAATTGACAAGAGGGTCCACGTTTTGAATACAGTATATCAAGTAAATGATATTACATAAGTCCTGGGACTATTTTCAACCACTTAGTGGCCATCTTCAGCCAAATAAAAATTAAACAGATTATCTGATAACTAAAACATATGTATACCATACAAAGATAACGTTGTAGGAATAATTATAACATTAAAATATATATAACAAAAATTCTTGTCATAATATGATGCCTTTGAGTTGACTTAGGACCTCAGGCAAAGAAGTAAATCTGGAAATGATAGCCAGAATTAGGAACAAAAGAATATACAGAAAAGAAATTAACCTTTCTCGAGTGAAACGTGGATATATCCGGAGCCAATCTGTTGTCCACGAGTGGAGAACGGATATATCCAGGTATAGCTCTTATTCAAAACCAGCGCCGATTTTCACTGTAGTAGTTAAATGCTAGGCTCAAAAGATGGCAGCACCATGCAGACACAGGTTTGATGGTTAACTTATCACCGCTAGAAACCTCTGTGACTTCACAAATAGTTGCAGCCAGCCGTTGATTCTGTTGCATGCACGTGATAATTCGTAGGAGTTTGTGTGTGTTAGTTTTTCTGTTTTTTGTTTGATGCTTTTCACATAATGTCTTGGAAAAGACTACAAACTGATGAATAAATAGTATCTGCTTTGGATGTGATGATCCTATTTCAGATATTAGTTTTTTTGACAGTGAGTGAAAACTGACGAGTGTGAGAGCAAGAATAGCACAAGTGACAGTGTGGCGTCTGACTGCAGCAGTGACTAAAAACCACTCAGGTTGTTACTGCTCTCGCTGCTTCTCTCACCTACAATCCCAAGAACCCTCCTTCTGGCTATCACATATATACTGAAAGGTATTATACAACACCACAATTAGCTGACCAACTCCTATACATCAATATACGAGGGTTGGGGCAAAAGTCACGGCAACTATTTTTTTTCTTGAAGATACCAGTCCGGTTGGAAAATGTGACATATACAGATGAAAGGACAAGGTGTTAACTACATGTGTGGACAATGAATAGCACTGAAATATCGTAACACACTAATTTATTACGGTAGTATACAGGGCAATATGGCCTTCCCGGTGCAAAAGAATGACAACACAGTACACATAAAGTTGATATGACAAACCTGGGCCTAAAGACCCTCAAAGTAGTCCCCTGCTACTTACACCACACGCTGCCAACAATGTGGGAGGCGTTGATTACCATCTGCCTCAGCATTTGCCGCATCATGTGTGAATCGGGTCACCTGTTGGCGCACAGCATTAGCAATGTCCTCTCGTGTTGCAAACCGCCTACCACGTAGTGATTCCTTAATCTTTCAAATGAGATCAAATTCACAGGGCATAATGTCAGGAGAGTGCGGTGGGTGCTCCAATTCTTCCTATCCCCAACGTCGCAGTAGCTGCTCTAAACACTGTGCTTTATGTGGTTTTGCGTTGTCATGCAGTATTATTGCACTCCCCACAAGATCCAGACTTTTCTCCCGAACGCCCCTGTCGCACCAGGAAGTCCCTGTAGTACTGTGCGGTCACTGTTCTGCCGTGTGAAACTTTGAAACCCACCGTGGTTCTGTACGGTATGGTAGGGCATTATTCCGAAAGGCTTCCACTAATTCACTGTGACATTCCGTCGCATTTCTTCCTCGGAGAATGGCTATTTTGATGTAAGCACACTGCTCAACACGGGTTACTTCCATCTCGCATGACACTCACCAGCTGACTGATTTCACAGCCCTCGCTGCGCTACTACCAGCTATCACAGAGCCATCTGTTGTTCTGCATACACACTATGCCTGCAGAACTTCCACACGACACATATACGTTTGTGATTCTTTCACATATCTAGAAGAAAAAAAATAGTTGCCATGACTTTTGCCCCAATCCTCGTACTAACAACAGGTACAGTCATGCCATCCCGTAAGGACATGCCACATCAGCTCCAAAAGAAAAATCTGAGCAAGATGAAACAAGGGGACATAATTCCTTTTTGTAAAGAATCTAAACTTGCTCTGGCATGGAAAAATAAAAGGATAGTTTTCATGTTGAGCACTAGCCACAAAGTGTCGAAGACAGATGTTACATCAGTCCCCTCCAAATACCCAAACAAACCCCCGATACACAAACCCAATATCACGGTAGACTACACGAAACACATCGGTGGTGTGGATCGTAGTGATCACTATATAGCCTCTTACCACTTCATGCGTAGGACAATAAAGTGGTATAGAAAAATGTTCTTCTGGCTCCTTGAGATAAGCATTGTCAACTCATATCTGCTCTATGTAAGGGTGCAGAAAAACTATAACTCCAAACTAATTACACATAGAAAGTTCAGGCAAGGACATGTTGAGTCCCTGGTCCTCGAACGGGTGACCTCGAAGCAAAAAGACGGTTGTACCAAAAGTGGAAAGCCCTCTCTTGGTCCCCAAGAGAACGCCTGAATGGAATACCTCAGTTTATGGCTAGGAGGAAGAAAGGTTCCATAGATTGCGTCATGTGTAAAAAAAAACAAAAAAAAAAACCAGTCTACGCAAGGAAACAGTTTATTATCGCAAAACCTGCATCCAGAAGCCTTTTCTGCATCCCGATAGCTGCTTTGAGGTGTATCACACATCATGACATTTCTAAAAACCCACGAAAGTGTTGTGTGTTGTGAAGAAAAGTTGTATAGTGTATAAATGTAAATGTCATTTTTGCACAAAATGTAAGGACATAAAATAAGAAAATTCAACTTTACAGCCAACAGATGCTGTTCAACCTTCCAGTACAAACAAGTAAGCGTAATACAGCTGTAATATAATTAAATTTAGTGAATGAAAAATACATTCCTCATATTTTAAAATTCAGAAAAAAATATTTGGCTCAGAGCCAAATAAGCATCAGCTTGGGAAGGGTTAAAAAGGAGAAAAATTATTTATGAGACTTGCCTCCAATGTCTGATGTAGAACAAGCACTGACTTGCGGTGGGAAGCAGGCAATGTAAAACAAGGAGTTGATCGAGAGAGGATTGGAGTGGGTAAAGAAGGGAAGGGGGAGAGGGAGGGGGAGAAGAGAAGGGGTGTCTAAGGTGGGGCTGTAGGATGAGAAAAGAATGAGTGCTGCTAAGGGGGGAATTTAAAGAGCTTATAAAAGAAACAATTCTTTTTATCTGAGGCATGATTACAAATGATAGGAATCAAAAGTTCAAATAAAATGTTTGATTTCTCTGAAATATCATTTAGATTAAAGTTAGGATTGAAAAACTGTTGCAGATGGATAAAACAATTTTCTGTAAAGTCAGGTGTTTACAGACTCTATTGTAATAATTGTAACGCATCTTATGTTGGTCAAACGTGTAGGAGCTTCCATACAAGATACTTTGAGCATGTTAACGCCCTGAAATATAACAGATTTTTAGCTATGGGACAGCACATGGGTAATACTAGCCATAAGTTCACTAATATCAACCAAGACATGAAAATTCTCAAAGTTATACAAAAGGCCCCCTTGCTCAATATTACGGAAGAATGTTTTATCCATATGGAACAGTTTTCAATCCTAACTTCAATCTGAATTAAATTTCAGAGAAATGAAACATATTTGACCTTTTAATTCCTATTTTTAGTAATCATGCCTCAGATTAAAAGAATTCTTTCTTCTATAATCTCTGTAAATCCCCCTCTCAGCAGCACTCTTTCTTTCCTCATCCTTTAGCCCCACTTTAGCCCCACTTTAGACACCCCTTCTGTCCTTCTTCCCTCCCTCTCCCCTTCCCACGTCCCTTCTGTACCTCCTCTCTGTATCTACTTCTTTGTTTACATTGCCTGCTTCCCACAGCAAGTCGGTGCTTGTTCCCTATCAACTCTTTTGTTTACATGGCCTGCCTGCTTCCTCCAGCAAGTCAGTGCTTGTTCTACATCAGACATTAGAGTCAAGTCTCATAAATACTTTTTCTCCTTTTTAATTTCTTTTCTGTATATTTATTCATTTCTAATTCTGGCTATCATTTCCAGATTTACTTCTTTGCCTGAGGTCCTAAGTCAACTCAAAGGCATCATGTTATGACAAGATCATAACCTTAATTTTTGTTATATATATTTTAATGTTATAATTATTCTTACAACATTGTCTTTGTATGATATAAGTATGTTTTAGTTATGGCATACACTGTTTAATTTTTATTTGGCTGAAGATAGCTACTAAGTGGCTGAAACTAGTCCCAAGACTTATGTAAATATCATTTACTTGTGTAATGGTTTTAGCGTCCGCCATGCCAACTTGCTCTGGGCTGAGCTCATCACCCATGCCCCACCCCCCTTACGCTCGACCGCGCCAATCGCGAGCCACACTTAAGCGCTGGGCCGGCCCTTCTCTCTTCTATCCGTGGTCGCGCCGCATGGGACGACAGAAATTACTCGACTATTAATCTGGAGTCTTCCATCTCGCGAAGTTCCTGGATCCATCGAGCATCCGGACGATTCTAGAAGGGCCAGCGCAGGTATATAAGAGGAACGACCTGCCTGTATTCAGTGAGAGTTAGATGGAATTAGTTAGTGAGTGAGTGAGTGAGCGAGAGCGTGATTGAGTTTGCTGGTGTGAGTTAGCGAAGAGCGCAGTCTGTGATAGCCTGGGCTGAGATGTCAGCCTGATGGAGTATCTGCCTGTTGGAGCCGAGGACTCGTTCCTGTTTCCCTGATGTCATGTGTGCATGTGTGTCCCTTGAGGCCGGCTGCTGGAGAAGAACCTGGGGTGTTCTGGAGCAACGCGAAGGGAACACTGGGTGCCGAGGTGTGCAGACTGCGAACGGGGTTCGACGGATTGAGTGAACAGTGGATACTATCCCGACCTGCGAGACTGACGTGTAGGCTGTGGACCATGACAGCGCTAACGAGTGTGACTGAGTGGCTGAGTGAGTGTAGTGTAAATACTCTGACACACACTCTCTCTCTCTGTGTGTGTGTCATTGTGGATGGAACATAAGAGGAACTAAGAGAGAGAGAGCGCGAACCGTGTAAGTTGTAAGCTTGGCTATCGTCTGTGTGTGTGTAAATCTGTAATTGTAGTGCTTAGTTAATAAATCTTAGAAATAGCACGCTTCCAGGTTCTGTACTCCTTTATTTATTTACTTATTTACCCAGCCAACACGTTACAACTGGCGTCAGAAGTGGGATAAACTAGTGGATAACCTCTCACGTTAAAACTGGTGTCAGAATAGAGTACCTGGTAGCGTATTTTGTTGTCGGCAGAAATTTCTTTGAGTGAAATGAATTCCGAACAGCTTTAGATTTTTCTAAGCAAGTTTAGTGAGCTTGAAAACAAAATCTTATCTACCTATGGCGAACTTGTTAGTGAACTGAGATCTGAACGGAGTTCTATCCCGGACCAGCTGGAAACGGACTTAAGTGATCAGAAGAGTGAGCAGTTAAAGTCAGGAGACGAAGTGCACTCTCTCGAAACCGAGGTAGACAATGACGAAGTGCGGGACAACAACAAACTGGACAAGAAGCGGTCCGAAGAGATGCTCACGGTTGTGGAGCTCGGAGTTCGAGGCCCAGCGGTGGAAGTAAGTGCCCTGCGTGCGAAAACGATGGCTGTGGAGACGCGAATGAATCCTGCTAGCAGCGACGGCGGCTCCGCTATCGTGAAGTTGGAAACCCAACGGGACGACGGGATTACTTCCAAGAGAACATGCCCGACCCAGTTCAAAACCGGATCGACATCCAAGAAGAGTGCCGAATATCCGATCGCCGGACTACGTATACAGAAGATGACATTACAACGCAGCCCCCAGCCAAGTTCGACCTACGAGGAAGTTGTGGGAGTGCTCGACATGCGGTGCGGTGTCCAGCAACAGAGAGCCACCTACTGAGTCCAGCTGCAGGCAAGGACCCAGCGCACCGATATAACACCGCGGGAATTCGATGCCGAGATCGAGCTACTAGGTGACGTGATTGTGGAAAAGTTATCCCGAGGTGACACCCAAGCTCGAGGCGGCTGACGCCTATGATAAACTATGTGGCGCTGAGATCCGTCCAGGGAGGACGATCAGCAGGAAACAGAACTACGAAGAGACTCTGACGATGGCCCATGGGACAGAGGCAGTGACTGCAATGGAATAGCTGGAGGGATCCCTACTAGGAGACAGAGCACCCATGGAAGACGAAGCGATGACCAACGAACGAGGATGCCACCTAACCAGGACACTTGTTCTGGTACGGAGCTGCGTGCCGGTACGAACATCAAATTCCGCACCCCGAAAGAAAAGGAAATTCAGCAGGGCTAAATCTGGGGCGAGAAAACCAGTCCCCGGCATCGCACCAGAGGACTACGAAGGCGCTCAAGCCCTGAAAGTAGACGCGGGTGTGGACGAAAGGAAAACCACTGAAGTTCCGGCTGCCACGCGAGGACTTGCTGATCGTTATCAACGGGGACGAGGACACCGTCGACCGGACCCAGCGGATCCCCCATGGGAAGGTGGTGGCCAACCAAAGAAACCGTCTTGCAGAGTATCGTGGAGCAGCTCGGGACGAGCAGCCTTAAGGAGGGGGCAATGTAATGGTTATACCGTCCGCAATGCCAACTTGCTACGGGCCGAACTCGTCACCCATCGCCCCACCCCCCCTTACGCTTGACCGTGCCAATCGCGAGCAACACTTAAGCGCTGGGCCGGCCCTTCTCTCTTCTATCCGTGGTCGCGCGCATGGGACTACGGAAATTACTCGACTATCAATCTGGAGTCTTCCATCTTGCGAGGTTCCTGGATTCATAGAGCATCCGGACGATTCTAGAAGGGCCAGCGCAGGTATATAAGAGAGGAACGACCTGCCTGCAGTCAGTGAGAGTTAGATGGAGTTATTGAGTGAGTGAGCGAGAGCGTGATTGAGTTTGCTGGTGTGAGTTAGCGAAGAGCGCAGTCAGTGATAGCTTGGGCTGAGATGTCAACCTGATGGAGTATCTGCCTGTTGGAGCCGAGGACTCATTCCTGTTTCCCTGATGTCGTGTGTTTGTGTGTGTCCCTTGAGGCCGGCTGCTGGAGAAGAACCTGAGGTGTTCTGGAACAATGCGAAGGGAACACTGGGTGCCGACGTGTGGAGACTGCGAACGGGGTTCGACGGATTAAGTGAACAGCAGATACTATCCCGACATGTAGGCTGTGGACGGTGACAGCGCTAACGAGTGTGGCTGAGTGAGTGTAGTGTAAATAATCGATGACTCTCTCTCTCTCTCTCTCTCTGTGTGTGTGTGTGTGTGTGTGTGTGTGTGTGTGTGTGTGTGTGTGTGTGTGTGTGTGTGTGTGTGTGGTGTGTGTGTGTGTGTGTGTGTGTGTGTGTGTGTGTGTGTGTGTGTGTGTGTGTGTGTGTGTGTGTGTGTGTGTTAATAAATCTTAGGAATAGGGCGCTACCATGTTCTGTACTCATTATTTACTTATTTACCCAGCCAGCACGTTACACTTGATATATTGTAAATATTTTTATAATTGCACTTCAGTACGGAACAAAAATGAAATTTATAGCTAATAATTACATGTACGTGTGTTGAAAGTGGGTAACAAGGGCTGGACTATTGATCTTTTCTTCGAATTCTGTCAGCAACAAAGCAGCCTTTCTCTCTCTCTCTCTCTTTTTTAGCAAAGAATCTTCAACTTCCGATGATTCACATTTCTCCTTTAGATTTTGAACATTCGAAGCATGAGGATTCTGTGCAGCATGAAGCATGTTTTTATTAATGAAGACTTTTTCACCTCTACCAAGGCTTTGAAATAGTATCATATATTATTCTTTTTGCTACTAGGAATTCTTGTAGCATGTTCTCTACTATTATTTCTTTATTTACAGGAAAAACACGTTCAAGTGAAGCATTTCCATTAAAAATATTATCATCTTCAGAAATCAAGCCAACTTTTTTGTTTTCATATTTACTGTTGGCAGATGAGAAGTGAAGAGCATGAAGAAACTCTGCAATATTCCACTGGGTTTCTTTTTCTACCACTTTATATGAATTGTGCACAGTATGCAAGCCACAAGATCCGATGTTCACCAAAATAGGAGTATCTGGATCATCATTTAATAAATTTTTCATGTCCTGAAGGAACTTTTTATAAACATTTGTATCAGGATTGAAACAACAAACTGCAGGATCCATTTGACCCATCTGAGAAATTTTATTCAGTGACTCGTCAAAACCAACGGTGAAATGTGTGCACTTACTACGCGTCTCATGAACTTGTTTATGAAAATAGGGAACCAAACCATGAGTGATTGTATATGCAGCTTTCATTCTGTGCAATTGAACTTTTGAAGCTATTTCAAAGTCTGGAAACATTAATGGGAACAAACGTACACTAGCTTCACTGGCAAAGCAGTGGAGTCGTATATGACAGTGTTTGTTGTGGTAGCTGTGGCAGGCAGAACACAATTTGTGTTTGTGGCTGGGATATTACCTACAGAATTTAATTTTTTTGGAACTTCACTATTCATATGTTCCTATTTTTTAATAACTAGAAAGGGATAACGAGAACTGGATGAACTTGACATTAGGTTATAAAATTAAATGTACTTCTGGGGCCGGGATGGTGGGTTCCTAGACATCGCAATGAACACATCTCTCCTCTTGACACTCATTGCAAGTAAAATTTCTTTAATTTCTACTTCCTTAGAATGTTAGAAATGGTGTGTAACAAGTGCTGGATTGATTTTTTCCAAGAAAAGAAGAGGAGGTTGATGGCAGAAGCTCGGCAGTCTTTGGTGGCTATAGATGAAGACATTTTCTCACTGAGGCAGTAATGGTAATCATTTTTTAAAATCTTAAAGTGAATTTAATTGCACTAAATTTAACTTCAAGTTGTGAAATTTAATATGCACATTAATTGCACATTTATTTTATGGATGTTAAGTTTTCAAAATGTATTTTAATATTACTGTCATAGCTGGAAACTTCATTTCTAATTTTATTTTTAGGTGTGTGTTAGGGGTAAAATAAAGTTTTTTGTCTGGAAAACAGGAAAATTTCAGGGAATTTTAAAATCTGAATTTGGTAGACATCCTATATGAATTGCACCACTCGAAGAGAACACAACACAAAACACAAAGTTTAATGATCAAAGCTGACTGACAAAAACAAATCCACTTGTCAAAGAGATCATAAAGAAGCATGTAATGCCTGTGGTATTCTAGATACTTACAAGTACTGATTACATTTCAAGGTATAAAAGGAAATTGGTGGTGGTAATTACTGTTGAAGGAGAAGTACAACTGGGCAGCCAACCTCAAGAAAAGGCACTACCTAGAATTGGTTTCAATACAATAGAGCCCCAGTAATGTAAGCTAACCGAGGCCCACTCTTCCTCTATTTACAAAAGTCTTGGATTACATGGAAATAAGAACAAATCAAAGATTAATGCATGAATAAATGTTTAATAAGTATTTTAAAATGTTTAAAATAGAGTGAGTCTACCTGTGTTAAATATGGGTTATCATTGTCAAGTTTAAAAAGAGAGACAAAAATAAATTTTAAAGAATAAGTTCAGAGTCCTTTGTTCAAATATAGTCTCATTTTGGAGCAGATATATTGCACCATTTTCTAAGAAGCATTATGTCAGATGGTGTTGCTTCGAATCTCTTGCTACTTGACATACTGCAATACAGTGTCCAGCTCTGCCAGACACTGGTTGTGGGTTATCATCATGACTAGGATTTTTATGTAATATCAAGGTGTGAAATATGTACCTATTTGTGTAACAAGAGTAGGCAAATTATGTATTGAAGTATGTTATATCAGAAAAATAATATCTAGGCCTAATATTGAAAACAGGCAGATTTATTTCAGGTTTTTAGAAAATTCTTATTTTATACCAGATATTAACTTTTCAATTGAATGGGTGAGATTAAAAAGGAAAGGATTCCATTTTTTTGTCAAATAAAACTGAGATAACCATTATGTAGCTTATGCGCTGTTGCATCAAAAAGTGGAAAGAAGGAAAAGAATCGGCAAATTTCTACGGCGCTATTGGAGGTTGAAGTTCTGAGTGAGCTTTAACCTTAGTCAAGCATTGCGCGTCTTTATCCGGAACCCGTCTACTCCTGCGCGAGCGATAGTCGTGTTTATCCAGAATTTTGAGATGCGTGCTTTTACCACCGTATGTTTCCTCTTAGGGTTGAAATATTAGCCGATAGATGCCAGGAGTTTATAGACAGGGCCTTTATTTGGGCTAAACACAGGGATTTAGAATTTAAAGAAAGGTGTTTGTTCTGAAGCTCAGTTTTCATGCTGTTGTACTTCATATAAATTTGTTGCCATTATGAAAGTCCGTGTTTTGCCTTTTCTAGATGTTATGTCGCGGAAATATATTCAAAACAACAGTGGAATAGAGTTGCAATTATTAAATAGTGATGATTAATACCCGGAAATGAGTGATAATGAGTGGGAAAGCAAGAAAAGTGAAATCGTTGCAAGGGAATGCGAAAATAACCTAAGTGACACAGCAGTCACAGATGATGAAAAAAGGGTTCTGTGGCCTGTGTTGTCGGTGAGGCCCAAAAAGTAAGAAGAGAGACTATTTATTATTGTACAATTTGCACAGCAAAGCCATTCTTACACCTTGATTCATGCTTTGAAACGTATCACAAAAGTGAAAGTTTTTAAATTGTCAGGGAAGACTCTACATCATGTGTATAAAATTATCATAATACTAGTTAGATTGTTACTGTATATGTTTATTAACAAATTTGCCAGTTTAATATTTATAGCAGTAGTCATAGTGAATTATGAAGTAGGGCTGAAAGTGAATTACAGCTCAGTTGTTTAGTGATCTTAATCGAGACTACTTTTTGTTGTGACTTGTGCTATTTTTGCACTAAAACCAGCAGTTAAGGATTTATTTTTTTCAATATTATATGGATAGCTACAAGCTGACCTCCTGAAATCAGGTATGAATGACTTAATAAACCTTAAGAGTACTTACATATTTGCATTTTCATGTGTGTTAAGAATAAAAAATATTTTTACAAAATCAAATTACGCTCACAAGCAAAATCTTTTCCACTTGGGAAGGGTTAACTCTGCTTGTAACCAGTTTGCCTTTGTAACGGTAGGAAAATATAGAAGCAATAAAAGGTAGCCCCTTTATTTTGTATTCACACAGTATTAAATGAAAAAATAAGGACTGCAATAAAAAAAAAGGGGGAGGCCTGCTCTTTTTAAGATGATGTCTAAGAGTTTACTCAAGGCTTGAAAGAATCATTCAAAATAAGGGCAAACATCTGACTTTCAAAATAGAGGAATCAGGGTATGTTGCAGCTAAGGACTTCATTGATGACCTGCTTACCGGATGCTTTGGACTGTTTAGAGGAGGAAATCTGAACCTTCCTTGCAAAATACATGTGGCAGAAAAGTTCCCATTAAGAAAAAACTAGATGATATTGTGAAGGTTAGCACTACATACCTGATTAGTACAAACAGTTTTATGAGAATATTTTTGTTTGAACGGTAGGTATATATTCGTCCCCCAGAGAGCAGCACTCATCAGACAGTGGTTATGCTACATCCTCCATGGAACGGAAGGCTAGGTAATGCTACTCACTGGCGTGGTGAGAGTGACGGGACAGTACTAGCGTGGGTAAAGATGTGTTGAAATTGGTCGTGGCAGTGTGCTACAACATGGACCACAGCATCCTATTTTTATATATTTTGTACAGTGTAATTAATGTAATTAATAACTTAGTAGTGAAATGTACATTCTATTGGCCTTCCATTTGCACATAATGAAGTACATTTATGTGAACTGTGGGAAGAGCTAGGCCCCGTGTGATATGTTTAATCAACTCGAACATGAGACAAAACATTTTGGTCCTCCAGTGCCCGATGATTCAGTGGCAATATTACTGTATATCTGCTATAACCTGCACAAATTAGTGGTGACAGTTCTTTTATGTGTGTTTTTGTGAAATCTACAAGTGTGTTTGTATTGCTGCCAAGCCTACAACCACCCACGAGTGACTATTGTTTTGTGAAGTGCAAACAAGTAAATTCAACTAACCTACCTTAATCATTAATTCTAAACTTTGAGATTGAAGCGTGTCGCTGCCATCGTAACTACAGCGCTGGCTGAATACAGTCTTGCCAACACAGTTGGTGAAGGTTCCAAGGAAGCAGTCCAGACTGTAGCAGTAGTTCATAGGTGACTACCAGAGTGCAGCCCAGCTGCTCAGAGCTCTTTGGTCTTCAGCCCTTCTGTGGAAGGATACATTCTCTGATCTGTAAGTACTCTGGCATTCCCAGTCCTTATCTTATATTCCGTTATTACTTGTTATCCTTCACCATGGATCCTGTTCAGCGAAAAGGTCTGATAGAGAAGAGAGCAGTTACTAAGTTTTGAATAAAGCGTATAGCTAGTTTTGTCAGTGCATTTAATGATGGGTCTAATATGAATGATATTCGAGTTAGGCAAAGGTTGCTGTGTTCAGGTAAGGATGATACAACGATGTTCAAACCCAGTTAGAGATTAATGATACCGAAGAAATCCATGATGCAGACAGGGAATCCATTGAAGAACTTACCTTAGAAATAGGATCAAAGATGGAAACTCCATTGGAACCAAAGTTGAGCATACCTCCCCTTCAGTGGCTAATTCTTCAAATACTGTTAGCGTGCATGAAATAAGACTCCCTACAATTTCATTGCCAAAATTTACAGGAATTATTTCTGAATTTGTTCACTTTTGGAATACCTTCCAATGCTTTGCAATTAATCATGCATACAGAGGTACTATTACTTACTGTCATGCTAATTGGGAGAACCTCATCAATTATTTGAAAGCTTGCCTCTCACTGAAAGTAATTTCAAGGTAGCCTGGGAATTAATCTTTCAGAATTATAATAATCCCAGACTGATTGCAGACTTACACATTAAGCAACTGCTAGATCTTCCATCAGTGAAAATAGAATCAGCTAAGGATTTAAGAGTATTATTAAATGAACTTCTGAGCAACCTGAACACTATCGAAGTATTGGAGATAGACGTGCATCTGCATGAGGTTTTGTTATCTCACTTAGTGATGGATCAAATCAGCCTCAATCTTAGAAAACAGTGAGAAGCTAAAGCCTCAGATAAGAAGTTCCTCCACTTGATGGATTTAGTAGCATTCTTGGACAATAGTTGTCAAACTCTGGAATTAATCAATCCTGAAAAACACCAAAGCGACAAGGAACAGGTGGTACCCAAACATGGTAGTGATAAGGATAGTAAGAAGTCCTTTGTCACAACAGCAGCTCATTTTGAGTTTTGTAAAGCTTCTCACACCGTAACAAAATGCCCTAGGTTTTGCAGCACCAGAATTGGAAATAAGATATATTTCTCCAAGAAGTGTAAACTTTGCTTTAACTGTCTGGGTGCTAATCACACTTTGAAGGAGTGAAGTTCAGGAAATTGTCAAATCTGCAATAATGGACATCATACTCTCTTGCACAGGGAGCAGAGTACTTACAATACTTCCACTGCATCAGAAACCAACCAGACTCAGCAGCAAACCTACTGTGCTGTGAAGATCAACTATAAGCATGTAGAAGTTCTATTGTCAACAGCTCTGGTAGTGGTTACAGGCAAATGAGGGAATGGGCATCAATGTCGAGCTCTACTTGATATTAATGCATTTCAAATGCATTTTATGTCCAGGCATTTGGCAGATCTCATGGGGATTGAATTGAGTTAGCACTCGATACCTATAAAGGGAATTAGTGATGTTAAGGCAATCGAATCATCACATATTTGTCAAATTCAAGTTACATCCAGGGTCACAGACTACAGGACTACTCCCGTCTGTACTGTACTTCCTCGCATAATTGGTCAGCTCCCTACAGCACAGTTTGATGCGTCTGACTGGCAGGTACCACAAGAGATGCTCTTGGCAGATCTTCAGTTTAGCACACCAGGTGAAGTTGATTTATTACTGGGATCTTCTGTATTTTTGACATACTGTGCCATGGTCAACTGAAGAGAAAATCATCCCACAATACAGGGCACTGAGTTTGGCTGGATCTTATCAGGCAAGATACCACAACACTCTCCAAGGTCTGCAAGCAGTTTGCAGTAACAAACTGCATACACAAGAAGAATGGTTCTGGAAACAAGAGGAAATCAGAAGGAAGAAAGTCAGTGCAAAGAACACTTTGTGAACAACACTACTAGGGATGACACTGGGAGATATGTTGTAGGACACATCATGAAAAACTTACTGATTCATTTAGATATACTACTTGTCATCTCAGTCAAATTGAACAGAGATTACATTCCCAACCAGACTTAAAGGACTATGTCAAAATATGCAAATCTTCATCACATGGAACTTGCGATAAGGCAACCCAACAAGCCAACTTATTACCTACCTCATCATGCAGTAGTCAAGCAGTCCAGGACTACCACTGAGTTCAGAGTAGTTTTCAATGCCGCTGCTAAGACTACTGGTAACTACTCACAGAATGATATCTTGATGGTTGGATCTACGGTGCAAGAAGTCTTGTATTCTATCATCTTGCAATTTAGAACACACAAATATGCTTTCACTGCAGATGTAACAAAAATGTAAAGGCAGATTCTAGTTCATACTTATGGCCAGGATCTGCAGCATATTTATGGCATTCATCACCCAATGAACCTATCCAGATTTATTGACTTACCATTGTCATGTATGGTACCTCAGCAGCACCTTTCTTAGTCACGAGATGCCTGGTACAACTTGCCAACGATGGTGCACTGAAATATCCATGAGCGTCAGAGACATTACGAAGAGACTTGTATATTGATGATGTTCTGAGTGGAGTAGATACCATTGAAGATGTACTCTGTCTGCAACTAGAGTGATCCAACTACTCAGCAGCTCAGGCTTTCTGCTTCGAAAATGGTGTGCTAACCATTCCACTCTCAGAGTGATACCAAGAATCACAACTGCCCTGGAGTCTGGATAACAAGGAAGAGGGTACCATCAAGGCCTTGGGACTATCATGGCATCCTCTAAAGGATACCTTCCAGTTTGTAGCTACCAGTCACGTCCAGAACAGCACATCCTGAACAAAATGGAGTGTGGTACCCTGCATTGCATCCACTTTCGATCCCTTAAAACTCTTAGGTCCAGTATTCATAAGGTGTTTCATTTTCTTGTAGCACTTACGGCAAGTGAAAGTAGACTGGGATCATAGTTTGCCTCCTGGGCTATTAACTACTTGGGAACAACTTCAGGTATATTTGCCATCACTCAATGATATTTCACATCTCTCGAAGAGTGACGGAATATGGGGAAATTAAACAATGTGAATTACACGGTTTCTCCGATGCTTCAGAAAGGGCCTTTGAAGCATCTGTCCACCTGCGGAGTATAAATGTCAAGAATAATGTAGCAATAATGTCGTTAAGCTCCAAATCCAGAGTAGCACCACTGAAGCAGATTTCCCTCCCTAGACTTGAACTATGTGGTGCATTACTCCTTATAAAACTAATTACAATCTACTTTAACATCACACCAACACAGATAGGTCTTACGGGGATGACAGGAGAGGAAAGATCTAGGAGTGGGAAGGAAGCGTCCATGGCCTTATTTAAGGTACAGCCCTAGCATTTATTTACCTGGTGTGAAAATGGGAAACCACGGAAAGCCATCTTCAGGGCTGCCAACAGTCGGGTTCAAACCCACTATCTCCAGGATGCCAGCTCACAGCTGCGCGGCCCTAACCGCACGACCAACTCGCCCGGTATAAAACTAGTTGATAGGGTTACATTCGCACTTAACCTCAATATTAAACAAAACTACTATCGGACAGATTTTACAATAATTCTAGCTTGGCTTGCAGGAGAGCCCGCATCGTGGAAAATATTTGTTGGTAAACGAGTATCTGAGATACAACAGCTGGCATCTGTGGAATTATGGAAACGTGATGTCACAGGACAATCCAGCTGACATCATTTCGAGGGGAATTAAACCACATCTTCAAGCCAACGAGTTACGGTGGGCGGGGCCGTCCTGGCTCTACCAGCCTCAGTCAGCCTGGCCTGTCAGCGAAATGAAGAAAACTCACTGATGTACCAGTACAACGAAAACCATCTGTTTGTTTACTTGTTGTCAGTCATTTCCTTGAAGACTTAGTCCACCGCTTTTCATCTTGGCCATGGCTGGTGAGAGTTGTGGTCTTCATACTGAGGTACATGAACAACTTCAGACTTCCTCCCTCAAGGAGACAGGTCTGACTGAAGTTGAACTTCAAGAGGCATCGCACATGATTATCCGTACTGCTCAAGGATGAGAATATGGCAAGGAGCTTCAAGATCTGAGAGTGGGAGACCGGTCGCAAAGGACAGCAAGTTGAAGTGTCGTCATCCTTTCGTAGATGCAAACCAGATGCTAAGGGTGGGTGGCAGATTGGAACAATCTCGAACTCCATACAGCCAGAAACATCCCATCATCCTACCCCCTAATCATCATGTGACCATGTTGTTAGTAATGTGTGAGCACATGTGACTTCTGCATGCTAGAGCCCAACTTCTGCTTGCAAACGTTAGAGAACAATATTAAATACATAATGATAAGTATGTCATTAGGCACATAATGCACAAGTATGTTCCTTGTTACCAGTTGAAGGCAAGTACATCAACTCAACTCATGGGCCAGCTCCCACACCACAGGGTAGAACCCATCAAACCATTTTTGAACTGTGGAGTTGACCGCGGGGGTCCATTCTACATTAAGCAAGGGACACGTAAGAGCAAAGCAAAGGTAAAATGTTATATTGCACTATTTGTCTGTATGACAACCAAGGCTATCCATCGTGAACTTCTCTCTGATCTGTCTGCTGATGTGTTCCTGTCTGCTCTACATAGATTTACATCGCATGGGGGTATCTGCCGGAACATGTACAGTGACAACGGAAGTACATTCATGGGAGCAAGAAACAAGCTACAGGAGCATCGCACCTCTTCAGATCTCAACTACATCAAAGGAAAGTTGATGATTTTACATCTAAGTGTGGAATACAGTGGCATTTTATTCCACCCCATGCCCCTCATTTTGGTGGGCTGTGTGAGGCAGGCATAAAGTCTACTAAGTCCCATTTGAAGAAGGTTGCAGGAAATCTTGTGGCTAAACTTTGAAGAACTCTCCACATTATTGGTCCAGATTGAGGCATGCCTGAATTTGAGACAGATAACTAGACTCTGATAAGCCTGATGATTATCCATTCCTGACTCCCAGCCACTTGCCTAATTGGACAACCTCACATAACCATTCCAGAGCCAGACTTACTTGCAGTTTCAGGTTCTGTCCAGGTGGCAGCTACTACAACATTGCAGGCAGTACATCTGGAAGTGGTGATCAAGGGACCACCTGTCTCAACTCCAGCAGCAGATCAAGTGGTCATTGGGGACAACCTTCAACCTGGAACTCTGGTTCTCCTGAAGGAAGACAACTCTCTACATCTTATGTGGCAGATAGGAATTGTGGTATATACGCAAGCTGGGACTGATGGCTTGGTGCTAGTTGCTACTATTCACACATCCAAAGGGACTTTCTAGTGCCCAGTTACAAAAATTTGTCTCTTTCTGGCGATGTTGAAACTGTAGAAAATGTGTAACCATTAATGTGCTAACCTTTTCTTACATTTGACATTTTTCAGTGTGACTGTGCTAATTTGTTGTTGTTTAATAATTTTATGTTTGTAATTTATGTATAAATTAGGTGGGCTGTATGTTTAAACGTTAAGTATATGTTGTCCCCCAGAGGGCAGTACTCATCAGACAGTGGTTATACTACATCCTCCTTGGAAGGGGAGGCTAGGTAATGCTATTCACCGGCGTGGTGAGAGTGATGAGACAGTACTAGCATAGGTAAAGATGTGTTGAGGTTGCTTGTGGCAATGTGCTACAACTTGGACCAGTGTGTCCTATTTATATATACAGTAGATCCTCGATAATTCGAAATTGGTTAATTCAAAATCCCATCTAATTCAAAGAAGCTCTCGTTCCCAGAAACATAAGGTACAGTTTTACATGTTATTTAAATTGTTTAATTCGAAATACGGATAATTTGAAGAACAATGTCTGTCCCATTACCGAAAATCAGACTTTTAATTCAAAACTGCCTTTACATTAAAAAATAGTATTTTACACAGTTAAATTCAAAATTTATCTGCACCATGATAGAACTCGTCTTCTCCGGAACATGCAGGGGTAGCTTTCCGCCCTTTCACTCACTTCGGTGAGTCTACAGTGTGCTTCATATCTGCTAAGTTGGAGTCAAATCATAATTCTTTTGTATTCAGCATTTTAAGGAACACCGCAATATCACACAGCAGGCAGTGTGCGGAGAAGCAGAATCCGGGAACACTTGTGATGCCGACAGTTGGTGAAAAATTGTGGCTGATGTAATCAATTCGTACGCACCGAACAATTATTGTCAGTGCCGATGAAACTGCACTTTTTTTTTAATGCCGAGCCCAAACGGATTTTATGCTTTTAAAGGGGAGAAGTGTCAGATAAATGTCGAGTTGTTGTTCAGATTATTTGTTTTGAAGCATAATATCTCGTTACCTTTTTTGGATCATGCAGGAAATTTATTTAGAGCAATATTCCCCAACTCTAAAAGAATGCAGAAATATATTTGTGCAAGAAGTAAAACCTCTGGTTTAGTTCAGTACACAGCATCTGGGAGATAAAAGGAAATATGTGAGATTTTGCAAAAAAAACTTATTTTTCTTTGGCTTCTGATAGTAGTACATATTCAAATGCAGTTAAACTTTAATGCTCATATTGGCCAAATATCAGCTCTTCTGCTGTCATTGTTAGTGAGTACTGACAATACAGGTGAGAGAATTTTCTCTGTTATCAATTGTGTTGTCTTCTCTGGCCATTCCGTGGGAATAATCACATTTCT
This sequence comes from Anabrus simplex, assembly GCF_040414725.1. Lineage (NCBI taxonomy): Eukaryota > Metazoa > Arthropoda > Insecta > Orthoptera > Tettigoniidae > Anabrus > Anabrus simplex. The sequence goes on along the minus strand of NC_090266.1, from coordinate 951,722,047 downwards.
TTTTCTTCTGACAATGCATATACATTGATTGGGGGCAAAGAAAGATGTTGCCAAATTCGTGCAGGACAGGCATTCCTCTGTTCATATTTCAGGTTGATCATGTCATCTCATCCCTCTGTGCACAGAAAGCAGCAGCCTAATTACCAGTAAATATAGAGAACTTTTTGGTTCAGTTATATTAGTATCTTGGTAAGAGTTCTAAGAGGGAAAACGCTTTGAAAGTTTACCAGGCAATTTGTGGCACAGAGCACAGAGAGTCACAAACTTTTGAAACATGTCGGTAAAGGTTGGCTCTCGCTTCTTCAGTCTATTAATCGAGTTCTTGAGTAGTGGGAAGCTTTCACACTCATATTTTGTAGTGAGCCCTACCATAAAAATGAGAGCAACAAGCAGTTTGGAACTGTAAAATCTTTCTTGCAGGACCTGCATACAAAACTATTTTGCTGGGTTTTTTTTTTTTTTTCTTTTCTTCAAAGTACACTTTATGCCTTTAACTCAGATAACACCCGCCTGCAGAAAAAAAAGTTCTCTCCGGCGAAAGGTTGAAGAGGTGATTTACCCTAATTTAGGTTTGCTGATTTCAAATGTGCAAACCATTTTGGCGTATCACGTACAGTTTTTTTGCTATTTAATATCAAAATTTGATATATTGTTGTGATTTTGATAGAAAACACCCTAATAGAGAATATATGTAATTTTAATGGGACGATCAAATTGCAACGAATATACAAAAAAATAACATGTTCATTGCTAGAATGTATGAATCTCACTACAAGAACACTATTGTTTGCTGCACTTTAATGCGAATGAACGCTGTGTTGATTTGCGTTTGTGTTCCTCAGGTAATGTTATCTTGCACTAGACACCAACAGTAATCTGACATCATGGAGACGTCTCATCGCCCCTGATACCTCCATTCCATTTCTTTTAGATCCTGATGGAACCGCTCACCATGTTCCTTGCTGAATGCTCTTAAATAATCCAGATGACTGTGCAGGAAATGTCATTTTAAGCTCATGCAGCAACCCAATTTCTGGAAGTTGTACAGCACGGTTTCCACAATCCATTGGTAGTTGAAATCTTTAACATTACCCAGGAATTTGCTAAAAACATCCTTGAATGATTCCCATGCCTGAAGCTGTGTTTCGTTCATAGTCGTACTGAATGTTGGATCCTTCATAAGCTTACAATGAATCAATAACAGTAAATTTCCACCTTTTTGATACTTACAGTATGTATATATATATATATATATATTATTATAGGATTTGATACGGGAAATGAAGCTGATTCCTTGCAATCCTTCATAAGCTTCTGAATTTGGGGGCCGTCAAAAACACCTTCCTTAATTTTGACATCCGACAGTCCTAGAAATTTCTGACAGAGGTACCGAAAGCAGGGACTGCCTCTATCCAAACTCTTCACGTACTGCTTCATAATTCCAAATTTAATATGTAAAAGGGGCAGTAGCACACTTTGAGGATCAATTAATGGACGATTTACAATATGTTTTGTTTTTTTCTCCAGACACGAACTGTTTCCTCTTGGGCCACTCAGACACTAACCAGTGACGATCCCTGTCCCGAGAGTCCCACTCGCACAGAAAACATGGGAACTTTGTATATCCTTGCTTCCCTAATACGATACTGCACACTTTTAAATCACAGCACAGTAACCATCTGTGTTCATTGTAGTTCAGTTTCTGCAACACCATAGATAAATTGTGATAGTTTTCACAAAGAGATGTTGAATGGGCGACTGGCACTGAAGCAAGTTTATTTCCATTTTGCAGAAGAACACCTTTGAGACTTCTTTTATTGGTATCAATAGACGCCAGTCCTTTGCTTAGTAAATAGTTCCAAGACAACTAATCAAGCCAGGTATATCACAGCAAAACAAAAGTTCATCTTCGTGAATAAAAAACTGCCGGAATTCTTCCTCCTGATTTCTGTAACAATATGAATTTGTCCCAGGAAGTAAAAAATTTCTCTTTTAATCTTGATCGTAAAAGGTCACGCTTTTCTTTAGTGAGGCCTAGGTTACACACCAAACCATTTAAGTCACACTGATTATAAAGACATGGAATTTTATCCTCAACATTCAGTACAAAGGTATCATAATCGCCATCCTCCGCACTTGAAGATGATGAAGACATGCTCTCTGGTAACTGTATTGATGGTTTTGGGACAGGAATATCGGGTCTATGTGGTACGGGGATTATAGCAGATGGAAGGCAGGGATATACAATGTGCTTTGTTTTTCGTGTTGAACCCGGACACTTGACATACACAAAAATAACATTTGTCAAAATGATTTCTTTGTTCCAGCCAAGCCATTGGGATTCCAAATGGCATTGACGGCAACAACCCGTTGTACCATTGCCGCAGGTTTCCTACGCACATTTTACACACAATATAGGATGCAAAATTATTGTCCTGATCACCTAACTTCATGTTAAAATATACTAAGTCCAGGCTTTTTATAAATGGCGTAATATTTCACTTCTGGCCTTTAATTGTATATACTGGCCACATATATAACAAAAAGTTGGGATTGTTCACACATTTTTGCCTCCGAATATCACTGCCACTTCCCATTTTAACACAAACTAACTCACTTATTCACTCAATTGACTTCAAGTGCACGTTGTAACTTGTAGACAAAGGCGTGACACACGTTCTCAGATTCTCCTCCCAGACTACGGAGATACGTGATCTTGGCATTTTGACCTTGTCTGACATTGTGCATGTGCAAACTGCAACTGTTCTAATTGTTCTTCCGGTGTTCCAATATGAATACCTACTCCTCTCCAAAACAAAGCACATAAAATATTTTCTCTCAGACATGTCCATACCTGCATTCCATACAACCAATCCAAACCTTGTTTACAACAACGAAGCTCCCTTAACATAAACATGAGATGGACTTCTGGTTTTATTTTTTACATAAGGACACTAAATGTAACATATATCACATACAATTAATTTTGCTGGAAAATCTTCACAGGCTGGTATAATTTATTTCTGAAACCAGATACTCCAGCCTTACATCTTCTTAGAAGAAAATTTAATGATCATCTGTCATCTCAGGGGATGTATGCTTCAGGAAAACCTACATTGAAAAGTAGCTGCTGGGTTCAAAACAAGCTACAAAGACCTTTCTAATTAATCACAGAATTAACAGGTACTATGCTAATTTTATTATCGGACCAAAGGCCAACATGCTAACCATTTAGTCATTAGTTTAAAGGTAAATCAGTAAATTTTGCTTAATTATAAGTGAGACATCGAAAGGCAGCTACTCCATGGAGGAAATGCTTTATTTTACAAGGAAACCATACAGAGTTATTTATTTTATTTATTGGTGACAAAAGGTCCCATGAACCTTTGGCTCATGATAAGGACAGTAGAGTACATACTTTTCTTAAGGTGACACAATAATTACATTTCATATACAATAGATTTTTCAGTAAAGTGACAAGTACATTTTTGGATAACTAAGACATAGTTGGTTTTTTTTTAAAAGCATGTTAGCATCATAGTTTTTCAGAAGTATATTCAGATATTGCATGGCTGTAAGATATTAAATATGGACAATATATTATTGTATTAATTAAAGTTGGTTAGATAGGGATTATATTAAGATATCTGTACAAGAGTAATATTCCTTCAGTTTTTCTTGAAACATACAACGGATTTAGAGTTCTTTATAACAGGAGGCAACACATTATATTCCCTAAACATTGATGATTCTATGCCTTTCACTCCACACTTTACTGAATTAGAGTGAGAGGGATATATCCTTAATGATCCTCTAGTTTCATATATATGATTTTCACTAAAATGGGAGAAGTTAACAGTAGAGAGGGTTAATTTCCTGTCTATGTTATACATACAAGACTGATGATGAAAATGCAATTTGTTTATGGAATGGCAGAATATTTGACTCCGAAAAACTTCATATCTTCCCCAAATGAAGCGTATGTATGTTAGATGTGGGTGGATCATTTCATAATATATGCACTTCAATTGTTGATGAGAGAAATTACTGTATCTTAATCTGTGCTTTATTCCTATCAAAGGGGTAAATTTGCTGATTACATAATCAATATGGCTTTTCCAGGAAAGTGTTAAGTCTAATATTATACCAAGATACTTAGCTGAGTTGACTCTCTCTATGACTTGGTCCTTTAGGGTAACAGTATTAGCTGCTGTGATCTTATGGGCTCTTTTATGAAAGATTAAGTATTTTGTTTTAGTCACATTTATGATCATTTTTTGAGATAAAGCCCAGTCCCATAACTTATTCAAGTCACAATTTGTATCTTCCATAATTTGTGTTTCACTTAGTCCTTTATAAGTTAAGATATCATTGGCATATAATTTACATTTTCCCTTTAGTGTTAAAGATTGTATGTCATTGATATAAATAAAAAATAGAATAGGACCTAGTACTGAGCCCTGTGGTACTCCCACATGTTTGTTTTGAACTTTTAGTATCATTAATTATCACATGTTGTGTTCAGTTTGGTAAATAATTTTGGAACCATTTGTGTGCTATTTTTAACTTGTTCAGAAGTATATTTTTAACTTGTTCAGAAGTATTTTGTGGTCAACCAGGTCAAATGCTTCTTTAAGATCTATGAGTAGCCCTGCTGCTAATTAATTTTCATCTAAGGTCTTTTGGGCATCTATTACTGTATCAAGTATGGAATTATCAGTTCCTCTATTTGGGAGAAACACATATTGATTATTGGAAAAGTAATTCGTTTTACACAGAAAATTTACCCATCTAATTTTTACTACCATTTCTATGAGTTTTCCAATGGCTGATAATATACTAATTGGCCTGTAATTGGATGGATCTGTATTATCTCCTGATTTAAAAATAGGTACAATTCTGGCACGTTAGAGTAATTGGGGTATTTCTCCACTGAGAATTGAACGGTTAATAATTTCCGCATTATATGGCACTAAACTTTCAACACAGGTTTTTAACATGACATTGATTATTTTGTCTTCTGTTAAATTATTTTTATATGTTAGAGAAGTGATAATTTTGAGCACTTCACATTCATCAGTTGGAGACATGAAAATACTATTAGTTTGAATTTCAGCTGTTGTGCTGCCATGAACCTGCCCATCTTCAGGACGACCTTTTCTTATATTTTCAACTATGTTAATGTATAGTTCATTTAGATTATTGCATATATCCTCTGTGTTTGTAATGCTGACATCATTTACCACCAGATGGCTGATCGCATGTTTATGTCCAAGCTTCCTATTTAACAAAACTTCATTGACTATTAACCATGTTTCTTTTTGGTTTTTGCAATTTTGTAATCTATGTTAATAATACATTTTTGTAACTCTCTTTTTAATTTGGTTATTTTATTACTGATTCTTTTATATTCCTCAATTACCTCTGCAGAGGGTTTTTCTTACTTTTGTTTTCGAAAACAGTGAGTCTTTAATGTGAATAGTAATTCTTGGGTAACCCAAGGTTTTAGAAGAATGCCTTTGGGGTTCTTTCTTTTTATTGACCACGAACCTACTACGCCGGCGTAGCAGGGGGAGAGGTGCTCCCACATGGCGTGCCCCAGGTGGCGGATAGAGGGGTCCTAACCGGCTTGCCGGCGGACTTGAGGGAAATAAAATACCTCTCGCGGACCAAACACACAACCCCCTGTGGGTGGGGGACGCAGACAAAGAATACACCCACGGTATCCTCTGACTGTCGTAAGAGGTGACTAAAAGGGGCGACCAAGGGGGGATTGTCTTGGAACCATGAAACTACTTCTGATTAGTACCACCGCGCGGGGAACACCATGGGTCGCTTTTACTTGCGCATAGTACCACTATATTAGGTAGCAATCAATCAATACTGATCTGCATTTAGGGCAGTCGCCCAGGTGGCAGATTCCCTATCTGTTGCTTTCCTAGCCTTTTCCTAAATGATTTCAAAGATATTGGAAATTTATTGAACGTCTCCCTTGGTAAGTTATTCCAATCCCTAACTCCCCTTCCTATAAATCTACTAATGTCATTCCACGCCATCTCTCCGCTGACAGCTCGGAACATACCACTTATGATACAAATTCTTATAATTTTGTTAATTACCACCTATTCAATACAATAAAAACGTAGTACAAAATTACATATTTATTAAGATGTTTATATGGTACATGTTTCGCTCCTTTTTCGTGAGCATCATCAGCCAACAATTATTCACTTAAGGTTGTATAAGATCATGAAACACTTCTTTTGGATTAAGATTATTCCTATAAAACTAATTGACAAATCTTATAATATTTTACAAGTCATATAACAATAAAATTATGTCTTTAAGTTAAAACTTTTTGTCTAAAATCTATCTAAGTCTAACATTTTATTGACGAAACTCATCTGGTGAACATCTTTTAAATTGTTTAAAAATAAAAAATAAAAAACTTTGGATATCTGGCTAATTGTATTGATTCATGTTGCTTAACTTGTATGATTGTCGTTAAAACTTCGTAAACTATATTGACAATTTTCTGCAGTTGATAATTGTCTATGTTATGGACATTTGACTTGTTCTCGTTGCTGGAGTAACATTTATACAAATGTATTGGCATTAATTTTATATTGTCAATAGGATAATATTGTTCGTGAAAAAACTTGTTGATGAAACACTTTCTCGTATGTTCCAATATGGCTTGTTGGTATATCTGTAATGAAAGATAAAAAAATTATATGTTTATGGTTTTGATTATAATTCTGTATAACTTCTTATTGGAAGAATTGTCACTTACTTTTCTTTCTGCTGCATAATTGTTTAGTGTTACTCCTAGCCTCTTGAGAACTACTTGTTGTTCTGTTTGCACTTCTTGTATTATATGAGTGAGTGTGGATGAGTTTACGTTTTGGCGGGGAGTGGGAAGGGGAAGTTACGGTAGGCGGTGCATTGATAGCTGCAGTAGATTGTGGAGGGGATTGTCTAGGAGAAGTAAGGGGAGGAGTTGAGTTTGTTTGCGTCAATAAGCCATTAACTTTTGTCGGATTAAAATGTTTATAGAATTTATTTATATCTGATTTAAGCATTTGTATTAGTTCCGGTAATTGTTCTAAGATGGGGTTCTTTATTTCAATTTCGTCATTTAGGTTTTTATTTTTGTTGTATTGTTGATCTAAATGACTGTATATGTTTTCCAATTCCGTCATTTCTTTTCCTTTTTCTACTCTTCTTAAAATTTTTAAATCCCTTTCAATAGTTGTAAAACTGTGTCCAGTTTCTAGCATGTGTGCACCCATTGCAGAATGTTTCTTGTGTTTGGCTGCATTTACATGTTTGAGATATCTTATCATAAAGCTTCGGCCAGTTTGGCCAACGTACGAAAAATTGCATTCTGTGCACGCAAGCCTATATATTCCAGATCCTTGATATTGATTACTATTTATATTAACTTTATTGTGGTTGAAGAAAATATTTCGGTTCGTGTTTTGGGTTTTGAAGGCAATGTTAATATCTCGTTTTTTGATGGTATTAGTGATTTGGTATATAGCTGGGTTAGTAAATGTAAAAGTTGCAAATTTGGATTTCTTATTTTTATCTGGTATAAGATTAGTGGCCAATTTTATTTTCGCCTTATTAATGATCTTGTTAACCATTTCTATTTTCTAACCGTTATTGAGTGCCAGATCCTTTATGAAATTAAGTTCTTTCTTTAAACTCTTACTTGTTAGTGGAATTTTTAGGGCTCTATAAACCAAACTCAAAAATGCTGCCTGTTTGTGAGAATTGGGGTGGAGTGACTCGTTTTTAATCATTATTGGAGTAAACGTCGGTTTTCTATAAATCTGGAAATCAAATTTATTTCCCGTTCTCTTTACATTTATATCTAGAAAACTTAGCGAATTGTTCCTTTCATCTTCTTTAGTGAATTTTATGTTACTCTCTAATTTTTAAAAAAAATCCAAAATATTATCACTATTGTTCAGTTTACTGTCTATTATAACAAACGTGTCATCCACGTATCTCAGCCAAAGGTTTAGTCCATCTATGTTATTCAAAATTTTAACATGTTCCAAATGATCCTTATAAATGTTAGCTAGTGTACCTGATGCAGGGTCACCCATTCCCAAGCACATTTGATGATATATCTTTTGATTAAATGTGAAGTAATTATTATTTAAAACAAATCTCAGTACATTTATGAATTCTTCTATTTCACACCTACTTAATTTGCTATGATTGAATAAATTTAGTTTGATTATATTAATGGTTTCATTGATCGGTATGCTAGGGTACATGTTACTTATATCATATAAACACATTTTATGATGTGGTTGCAGTTCGAATTTATTAAGATTATCACAGAATTCTATTGAATTATTGATTGTAGAATTATTGTAAAATTTATAGTGCTTTTTAAAAAAATGATGTATAAATTTAGAAGTCTTATACGTTGGGCTATTGAAATTTGAAAATGGCGGACGACACGGAAGCTCGTGTAGAAGATGCTCTACAATACCTAACAGATATCACGGAAACAGGAGGTTATATGAAGAAAGAAAGGAAGGAGGAAATCCTAAAAGCGGTGAGTGTACTGAAAAATTACATCACTGTGCAGAAAAAGGCTCAAAAATCAAAAAACCATGATGACAACATGCCATCAATGGAGGTTAAGGGAACACAAACAGAGAGCTTACAAGAGAAGAACGACAGCTGCGTAGCAGGACAAGTGGCGCCATCTAGCGACCAAGAACGAGAGTTAACAAGAGGCACTCTGCACACGCTGCCACCTACCGGAGAAACGGCAGATGATCTGGACCCCGAGCTACATCAATCACTAGAATACAAAATTACTGAAAAAGTCAACAATCAAATGAGAGCAATGATAGAAGACATCACACACAATATAAAAAATATGATTAAAGAGGAAATGGCAGCTACAAAGCAGCAGAACCCTGTACCACAGGAATTTGTAAGAATAAATAAGAACGACATCATACGAGAGAGAATCAACCACCTCACGGAGGAGAGTAGTGGAAGGGGAAACCACTCCACCCGGAAGCAAGAACAAGAGTAGTATGCAGAAGTACCGCATCAACACCAAGAACAAAATCAGACAACGGATGATGAAGAAGAAGAGGAAAAATGGACAAGACAAACCCACAAAAGGCACAGACGCCCAGAGAGACAGCAACATACCATGAACGGTACAGGAGCGAAGGACGATGACTTACAAGCAGATTAAAGAGCGCAGCATGCATAGCTCCACCAGACTTTCTTGAAGGATATGACGCAGCTATATTCACGGAAACCTTTCTCACAGACCATTGGCAGCACCCGGCTGTATGTGGGAAGACTAAAACAGGAGACAACGAAAGACGCCGTAAAAAGATTCCTAGCCAAAAAGGGAATCGCAGAGAACGTTACTTGCGAAGAGATAGAAACAAGATACAGCACCAAAGCTTTCAAGGTAGGAATACTTTCAACTTCCTTGAAAGTGCAAACAAGAGGGAATTCTGGCCACCAGGAGTAACAGTTAGACGCTACCGTTTTATTCGGTCCTTTCGAAGAGAAACAGGGACATCACTTGAATAAAACAACTTGGAAGCTCTCGGAAATTACAAGACTTGGAAAAAACGATGGGAGAAGAAGGATGAAAATAATGTTATGGAACGTAGAAGGATTAAAGAGCACAGCATGCATAGCTCCACCAGACTTTCTTGAAGGATATGACGCAGCTATATTCACGGAAACCTTTCTCACAGACCATTGGCAGCACCCGGAATACTATAGCATACACCTGCTAGCGAAACAAGGAGAAAGAGGAAGACCCCAAGGAGGAATAACAGTCCTTCTTAAACCGTGGATAACACCAATTGTATCGACATCAGAGCAGAACCACTCCATTCTAATAGAGACAAAATACATCACAATATTAGCAATCTACTTTCAGCCAAATGCTACAGCTATAGATATAATAGACGAATTGGGCTAACAAATAACACAGAGCAAGAAAGACATCCCTCTAGTTATTGCAGGGGATTTAAATTGTCGGTTGGACATACCAAATCACAAAACAAAATTAGTAATAGATTCACTGCAAGAAGAAGGTTTCAACCTGCTAAACGACACCAATGTCCCTACATATATTTGCTTCAACGGCAAGAGCACTATAGACATTGCCCTCATAAGAGGAGAAATAAAAGGGGATATCAATCCACTTTGGTGCGCGTACCACACACCAATAAGAAAACACATTCCAATAAGCATCGACATACAAAGTGAATGGAAGGCAAAGAAAAAATAAGAAATGAGACCACTCTCAAGGAGATTGGATGTTAGAAAAGTGGAAGAATGCCGAGAACAGATGGAACAAATCAAAACACTAATCGACAACTCAAATGTAGAGGAAGCTGTGCATGAACTGGAGAAACTCTTAACACAAGCAGCCAGCCCCAGGAAAGAGCGAACAGCAAAAGCATGGTTCGATCAAGAGTGCTTCCTATTAAGGAAAGAGGTGCTTCAAGCTCTACACCAACTAAAATCGGACATCGAGAATCATACACTCCTTCAGACATACACCGAGAAAAGAAGATGCTACAAAACACTAACACGGGAGAAGAAAACGGCATACAGGGAAGAAGGAAGAAGAAGAATAGTTGAGGAAGCCAGGAGAGACCCATTCATAGCAATCCGCCCTCGAAAGCAGGCACAGACCCACTATATCAGCATGGAGGAATGGACGAGACATTTCAAAGACACCCTCAGCACAGAAGGAAGAGAAGGAACATCGGAAACCAACCAAGTGCATACAACGCATGAGACGGCAGCATGGTCTCCACTTACTACAACTGAGGTTCAAAACATTATTGAATCCACAAAAAAGAAAAAAGCTGCAGGACCGGATATGATATACAGTGAATACCTGAAAGACACAGCTCATCTACTAGCTCCAATTTGGACGAAACTTTACAATAAATGCATAGAAACAGCCAAAATCCCAGATCATTGGGGACAATCAATGGTAAAGGTAATTTTCAAAGGAAAAGGAGACTCGAAGGACGCAAATAAATACAGAGGAATAGCCCTGGAAAACAATCCTTTTAAGGTATTCACAAAACTAATCACAGAAAGAATAAGGGACACAGTTGAAGAGCACCTCCCAGAATCTCAATTCGGGTTTAGGAGAGGAAGATCCACTCTCGCAGCGGTGGAACTACTGCTAAATAACCTATGGGAAGCCATCAAAAAGAAGGAAAAATACTATACAATCTTAACAGACTTCACAAAAGCCTTTGATCTCCTGGACCAAGCATTAATATAAAGGAAGCTCGAGGAAACTCTAGGAAGAGACAGCGTCTGGACAAGAATCATAAACTCCATAAATGAATGGAACAAGATAAGAATCTCGGACAGCCTAGACCTTTCAGAACCGATAATTCAAACACATGGTGTACTCCAAGGGGATCCACTAAGCCCTCTGCTATTCATCCTGGCAGCGAAGGACATTATGGAAATTGCACAAAATGAAGATGTAGCAGCATACGCCTATGCGGATGATATTGTGATTGGCCCAAAAAGCTTAAAGAAACTGCAGAACACTATAGACGAAGTGGGGAAAATGGTACATTGAACACAAGTTTGTAATTAACACTGAGAAGACGGAAATGATGGTGTTCAGATCAGGAGGGCAAATACCAAAATCGACAAGAATCACCTTAGAAGGGAAAATAATTTCTGTCACCAAAGAATACAAGTATCTAGGGATAACACTCCAGCAGTCTGCAAAATGCTTCACTACACACACAATAGAGAAAGCGACACAAGCAATTAGAGCGATAAACGAAATAAGCTTCATCAGAACACTAAATCTTGACACTGCAATGGCGCTCTTCAAATCGAAAATCGTTCCAATACTCACGGATGGGATTGAAATTATATGGACACACCTGAATGAAAAGAACTTAGCAACACTGGAAAGAGTTAAAGCAACATACATCAAAAGAGCAATCTGAGTGGCAAAAACAACAAGATCCAGATTAGTCTACCTTCTCGCACGGGAAACTTTCCTCATAGAGGATTTAAGGACAATGTACCCCCTACGTAACACAACGGCATCGGAGAACCTACTAAGAGCACTAACAAGGAAAAGAGAAGAAGTACCCACGGAATTCTATGGAACTGGGGCCATGATCGATCGTACATGGACAGCAGGAAATTTTGAGACGAGGCACGTGTTTACAAGACTTGCAGTACATGGATTCCACCATGTCATTTGCGAAAACACAACATTCCACGAACCGTCAAACTCGTGCAAGTGTACATTATGTGGACAGTTATGTGAACGATATCACTTAGAATTCTGCAACAAGAGGACTAGATCAATCAGAGACTATGCGACCAATGGTGCAAGTGTTAAATTATTATAACACCTTTCACTAATCTATGGCTATTTTACTGCAATAAATGTTTTATACGTTGGGCTATTCATGCAGTTGATTATACGTCGCATAGGTATTTTAGCTTTATGGACTTTGGGCATGGCTCTGGCTGTCGGTATCTTGGGATTCATATTTATCAGCTTCTGGCACTCTAGTTCATTAAAGAGGAAAGACGAATTTTTAAGCAATTTCTTTAGATTCCGTTGAATTTTGACTGTAGGATCTTTTTGTATTATCGAATAGGCTCCATTTGAAAAAAAGAAAGCATCTGTTTTCTTAATGTAATCATACTTATTTAAAATAACTGTAGTTTCCTCTTTATCAGCTTTGGTTACTATTATATTGCTTTCGTTGATTTTTAGTCTTTAATTCTTTGATTTGTTTAGTGAGGTCGGGATTTAAGTTGTTATTTATTTCTTTTACTAAAATTGGAAGTTTCTTTTTAACCTCGAATCTTGTATCTTTTTGCGATTCTAAAGGCAATTTTCCTATATTAGATTCTACTTCAGCTACAGTGGTTATCCTTTATTCAGTAACCTCATTTCACTATCCGTAAAGGTGATATCTGACAAATTTACAGTGGTTGGGATGTTTTTAAGGTCTGAGTTAGTCTGTTTTATTCTTGTATTACGTTTATCGGATTTTGTTTTGTTCTCTCTTAAATGTGATATTTTGTTCTCTAGAGTTTTTTGTTCCTTTTCTAATATACCAACGAGTTTCTCATTAGTAAATTGTTGTACTGATTGCCATTCTAACGGGGTTAAAAGCTCAAAGATTTCTAAGTGTGTACGATAAAGTTGTAAGTTTAAAAAAAACTTTTTTCTGTAATGTGTTTTTATCTCGCTCTTTAGCCAGATTTAGTTTACTTTGTTTTGAGTGTCTACTAAATTTGGCACAGATAAGTTTTTTAAATAAATTAGACAGTAACATAAAATTCACTAAAGAAGATGAAAGGAACAATTCGCTAAGTTTTCTAGATATAAATGTAAAGAGAGCAGGAAATAAATTTGATTTCCAGATTTATAGAAAACCGACGTTTACTCCAATAACGATTAAAAACGAGTCACTCCACCCCAATTCTCACAAACAGGCAGCATTTTTGAGTTTGGTTTATAGAGCCCTAAAAATTCCACTAACAAGTAAGAGTTTAAAGAAAGAACTTAATTTCATAAAGGATCTGGCACTCAATAACGGTTAGAAAATAGAAATGGTTAACAAGATCATTAATAATGCGAAAATAAAATTGGCCACTAATCTTTTACCAGATAAAAATAAGAAATCCAAATTTGCAACTTTTACATTTACTAACCCAGCTATATACCAAATCACTAATACCATCAAAAAACGAGATATTAACATTGCCTTCAAAACCCAAAACACGAACCGAAATATTTTCTTCAACCACAATAAAGTTAATATAAATAGTAATCAATATCAAGGATCTGGAATATATAGGCTCGCGTGCACAGAACGCAATTTTTCGTACGTTGGCCAAACTGGTCGAAGCTTTATGATAAGATATCTCGAAGATGTAAATGCAGCCAAACACAAGAAACATTCTGCAATGGGTGCACACTTGCTAGAAACTGGACACAGTTTTACAACTATTGAAAGGGATTTAAAAATTTTAAGAAGAGTAGAAAGAGGAAAAGAAATGACGGAATTGGAAAACATATACATTCATTTAGATCAACAATACAACAAAAATAAAAACCTAAATGACGAAATTGAAATAAAGAACCCCATCTTAGAACAATTACCGGAACTAATACAAATGCTTAAATCAGATATAAATAAATTCTATAAACATTTTAATCCGACAAAAGTTAATGGCTTATTGACGCAAACAAACTCAACTCCCCCCCTTACTTTTCCTAGACAATCCCCTCCACAATCTACTGCAGCTATCAATGCACCGCCTACCTTAACTTCCCCTTCCCACTCCCCGCCAAAACGTAAACTCATCCACACTCACTCATATAATACAAGAAGTGCAAACAGAACAACAAGTAGTTCACAAGAGGCTAGGAGTAACACAACAATTACGCAGCAGAAAGAAAAGTAAGTGATAATTCGTCCAATAAGAAGTTATACAGAATTATAATCAAAACCATAAACATATAATTTTTTTATCTTTCATTACAGATATACCAACAAGCCATATTGGAACATACGAGAAAGTGTTTCATCAACAAGTTTGTTCACGAACAATATTATCCTATTGACAGTATAAAATTAATGCCAATACATTTGTATAAATGTTACTCCAGCAACGAGAACAAGTCAAATGTCCATAACATAGACAATTATCAACTGCAGAAAATTGTCAATATAGTTTACGACGTTTTAACGACAATCATACAAGTTAAGCAACATGAATCAATACAATTAGCCAGATCTCCAAAGTTTTTTATTTTTTATTTTTAAACAATTTAAAAGATGTTCACCAGATGAGTTTCGTCAATAAAATGTTAGATAGATTTTAGACAAAAGTTTTAACTTAAAGACATAATTTTATTGTTATATGACTTGTAAAATATTATAAGATTTGTCAATTAGTTTTATAGGAATAATCTTAATCCAAAAGAATAGTTTCGTGATCTTATACAACCTTAAGTGAATAATAGTTGGCTGATGATGCTCACGAAAAAGGACCGAAACATGTACCATATAAACATCTTAATAAATATGTAAGTTTGTACTACGTTTTTATTGTATTGAATAAGTGGTAATTAACAAAATTATGTCCGACTCGTTGGCTGAATGGTCAGCGTACTGGCCTTCGGTTCAGAGGGTCCCGGGTTCGATTCCCGGTCGGGTCGGGGATTTTAACCTTAATTGGTTCATTCCTGTGGCCCGGGGGCTGGGTGTTTGTGCTGTCCCCAGCATCCCTGCAACTCACACACCACACATAACACTATCCTCCACCACAATAACACGCAGTTACCTACACATGGCAGATGCTGCCCACCCTCATCGGAGGGTCTGCCTTACAAGGGCTGCACTCTGCTAGAAATAGCCACACGAAATTAATTAACAAAATTATAAGAATTTGTATCACAATTAGATCTTCAATATGGACAAAAAAAGATGAAATTTATAACTTGCAACATACCACTTAGTCGAGCACCTCTTCTTCTTTCTCTCAATTCTTCCCAGCCCAAACTTTGCAACATTTTTGTAACGCTACTCTTTTGTCGGAAATCACCCAGAACAAATCGAGCTGCCAGTTCTTGAATCGGGTAATCCTGGTGAGGGTCCCATACACTGGAATCATACTCTAGTTGGGGTCTTACCAGAGACTTATATGCCCTCTCCTTTACATCCTTACTACAACCCCTAAACACCCTCATAACCATGTGCAGAGATCTGTACCCTTTATTTACAATCATATTTATGTGATTACCCCAATGAAGACCTTTCCCAAAAGGAACTTTCACCCCATCAACGCAGTAATTAAAACTGAGAGGACTTTTCCTATTTGTGAAACTCACAACCTGACTTTTAACCCCGTTTATCAACATACTATTGCCTGCTGTCCATCTCGCAACCTTTTTCGAGGTCACGTTGCAGTTGCTCACAATCTTGTAACTTATTTATCACTCTATAGAGAATAACATCATCCGCAAAAAGCCTTACCTCCGATTCCACGCCTTTACTCATATCATTTATATATATAAGAAAACATAAAGGTCCGATAATACTGCCTTGAGGAATTCCCCTTTTAATTATTACAGGGTCAGATAAAGCTTCACCTACTCTAATTCTCTGAGATCTGTTTTCTAGAAATATAGCAACCCATTCAGTCACTCTTTTGTCTAGTCCAATTGCACTCATTTTTGCCAGTAGTCTCCCATGATCCACCCTATCAAATGCTTTAGACAGGTCAATCGCGATACAGTCCATTTGACCTCCAGAATCCAAGATATCTGCTATATCTTGCTGGAATCCTACAAGTTGAGGTTCGGTGGAATAACCTTTCCTAAAACCGAATTGCCTTCTATCGAACCAGTTATTAATTTCACAAACTTGTCTAATATAATCAGAAAGAATGCCTTCCCAAAGCTTACATACAATGCATGTCAAACTTACTGGCCTGTAATTTTCAGCTTTATGTAAATCACCCTTTCCTTTATACACAGGGGCTACTATAGCAACTCTCCATTCATCTGGTATAGCTCCTCTGACCAAACAATAATCAAATAAGTACTTCAGACATGGTACTATATCCCAACCCATTGTCTTTAGTATATCCCCAGAAATCTGATCAATTCCAGCTGCTTTTCTAGTTTTCAACTTTTGTAACTTATTGTAAATGTCATTGTTATCATATGTAAATTTTATTACTTCTTTGGCCTTAGTCTCCTCCTCTATCTCGACATTATCCTTGTAACCAACAATCTTTACATACTGCTGACTGAATACTTCTGCCTTTTGAAGATCCTCACATACACACTCCCCTTGTTCATTAATTATTCCTGGAATGTCCTTCTTGGAACCTGTTTCTGCCTTAAAATACCTATACATACCCTTCCATTTTTCACTAAAATTTGTATGACTGCCAATTATGCTTGCCATCATGTTATCCTTAGCTGCCTTCTTTGCAAGATTCAATTTTCTAGTAAGTTCCTTCAATTTCTCCTTACTTCCACAGCCATTTCTAACTCTATTTCTTTCCAGTCTGCACCTCCTTCTTAGTCTCTTTGTTTCTCCAGTATAATAAGGTGGGTCTTTACCATTCCTTATCACCCTTAAAGCTACAATCCTGTTTTCGCATTCCTCAACAATTTCTTTAAACCCATCCCAGAGTCCGTTTACATTTTTATTTACCGTTTTCCACCGATCATAGTTACTTTTTAGAAACTACCTCATGCCTCTGCTTTATCTGCCATATGGTACTGCCTAATAGTCCTACTTTTAAGACCTTCCTTTCTATCACATTTATTTTTAACTACCACAAAAACAGCTTCATGATCACTAATACCATCTATTACTTCAGTTTCCCTATAGAGCTCATCTGGTTTTATCAGCACTACATCCAGGATATTTTTCCCTCTGGTTGGTTCCATCACTTTCTGAATCAGCTGTCTTTCCCATATTAACTTATTTGCCATTTGTTGGTCATGCTTCCTGTCGTTCGTATTTCCTTCCCAATTGACATCTGGCAAATTCAGATCTCCCGCTACAATCACATTTCTTTCCATGTCGTTTCCCACATAGCCGACTATCCTATCAAATAATTCTGAATCCGCGTCAGTGCTACCCTTTCCCGATCTGTACACTCCAAATATATCAAGTTGCCTATTATCTTTAGAAATGAGCCTTACACCTAGAATTTCATGTGTCTCCACTTTAACTTTTTGAGTAGCTTACAAATTCTTCTTTCACCAGAATGAACACTCCCCCTCCCACCATTCCTATCCTATCTCTACGATACACACTCCAGTGCCGTGAGAAAATTTCTGCATCCATTATATCATTTCTCAGCCATGATTCAACTCCTATTACAATATCTGCTAAATATAAATCTATTAAATTACTTAATTCTATTTCTTTCTTTACAATACTTATACAGTTCAACACTAACAATTTTATGTCATCCCTACTTGATTTCCAGTTCCCTGTTCCCTTATCACCGCTCCCTAGGCCATCCCGTTTCCCTGAATGTACCTCCCTATTACCCTTCCAAACAAACCTCCTAACTTATACGTACCACTGCGGTTTAAATGAAGGCCATCCGAGCGCAGATCCCTATCTCCTACCCACCCATTAGGATCTAGAAATTTCACTCCCAGTTTCCCACATACCCACTCCATAGTCTCAAATCCCCTATCACCCTCCAGTCAGTATCCCTCCTACACAGTATTCCACTAATAACAATCTCCGCTTTGTTAAACTTCACCCGTGCTGCATTTACCAGATCCCACACATCTCCAACTATGTTGGTACTTATATTAGCTTGCCTTATGTTGTTGCTACCAACGTGAAACACTACCACCTTCTCCTTCCCCTCCTCCCTCTCTTCTACTTTCCTCAACATCTGTCTCAACCTAATTCCTGGATAACATTCTACCCTGGTTCCCTTTCCTCCACACACTTTCCCCACGTGTCTAACAGTGGAATCCCCCATGACCAGAGCCTCAACCCCACCCACCTCATTTGATCCCCTCCCCTCCTGGTCAGCCCTATCTTTCCTGATAGCTGCAGAAGCTACTTCCTCCTCCCTTTTCTCCTTCCCATGACCCTGTTCCACCTGTCTTTTCCTATCCTCTACTCTACATTTCCCTTTCCTACCTTTTCCTTTCCTCCTACTTCCACACATCTCACCAACAGTTCCCTGTCCCTCATCTTCCCTCTGTTGTTCTACCTGGAGTGACTCGTACCGATTTCGCACAGACACCTGTCCTGAATTCTGATCCTGAATAGAGCCCTTAGCCTGCAATCTCCTTCCCCTTAAAACATTATACCACCTGTCTTCTACAACTCCCCCCTTTCCTTCCCCTCCCTCTTGTACACCTACTGTAACCTGTACATTGTTTGAGGGAGTCCTATCTTCCTTCCTGTCTTCTGTGAGAATCCTCATTATCTCTCTCAAACTTTCCAACTCCTCCCTCATAGCCCTCAATGCCTCGCCACACCGACAGTTCGTACACTCGCGCTCCTTAGCCATTCTTTACGGGGAAAAAATGAAATTAAAAATAAAATAACTTATTTGCAAAAACTAAATGAACGGAGGGATATATTGTCTGGGATAGTACCTACTCAAAGATCACACAACAATAAGGTAATTAATATACGACTACAACACTACAATACTACTTAGTCGTGCTCTGTTTTTTATCCTACAACCCCTAACACGATAAAAACTGCTGATAATTACTGAATATCGAAAGTAATACACAAGAACTACACAATTCCAAA
The DNA here is from genome assembly GCF_040414725.1 of Anabrus simplex. Lineage (NCBI taxonomy): Eukaryota > Metazoa > Arthropoda > Insecta > Orthoptera > Tettigoniidae > Anabrus > Anabrus simplex. Next base: position 951,702,692 of record NC_090266.1, on the reverse strand, counting down.
CTGCAATTAAGCCTATCCTAATTACAACAACAGTATTTAGTAAGAGTTTCTACGTATACCTCTACTACACCAGTACTACACAAATATTTTACAATAATAAAATAAGCACACTAAATTCTAATAGGAATTTACTCGTATACTACTGTACAGTACACTACAGTAATTTTTAAACTACTTTCAGATGTATCCTAATTACGATACCGGTACTGTATGTCACTACTAATCACAACAGAAATGAAATTTGCAAGAACTACTGTACTCAAAGATTACCAACGAAGCTAAATGCTTAGACAAATTATTATTAGTATTACGGTCTAATAGATACACACGAAAGATAACACACGAATATAGCAGGCAAGATACGGCACTATCTAAATGTACTGTATCTATACTACAATGTATCTACACTACACTACACTGCATTTGGTTAAATGCTTAAGTATCGAAAGGATTGCCATACACTAAGAAAAACACGAATATAACTGGCAAGATACTATCTAATATATTATACCTTATCTTCACTACAATTCTACTGAAATGTGGTTATGTGATTATTACAGCTGGTGGATTACTATTATTTTTCCCTACTCCACAGGACGGAGAATAAAAGTGTCCTTAATTAGGCCTACTGAAAAATACAAGGTTGTCTACAATAATTTCTCAAATATTTCTATCAAAACAACTACTACTACTCCAGGGACTTGAACTGCAATTACTGGGATATATGAACTTTATTATTATTAGCTAACCGCTCATAAATACTGAAAGATCGAGGGAGCGAAATATAAATTACGGATACTTTAACTACCTACTCAGAAGTACAAATGATTGGAATACAAGATCAGCTGATTTTTATTTATATTTACTTGACTACAGTACTCCCTTTGTTCACGACTGTAGTCAACAATGCAATATTTGAATATGAGGAGCGACAATAATCAATAACAATACGACTGTTAACTATTACTGTGTAATCTCATTAACTACTTTTTAAATGGAAGTTTACAGGCGTATCGTGTTTTTTAATGTAGTAAATTATTACCTTTGCGATAGTTTGGATGGATATCTATACGAAATACAGGAGAAATTTCGGCGGAAGTTACGGTACTATTCCTTATGATAATCTGCCTTTGTAAGTATTATACCAACGAACCTACAAATATTCACAAATATTTTTAAAGATAATATTATTACCTAAAGTATTTCCTAAACCTAAATTAGAAACAAGGTTCACCTAGCTAGCCTACTTAACCTAGAAAACGTAATTTACTGAAGACCAACTGAATTACTTGTTATAGAATTTAAATAAATATCACTACTCCCAATTTCTACCAACAAGCACTAAACACCACTATATAAATAGCACTAAATGAATCACAAATACAAAAAATTAAGCTATTTCAATAGGTTTTAACAACTTTATCACTACAGTAATGCAAGAGCTCTCTCAACAGCCAACCGTTCTCAAGCGCATCCAACAATGCCCTCTCCATATAGGTTTGTGATTAGTAGCACACAGGAGCACCATGCGGTCAGTTTTTGCATTACCTGTGATTAGTACCACACCATATGAGCAGGACCAGGGGGTGATAGCTACCATGGTACTGCCTTGCCAATGATTAGTACCCACTATATGAGGAACACCACGGGATAGTGCAGGTCCCTGTGGTTAGTACTCTTATGTGATGAACACCATAGGTTTGCGTTGCTTGTGAATGGCGTCACAATGTGAGAAAAACCATAGGTCTCTATTATATGTCGAATTTCATAGCCTGTGAGTAGTCCCTTAATGTGTGGAATACCGCGAGTCTCTGCTTCTTTTGATTAGTACCGCAACATGACAAATACCATGGTTCTACATTCGTAGCAATAAGTACCCTTATGAGGGGCCGATAACTTGGATTTTGGACCCCCTTTAGACTGCAAGCATCATCGATTCAGTGTTATGCTATAGCAGCGGTCCCTTGGTCAGTAATCCTATTGTTTTACGTTCGTTCCTGGGAATGTAAGGCATTGTGGGTCACATCCACTGATTGTTTTAAATTCATATCCATCCATTCATTCTTCATCCTCACGTTTTTAATTCTGGTCAGTGGAGAATTTTGGACTTTTAATTTGTCATTCCATTTCGTCTCATTTCGTACCATTAGGGGCCGATGACCTCGATGTTAGGCCCCTTTAAACAACAAGCATCATCATCATCTTTTTATTGAAATTAAGCTGGTTTCAATTCCCGTGCTAATATACTCGATACATTTATTATAATAAGTGTTTCTGTCCATTTCCTCACAGTTAAATTTATTTTGTAGGATATACTGATTTAATTTGTTGTAATTTACAAATCGCTTGCCACTATCTTTGATTATTGGTACTTCTGGAACCGATTTTTCACTAGAAATTTCACATACCAGTAGGTAGTGATGACTTAAGTTATTTGTTATATTGAATACATGACATTTTTTTACTACTGTTTGTGACCAGTATGTGATCAATTAATGTGGAGGTTTTTTTTGATACTCTAGTTGGGTATTTGTTATTACATATCATATAGCCGTAAGTTGTTATTAAATTGTCATACAAAGTTCTGTTTCTGGAGGTTGAGAGCAAGTCTATACTTGTATCTCCAAGTATTATTGAAGTATGCCCTGAACTACTATTTAGGATATTTTCTAGATCAAACATAAAACTTGGCAAGTTACTTTCCTGTGGGTTATAGATGGTAATGATTTCATATCTTAGATTTCCTTTTGTAATCATGACATGCAGTATGCTATGAGATTTATTTACTTCCTTTATGACATTGCTTTTCCATTTGTTTGAAACATAAAGCAAAACACCCCCACCTGACTGCTCTCTTACCACATGATGAGAAATGTAGTTTTTTAATTTCAAAAGCCTGGGTTAGTTTGTTGGTTAACCAATTTTCAAAGATTACAAGAATATCTACTTCTTTAATCTCATCTAAGATAATTTGGATATCTTCAAATTTATTTTTCATGCTTTGTGCATTTATGTGTACAGCTTTCAATTCAATGATCTACTTTCTAAAACTCTATCTTTTATATAATTATTTAGGGTTTCGCATTTAAATTCTTCTACTTTAAGAAATTTTTCAGGATCCATGTTTGGTTATGTAAGGACCAAATTTGAAATTAAGAGAAGAAAGCTTGGAATTGAAGTGGGTACAACACAAGGAAAGATTATCTAGTTGTTTCCAGATCAGCTGAAGTGAGCAAGTTCATGCAGAACTTCAAGGTTTTGCCACTAACCTCGAAGGACTGTCCTGGAACTTAACTTTGCAGTCCCTGACCCATGTGCCAAATATTTTTCCCTGTTGCCGTAGCTCGCGGTATTTTTTGGCGAGGGTCTCATTTCTAGGCATTAAGTGCTCATTGAGATAGATGTTATTTACCAAACGATATCCTGTTTTGTTCATTTTCAGTGTCTTTTCTTTGTCATCTGCTACTGAGGATTTCTTCTTTCTTCCATCGATTAACAAACTTCACGATCGGTTGTAGTCCAGGTTTCGTGGATGGAAATCTGTGTGCAGAGTCAGTACCTTCGGGCTTTATATCGACACCCAGCGCCTTGCCAACTTTGGTTACTTTCTGGAACACTTTTTCATCCTTTTCAGCAAGAACTCCATACACTAGTAAATTGTTTTTGCGTTGATACTGCTTCAAGTCTTCAAGCATGTTCACGGCTGCCATTGTCGCAATTTCCGCATTTTTCTTATCTTTACTCAAAGTGTCTAGTTCGTTCTTAAGGTTGTCATATTTTTAGGAAAGAAAGGTTGATAATTTCAGTAATTCTTTGTTTTCTTCCTTTAGTACATTGAGGGACTCTTCAAGTTGTTTTGAAAATTTCGCCATAACCTCATTTATGTTAGGTTGTGCAATGCAGTTTACATGACCATTGGAATTGTTCTTCCTTATGGAAAATTTGGAGAGTTTCTTCATTCATTTTTACCCATGTTATGTTATGTGGAACCAACATTCGCATTTACTATCATAGCCTACAGCCTGTTGATTGTTTTTTATTTTCTTGCCACACAGGGAGCACACGAACACCATGATATCATTATTTACACCATGATGTTATTTATCTTATTTATTTAGTTTTAACTGTTTGAGTGCTAATTAGATTTGGTTTTAATGGTTTCCTGAGTTTTAAATGTTACTGACCTCCAGTATATTCCTGAAGAATTGTGGATATTACTCACATATTTTTTTTTTTTCTTTTTCCGTCACTACGCTTAATATATCACACACCCATTGCCGCCATTTTTAAACAGCTTAGATAACTGTATTGAGTTCACTAAGGAAGACAAAGACCATAATTCAATTAATTTTCCCGATATCACAATCACAAGAACTTCAGACAAATTCGCTTTTCAAATCTATAGGAAATCTTCTTTCACCCCCCCCCCCCCCCCTCCCCCAACTATAAAGCAAAAGTCTCTACTACACCCACAGTCACATAAACAAGCTTCATGATGTACAATGTTCAGAGTGTGTCTTAACATAATTAGGGCTATCAAAAAATGTATAGATGAATTCAGAACTGTCTCGGGAGCACCAAACAACAGTCCTAATGAGTCCATAGCTTTTTACTTTGTGCTTTTCTTCCAAATATTTGAAGCAAGGTTTGTAGTGCTTTTTATTTTCAATCATCCTCTTTGTCTTGTGGGTTATCTCTTTCAAACCTTATTCTTGAGTCATATTAAGGCACTGTTCTGCTTTCTATTGATAGCTACTGTGTTATATCCACATGTTTTCTCAAGCATTTAGATGACAAACAAGGTACTTCTTTATACACTTCAGAGTGAGTTGGCTAGGTGGTTTGTATCTCATAGCTGTCGGCTTGCATTCAGGAGATAGCAAGTTCAAATCCCACTGCCAGCAGCCCTGAAAATGGTTTTCCTATTTTTGCACCTTAATTAAGGCAACAGTTGTTTCCTTTCTGATTCTAGCCCTTTTTTCATCTCTCATTACCATCGTTGGTGCGACGTAAAACAAATGGCAAGAAAATAAATATATATACATGCACTTTAAATATGCACTCACTAGAGAAAGGCACGTACCACAGAATCACAGATCTTACGTAAATTTTGCACACATGTTAAATGAGCCAAGCATAATGCAACAGCCAAAACATTTATCTCCGAAATTAACTTGCGCGCCCTACAGATAGTGTTAAAGTTCGCATGTTTGAATTGGTGCGCTTGGCTACGTAAGACTGCGGTGCGTGCTAACTCCTGGCAAAACCATACCTAGTCACTTTGCTTCCACACGTACGAAACATCACGCTGGCATTTTCCGATGATAACAGATTTCTTTGTTACTACAGTATGTAGCCATCACCTGATGCATGCACAATGCTCTCTTTCTTCAAATAGCGATGTTTGTTCTAAAGTCTCGGTTTCATTTGAGCAAACAAAGTGATCTTTAAATAAGCAGCGTCCAATTCAGTTACCAGTAGGAAATTGTGTAAACAAATTGCAGTACATTACTTCACTGCCTTAAAATGTGAAGCTGTAGGATGATTCTTATAGAGCAACATTGTATCTCTTATTATTTTCCAACCACCAGAATTAAACCTTGTCAACGAAGTTACCTTATTGAATAATAATGCACTTAGAATAGGATGTATACCGGTAATAATTGGCTAGAGCCCCATGTTATTCTTAAGCATGCTATTGCTGCCATTGCAGGCAGGCAAGAGTGTTGTACATCGGTCATTTTATGACTTGAGTATTCCTTGACCTTCAGTGCAGTAAATATGGTATTCTTGTTACCTGAGGTTTGTTTACTTTGGAGTCATTTGTATTATACTGTATTATTAGTGTATTGTAAACTGCCTATTTTTTCTTTTCTTTATTTAACCCTGAGTATAAGTCCGCATATAATTTTTTTTCTCTCACTCAAAGATAAGGTTGCTTTTCAGAAATAATGTAAGGCTAGCACAAGAAAAGTCAGAATATTTCATCCTCATTAAGGTATGCAGTATTAATTTTTTAGGAGGAGTGACAGCAAAATATGTTTTTAAAGTTTCTCAGACAAGCAGTTCAGATTGTTTCATGTTCTACATATCTGTTGACAACTTGAAGGTGAAATTATTTTATCTTTTTTGGAGCTGTGGTAACCGAGTGGGAGAATCATTTTCTTCTCAACAAGATGGTCGTGGTATGAACCCCGGCTAGTGCATATGGGATTTTTATAATGAAAAATTTTGTCTCTGTTGTTTGGGTTTCACATAAGACTGAAGGATCTGTGGCTATGATCACAATATAAGCAGTCACGTAAAAGTACCTATTTTTTTAATTTTCTCTTTGCAGAGCACCTGAGAAATTGCTACAGATTGCCTACAGCTATGATATTGCAGATTCAGGTTTTATACTGAAATATTCCGAATGATGTAAGGTAAGATCTATTCCTGTCCACTGATTGAATTTGAAATCTCATCAAATATGTGTCTCCTGTGGAAAATTGAAACAAATTTTAAGAACCTAGGCATATTTAAAATATGCTATTCAAACCTTTCTAACTAACCCATAAGAAAATGCTGATTGCTCTAAATCAGCTCTTTCACAGAAAACATGGAAAACAAAGCACTCTGTGTTTCCTAAGTAGTAGCCTATAATTTTGTTAACCCTCCAAGTGGCAAGCGCCTGATATCAGGCGTTTTATGCGTTTGCCCAGTGGCAACGCCTGATATCAGGCGTTTTGACATGCTCTTTATTTTATTTCGATAATCTTATTATTATTCATCGAAATGTGCTAATTATGAATCAATTGAAGGAGAAATGTTCGGCCATAATCATGAAATAGTTTGTATAACAACATCTTACACTAATCTAGTGTAAATCGTTGCCAAAGTAGCGTCATAATTCCGCTGTCTTGTGCTAGCTGCTACATACTCAGTGGCCGGCCACACGAATGTCTCAGCTGAGCCAGCTGTTTTTAGTCGCCAGTTTTCCTTCTGATATCAATCTGAAGTGTTGATATGCACTCATCTCAGCAATACTGAATCATTTCCTCACAGGAACAGTGAATAAATCTTCAAAGGGACTGTCTCAGATTGTTTTAGGTACAAAACTTGAACCTAGGAAAATCGTTTACTTTAGGCAAGGCGACGTTCTACTGGTTGCTTATAAAGAGACGAAAACAAGGAAACAACAGGATGTTACACTGAGGGAAATGAGGGGTTGAAATCGCTACTGATTCATAAGTACAATAACTTCATGGGAGGTGTAGGTAATAAAGGTAAGTGCATTTTCCATGCCACTTGTTCCAGACCCACTAGAAGGTACTGGAAGCAGTTTTTTTCAAATCTTCTAGATATGACTTTATTTGACACATACGTCCTGTACATAAAGAACGCTGATAAGCCTTTAACAAGATGAGACTTCATGATCACTATAGTTCCCAATTCCAGTTGTGAAGCCAACAGGTCATGCAGGAGGCCCTTCTCATGCTCTCGAAAAATTGCCACAGAATAACAATCGCCTATGTGTTGTGTGCTTGAAAGTAAAGAAGGAGAAGTAGTCTACATTCTGGTGTCGAGGGTGTAATGGTGGTATTCACCAGGGGTGTTATCATAAACTAGCGCACTTCTGGAGGCCTGACAATTGTGGAGTAAAAAGAAAGAACCACCCAAGTGACTCTGAGTGAAATATACAAGTGGTAGCATACAATTGTCGTATACATTGTTGTATAATTTTTCCAGCTAAGAACAGTATTATAAACTATATACTGGGTCGCACCTATTTACTATGAACTGGTGCTTCTTTTGTATATGTCATTTTTTAAAATTTACCTAAATATAAACATATTATATATAGCAAAACATTTGCAAAAATAAATAATATAAACAAATTCAACATATTTTTGGTCTTACACTTTGTGGATGATAAATAACAGCTTTAGAATCATCATCATCTTATTCCTTGTACTTTTGAGGATAAAAGGGTGTGATGTTTATGTATAACATGTCAACGATTTTTAACACAATTTATACTAAGAGTCTGCGACACCGGTAAAATATCGCTGCCATTACAGGATAAATGACCGCCACTTCGAGGGTTAATGTTTTCAAGAGTTGGAAAAGTTTATTATTACTAGGTTGTTCAGAAATAAAAGGCCAAATGCATGACAACCCTCTATATCTCCTAATATACAGGGAAAATCATGCAGGATAGCAGAGATTGGTATTTGCAAGGCATACATGAAAACCACTTTTATTTTTTTGCATATAGTTTAGGTATTACGATGGTACAGGTATGACATAAAACAGAGTACTTTTATGTAAGGTACTGGAATACAAGAGGAACACATGCAGCAGTAGAGTGGCCTGCTTCTGTATGCTGTGGATCGCAACAAGCACACAAATTGGTTATTGCTAGGCTGATAATAACGGATGTGGTCTGTCTATGGACAGCAAGCACAGTAAAACTGCTGTCTTTTAAACAAGTTTGCTGCTATGCTTCTTATTTATGGTGAAGCAAATATATTAGTACCGTATTTCTCCAAATCCAAGACGTATTTTTCCCTCAGAATCTCGTGCGAAAAATCAAGGGTCGTCTTGCATTCGCGACCTAACAGTAATGAACACCATTGGCAGCCACCACGGTAACCACGCTTCTTCCGTTCGTCCCCCTCCCATGCACCCACGCATGAAACTCTATCTTCAACGTCCGCGTCTTTGTTAGGCCTGTAGGCTACATCGCTAGCTTCGGCAACCGGTTGTACAGCGCCTCTGCATAACGTCACTGGTTCTCGGGAAATAATGAAGAAGACCAACATTCTACTTGGCGAGAGACAGGCTCGCAGACCGATTGCGAGACAATCCCCTGTATAGATAAAAACATGTCCCTGTATTAGCCTCTACGAAAACGTTTTTCGAATCCACAGAATGTCATCAAAACATGAGAGCCTTCAAATTCGTAGAAAGGCCATGGCTACTCGGTGGAGGAGTTATAATTCATCTAGTGTTCCTGACACTTAGTAAAATTAACAGTTTTACAGACAGCAGGAATATTTTCGTGATGGATCGTCGTATTGTGAAGACACGTGCAACAGGTTTTGCTGGCAAATTTTCAATGGGTTCTCGTCAGTATTATGATGCCATTTGTAAGTTCATGGATATTAAACACGCGGAAATGAAGAATAATCGCGCAGCCGCAAAAAAATACGGCATAACCAAAGCTAATGTTCCGCTGTAGCATGAAGACGAGAAGCTTCAAAATGCATAATGTACAAATAAATGCATTCAGAGGCTCACAACAAGGACGCTTTAAAGAAGTTGAAGATTAAATTGGGAGGTATGTGCGTTAAAAACGCAGGGGCGGAATGGCCATACCACGGCACAATAAATTTAATTGACCTTCAACGTCCGCATCTTCATTATAAATCGCTAGCCGCTGAAGTTGGCCGAAGCCAGCAAGCGAGACGTGCATCTAGTGACAGCCGGTTATACCCGACACTTAGTAAAAGTAACGGTTTTATAGGCAGCAGGAATATTTTCCTGATGGATCGTCATACTGTAGAGACATGGAACAGGTAATGCAGGCAAATTTTCAATGGATTCTGTTCAATATTATGATGCCAATTTTAATTTAATGGTTATGAAACTTGCAGAAATAAAGAAAAATTGTGCAGCTGCAAGAAAATAACGGCATAACAAAAGCCAATGTTCGGCGTTGGCGTGAAGAAAGATAGTCTAAAAATGTATACTGTACAAGAAAGGCATTCATATGATTTCACAAAACACTTTTTAAGCCTGGTTTAATTTTTTTGAAGGAAAAGTAGACATAGTCTTACATGCAGGGTCGTCTTTGATTCAGAGAAATACGGTAATTCAGAAGCTGCCCTTTGATTGTTCAAAGAATGATTTCCTGATTGCCACACATCCAATAGGCAAACATTCATTGCTGTGTATCAGCATGTATGCGATAATGTAGTGTTTTACCATCCTATCAAGACTGTATCAATCATTCCATCACTACTGATCTGCATTTAGGGTAGTCGCCCAGGTGGCAGATTCCCTGTCTGTTCTTTACCTAGCCTTTTCTTAAATGATTTCAAAGAAATTGGAAATTTATTGAATATCTCACTTGGTAAGTTATTCCAATCCCTAACTCCCTTCCTATAAACGAATATTTGCCCCAATTTGTCCCCTTGAATTCCAACTTTATCTTCATATTGTGATCTTTCCTACTTTTAAAGACACCATTCAAACTTTTCGTCTACTAATGTCGTTCCACGCCATCTCTCCACTGACAGCTCGGAACATACCTCTTAGTCAAGCAGCTCGTCTCCTTTCTCCCAAGTCTTCTCAGCCCTAACTTTACAACATTTTTGTAATGCTACTCTTTTGTCAGAAATCACCCTGAACAAATCGAGCTGCTTCTCTTTGGATTTTTTCCAGTTCTCGAATCAAGAAATCCTGGTGAGGGTCCCATACACTGGAACCATACCCTTACTACAACCCCTAAGCACCCTCATAACCATGTGCAGAGATCTGTACCCTTTATTTACAATCCCATTTATGTGATTACCCCAATGAAGATCTTCCCTTATATTAACACCTAGGTACTTACAATGATTTCCATAAGGTACTTTCACCCCATCAATGCATTAATGAAAACTGTGAGGACTTTTCCTGTTTGAAACTCACAACCTAACTTTTAACCTGTCAATCTCACAACATTATCGAGGTTATTTTGCAGTTGCTCACAATCTTGTAACTTGTTTATTACTCTGTGCAGAACAACATCATGTGCAAAAGGCCTTACCTCTGATTCCACTTCTTTACTCATATCATATCTGTTTTCTAGAAATATAGCAACCCATTCAGTCACTCTTTTATCTAGTCCTAATGCACTCATTTTTGCCAGTAGTCTCCCATGATCCACCCTATCAAATGCCTTAGACAGATCAATCGCGATACAGTCCATTTGACCTGCATCCAGGATATCTGCTATATCTTGCTGGAATCCTACAAGTTGACTTTCAGTGGAAAAACCTTTCTTAAACTCAAACTGCCTTCTATCGAACCAATTATTAATTTCGCAAACATGTCTAATATAATCAGAAAGAAGGCTTCCTCAGTGCTTACATGCAATGCATGTCAAACTGACTGGCCTGTTTATTATTATTATTATTATTATTATTATTATTATTATTATTATTATTTTATTAGGATGAGATGGATTGGGATTGGTTTCTTACTGTTTAGTAATTTATTTTTATAATGTAAGCAAAATGAATGCTAATCTCACTTCATGTCATCTGAGCCACATACTCTAACAGGATATTATCCTTGTAACATCTATCTTTACATACTGCTGACTGAATACTTCTGCCTTTTGAAGATCCTCGCATACACACTCCCCTTGTTCATTAACGATTCCTAAAATGTCCTTCTTGGAAATTGTTTCTGCCTTAAAATACCTATACGTACCCTTCCATTTTTCACTAAAATTTCTCTGACTGCCAATTATGCTTGCTATCATTAGCTGACTTCTTTTCTAGAAACTTTTGAAAATATGGATTTTATAATTGCACCTTTACAATACTGTAATTGTCTTTATTAAAAAGACTACATTAAATTACACTCGTGAAATATGTTTCGTCCTCTTATGGGACATCTTCAGTCACAAATACAAAACATTAAAAATAAGGCGAGGACACGTTAAAATATGTAAGTAAAAAGTCTTTGTATCCTGTGACGCGGCGTGATGGCGTCTTGTCATTCTTCAATATTAAAATGGTGTGGCGTGAACATGATATGAAGCATGAAGTCCAATTAAAATCATAGGTTAAAATTGTTGTTCAAAACAATGAATTGTCAATTATAAAACACCGTAAGTGGCTGTGCGAATAAAATGATGTGCATATTGTACATAAAACAGTGTTGTGATGATGCCACATTAAAATAGCTTTCTTAATTGGGAGGTGGAGTTATACTGATGATGCAAGTTGAACCTGATTGTGTGTTGACAATAGGGGCCCAAAAAAGAAAACTATGAATGAACTGAAGAAAAAAATTCAATTAAAATGTGAACTAAGTGCCCATCCAGTCATTCACTTCCTTGCCCGTCCTACGTCAACCACTCCACCTCAAGTGCTAAAGCTGAGTGACGTCCTCGAAGGTCGTTGAGGACTGACTGTGAGGGGAGTTTGATGTAAGGGGAGAGGCGTGAGGTAAAGTATTACTCACGCGCCTTCGTGAAAAGAATTTATTGATTTACTCGTCAAAGTATATTGATATCCTCCGATATCTCATTAAGATTATAAATCGGGGTGCATTTTTTATCAATATTTATAAAAATGTTTTCTAAAAAGTTCAATAGATTTCCTTTCTTACATAAATGGAGAATTTGAAGGTCTTGTTGTATGCCCGTGAATGTATGATTGGTGTCGTCCATATGAGAACCGAATGCTGAGAATCTGCCGTACTTTGACGCATTAACATGTTCATTATACCTTATGTTAAGATTGCGGCCTGTCTATCCAATATAACTGGCGGAATACTGCTGGCACTTTAATTTGTAAACACCTGATTTCTGAAATTTGATACTGCCATTATTGATAGTGTGCTGATTGAAGAAAAGATGAACATTGTTCTTGGTTGTTTTAAAAGAAACTTTCATATTTCCTAGTAAGTTCCTTCAATTTCTCCTTACTTCCACAGCCATTTCTAACTATTTCTTTCCAACCTACACCTCCTTCTTAGTCTCTTTACTCCTCTGTTATAATGTAGTGGGTCTTTACCATTCTTTACCACCTTTAAAGGTACAAACCTGTTTTCACTCATTCCTTAACAATTGCTTTAAACCCATCCCAGAGTCTGTTTACATTTTTATTTACGATTTTCCACCAATCATAGTTACTTTTTAAAAACTCCCTCATGCCTGTTTTATCAGCTATATGATACTGCCTAATAGTCCTACTTTTAAGACCTTCCTTTCTAACACATCTTTAACTACGGAAAAAACAGCTTCATGATCGCTAATACCATCTGTTACTTCGGTTTCTTTATAGAGCTTATCTAGTTTTACCAACACCACGTCCAGAATATTCTTCCCTCTGATTGTTTCCATCACTTTCTGAACCAGCTGTCCTTCCCATATTAACTTACTAGCAAGATACCCATGCTTCGCTACGGTATTATAATGAAATTTATAATTGAATGCTTAACGTTTTATATATAATCCGCCGCAATTCGCAATGTGACTCGTTTTCTGATAGAATCTGCCAAAATTCGTGATCTGATTCGTTTTCTAAGAGATTACGGCAAAGTTCCACCCATTCTTCAATCTTTCTTTCCAGCAATTGATTTCGTTCTTCCCGTGATAATTCCAGGTATTCCACTCGGTCAGTTGGGTCCCTAAATCTTTGCCATCTTTTCCTATAAGCATTTTTAATATGGTTCAAATCCTTGAGGAGATACGGCGTGGTGTCGTCTTGGGTGCCTTGGCGGTACTGAACCCGCGGCCGGAGTGCATTCGTAGTCGCTACCCGGCCAGGACCCGTTTCTAGCGCGGTCCGCACAGTTGGACGGCGGTCCAGAACATTATTATTATTATTATTATTATTATTATTATTATTATTATTGATGTTCTGGACCCCACATCAAGATGCAAGACCGCTTTTGGCAGTAAATTACATCTGCTGCCATTGTCATTGCTGACAATCTGACCAGCACCATCTTCGCACGTAGGCAAGTGCGCGAGATTTCTGGCGGCACGAATAATATACTTCCGAGCATTATTGACCTTATTATAGAGGTGAACCGTTCCACAGCCAATATCATTCCTATAGTTTATTTCAGATGTGTTTAAACTTTTATTTATATGCCAGGAGAATCTACTGTAATCTAACTTTATGTACTCCAAAGGAAAAAATGGCTCTTGAAAGTGAACAAAGGAAAGATGAAAAATGATCTGTTTATGATCAGAATAGGTACATTATGAACAGTAAAATCAATTGGTTTCAACGCATTTTTCACACGACTGCCGTTAAGTTTATTTATCCCCACCCCCCGAAAAGGAAAGCATGTTTCTTTATGTTTTAAGGAGATTCCAAATACCAATGTTCACGTCTGTTACCTTCAGTTCTTAGATATAAGTATCTCCATAAAAATAAATCACTTTTTTTCACTTCCTTTCACACTCGCTCTACCCCCCCCCCCCTTAAGTGAATTTTCCTGCGAAAAATACTCGTTTCTTTAATAGTAAAGGATCTTCTAAATACCAATTATCACGACTCTAATATCTTTAGTTTTTGAGATATGTGTCCTCATAAAAGGAATGCAACTCCTTTTAAAAATTCACCCCCTTTTCATCCCCCCATCAATTGGATTTTCCAAAAACAAAAAATACGTGTTTCTTTATTGTTAAAGGGGATCCCAAATACCAATCTTCAGATCTGTAATATCTTCAGTTTCTGAGATATAAGTATCCTCATAAAAGGCATTCAACCCGTTTTTCACCCTTTCTCAGCCTTCCTTTTGGGACTTTCCGAAAACAAAAAATACATGTTCCTTTTTTTTTAAAGGAGATTCTAAATACCAATTTTTACATCTTAAACATTTAAAGTTTTGAGATATAGATACTCATTTCGAAAATTCACCCCACTTTTCATCCCCCCATGAATTGAATTTTCAAAAAATTAAAAAATACGTGTTTCTTTATTTTTAAAGGAGATCCCAAATACTAATTTTCAGGTCAGCAATATCTTCAGTTTTTGAGATCCATGTACCCCCATTAAAGGCATTCAACCCATTATTCACCCCTTTTCACCCCTCCTATTGGGATTTTCAAAAAGAAATACGTGTTTATTTTTAAAGGAGATTCTAAATACCAATTTTTACATCTGTAAACTTTTAAGGTTTTGAGAAATAGATACTCATTTTAAAAATTCACCCCCCTCTTCACCTCCCACTAATTGGATTTTCAAAAAACAAGAAAATGTGTTTCTTTATTTTTTAAGGAGATTCCAAATACAAATTTTCAGGTCTGTAATATCTTCAGTTTCTGAAATATAAGTATCCTCATTAAAGGCATTCAACCCCTTTTTCACCCTTCCTATTTGGATTTTCCAAAAACAAAAAAATCACGTGTTTCCTTATTTTTAAAGGAGATTCCAAATACCAGTTTTTACATTTGTAAACTTTTAAAGTTTTGAGATATAGATACACTCATTCTAAAATTTCACCCCCCCCCCCCCTTCTCACCCCTTCAACGACGGAATATCCAAAAATCCTCTCTTAGCGAGCACCTGCATCTTAATATGAATGTATCCCCAAAACTTCATTTCTTTATGTCCAGTAGTTTTGGCTCGGTGATGATGAATCAGTCAGTCAGTCAGTCAGTCAGTCAGGACATGTTCTTTTATATATATAGATTTGCCATTTCTTGGTCATGCTTCCTGTCTTTCGCATTATCTTCCCAATTGACATTTGGTAAATTGAGATCTCCCTCTACAATCACAATCCTTTCCATATTGTTTCCCACATAGTTGATTATCATATCAAATAATTCTGAATCAGCGGCAGCGCTACCCTTTCCCAGTCTGTACACTCCAAAGACATCAAGATGCTTATTTAGAAATGAGTCTTACACCTAGAATTTCATGTTTCTTATCTTTAACTTTTTCTTAGCTTACAAAGTCTTTCGTCACCAGAATGAATAAGCCCCCTCCTACCATTCCTGTCCTATCTCTACGATACACACTCCAGTAATAATTCTCGTAGTTGGTCCGTATTGAATTGCATGTTAAATCAAAAATTGTCGTGAATGTTTATTGATAACCACCTATTCGATAAAAGTAAAGTAAAGATTTATATCTTGTCATAATAATTTTTTGGGACATGTTTTGCCCTTTGTATGGGCATCATCAGCCTTTATCTCATACCTTTTGGTCATTGATCAGGATCCTGATTTACCTTTTCCAATAATATTATATATATACTACTTTATACAAAGTTAAAAAGTCTTATTGTACGTTCTATTTGACAATTTGCATAATGAAAAGCATCTAAAAGTGTGGATGAGATGGGTGATTGTTGTTGATGAAATCTTATGAATAAAAAACTTTTTAAGAACTAGTTGATTGTTATGTCCGTATTTTCAATGTTGGTTTGAATGTCTATGGCTAAAACTGTGATCCTAGTTTATATATTAAAAGTTCCACTTGAACACGTTTGTGTTTTTTTAGCATGTTAAATGGAATCTGGTTGGAAATTCTTTTCAAACTGGTTGAAGTATTAAAATATTGTTCTCTAGAATTTGTCATTTTTTAACCACTCTTAGTTGAGGTTTTGTTTTGAGTGTAAGATTATTTAACTATTCAGGTAGCTATTTTATTATTATTATTGATATATAGAGTCGTATCAGCACACACTTTATTAAAACATAACCAGTTTTCGGACACTAAGGTCCATCATCAGTGTTAAAATTTAAATTTAATTTCACATAAGTGTGTCGTCAAATGTCGTGAAATTAAATTTAAAATTTAAATATTAACACTGATGATGGACCTTAGTGTCCAAAAACCGGTTATGTTTTAATAAAGTGTGTGCTGATACGACTGTATATATCAATAATAATAATAAAATAATTACATCAGCACTGTCAAAATGGCTTTGATATTTTATAATATTTAGGTAGCGGCTGGTTGACGTTGTTCTTATGATTATTGTAACTTATGTAGTTTGGATCCGGCATTCTTCTCAATCCCGTTGCAGAAGTGAAGAATGGGTTCTCGACTAGCGATGCTGGAAGTGTTTTAGCTTGAGAATGCAGCTGCTGCCTCTTATTATGTTAATAGTCGAAAGGAGATGCTCAGACTTCGTATTAAATGTTGATTGAGTGTTGGCTCTGAGTAACTGTGAAGTGTGTAGATAGTGTATATCTATATAATATTTTAGGAAAAGGTAAGTCAGGATCTTTATCAGTGACTGAAAGGTACATTGCCTATGTTTAGTACTACTATGTAGAGGCGGCAAACTATCGATAGTAATTTATAGTTTTTAAAAAGTGGAAAGAATCATATCATTATGCATGAAAATAGGACCTTCACTGAACACAATCCAGACAAAAATTCAGTAGAAATTACAACTATTTCATGCTATGTAATTTCTGAAATTCAAATCGGAATCACTCATAAATCTATTTAGTGGCACGTCCGAGACATTCTCGAGCTGCACGCGCTTGCCCATAACTTGACCGCCCGAGAAATTTTCGTTCAGCTGCAGTGTTCATTTGCGATTGCCCGACATTTTCTCGGGTATAGTAATATCTTTGGAAAAAATGTGTTACAGCCTTCTGCACGGATGGCAGGAGAGTTTTCAGTTGCTTTCGTGAAGCCTTTGGCCTAAAATTTGCCTTATCTTCTCTCGCCTATAAGTTATACAATCTCTAACTCGCCAGCTGACAAGGTAAACAGAAATGGCGAGCGCGAAAAGGAAGAAATGTTTGTCTGATGACAAAATGAAGGACTTGCCTACATCAAAGATGAATCTCTAAATGATACTGGTAATTCTGATAGTAGTAATAATGATTTTTTGCATGATGACCTGGTATTTCTAATGAATGTGAGGAAAATATTTTGCTGGAAACAATGGTGTTGGTAGATCTAGCACATACATTCGTGTGGAAAAAATGTAATGCTGTGAATACTGAACGATCTAATATAATTCCATTTGCGGATAATCTGGTGTAGGGGTTCTATTACAGTATTCTACACTCGTTGCACTTAGCTAATTTTTCATCCTCACTATGCCTAAACCACTTCCAAACATCAGGTATCTTGCTTTCGGGCATCTATATATGAAGTTCAAAATTTTAAACCGGGTTATTAAAGTTACTACCAAACAGTGAAACATCTGTACAATTTCTGTTAGTGCGAAAAATAAGCCAATAACGAAAAAAGAAAACTATCGTTGACTATCGATAGTAGGCAACTGACTATCGATGTCAGACGATAGTGGTCGCTATCGATAACTATCTATAGCACTTTCGATAGTTTTCCGCCTCTACTACTATGTGAACAACACCATGAGTATTGTGGCCTGTGATTAGTACCACTATGTGAAGAACACCACAGATCTACTATAATCTATCAGCTTCATGTCCGTATTGATAATTTGAGCCCACAAGTATGAAGGATGAGTTGTCCACCTAATCAATACTTTATTTTACCCAAGTGTCTAGAATATTTACATTAAAAGACAGTACCGGTTTCGACCTGTAAATAGGTCATCATCAGCTGTTGATGAACCTGCTTAATAGCGATTGTGCAGAATAAAACACTACTAAAATGAAACAAGAATGCCACTATTCTAATAAAATACATAATGTTATGGTATTTACATATGGTACAATAAAGGGCTTTGGCTTGCTGGAGTCCTATGAGTGCCACGTATTCCAAAAGTTGTATTGCTAAAAGGTTAAAAATAGGGTACAATTCTTGGAGTTCAAGAGGTCACTGAGGTTTGATGTTAAGTTCAAATATCTATGCTGTATGCCGACGTTATGTCCAACTGTAGTATAGCTATGTTTAGGTGCATTGTAGGGCCGCAAATATGCGGGGAACATTGTGTTCAGCAAAATTGAGGTTCTGTAACTTGTTCAACAGGTACTGTGTTCATTCTTAGTTTATATCGTTGCTGATACGTGCTAGTTTAATTGAATCCTTGTTGAGGCATAATATGCTGTGTATGACATATTAAATTATATGAAAGTAGGTTGAGAGAGCTCCCCTCTTCATACTTGCATTCCTGCTCATGTAAATTCAAAAAATGTAAGAAAGAAGAAAAAGAAAGGTAGGAATTAGATTAACTGATAGAGAGTGCCTGCCAAATGGTTTGTGTGCTAGAGAGAGAGAGAGAGAGAGAGTGTGTGTGTGTGTGTGTGTGTGTGTGTGTGTGTGTGTGCGTGCGTGCGTGCGTGCGTGCGTGCGTGCGTGCGTGTGTGTGTGTGTGTGTGGTCGGGAGCGTACTGCATGTTTTATCACATAGCTTCTGGGATAACTTCCAACAAATAACCCAAGACAAAATAACTACCGTAGCTATCCGGAAACAGTACACGTTAGATAAGAAACTAAATGCACTCAAACAGTCACAAACCCCAAAACAAACAAGACAGTAACACCCCCTTCAAATGCAACAAAAAAACAAACACACCTTTCACCCACCCATCATGAATTTAACAGGCACGAACTTCGATGAAACAGAAATCAGTATATTGAGCAAAGGACCTAAACACATCAACCTTTCATAACCTCACAACCATCATTGCTCAAACTGAAAATGCTTTAAATAAAATTCCCCACAATTTACGCGATATCAGACATGAGGTTAAGAAGAAATTACCGCAATACATAAACAGGATTGGCAACAACAACAACAACAGCTACTATAGAAGCAAAACCGATAATATCCAACTCAGGAAACTCAAAGACAAAATTAAGCATAACAATCTATTAATAACTAAGGCAGACAAAGGTAATACCACAGTCATCATCGACAGAAACGAATACATCACTAAAACTAAACAGTGTTTCTTGGACGACTCCTATACCTTTCAAATAAAACAAAATTAAACAAAAAGATCCAACTGCCAGTATCCAAAAAAAAATCTCAAAACATTATTGAAAAACACCCATTTTCTCCTTAACAAGCAAGAAACCACAAAGGTAACCATAATGAATCCAAAACTGCCGACTGCAAAAGCCTACCCTAAAATCCACAAAGCCAGGCTGAGTGGCTCAGACGGTTAAGGCGCTGGCCTTCTGACCCCAACTTGGCAGGTTCGATCCTGGCTCAGTCCGGTGGTATTTGAAGGTGCTCAAATAAGTCAGCCTCGTGTCGGTAGATTTACTGGCACGTAAAAGAACTCCTGCAGGACTAAATTCTGGCACCTCGGCGTCTCCGAAAACCGTAAAAGAGTAGTTAGTGGGACGTAAAACAAATAACATTAATTAAAATCCACAAAGATAAAGTACCCATGAGGCCGATCATAAATTATAGATCAAGCCCGACTTACAAATTATCATGCTTCATACAAACATTTCTCAAAGAACACTACACATTCTTAGCCAAGAAATCAGTACGAAACTCAATAGAATTCTGTAACATCACGAAAGAGCTGAAAATTGAGCAACACCACATTCTAGCATCAAATGACATCATTAACATGTACCCTAACATACCAGTACAGAAAACAATAAGATTAATTGAATCAAATTTAAGAAATCACAGTAATCTAAGCATCCTTGAAATTGATTAATTCATTAATTTACTTGAATTTGCCCTCCACAATAATTACTTTAGATTCCATGATACTATCTACAAACAGCAAGGCCTTCCCATGGGTTCGCCAGCTTCAGGAATATTAGCTGAGATCTACGTAGACCACTTAGAACACTCAGAAATTAGCAAAATGAACAATATACCATTCTGGTGCAGATTTGTAGAAGACGTCTTTGTTGTCATAGACTGCAGGTTCACAAACGAAAACAATATACTTGAACAGCTAAACAATATTGACCTACATATAAAATTTACAATGGAAACTGAGAAAGATCACACTCTGAATTATCTTGATTTATCTGTCACTAAAACTGAAGACCACTTAACGTACAAAATCTATAGAAAACCTACACAAACATCTAATACTATAAAATTATATTCCACTCACCGTAATGCACACAAAAAGGCAGCACACTACAGTATCATATACAGAGCTTTCAACATACCCCTATCTCAGGAAGAATTAAAAAAAGAACTTAACCTAACTCATGTAATAGCGGAGCATAATGGATACAATAGAAACATGATAAACAAAATCATTTACAAAATAAAACATCAACCGGAATCCAAATTAAGTAGAAACAACAAACTTAAGGAAGACTATGCACTTTCTGCCTTTAACAACACCCACATCCACCCCATAACCAATATTTTCAAAAAACACAATCTCAGAATAGCTTACAGAACACACATAATAACTCCTCCATTTTACATAATACTAAATCCGTCAATGAAAACAACAATTACAGCCACTCAGGAGTATACCGCATGAAATGCAATGATTGCGAAGCCAGCTACATCAGGCGCACCGGCAGATGTTTTTCTATTCGCTACAACGAACATATCAATGCCACTAAATATAATCGCTTTTCATCCATATTGCAACATGTCGAGAATCATAAACATAAGTTCACTAAAATTGAGAATGACATGGAAATTTTAAATATGAACCCTACAGGCTCATTGCTCAATCTAATGGAAGATTTTTACATCAACATGGACCAATACGCCAATCCTAACTTCAACTTACATGAAATCTCAGATAAAACAAATATTCTCTTCAACACAGTCATTCCTATTCTAGAAGACTCATATTTAAAAAGAATCAGCAGACAAACCCACACACAACCCAAAAGACATACCCCACTCCACTCCACCCCCTCCATAAGCTGCTTGGTACACACCAGTGACAGCTGGAGATTATTCTATAGGTGTGTTTGAGTCATCAGTCCATAGACTGGTTTGATGCAGCTCTCCATGCCACTCTATCCTGCGCTAACCTTTTCATTTCTACGTAACTATTGCATCCTACATCTGCTCTAATCTGCTTGTCATATTCATACCTTGGTCTACCCCTACCGTTCTTACCACCTACACTTCCTTCAAAAACCAACTGAACAAGTCCTGGGTGTCTTAAGATGTGTCCTATCATTCTATCTCTTCTTTTCGTCAAATTTAGCCAAATCGATCTCCTCTCACCAATTCGATTCAGTATCTCTTCATTCGTGATTCGATCTATCCATCTCACCTTCAGCATTCTTCTGTAACACCACATTTCAAAAGCTTCTATTCTCTTTCTTTCTGAGCTAGTTATCGTCCATGTTTCACTTCCATACAATGCCACACTCCACACGAAAGTCTTCAAAAACATCTTTCTAATTCCGATATCAATGTTTGAAGTGAGCAAATTTCTTTTCTTAAGAAAGCTCTTCCTTGCTTGTGCTAGTCTGCATTTTATGTCCTCCTTACTTCTGCCATTGTTAGTTATTTTACTACCCAAGTAACAATATTCATCTACTTCCTTTAAGGCTTCATTTCCTAATCTAATATTTCCTACATCACCTGCCTTCGTTCGACTGCACTCCATTACTTTTGCTTTGGACTTATTTATTTTCATCTTGTACTCCTTACCCAAGACTTCATCCATACCATTCAGCAACTTCTCGAGATCTTCTGCAGTCTCAGATAAAATAACAATATCATCGGCAAATCTCAAGGTTTTGATTTCCTCTCCTTGGACTGTGATTCCATTTCCAAATTTCTCTTTGATTTCCTTTACTGCCTGTTCTATGTAAACATTGAAAAGGAGAGGGGACAAACTGCAGCCTTGCCTCACTCCTTTCTGG
Source organism: Anabrus simplex (assembly GCF_040414725.1). NCBI lineage: Eukaryota > Metazoa > Arthropoda > Insecta > Orthoptera > Tettigoniidae > Anabrus > Anabrus simplex. The sequence goes on along the minus strand of NC_090266.1, from coordinate 951,680,247 downwards.
ATTGCTGCTTCTTTTTCAAAGCCCTCGATTCTTATCACTGCAGACTGATTTTTATACAGATTGTAGATAATTCTTCGTTCTCGGTATCTGATCCCTATCATCTTCAGAATCATAAATAGCTTGGTCCAATCAACATTATCGAATGCCTTTTCTAGATCTACGAATGCCATGTACGTGGGCTTGTCCTTCTTGATTCGATCCTCTAAGATCAGACGTAAAGTCAGTATTGCTTCACGTGTGCCTACATTTCTTCTGAAGCCAAATTGATCTTCTCCCAACTCAGCTTCTACTTGTTTTTCCATTCTTCTGTAAATAATACGTGTTAAAATTTTGCAGGCATGAGATACTAAACTAATGGTGCGGTAGTTTTCACACCTGTCAGCACCGGCTTTCTTGGGAATAGGTATAACAACATTCTTCCGAAAATCGGATGGGACTTCTCCTGTCTCATACATCTTGCACATTAAATGAAATAACCTTGCCATGCTGGTTTCTACTAAGGCAGTCAGTAATTCAGAGGGAATGTCATCAATTCCAGGTGCCTTGTTCCTATTGAGGTCACTCACAGCTCTGTCAAACTCTGACCTCAAAATTGGGTCTCCCATTTCATCAGCATCAACAGCCTCTTCTTGTTCCAGAACCAAATTATTTACATCTTTACCTTGATACAACTGTTGGATATGCTCCTGCCATCTTTCTGCTTTGTCTTCTTTCCCTAGAAGTGGCTTTCCATCTGAGCTCTTAATATTCATACATCTAGATTTCCTTTCTCCAAAAGTTTCCTTGATTTTCCTGTATGCAGCATCTACCTTACCCAGGACCATACAGCCTTCGACATCCTTGCACTTCTCCTTCAGCCATTCTTCCTTAGCTACCTTGCACTTTCTATCCACTTGATTCTTTAATCGCCTGTATTCTTTTCTGCCCTGTTCATTTGTAGCATTCTTGTAGTTTCGTCGTTCATCAATCAGGTCTAGTATCTCTTGAGTTATCCACTGATTCTTAGTTGATCTTTTCTTCCTTCCTAACATTTCTTCAGCAGCCCTACTGACTTCATTCTTCATGACTCTCCACTCTTCCTCTATAGTGTTTCCTTCAGCCTTTTCTTTTAGTCCTTGTGCAACATGTTCCTTGAAACAATCCCTCACACTCTTTTCTTTCAACTTGTCTAGATCCCATCTTTTTGCATTCTTTCCTTTCTTCAATTTCTTCAACTTCAGATGGCATTTCATGACCAACAAGTTATGGTCAGAGTCCACGTCTGCTCCTGGGAAAGTTTTGCAATCCAACACCTGGTTTCTGAATCTCTGCCTAATCATAATGAAGTCTATTTGATACCTTCCGGTGTCTCCAGGTCTCGTCCACGTATACAGCCGTCGTTTGTGGTGTTTGAACCAAGTATTGGCAAGGACTAAATTATGATCAGTGCAGAATTCAACCAGCCGACTTCCTCTTTCGTTCCTTTGTCCCAATCCAAATTCTCCTACTGTATTACCTTCTCTTCCTTGGCCTACCACTGCATTCCAGTCTCCCATCACAATTAGATTCTCGTCACCTTTTACATATTGTATTAAATCTTCTATCTCCTCATATATTCTTTCGATTTCTTCATCATCCGCTGAACTAGTAGGCATATAGACCTGTACTATTGTGGTGGGCATTGGTTTGGTGTCTATCTTGACGACAATAATTCTTTCACTATGCTGGTCGTAGTAGCTTACCCGCTGCCCTATTTTCTTATTCATTATTAAACCAACTCCTGCATTTCCCCTGTTTGATTTTGTGTTGATAATTCGGTAGTCGCCTGACCAAAAATCTTGTTCTTCCTGCCAGCGTACTTCACTTATACCAACTACATCTAACTTTAGCCTATCCATCTCCCTTTTCAGGTTCTCTAACCTACCACAACGATTCAAACTTCTAACATTCCACGCTCCGACTCGCAGAATGTCGGTATCCATCTTCCTGATGATCGCCCCCTCTCGTGTAGTCCCCACCCGGAGATCCGAATGGGGGACTAGTTTACCTCCGGAATATTTTACCCGGGAGGAAGCCATCATCAGTATATCATTCATACAGAGAGAGCTGCATGTCCTCGGGAGTTAGGTACGGCTGTAGTTTCCCATTGCTTTCAGCCGTGTAGCAGTATCAACACAGCTAAGCCATGTTGAGTATTATTACAAGGCCGTATCAGTCAATCATCTAGACTGCCGCCCTTGCAACTATCGAAAGGCTGCTACCCCCCTTTCGATGAACCATTCGTTAGTCTGGTCTCTCAACAGATACCCATCCGATATGGTTGCACCTGCGGCTCGGCTATCTGCATCATTGGGACACGCAAGCCTCCCCACCGCGGCAAGGTCACATGGTTCGCAGAGGAGGATTCTATAGGTAGTGCCAGCAAAATCAAAATTTGTTAACAAAACTTTGAAAGTTGCAAGTACAGACAGTACATATTTACCTATGCTGTAAGTGTATTCTTTTTATTATTATTATTATTATTATTATTATTATTATTATTATTATTATTATTATTATTCTTATTCTTGGTCAGATTGTGAATCGAGGACTTCCACAGTTTTCTCTTTTTCACAGTTCCCCCAAGATGAGAACACCAGGAACTGCATGTCGCTGTAAGTTACATTATACATCAAATCTGTCAGAGAGAGAGAGAGTCCCACATCTCCTCCTAAACCACTGGAGATATTTCAGTCAAACTTGGTTCACTTATGACTTACTATCTGGAGACGAGCACTGTGGGGGTAAGCCATCCCTAAAATAATCAAAAATAGTGTGAAATCCACATTTTTCGGGGTCACTGAGATGAATAGTAATACTCCAGATATTTTTAGTCCAAGTTCAGCCTCATCTGGCATATGGGGTGAGAAAGGGTGAAAAAATAAAATGACCTAGATTATGGATGTATGTGTGTATTTTCCAGCATAGCTGTCAACTAAATTTGGTACAAATATTACTCACTATCTTTGAAAAAGGCTGTTGGGGCAAGACACCCCTAGATCTCCCAAGGGAGGCGGTGAAATATAAATATGTGTCGAATCCATAGTTTTGAGGACTAATGGAGCAATTTCAACCAAACTTGGTACACACATGACTTACTATCAGAAGACTAACCATATGGGAGTGAGACACCCCTAGCACACTTAGTGGTAGGGGGTGTGATATAAGAGTAATCAAAAATAGTGTTGAATCCATAGTTTTTGGACCTGCTGAGATGAATAGTGACACTCCAGATTTTTTAAAAGTCAAACTTCAGCCCCGTTGGCATATGGGTTTAGAAGGGGTAAAAGAGAAATTGGCCAAAATGACCGAGATAATGTACGTATATATGTTCCAGCGAAGCTATCAACCAAAATTGACACAAGTATGACTTACTATCTGGAAAATATACTGTGGGGATAAGACACCATGAAAACTACTAGGGGAGGGAGTGAAATATAACTAAAAACGAGCAATAATAGCGTTGGAATCCATAGTTTTCGGGACTGCTGGAGCAATTTCAATCAAACTTGATACACTTATGACTTACTATCAGGAGATAAAACACATGGGGCTATGGGCAACCTTAGCACCCCCAGTAGTAGGGGTTGGAAGGGGTGAGGTATAAAAATAATCAAAAATAGTGTTGAATTTATAGTTTTCAGGGTTGTTGAAATGAACAGTGACACTCTGAATGTTGTTTAAGTCAAAGTTGAGCTATAACTGGCAGGGGGGGTGAGAAGAGGTTAAAAAAAGAAAATGTTCCAAGTGACCAAAATTATGGATATGTGGGGGCAGGGGCAAGATACCTCTAGAACCCCAAGGGAAGGGGGTGAAATATAACTAGAAATTACCTATATTAGTGTTGAATCCATAGTTTTCGGGACTACGGGAGTGATTTCAACCAAACTTGGTACACTTAAGACCTACTATCAGGAGAAAAACTAGATGAATATATATGACAACCCTAGCAAGCGTAGGGGTGGGGGAGGTGAGATATAAAAATAATCGGTGTCGAATCCATACTTTTTAGGATCACTTGAGTTGAATAGTGACATTTTTAAGTCCATTTCCAAAATGAATGAGGTAATGGACGTGTGTTCCAGCATAGCTCTCAACCAAACTTGGTACAAGTATGACTTAACATCTAGAAAAATTCTGTAGTCCCCGAGGGCAGGGATGAAATGTAAAAATAATAAAAAAACAACTGATATTTGAGTCAAATCCGTAGTTTTTGGGGTTCCTGAGATCAACTGTGACACTCTGGATGCCATTTAAGACAAAGTTCAGTCCCAGTCGGCAGGGTGGGAAGGGGGTGAGAACGGGTGAAGAAAAGAAAATGACCACATTGACAGAGTTTTTGGACATATGTGTGTATGTTCGAGCATACCTCTCAACCAAACTAGGTACACACATAAATTATCTGCAAGAAATTGCTATGGGGCTAAGGTACCGCTAGCACCGCTAGAGGCGGGGTTGAATTATAACAAATACGGAAAAGGGGGTGAAATATAAAAATAATAGACAATGTCAAATATTAATGTACAGTCCATTAGGGTTGGGCAGACCGGAACATTCACTTGTTCCGCAACATTAGGAACTTGAGGCGGAGTGCTTCGGTACAGAGTGCCGAGACACGGGACACAGGACTGTAACTGCGTCCTAGAGAGAACTTCGAGAGGCAACAGGACATGCTCCGCTTCAGCTGGAATGTGCCTGAACCGAACGTGCTGTGCCAAGGCCGCACTAGATAGATTAGTCGGCCTTGGCTGTGTCTGCCTGTCGATACCGGCTGTGTGCCGCCCTGTGTTGGAGTGTCAACATTTTTTCATCCAGTTATATATTTAATTCCAAAGCGATGACCCGTATTTTTCTTGGGCTTAAAAGTTTCCTTAAAGTCCAAATTAATTTTTAACATCAATCCCCGAGAAAGTGTTGAGGGAAATTTTCGAGATATTGAAGAAAGTAAATGGAAGTTGAGAGGGAAGGAATTCGAAGTGCAGAGAGCATAAGGCGGAGCGCACATTGGGACGCAGGCAAAGCAGCTAAAGCAGTGCAGCGCAGAGCAGATTTTTGTAATCCACACAAATCATTGCACCATCGCAAGTTGACAGACACGGCAGGACAGAGCAGAGCAGGCCGGTTCTGCACGTACTTCCGCCTACCACGGGATGTCTTCGAAACACAGTTTCCTGCGCACGTGTCACGCAGTTAAAAAATGGAGGAGAAAATTACCACAGCCATTCAGTCGCGCCATGTTTTGTAGGTACTATGTGAATCATGTGGACTGCAATGCAGTATGTACGCATATATGTATGTATGAATGTATGTATGTATGTATGTTCGTGAGAAAATGGCTGAACAGAATTTAATTAAAATCGGTATGTAAATTCGGGGAATAAGGCACTACAGTCCAGGCTATAAATCATTTTATTCACGCTGCGTAACAAGGTAGTTTAGAGAAAGGCCTAAAATGTAATCCACCGAGCAAGTGGCCGTGCGGTTAGGGTCGCGCATTTGTGAGCTTGCATTCGGGAGATAGTGGGTTCGAACCCCACTGTCGGCAGCCCTGAAGATGGTTTTCCGTGGTTTCCTATTTTCACACTAGGCAAATGCTGGGGCTGTACCTTAATTAAGGCCACGCCCGCTACCTTCCCAATCTTCCACCCATCTTCCGTCGCCGAAAACCTTCGATATGTTAGTGCGGCGTTAAACAAAAGCATGTAATCCTCATATATCTATGAAACAATCCATGACCCAAGTTCTCGCAACATATAGAATTTAAGACAAAGATCTAATGTTGATTATGGAGAGCATCATCGCCGACTCCGTCGCCGTCATCCATCATCACATTTATGTGAAGAGATAAATACGTAATCATGTCTTGTCAAATATAAATGCAAACGCATTCACAACAGATTGTCAATGTTGATTGATTTTAGTATCTTGTGTCTTGTGACAACTAGATGAAAATCTAGCAGTACATTTGTAAATACATATTTTTCCCTCTCCCCCACTGTGATCCTATTAATGAATTTACCATGCAAGTTGGTCGTGCGGTTAGGATCGCCTTGCTATGAGCTTGCATTCGGGAGATAGGGGGTTCGAACCCCTCTGTCGGCAACCGTGAAGATAGTTTTCCGTGGTTTCCCATTTTCACACCAGGCTAATGCTGGGGGGGGGGGCTGTACCTTAATTAAGGCCTCGGTCGCTTCCTTCCCATTCCTAGCCCTTTCCTATTCCATCGTTGCCATCAGACCTATCTGTGTCGGTGCGACGTAAAAAATATAAAAAATAATCATGAATTAAATTCTTTGCTTAGTCCATATGAACGCCGAATATCTGTAACATAGAAATATTGTTCAGTCTTGTAAACTGGCGAAGGTGGTTGTTTTTATTGCGATTGTTTTAAGCTGAATAACCGCGTTGCCATCAGCACAAGGGAAATTGTGAAGATGACTAACAAAATGAGAAAAATCGCGAATGCTTGAAGAAAAAGAAAAAAGAGCCTCTTTATACTGGATGCCCCAGTATCACACAGTCTTAAGAAAACATGTTATTTCTGAAAACCGACGAGACCCTGCGTGGCAATGTGCGCTCACGTCCACTTCGCAATTTCGTAAGCTTCGCGGTGTTCTGCTCTGCTCTTCCCTGCTCTGCGGCTAACTGCTTCTCAATGTGCGTCCGGCCTAACAGCAGGAAAGTACAACAATGTATTCATCCAGTTATATTTTTAATTCCAAAGCGACGACCCATATTTTTCTTGGGCTTAAAAGTTTCCTTAAAGTCCAAATTAATGTTTAACGTCAATCCCCGAGAAAGTGTTGAGGGAAATTTTCGTGATATTAATTACTCACTAATTACTCACAATACAGGCCAATACATTCAACTGGTGAAAATATTCTTGAATTGGTTACTTTTAAACACCTGCACTGCCATTGTAACCGTGTTATGAGTATTTTATATTGACCGGAAAAATCTTAACCTAATAGCAGCCTTTAACGTGATTATTGGGCGCGAATTTCAGTGTTCCGACTGTTCGTTCACGTTCCCTGCAGCTTTGTGCTGAACCATGGCCATAACTACACACAGGCACACACCACACAGCACGTTCCGTACAGGCACACTCCCAGTTCCCACTGGCGCGGAGCATGTAATGTTGCCTCTCGAAGTTCTCTCTACACTGCGCAGTTGCAGTCCCGCGTCCCGTGCGCCCGCTGCACAGTTCAGCTAGTAGGCGAAGGGCAGTGCATAGCGGCGCTTCTGATGGGACAGCGAGTCAGTGTCTCCGGCTCGCTTGAGAATGTTTCGGAACAATTGACACTCGGTGTTCTGGAACAGCGGAACGTAACTGTGCACCGGCACCTTGTGCCGAAACAGGGACATAGTGCCCAACCCTACAGTCCATAGTTTCGGGGTTGCTGAGAAGAATAATGACACTCCGGATTTCGTTGAAGTCCATGTTCAGCCCCCATTGGCATGGAGATGAGAAGGGGTGAAAAGGAAAATGTCCAAAATGACCGAAATTACACATGAATGTGCGTTTCTTCCAGCATAGCCCTCATACAGTATTCGTACACATGACGTACTATCTGAAAAAAATACTGTTGGAGGAAAACACTCCTATGGGGAGGGGGTGGAATATAAAAATATATGAAAAAGACTGATATCAGTGTTGAATCGATTGTTTACAAGGTCACTGAGATGAACTGTGACACTCTGGATGCTGGTTGTCGTACTTCAGCCGCAATCAGAATGGAGGTTGAGAAGGGTTGAAAATTAATGTAAAAAGTAACTTGAGATTATGGATGTATGTTCCAGAATAGCTCTCAACAAAACTTGTTTCACATATGACTTACCTTCTGGAAAATACACTATTTGGGGAGGAAACATAAAAATAAATAAAACGACTGATATTAATGTCGAATCCATTATTACAAGGTCTATGACGAGGGAACGGTACGAAGTCGAACGGCGAATTTCGATTTGATTTTTACATATTCGTGAAGGTCTTTTTAAGGTGAAACAGGTAGTGTAAGTCTAATTTTTCGCTGGTCTTTTTTAAGGGGGCATTTGGGGGCTCAAAGTCGGCGGTGCGCGCCCTGAGTTGTACAGTACTGTACATGCTGGCACACATCGGCGCTCACGGCCAGTGGCTGCCCTTCCTCGCCTTCCCTCTCCACTCCTTCGGTTCTCCTCTGTCTCCCAATACATACGGCTGCCAACAGTTGTGTATATGAGACGAGTCCTATTATATTTGGTCAAGTTCTCCACGACTGATGGCTATTCCACATACAGGAGATCGCGTTGGATTCTTTACTTTGTTATGGCGCTTGCAGCATTATTGCAGCTCTTATTAATGCCTACGGTGTTAATATTCAGGAATCTATAGAGCTTTCCGATGAAGAGCAAATCATGTATAAACAAATAAAGACAACGTTTGATGCAATTTTGGAGAGAAAATGCGAATTTATTCAGGAGGAAGAAGCCGTTTTCATTGATTCAGAAGACGAAGATGGCGTTGAGGAGGGGACAACAACACTGAAAAACGCAAACACGGAGATGAGTTTAACGAAGATAACAAGTCTTGTGATGGCTGAGGAAGGCCCTGTAAGTCAGTGGAAGATTATGATTCCGAATCATTGTTGGACATGTATCAAAAAATAAAGGAACGAGGACCTATGTACGCCGTATGAAAGTATAAGAAGACTCGGAGACAAATTTATGAAATCGTCAACTACGTTGAAGACAATGGAGAAATTAGGAAATGTGCGATGGTTCGAGCTTATGTGAAAGAAGAGTTCACCAAGGCAAGGATGCGTTATTTATATGTCACAAAATCGGACATTGAGCGTTGGATTGATGAGGGTAGAGAGTTGTTTTGCCCCAAACACTCTCTCCAAAGCGAGTCATACTTGACAAACCTTAAAAGGCGTTTGAAAATTCGGTTCCGAAAAGTAACCAAACTAGTCAGTAAAACATTTAAAACAGACGAAGAAATACGACACGAAGTGGCCAGAAAGTCTGTAACATTCATTAATGAATTGCAAGAAAAGAAAGAGATCCCGGATGCCAATATTTGGAATTCGGACCAGTCCTGAGTTGAGTTCGAAATGGCAACACAGAGAAGTTATGATTTTCATGGTGTGAAAGACGTTCTTGCTACGTTTGTTTGCCGAAATAGTTTTACGCACTCCCACACAGTGCAATATCACATTTCTAAAGCCGGAGAAATGGGACATTTGTTCTTGATCGTTTTCCAAGAAATTAATGGAAGGTTTGGACCTAGAGTACAAGAAAGTATCAAAGCCTACATGGATGCCTTTAAATAATGTCGTAATTGATTGTTCATCTTCCGGGAAAATGGGGAAAGGGCATGTACGTGACTGGTTTCAAAACGTTTTCCATCCACAATTACAGGAAGACGGAAGAAATCTTCTTCTCATAGATCCATTCAGTAGCCAAGGCAAAAATGCAAAACTTGAATTCCTGACGAACAAACATGTACAAATTGAATACATACCAAAAGGAACTATGTATCTTTGCCAGATCTTGGACTCTTCCGACAACTAAAATGTTTAGTCCGTCGAATGGAAAACATTTGCCGGGTAAGGAATTTACACGGCCACTCAAAATTAAAACCCAAAAACAGACTTTTCATTATAATTAGTCAAATACTAGCGCATAACCAATTACAAGGTGATTGTTTTGTACCAATGCTGAAATATGCTTGGCAAGTGGGTGGTTATTCCAGTACTGACAATATACCACAATTTCATACTGTCTCACAAACGAATTTTCATGATTTGACTGATACAAAGTGTGCTGGAAATTATTGTACCAATTTTTCGTTTATAAGGTGCGCACATTGCTGTCTTGTGTTTTGTTATTCACATTTTGTGTTAGATTTTCACTATCATGCCATGAACAATGGACCAATGCCAGACTGTGTTAGAATAAAGTCATTTCTTAACACTTTGAATGTATGATGATGCAGATGATATTTGATTATGTATTATTTGTATGTTATGTAGTGATTTGTAAACAATTTTTGTTTATTTATTCCATAATGAATTCACCTGCAATCCCCTGTTTACAACTGTAGGCAGCCGTATGTGGTGGGGGAGGGAGGAGAACCGAAGGAGTGGAGAGGGAAGGCGAGGCAAGACAGCCGCTGACGTGTGCCGGCACGTACTGTACAATTCATTGCTCGCACCGCCAACTTTGAGCTCCCAAATGGCCCCTTAAAAAGGACCAGCGAAAAATTAGACTTCCACTGCCTGTTTCAGCTTAAAAAGACCTTCACAAATATGTAAAAATGAAATCGAAATTCGCCGCTCGACTTCATACCGTTCCCTCGTGAGTTGAACTGTGACACTGTGGGTGCTGGTTAAGTCATACTTCAGGCACAGTCGGGGGTGAAAATGAATATAAAAATTACCGAGATTATGGGTGTAAGGAAGTATGCTCCAGAATAGCTCTCAACAAAACTTGGTACACATATGACTCACCATGTGGAGGTGGGGGAGGAACTTTGGGGATGGAATGTCCCAAGTCCCGCTAGAGGTGGGGAATGGGAGGTGATGACATGTAAAAATAATGGAAAATAACCTATAATAATGTCAAATCCGTTGTTTATGTGTCGCTGAGATGAATTTTGACGCTCTGGATACGTTTAAGTCCACATTCAGCCTCCATTGAGACGGGAGTCTGAGTTACCAGGATTAGTGCTGAGTCCACTGCTTTAGGGGTCGCAAGGCTGATTGGTGACTGTCTCAATGACAGCTTAAACAGTGTACATCGTATCTATAGTGCAATGGGTAATTACATATACTGTAGTTATTGCTTACTTTTTTGACAGGATGAAATACTTCAGTCATTTCGAATTTCCATAAGGATAAAGTTTTATTTGAAAATTAAATAATCTAAACCTTGAAATTAAACACATCTAAGTAACTAAAACTACGTAATAGATCGTAAAATATTAGTCAACATGTCAAAAAGGAATTGTATAAAAATTCACTTCACACACAACTGGTAACACAATCTTAAAGGTAAACATTCAAAAACTATCCAGGCAATGCTGGGTACTACAGCTAGTACAATAGCGCAATAACTGTGCCATTGTACTATTGTACTAGACCCATCTTTTAATGAAGTATTAATGGAAACAAAGTTCTAAATTAAGAAACAGATATAAATATTTATTTTAATCCATATGCATTTTTCTTAAAATTCTAGTTTTATGAAATTTTGTTAAACAAATTAACATCCTCTCAGGTAAAACAGAACATTCCCACCAACCAGGCAGACAAACTCCCCTCATCCACTCTACCCCCTCGTCAGCTCATGCCAAACACATTCCTACCTACTCTACAAGTTCACTCCCAGTTTCCCCTCTGACCTCTCCTCCACACTCGTAGCACATGTAGCAACAGTCAGCTAGTGTCAGGCCTGGTTTATTCAAGTTCAGTTAAAATGTAACTGCATGTTTAAAGAATTTAACAGTAAACTTAACCAAATTAGCATTTACTCAACATTGGTTAAGGCTAGCAATCTGCTAAACTCTCAGTTAACTTAACTGCCCAGGTTTCAAGCAGTTAAATTCTCTGTTAGCTCAAAATATGGCAGGTGCATTAGATGCAGAACTTCTGTATTGTGATATTTGAAATATGATAGGTCTTTTCCGGAAAGAGTAAGAAACAGAAGAGATGATTTTCATACAGTTTTTTCAGTTGCATAATTGTATGTTGGCTAAGATCAGTATGCACACTGAATTCGCTAAAAATTTTCTGGTAAGAGTCACTTACAGCTTTGAGCACAGATCCATTACTTTGCTTACTTTCCATAATACGTATGTATATACTTGGAAATATTTCCAAAAGAAGAGAAATTTGAACTACACATTCTCTTCTCGGCTTTTTTCATGTTGGTCTATAGAGCAACAGAAAATCCACGATCAAGACAAAAAATTCTAATAAACGTTTACTTCATGCATCTTGGTTTACAGCTGTATTAAAACAAAAGCACATCGGAGTGCACTCAAAAACTGCCTTCTAGATTCTCAATGATCGTGACTCTTGTGAGAGTTAACACCGTGTTCGCTAACAGTTCCTAGGAAATGTTTGGATAAACGCAGGAATCTTAACATGCTGCTAAATTTTTAATGCTGTGTTAACAAACAGTGCTTTACTGTTCTTTTAACTGAGATTGGATAAACTGGGCCTCAGACTTGCAACAACTTGATACAGGTCAAGTAGTGTAGGGCCGGCAAGGACTGTTCCAATTTATTTATGTTCAAATTCTTCTTCTGATAACATTTTTTTATTAGGCCTCTCCATTTATAGGTTTATTACATTTATCATACGTTACCAGTCCAGCCTTAATTTGCAACTACAAGAAAAGCTCCACTTCAAGTATTACTCAATAATAGTTGACATGTTGTCATTTCTCAGGGTTAATTAAACTTCATTACGTAACATAGAGCACGTTGCATGAACTCTACTTATTTTACTAAATGCCTGTACAAGTTTTAAACTAAGTGTATAGTTCTGAAGAGAACTTCTTTCATACTGCACATCACATCATATACCACTTGCTCTTTGAATAAATGAAACTTCTCTAATCTTATAAGATGTTATTTTAACACAGTACAAACTTGCAAATGTATTTTAATATTCAGTTTTTCAGTATAGGTATACTTTTAGAATATTTTAACTTTGTATATACCTTGCCTGCAATGATACCTTGATTCTAAGTTTATCAATGATTGAGCTTCAAGCTGTTGATGTTCTCTACGAAGGACAAAATATGTAATATATAAAAATAAACATATGAACTTGTATAGGTGGGAATTTTCTATAATTTAACAAGTCCATTATGTAGTGTATGTGTTGTCACAATTGTGCAACGCACTATCAGGTGTTTCTGAGCTGCCATACTTATTATCTGAAGGTTTCTCATCAGCTAAAGCTGAAGTATTGGCTGATTTGTGCTCAAAAACAAAGTGCAACATCCTTTGCATTCAGCGAACGCATTGTGCTGTCGATCAGTGACCACCGGTTTTATCAGGAATGCATTCGGCTGTTTATCACCCCAGTTATATTTGTGGTAGTGCAGTTTCCTGCATACCTGCACTAACCATCTTTCTTTCACCAAGCAAGTTGGCCGTGCGGTTATGGTCATGCAGCTATAAGCTTGCATGCGGGAGATAGTGACTTCAAATTCCACCATTGGCAGCCCTAAAAAATGGTTTTCTGTCGTTTCCCATTTTCACACCCCTCCCTTCAATGTTTATTAAATAAGTATTATTTTTTGTGTCCAGCTCCATGGCTAAGTTGTTAGCGTGTTGGCCTTTGGTCACTGGGGTCCCAGGTTCGATTCCCGGCAGGGTGGGGAATTTTAACCATCATTGGTTAATTCCGCTGGCATGTGGGCTGGGTGTATGTGTTGTCTTCTTCATCATCATTTCATCATCACAATACGCAGGTCGCCTACGGTCGTCAAATCGAAAGACCTGCACCTGGCGAGCCGAATATGTTCTCGGACACTCCTGGCTCTAAAAGCCATATGCCATTTCATTTTCATTATTTTTTGTTTAATGCCAATTTATTTTAACGAGTCTTTAGCAAAATAGCCGCCAAGCTTCAGCCAAGTTCAGTTGGTTTTCATCAGAGCAAAGCATATCTGCTACTGACAGTAAGCACAAAAATGCTTCAAGGAACGTGGAAATTGGTTGAGTGAATCATGGCCACATTATTCACGGTCCTTTACCAACTGGACTTGGAATCGTCGCACTCTGCTGTGGTGTGAAATTAATTTTATTTGGGCTGTATTGACAGTTATCACTATTATCAAAGATAGGAGTGCCCACCTATTCAGTACCGTAAATTATATGTTATAATTATTTATTTAATTTTATTTAATTTATTTAATTTAATTTAATCATTACATATTGGGGACTAGTTTTGACCCTTCCACTGGGTCATCGTCAGTCTCAATCACAATTGGTAAAGACATTACTGTATATTAGGGTGTCCCTTAAAAGGGGGGGGAAAAAAAATCTTTCATTTATTGAAACACATACCCTGTTATTGTGTTTATTAGTCTATTAGTTACCCAAGTACGGAATTTCAACTTCCTACATTAATTTTAACCCGTGCCGACAGGGCCTAAAAATTTTAGGAAATTGCTGCTTAAAGTGTCTCTTAACCCGCCATCGGTATTGTTGTTAGGTAGCTCCTAACAAAAGCATTCCTTATTAAGAAAAGTTTTTGGTTTAAGACTCAAACTTTTCAAACTCCAGATATTCTCAAATGAGTATATTAGTCACATCTTTTGCTTCGTTACGCGATGATTCATGCACACGTGTCACATGGAGGAGTGGGGGAAGTGCACACAGTTGAAAGGAATGAGTGAATAGGACAATGATAGAAAATAATGAGACTTACAAATCATGGTAAGGTTTGTTTTGTGCTGTAATATGCATTTGTAATGCCAAGGATTTTTGTTCCTTTTCATAATATTTAGTGATAGTTATGTAGATTCATATAAATATAAAGGGCTAACGTAAAACCAGTCTGATAAAACAAAACTATAATTACCGTCTAAAAGAACGAAAACGGTGTAAGAGTCGAAATTGTAGTAGCAAATATTTAGGTAATAAACAATTGTGGATATATACAAATATGTAAGTATATACATATATATGTATATACCTAGAAATATACTAAATAACCAAATACTAGTATAATTTATTCAAACTACCCAGAAGAGCCCGTATAAGAACTAAAATCATATACCAAGCTGATGTTAAGGAGCGCCTATACATGCTACCTCTCGCGTAAATGAGGACAACGCTACCGATGGCGGGTTAAATGTAGTTGTAGATGATCACCCAAAACAATTATTTTAGAGAAATATAAATGAAAACAGAAATTTATATAATGCTCTTCTTGTAAATAACAAAAAAGATACAATTTTTATAGTTAATCGTTTGGATATTTCCTCTTCAAAGTCTCTTTTTTTTTTACAGTCTGGGTAAATTTTTGTGTGTTCTTGCACACAATGTAGTAAGAACTGCTTCTGTTCTTCACCTGCGGTAATCAAACCATGAAAGTCTGTCATTAGTTTAAGAGCTCTTTCAGCTGTGCCATTAACTGCTTTTAAGGTACAAACCTTCTTTTTAGCTTCCACAAATGCCACGTTGTCTTTCCATGAAGGTACAAGTCCTTGAAGGAAACCACTGTCAAGTTGCAGTCGTGAAAATAAACCTTTACTCTTGACAGAAAGAAAGTCACTCAAAGATTTCCCTGACACAAGATAAAAAAAACTTGTAATGCCTATAAATAAAACAACTAAGTTCTAAATTAAATACCAGATTAAACAATACTAGTCTACTATGTGCCGTATAGAGAGCCAGACATCTCTTCTTTCGATGGAACATATCTCTTTCCGGAATCACCAAAGCTTTCATTTTGTAAGTTTTCTACAACGTTTCCTTTGGTCTACTCATCAACTTCATCATCAAAAATTGAAAGGATGGCTATTTTCTCCGACAAGTACCACAAGTGTTGACTGAACTTGTTTAAAACCGCAGTGGAAATCAACTTGTCAACTTTCTCGTAATCTTTTAAGGTCTTTAAAAAACAAAAATCTTGATTCGGTGCTTTTATCGCCAAACTACATCCAAGCCAGGGCTTCACGTAAACTGCTACAATTAATAAACAAACATCTTGTAAAGCTTGTTTGTCCTTAGCGCTCATTTTAAACTGGAACTGCATTAAACACATTTTTAAAGAGTAAATAGCTCTTGCCATCCATCGTGCTTGATGCATTGCACCAGGAGGTCTGATTTTTGTTATTTTTAATGTCTCCACCCAGAAAAACAATAGCGAGCTTAAACGAGCTCAATGAGCTTGCGATAATCATCTCATACAGTCAATTTTGCCAGATCATTGTTAAAAAACTTCACCAATTCAATATTATTTGCCTCACAGAGATGTTGTTAGACAAAATCAGTGCACAGTTCGATGGCACTAGGTTTAATATTCTTTCAGTTGTCCCTAAACTTTTTGAACAGCGGAATATCAGGACTGCTGGTGATTTGTTGGATCTTTGATTCAAACACACTTTTGAGCACCAGTTCGTAAATATGATGGCGGCAAGGAAAGAGTAAAAACTTGCTTTCTAGTTTTTGCTCTAAAAGCACACACGCTCTGTTCAAGCATCCTGTATTAGATGCTATTGTATCACAGCACATTATTTGTACGTTATCATCCAGGTTCCAGTCATGAAGGGCATTTGATACTGCTTTCGCTTGCTCTTTGCCGGAAGAGTTGTCTAACTTCGGCACAGCAAGAAATTGTCGTTCCTCGTCATATGAAATAATAATTTGTAGGCATTCTTCTTTAGAAGTTCTTACGTCCAGAGCAGGTAACAATTTTCCATCCCAATGAACAGTAACTACTTCGGGCATGTTATTCTGAAAATTGGATTTAATGGATCCCGCTCTATCTTTTTTTCTCATTTGTGTTTGAATGCGTTGAGTAAAAGATTTGTTGGTCAGGTAATTGTCAGAACTAAGACCAAGTGCTTCTACTACAGACTGAGTTATATAAACAGAATCTCTGATGCTTAGATGACATCTGTCTAAATTTGCAACTAATTTAGATGTGATAAAATCTTTTTTTCCTCTTCCTGTCGACGTAGCTAAAGAACTTACAGACTGAGATGTGGATGGCAGAGATTCTTCCAAGCTTTCTTCAGAGCTTGTAGATTGTTCTTCTACATCTTCATGTGTATCAAAGGTCTGTAAAGTTGCAGTTTCCAATGAGCTCGCGGAAGGCATTTGCTTTAGTCTCTTTTTGTCTTCTGGGAGTTTTCTCAGCCTGGCCCTTTCTTCAATTTCAGCCAACTTTTTGTCAACACCCGCTAGGCACCCTGCTAGGCATCTCTCTTTGCTTTTGCAAAAATATTTTATCTTCTTCGATTTTTATTCTTTCGAGAGCATCAGCATGTGCGATATTGAATAAATCATCTAATTCAAGTTGAATGTTCTCCTCGCGGCGCCTATGTAAATCCTGAATCTTCATGCTATTTTTTTTGCAGTTCTTGCCAGACCTGATAAAGAACCACTAAATTCTTAACACAATTAGGCACAGCTCTGGTAGGTATTCTAGCCTTTTTCCAGAATATATTGCACGCCCAAATGACAAGATTTACGCTTTCACCAACAGTCAACTTAACCTCACGTATGTTGAAAAATCGAACTGCGAGAACTTGACGATTAGATGGTAATTTTGTGCCTGTTATTTGGTGATTTACTTCACCAACCAAGAAAATACTTTTCTTATTGCTCCTCAGTCCCACTGACATCTTTGAAATATAAAACAATCCTTGCTAGCTACCCGATAAGCGAAAACTAAGTGACAATAACAATGAGAGCGCCACTCTTGTGACGCAACTTGTATGGACATGTTTGTGTGTGAGTCGGGACAGGTTGCACAGTTCCAAATAAGGAAAAAAATTGTTTTCGGGTGTTTTAGGCCCAAATGAGTAAAACAATAATCTGTGCATTGCAAAATTAAAACTTTGAAAAAAAAGGTACAGCCTACTGTATATGCGAGACACAGTATTATTTACGGTATTGAATAGGTGGACACTCCAATCTTTGTTAATTAGTTAATTGTGCTGTGGTGGTTGGGAGAGAAGAATGTTGTTAAACTTCTGGGAACAAAAAAGTCATGAACCCTTAGTTTGATGGAATTTATGTAAAATGATCTGTAGACTTTAAAGATAGATGATTGTTTTGTTTTGCCAGGAATAAAACAGCATTTTAGTTCCTTCTGGCTTTGGTAATTTCAAATAGGTGATTTAACTTGATAACTTGTTTAACAAACTTACAGGGACCGAGCAAGTTGGCCATGTGGTTAGGGTCATGCAGCTGTGAGCTACCGATCAGGAGATAGTGGGTTCGAACCACACTGTAAGCAGCCCTGAAAGATGGTTTTCCATGCTCTCCCCATTTTCACACCAGGCACATGCTACGGCTGTACCTTAATTAAGGCCTCGGCCGCTTCCTTCCCACTCCTAGCCCTTTCCTATACCACCGTTGCCATAAGACCTATCTGTGTTGGTGCGACATGCAGCAAATTGAAAAAAACTTACAGGATCAGATTTAAAAACGTGTAAAGATGTCTTGCTTAAATACATTTATGTGGATTAAAAACATTGTCTCTCATAACTGATAATAACATGGTAAATAGTGTATTGCTTTATGAAATTAAGTTTCGGGAAGTTAGTTACTATTTCAAATTTAAGAGAGCACTATAAAAGCTTTTGTTCCCTGTGATAGTGAGCATGTATTTTGAAATATTCATTAGGAAATAATTCCTGGACAAGTGTAAAAACGAAAGGAAATTTTATAAGTCATCGCCATAAGGTCATCAGGCAAACTAATATGTTATATTATAAATAAAGAAATATTTAATGACATAGTATGTATTTGTTTTGTTGATTGCCTTCTTAAATATTAAGTTCAAGCTTACAAGACAATGTTCACAGTGATGTAGGTCTACAATGATTCATCATTGTTTTGAAATACAAATTACAGTGGGTGAGTTGGCTGTGCGGTTAGGTGCGCGTAGCTGTGAGCTTGCGTCCAGGAGATAGTGGGTTCACACCAGGCAAATGCTGGGGCTGTACCTTAATTAAGGCCACGGCCGCTTCCTTCCCATTCCTAGACCTTTCCTATCCCATCATCGCCATAAGACCTATCTGTGTCGGCGCGACGTGAAGCAAAATAGCAAAAAAGAAATACAAGTAGCTGGGACTTTATTTTATTCCCAGCTGTGTCTAGTTAAAGGACGGTGACTACCTCTCTCTGTGACATTGCTACATAGTGTGGGCCAGGCATTGACTAGAGACAACCCCCTGTGGGTGGGGAGGCACATGGTGAGTACACCCCCAGTATCCCCTGCCTGTTGTAAGAGGTGACTAAAAGGGCCCCAGGGACTTTCAACTAGGGAGTGTGGGTTGGTGACCATGGGGCTCTTAGCTGAGCCCTGGCATTGCTTCCATTTACTTGTGCCGGGCTCCTCACTTTCATCTATCCTGTCCGACCTCCCTTGGTCAGCTCTTGTTCTTTCCTGACCCCGACAGTATTAGAGCCTTCGAGGCCTAAGGAGTCTTCCATTTTCATGCTCTTTGTGGCTGTTGTCGTTCTTTGTCTGGCACTTCATTTTCGAAGTGTTGAAGACCCCCCCCCCCCCCTCTCTCTCTCTCTCTGGGTGGGTGGACACAGGCGAAGGCTACACCCCTGGTATCACCTGCCTGTTGAAAGGGGCGACCAAGGGATGATGAAATTATAACCGTGAGAATAATTGTGATTAGTACCATTACGTGCGGAACACCATTGGTCGACATTACTTGCGACTAGTACCACCATGCAAAGAAAACCATGGGTCTGAGTGTTGCTTACAATAGAGGTCATCATGCGTATTCCACTGGTCGGTTCCGCTGTGTTCAGAATGGGTCTGTGTTACCTATGAGTAGTACCTCTTTCTGACGTGGCCTGCGATTAGTTCCACCAAGTGACGAACACCACGGGAATACCAGCGCCCGTGATTAGTCCCACTATGTGAGGAACACCATGGGTCTGCATTAACTGCGAGTGGTGCCATTGTGTGTGACATACCCTGGGTCTATATTACCTGTGATTAGTACCACCATGCAAGAAACACCATGAGCCTATGTTACCTGTGATTAGTACCACTGTAGGAGGAACACCATGGTTCTGCTTTACCAATGATTAATACCATTGTGAAGGGCCGGTGACCTGGATTTTGGACCCCTTTAGATAATAAGCATCATCCCAATGAATAAGACATTGTGAATTGGATCCACTGATTGTTTTTGTTTCACGATCATTTTCTCATCACCATTTGTTTCAGATTTTAGTCAGTGGATACATTTTGAAGTTTTAATTTGCATTTTGTTACACCTCATACCATAGGGGCCGATGACCTATCTCTTTGGCCCCTTTAAACAACAATCATCATCATGACTGGAGACAGCCATGTTATTAGCAAACAGCTTTAGTTCCATATTTATTACAATGACTAAAAATGCCCACATTTCCTTTCTGGAGGTGAGGTTGAAAACTGGCCCAACATGCAACAAGGAATAAGCACCATCTTTGATAATATTTTCTGTTGTGTATTAGCTGACAATGGGGAACCTTCTGTTCACTGAAGATAACTACTTTTGTTAACTTACCTGTCATACAAGACCAGGGATAGTCCTGAGTACATCCCAGGAAATTGGTTACTTCCATAAGCTAGAGTACATTTAAAAATGGATTCTCTCTAAGGTTGCAACTAACAAGGTGTCCTCGTTAGAGTAGGAAACCACCTTAAACCCACCACTCGATGCCACCCAATTTTTCGTGTCAAGTGGCACTAACTTATCCATATCTGAGCATTGGGAGATGAAATGCCATCTCTGACCTCTGCTTCACAAGCACTGAAGGCTGAAAAAGGGATTGAAAATATCCTCTCTGAGCTGGTTTGCTCAGAAATGACTAGGTATGTCTCAACACTGAGGTGCGCACTAAATCAGTGCAGGTTCAAGTTATTTTGACTCTGTTGCACTGTTGAGCAGTAATATAGCAGTAAAACTATAAAGTTAAAAAACAAAAAAGAAAACACACAAGCAGGTCTCAGGTAAACCTATCTAAAGTGTGATAAAGTGTTTCAAAAAGGGAGGCAAAAGGGATGTCGGATAAACTCCTTGTTGATCCTAGGAAATCTTCGGACAAATCAAAACATTCTTTAGAAAATGTTATGTGATGTAAGAGGAAATCTTTCTGTTAAAGTTTGGTAATGCAGAATTAATTGGGTTGAGGTCAGTGATGGTAAAACAGTTGCACCCAAGAAAGTGAAGAGGATAGTAAATGGATTGTAGTGTCATAAAATAGTAAAAATGGATACAATTCTATCAGAATGGGTCAAATGTACTAGCAAGTTGGGGATTAAGTGACTTCATAGAGTAATAGGATTTGGATAGAATTTCTTCTGATTCTATGAAAGTAATTGTTGCATCAGTCTGCAAACAAGGAAATACTACATTAAATAAGTCTTTTTTAATCACTACACCAAGCAAAAAGTTTGCCAGTTTGGAAAAGAGAACAGAATAATTGTTGGAGGATATGATAAGATAGATGTGGTTTTTAGACCATAAAAGGACTGTCAGAACCATATTTTCATTATACACTTGTAAAATTCTGGGAGAAGAAAAAATTGTTATCCTCCCCAGTTTGTATGTAGCATATAGTCTACATGTGGTTTTGTGTACTCACAATAATACAGTATACAAAAAAAAGAATAATTGTAGTTAAATCACCTCTTGAGCACTGATGTGGCATATATGCTGCATGTCATAAAACAATGTAACCAAACATACTGATTTTCTATGGTGAATATTTTAAAGTTACTTTAGTCATATATAACACATTGAATGCAAAAACAGATTTGTTACTGAGGAGGTTAAGCTTATGTTTTGTAGTGCATGGATCATGTACATAATGATGTAAATTGGTAGGATATTGTGATTGAGTTGGATGAAAATGTAGTACTGTAAGTGTGACTTGTCAGTAACTTGGTGTTAATGGCAGACTGTGTCAAAAACTTGCAATGTATTAATTTGGAAAAGAAATGCAGCACTTTGGAATGAAAACCAACATGTCCAATATTTAAATGATATCAGTTGGCTGGAATCCTAAAATGTTAGAATGTCGGGTAGGGAATAATAAATTGGAGCAGATGGACAATTTCAAGAACTTGGTAAGTGTAGAGTATTCAGAAAACGTGAATCAAGATGTAGCAAAACTAATACAGTGAATTTACAGATGAATCTACCCTTACATTACACCATTTTCTGGCTTACCAAAGTAATAAAAATTATATCTTGTACAAATACATAGGAACAATGATGAAAGGGTATTTGTAGTGATGCTAATTTAGGAATGAACATGTTTGCATGAACTATTGTAGCTTGTGTGATAGGTTCATGTGAAGTGAATGGAGGAGGATTTGTTGCCTGGGAGAGTAGTGAATTTGGCCATGGAAGGAAGAAAAGAATAGAGAGAGACCTAGAGGGACAATGATTAGACTTGGTTTATAAAGATTTCAATGTAAGTGGTGTAGAAACAGAAGAGACCACAGTTCTAGTTTTCAACAGAGCATTGTGGTGCACTTGCTTCATTCACTGAGGTTCTCAGACTATATACTGATACACACACAGTCTGTATTATTATTATTATTATTATTATTATTATTATTATTATTATTATTATTATTATTATTATTATTATTATCAGTTTCCTGTTTTCACCTCCAGTTGGGTCTGGATTACACACAGTCTGTAATAAAGATTTAATCTGTGTATGTGTATATTTTCTTTTCATCCCATTTACTTAGCTTGTACTGGACAATCCATAATTTTAATATTCTTCTCCTTTCACAGGAATACGTGAACCAAAGCTGAACTAGTCGCAGAATTGTGATTTGTGCATTAAATGTGAAAAACCTGAGCTGTGTGACATTTCTCTGCTCAAGTTTTTGTGGTGCATGGACATATGTGGTATGGCTTTTGACATTGTCGTCTTGAATCTGAAAAAAAAACTGTACTGATGAACATATTATTTCTCGGTGACTCCTATCGTGTAGACATGCTATATATTTTATAAGTACAGTATAGGATTTTTATTTGGTGATACTGAATACCTAGTTGTTGAATTCTGTTAAGGTCTATTTTGTAAAATTTTGGACATTTCCAAGCCATGAATAAACCGAGTAGTGTGTCCAGAGACCTGCATTATTATAAAAGACATTGTGTTGAAATGTTTGTTCTTTGTATGAATATATATAAACTGTGATGTGTAGATTATTAGGTACTAATATGATTTTATGGTATCAAGAAGAAATAAAGTTAATTTATTTAATGAACAATTTTCACCTGTTGTGTCATTAAGATTCCACTTATGTTTTGTGACAGTTTGATTGCATGCTAGGAGTTATAGAAGACATTCAGTAGTCATCCCATTTACCTGATGTGGGCAATACAGGCTTTAGAATTCTCTTGTAAATACCTGTTGGAGCCTGCCAAAAGTGATCATGAACCTTATTGCAGTACATGTATCCTTCATAATCTATGCAAAGTCATCTGTCATGAAATGATAGTATGATCTGAAATAGAAAATGCAGAAGTGCTTTGATTAATTTGTAGCTGAGTTTTAATCATCCCATGCCATCATGAAGCCATACAAGACCTCTCCATATGTGCATGAAACAGTAGAAGGAATGAACTTGGAGAAAAATTAAGTGGATATCCATTTCCATACATCAATAAAAATATTATTTGAAGGAACAGTATCATTTTTTTCAAAATAGTAAGAAGATTTTTATTAATATACTTTCATATGAGACAAAAATGTTGATGAAATGTTATTAATACACAAATAATTTTTAATATGAAAAATACAGAATTTTGATGGTTATAGATTTATATGATTTTTCTGGTAACTTTGTTAGTTCAGATAATTATTTTCTTCACAGAAGATACATCTTGCAATTGATCATAACATTGGCACAGCAGCTTTTCTTTAGTAAAGAATCAGCTCCATGGGGAAGGTTTTTAACTGGCAATCTCCCTTTATGTACATCAGTTATTACAGAAATTTTGAACTATGTTCATTTTTTTTTTTTTTCAGCATAAATCCTCAATCAGTTATTTAATCTAGTGTAAACATATGCATATCTTCCTTATGGTCTATTTAACTCTATTGCAAAGTCCAGATGAATTGTTCTCTCTGTGTGTCTTGTGTCTATAAAGTCGAACCTCGATATCTCAAGCCTCCATTACTCGAATTTTCAGTATCTCGAAGTATCTTAAATTTCCCAGCTGTTTGTCCTATTCTTCACATGTATTTACTATCTCTATTACTCGAAATTCAGTTACACATATTTCTCAAAGCAAATATTTCCTCCCTTGAAGCAAAAAATACTCTGTAACTCGAATTTTGTGCAATATTAACTGTACAATGCAGCATTTGTGATTTGTGAGGAACAGTTAACAAGTAAAGAAAGGTTTACAGTGATGCTGGGAGACAATATGACAGGAACCGAAAAACTAAAACTTGTAATGATCGGAAAATTAGCGAACCCTCGCTGTTTCTTGGGTGTGAATTAATTACCGGTCACGTACAAAAGTAACCGCCGAAGTCTCGGATGACAAGCTCTGCTTACGAATCTCGGCTGCGTGGTATTGACGAGAAGTTTTGACGTGAAGCGAGAAAAGATTAACAGTAACAAATAGAAGAGACTAACAGATTGTTTCCAAAGGTATGTTTCTTGTTTCACTACTGTATGTACTGTATTCTGTCTTCTAAAAAGGTTGCTATAATAAGGGTTATAATTAAAGTGATGCCATAAAAGAGTGTTTGTATATTTTTAAATACTGTTAAAAATAGTGTATTCAGTATAAGCCCGTAGTTACATATGATTCAATTATGTGCTATACGTAGTTAAAAAACGGTATTCTGTATCTATCGAAATTTCAATAACTCTAAATAAAATTTATCTCCTGAGGTGATTCAAGATATCGAGGTTCCATTGTATGTATGTATGTATGTATGTATGTATATATCGTCCCTAGATAGTGATATTCTTACACGATATTTAAACGGGTTTGAATTACCATAGTTGCCTATGTTCAAAGGGACATTACTGTAATTTGCTGGTCTACAAAAGGAATTTATTATTATTATTATTATTATTATTATTATTATTATTATTATTATTATTATTATTTCCACCTGGATATATAGTATATAATACGAATGCTCCGAATTCAAATGTTTTCAATTTTACTGTATTGGGCAAAACAGTCGAGCTGGGTGTGTGCAGGCCCCGATTTACAAATGGGCGGACTGGGCATTTGCCCAGGGCGCCAGTTTTTGAGGGGCGGCGGCCGGCGGATTGAGTAATTATGGCCTGCGTGAATTACGTCTTAAATTCATTACACTCAAATTACTTTTACATTCCACAAATTATTCCAATTATTTTATTAGACTGTACAAAACACTTTAAACTATTCTAACTTTAAAACCTGAATTTAATCTATATATTTAAATTTTATGAAGAAAATGTGTCTTATTTCTAAAATTATTTACTTGCATGCAAACTATCAAGCTAAACCAACGGCTTTTTAAATAAAAATAAAAACAGCCTCATTCTTATATTGCTTGATAAGTTTAATTACGAGAATTAACTGCATTTGCATAATGTGCTGTTTTAAAACTCAAAATCTTGAAAAGTCTAATATTTAATTTGTAAACAATTATTTTTTAAAGGAACAGAAAAACGAGCAGAGGGGTGGACGGTTAAATAATGTTTGCCCAGGGCGCTAACTACTTGAAATCGGGGCCTGGGTGTGTGGAACCCATTAGTACACATTTTCATGATAACTACAAGGCCGCAGCAACTACAGGTTTTGAGCACTCTGTATTCTCCTGAAACATTCTTCAGAATGTGCTGCAGGAGTAAATATGAGGCTTCATTGAAGAATCTTTGTAACTATCACAAAGTAGTCATGGGTCTCTCAAACTCAGCCCAACCGTTTATGTAATGACTGTAGTCCAACATGCTAGTGGGTTTTGCGTGTGATATATTAGTTACTTTTAGGTTTTATGGATTGTACATTGCATAATTGTTAAACAGACAATAGTAATCAACATATTATAGAAACTTTAACACTGGCATCACATGCAACTTTGTCAAGGGAGGAAATAGAGAGGATTTTATGTGACGATGACAGTGAATTTGATGATTCTGATGCTGACCCAGATATCGTGTTGAGCAGTGAACATGATTCTAATAGTTATTCGAATAGTGAATGGTATAGAGGAAGAAATGGGTATTATCAACATTCCAAACATCAGTGAAGCCACTACATCTGACAACAGTGTTTATAATGCTACAGGCACAAGTTGCAGGTATGTTCCAAATGAGGGTAATCCTTGTCATTATCTTCTTGGTAAAGACAATAAGTTTAAGTGGAAAAAAGACAGATTTCCAAAAAATGTCCAAATACAAAGCCACGATTTAGTTTCTACTTATTTACCAAGACCTGTAAGGGATGCTATGAATGCACACTCCCTTAGAATCATCATTATTTTTCAATGAACCTCATGTATGTTTGGTAGTTGGTGCAATCAGTAATTTTATATGATCAGTTACATCTAACTACAAGCATGACCCAGCTGTGTGCAGCGAAACTACAAACGAATAGATCGTTATTTTAGTCTCCTGTATCTTGCTGGCTCATTACATTGAAGTAAAATTAATATTGAGGACTTTCGGGATGCAGAGGGAACAGGAATTATAATATTTAGAGCTGCTAGGTCTCTGGAAAGGTTCAGGTTTCTTATACGTGTCATCGTTTTGATGATATCCATTCACAGAAAGGAAGAAAGTCTAAAGATAATTTAGCAGCCCTTATGGAGCTCTTGGACCTCATTGTACTGAATTGTAAGAGGTATTACTTTCAGAATATGTTACTGTCAACAAAATGCTAGTACCATGTAAGGGGAGGTGCTGATTTCAGATGTATATCCCCTCTAAGCCATCCAAATATGATATAAAAGTCTTCATGATGCCTTGTGCTAGGAGCTATTATGTTAAAGACTTTGTTTATGCTGAAACTCAACCAGAAAGCCCATTTTGTGCCAGTAATAAGTCTGACGACGTTTGCTTATGACTAGTGGATCCAGTAAAAGGCATTGGTCAAAATTTAACTGGATAATCGGTTTACCTTTCACAGGCTCACTAACAAACTTCTGACAGGAAACAAACTTTTGCTTGTTCGTACTTTGAGGAAATACAAGGGGAATTCCTTGCAAAGAAATGAAAAGAACAATATTCAAATATGTTTGGATTTTAGGAGGTGGTTACCATCGTGTTGCACATGCCAAAATGTAACAGATGTGTACGTCTACTTTTCTCTATGCAGACGTGCCAAGTCTCCCAATTTTTCATTGTTCCTCCCGATCTCCCGATTTTCAGAGTAATTTTCGTATTTTAAACTCCTGCGGATTTCCTCGTTCTATCGATATATTGCCGAGTATGGCTGGTCGATAGTAGTTCTAATAATAATACCAGATGGCAGTACGAGGCACGGCGGCCAGTCATGTGCTCCTCTTTGGTCTATAATACAGTCATTCTCTTTGCAAGCGAGTAACATTCTCTTTGTAGTAACCTAACCTCAGAAGTAGCACACCATAGTCGTTCTACCCGGGGTAAGACCTGCAGAAGTGCTTGTGTTGTGCCTTAATATTTGTTTTGGCCAAAATGTCAAAGAAATATGATGCAGTGTTTAAAAGTGCTTATAGGGAAGAGTTTCCGTGTTTGAGTGAATCCAGAAAGGGACAATGTTCACATTCTGTACTATATGTAGGTGTGATTTTTCATTTGCACATGGTGGGAAATGCGATATAGGTACTCAAGCGTATGCAAACAAAAAAAACATAAGGAGAGTGTCCAGTGTGTAGAAAGAAACCAGAAACTGAACTTTTCATGTAAAAACCAAGATGTAAATCCTGTGACGAATGCCAAGGCGTTATTTACGTCATTTATAGTAAAACATAACCTGCCTGTAAATTGTGCCGATCATGCGGGGACCTTTGTTTCGCAAAATGTTTCCTGATTCGGAAATCGCTAAACGATATGGGTGTGCTAGAACGAAAACAGCGGCTATCATTACAGAAATGTGCATGGAAGAAAGGGCGAAAATTGTATCACATTTGCAGGTGAATGCATTTTCTGTTGCTACTGGTGGTAGCAATAAACGCGACTTGAAAATATATCCCATTGTTGTAACATTTTTTAGGCCTGAAATCAATGAAATTCAGAGTTGTCTACTCTCTGTGCCTAATTTAGAAGGGAATGCTACTGGAGCTAACATTGCCAATCTTTTGATCTCAACTTTTCGGGAATTCTGCATTCCAATTAAAAAAAACTGCCTAGCTCTTGGAGCTGATAATGCTCCAGTAATGGTAGGATTAAAGAATGGTGTGGCAGGATGTTTGAAGCGGGAAAATAGTAACATAATCATCGTAGGCTGCTCTTGTCACCTAATTAATCTTGCTGCCGAGAAGGGTGCAGCGTGCTTGCCCGTAAATGTAGATGAAGTATAATTGATATATTTTATTATCTGGAAAGGAGTGCAAAGAGGAAAGAAAAGTTCAGAGAATTTCAGACTTTACACAACACCGAGATCAGGAAAATTCTGAAGCATGTGCCTACTCGATGGTTATCACTAAGAAGGTGTTTAGATAGGATTTTGCTTCAGTGGGACCCTTTGGTTACATTATTCAGGAGCGAAATTGTAAGGATTCTCAGATGGGAACTTTGAAGACTTATAAAATTCCTAAGCACAGTTTAAGTGCAGATGTGTCTTGTGGGGGCCGATGACCTTCGATATTAGGCCCCTTTAAACAACAAGCATCAACAAGATGTGTCTTGTTTGTCTGAAAACGATAAGGATTGTCATAATATTTCACCTCACTCAGTTAAAAGGAAACCCCAATCATCAGTTTCACTAAGAAAAATGAAACTACTTATGACACTAAGAGGCATGCCTTGTCACATGAAGAACGACTTTTCATGTTCCTTTCATCAAATTTACATAAACCTTTTTGCCTTTTCCTCTCAAGTTTTATGGATATCTTTGAGAATCCAAACATAGCTCTTCAGTCAAGTATGCCACTCATCCACTTATTGAGGTCAGTTTTGGAGGAACTATTGAAGAATGTGATGGCAAGGTTTGTGAAACTAGACGTTATTAAAAGATCTTCCTCTCTCCTTGATGTAGATTATCATACTCCAGCAAATCAAAAGGGTGATTGTGATCTGATGATAGGGAACTCTGCGTTTGTTTTAGTGAACACCTTGAAGTCTGAGGAAAAGTGCATATTCTTCAAAGTCTGTTAGAAAGTGTTTCTCTTCATCGTGTGACTACATGGTACACAAATTTCCATTCAAAGATGAAGTTTTAATTAATGCAGAAGTTGCAAATATTTCTGCTATAAGTAGGGCATCATTTTCTAGCCTTAGATTTTTCATTAACAAGTGTTCGAACATTTTGACTAGTGAAACGGAACATTTGGATAAGAAACTGATATTCTGCATTCCCAGTTCTGTAACTTTCAGCTCGAAGAAACAGGCCTGGCAAAAGGAAGAATTGATGTCCAATGGGCATTGGTAGGTCAGATGAAATCATCTGATGGTGTACTTAAATATGACAGACTCTTTTTTTTTTGCTAGGGGCTTTACATCGCACCGACACAGATAGGTCTTATGGCGACGGTGGGATAGGAAAGGCCTAGGAGTTGGAAGGAAGCGGCCGTGGCCTTAATTAAGGTACAGCCAGCATTTGCCTGGTGTGAAAATGGGAAACCACGGAAAACCATCTTCAGGGCTGCCGATAGTGGGATTCGAACCTACTATCTCCCGGATGCAAGCTCACAGCCGCGCGCCTCTACGCGCACGGCCAACTCGCCCGGTGACAGACTCTCTAAGGTGATGCTTGCTATTTTATCAGTTCCACATAGCAATGCAGAATGTGAAAGGATTTTGATCAGAGTCACAAAGACAGAAGCACAGTTCAGATCCTTGCTGTCTGAACAAACTTTGGAGAAACTTTTAACCCTGAAATCAGTTCAGCATGGGAAGTGCTTTGAGCAAAAATTTAGTTCCGAGTTCTAAAGAGAGCTAAGTCAGCTACTGGTGTGTTGAACAACAATTACTCGTAATGTGATCACCATGTTGAAGGATGAGAAGTCACATGTTCCTACAGTTCAGGTATGTCCAGTATTTAGTATTCACATGTAAATGATGAAAAATATATATATGGACAAATAGAATTGTTAATGTATAGAATTATCAGGAATTTGTACATGTTCTGCTATCAGTAATGTGTCGTAATACGTCGCGATTCACTGCGAAATTTCTCCTGATTTTTCACTTTTGAAAGTTGGCATGTCTGTCTATGTATAACACTGTATAAATCGATGAAGAAAACGGTATCAAAAGGAATCCAAAAGTCATCGCTTCCTGCAATGGCACCAAGGATGGCGTTGATGAAGTGGTTGGTATGAGTGCAGAATGTACAGTTACGAGGGGGAACAAGATGCTGGCCATTTTTTGTTTATTCTTTGTTTTCTTGAATATTGCAGCCCTAAATGTATATGTTACGCTAAGATCCAACCTTATGGTTATGAAAAGGCATGTATTCCTCAAGGAGCTTGGAAAATCAGTTGGCAGAGTAAGTACATCAAAGTTGTTTACCTTGACAAATTTGACTTCTGGCTGAAAGGCTTTCAGGTGCAGCTATTGAAAAAAGAGAATTGCTGGAGCCTGGGAATAGAGGAAGATATCACATGTGCAAGGACAACTAGACAAAAAACTTCTACAAGATCTGCAAAAAACTTTAAGCTCTTTAGGCTTTTTCAATCGTGGAATTGTCCGACTCGTTGGCTGAATGGTCAGCGTACTGGCCTTCGGATCAGAGGGTCCCGGGTTCGATTCCCGGCCGGGTCGGGGATTTTAACCTTAATTGGTTAATTCCAATGGCCCGGGGGCTGGGTGTTTGTGCTGTCCCCAACATCCCTGCAACTCACACACCACACATAACACTACCCTCCACCACAATAACACGCAGTTACCTACGCATGGCAGATGCCGCCCACCCTCGTCGGAGGGTCTGCCTTACAAGGGCTGCACTCGGCTAGTAATAGCCACACGAAATTAAATCGTGGAATTACCAGCGTTCCGCCCCAGTGTAGCAGTGGGCTCATCAATTGGATTGCTACACCTTTCCAAGACGCTGGCGGCGAGTGCGCCGTTGAGACACCACTGCAAGCCTCTTATGTAGGACAATGCAGTGATGGTGCACTAGGGGAAGCATGTGCCTCCACATGTATAAATGCTTGCCTTTGGCCTTTATATCAAAAACAAGGTTTCCTTCTAGGAACCTTATTTTTTATAAGATCTGCAAAGTTTGGGTTTGCCTGACACATGTGGAAAGGTTACGTGTAAACTGCATTAATAGTTCAGGAACTTCACTAGAGTGTAATTTAGTTACAATATTAAATCTATGCTACTTTTTGGCAGCCATTTGCACTGCAAATGAGTTCATTTACAGAAAATAGTATTATCAAACTGGCATATCAAGTGGACTTTGTCATGATTTTTTTATAAGCATTACTTGTACCACCTAAAATGTTGAGATTATTTTCCTTTGCAGTTCTTTTTTTATTAATAAAACAATGCAAAAATATAAATTTGAGTTAAAGTTATTGAGAACATTCTATATTATTATTCAATGTTTTATATTGTAAAAGGAAATAATTTTTAAAACGTTTTATGGGAGTTTTCCTTTGGGGTCTACCAGACCAGCCCGACCTTTCATGTTAAATTTTCCACCCGACCATTCTAGGGTTAAAGTACTTATATTTTAAATGAAATATTGTATTAAAGGCGTATAACTAAGACAAATCAGTTCTTATAGGTTTAATTTTAACTTCAATACCTAATGAATTTATTGAAAGAAAGAGAGCTATATTTCAGTAAATATGAATTTCCAAACTTCTTTCACTGTTAGGAAGAAGAAAATTTAATTTTTATTTAAGCTCTGGTATGCCTTTCACTAGTATCTCTTTTCAAATACCAGCAGTAATCAGCCCTCATTGACACATCTCTATGGCCTTGATAGCAGATTCTGCATTGTTTTAATATCTTTATGAAACCGCTCACCCTGTACTTCACTCACCGTACCAAGATTCGCAGCGATGTAATAAATATGGTTGTGGAGAAAATGCACTGTTAAAGAGTTGTTAATGCTCATTCTACACCAAGATTTCTAAAATGTAACATTTCCTCCACAATTTCCTCATAGTTCTCAGATTTCTTGTTGCCAAGAAAGTTTTCCATCACTTTTTTGTGTGTGCCAACTATGCTGATTTCTCTAACTCTGACATCGACTGAGGAAAGGTCCCGTCCTGCATAAGCTCATGAATCTGGGGTCCACCAAAAATACCTGCTGTTATTTTAGCTTTAGTTTTCTGTGAGAAATTTGTAATAAGAAAGTTGAAACAATCGCTGTCCTTATTCACAGCACTAACAAATTGCTTCATCAAGCCTAATTTAATATGGAGTGGTGGAAGAAGGCCATTAGAAGGAGAAACCAGTGTTTCATACTTCACATCTTTTCTCCAGGAACTGAATTGTTCCTTTATGGAAAATTTCTTTCTGCTCTAATGCTCTGATTTAGTCCTACTGTCCCATTCAGAAAGAAAACAGGAATATTTATTCAATTATGATTGCTGGCCTAGAAGAAAAGAGAGCACTTTTAGATCACTACAGACGTTCCATTTACAGTATGTACCTATTCTATTCGTACGGGCTGTTTGCGTTAGTACCTCAACGCACTGCCAGAAAATAATAAACTAAAAAGGATTTTATTCACTGAACACACATTCAACAAAGCCTTCAGAAAACATATATCTACTATATCTGTTTACAACAATGTTAACAAATCATACGGCTTCTATTAAAGAAAAGCTCGCCCATAATCTTGTATCTTTCCTATTCGTACAGGCAAATTGAACACTTGAAGTAAACAAAAAATAAAGGGTCCCTGGAACATTTTAGTACCTAGTGGAATATCCCCTAGCCTTTATAACTGCCTGACATCGTCACCGTATTGAATACACTAATTTCTTGCACATGCCCGGGCTGATTTTCTGCCATTCCTGAAGAATCACACTTTTAAGTGCCTCCTTCGTAAGCACACGTTGCCTACGGATATTCCTCTTCAATGTAGCCCAGAGATGTTCGATGGGATTTAAATCTGGAGACCGGGGAGGTGTTCTAAGCTGCTTAGGAATGTTCCAGATGAAGCATGTCTTATTAATTTCGGCAGTGTGTTTTGAGTCATTATCATTCTGGAACATATAAACAGGTGGCATCCCCATTTTTCGGCACTCCGGTTCACGTTTGCCCTCAAGGATTGCATTATAGCCCTCCTTGTTCATTATTCCGTCAATGAAATGCGCGTTACCTACACCTCTGGCTGTCATACAGCCCAAAAGCATTACAAACCCACCACCTTATTTTACAGTTGGAAGTGTATTTGCCACATCACTGTCCGTATCAATTTTTCTCCATATTCTGTGGATGCCATCTGACCAAAAAAGGTTTATTTTTGTCTCATCAGACCAGATAACATCATTCCAGAATTTGTTCTCCTTATTTATATGCTCCTTAGCGAATATCAGTCTAAGCCGTCTGTGTTTTCTACTTACGTATGGCCTTTTCCGAGGGATTCTTCCATAGTACCCATGCCGATACAGATTCTGACGGATGGTGGAGTTGCTGATCTTTCCAGTTCGTTCCCCCGTGAGTCACCTCAATACTGGTACATTTAATTTGGAATCTGACTTAATCGTTCGAACAACAAACCGTTCTTCCCCTTCAGTTCACTTTCTCCTGGGTTTCCTTGGCGTGTTCTTTATAGTGCCATTGTATTTACATTTATCAACTACATATTGCATCGTAGAATGCGTTCTATTGACCAGCTGCCCATTCTTTCGTAACGAAAATCCTTTAAGTGCCAGTTTAAGTATAACGTTCTTACGCTTCGTACTTAACTCTACACACCTACCCATTCCCACCATAGATACACTAGGAAGAAGACTAATGCACTTGACTAGTCGTATGATGTCACTGATATTTTTCCGTGCATCGCAAACAAATGGTGCGCATCATCCTGCCCATGTGTACGGATACAACTAGTACACCCGTTTGTCGATGCCGGCACATTAATATCAAATCTTCCTGCCTGTATCTAAATGAGTATGGTTTTCACTAAAGAATTATCATTGTCAAACCATGTTTTTACCCGTAGGGTACGTTTAATTTTAGTTTCTCAACTGTTAATGTGAATATATGAGACTTGATAAAAAATAGAAGCCTGTACGAATAACAGAGACACATACTGTATGTTCCGCATACATCACAATCTCTAGCAGAACTTTCAAAGTATCGTACGATTCTTTTAAATGGACGGAATGACCTACAGCAATAGAAGGTAGTAAATCGCCATTGTGCAACAGAACTGCCTTTAAACTTCTTTTGAACTATTAATGAAAATCTCCACTCATGAGGTCATACGAGATATTCCTAACATTAAAAACACCAGCTATGTTGTTACAGAACACTACTTAGTCAGCATGTGAGAAGAAGGGTAAAAAGGGTAGATAGCAGGAAAGAGAATCTGGGTGTGGGAAAGTTGTGAGCAATTTATTATCGTTTCTTAAATATCTTCGAAATTGAATTTTGATATACTGTATTTTATAAATTTGTTGTATATGTCCGCTCAGTACTTAACTGTTGTCTTCTATAATATCAATTTCTGAAAAAAACTATAGCCCAATGAAACAAAATTAAGGCTGGTTTGAGAGCTTCCATGTGGTAGGAAATCAGACTACATGAACAGTTTTCTTTCAACAAAAATTTTTAGACTAGTTATTAGATCATTACAGTGTCAACACTTTGTCAGACACCATATTTAGCCAGTTTGAGTACCGTTGGTAGAAAAAAAGAAAAATTTGCCTTCGGAATGCTGGCCAGCTGGGTAGTAGAGATGGTGGTAAGTTACAAATTACATTATGGTCCATATTGACAATTGATCACTATCAAAGGGTAGAGAAATGTCCCCCAATTCAATACCATTAGATTAATATTATATCTTATATTACTGGTACTAGTTTTGACCTTGTTACATCTTCAGCCATGATCAAAATTGGAAATAAATTACTACAAATTGGTATGTCTTAATCTAAAACAGTGAAGAAGTCAAGACTACACATTTAAAATTGGAATTAAAATAACACATTAAAACTGGTATGAATGGTGTTGTTGGACTATGCCAATGTCCTTGTAATAAACAAGTAATCTTGAGTCAAGAATTGATCTTGAAGCTGATATTCATTGTTTATGTGTATTGTGGACCCATTCGATCTACAAGTTATGCGTTATTGAATAGAATATACGAGTAACAGTTTATATACTGTAAGTCTGAAGGGAACATTTACAACTTGAATAAGTGGCCTTTCCATCAGATGTAATGATCTTTGTTTTAATTCAGTGTGAAGTAAATATCTGAAAAAAAAATTGAAGTGAATTTCAAGATAAGAAGGGCAGCTGAAAGATCAAGATTAACATATAGCTATATGAGACTCGCCCCCATGTTCCTCGTAATTTGTGTGCACTCGGCATGGACACTAACACCAAACTGATTGCCAAAAGAGAGTGGAGGCTTAGCTTATGATGTTAGGGGTTGGAGGGATTTGTGAGGAGGGGCGGGTAGGTGGGGATGAGTAGATTGGTAGACTTAACGTTGCATCTTTTGTACATTTATACTTTGCGTATTTGGGAATGATTGTCAGACAGAATATTAGGTTTTTCATAGATTTCTTTAATATTATAGTTAGGATTAAAGTGCTGTTCTAAATTAATGTAACAGTTCTCCAATATGTTGACCATGGTACCCTTCTTATCCACATTGAGTATACCGAGTGTATCTTGAAGTGTTACGGAGCTACCGTGGTGGACAGAGATGAAAGAAGGTGCATGAATGGGTCTATATTAGTCAGTCAAAGATTAATTTAAAGCTTTAATATTAGAGTTATATTTCCTTCTCTTTTTTTTTTTTTTTCAAAGTTAGACTTTACAATTTCAGGTACCAAAATTTGCTTACAAGTTGGGTGACAATGTTTAGAAAATCAGAGCAATCAACAAATGACAAATTAGCAAACTTGAGCTTGCAGCTCCCTAATTACCAATGTTGTATGAACACAACTTCTCCCATTAACAAACAGTGAAGGAGGCGGATCTCCCAATTTCTTTTAAACAAAGGTAAGAACCTCTTTGCTCTACAAGTTTGTCTAGGAGATTACTCTCTAAACCTTATAACATTATAGCCTTCCAAAGACACCATTCAACTTTTACATTAATAAACAGAGCATCTTTGCTCTATAAAATTTATATTTTCAAGAAATGTCCTGGCCTATCAAAGGCACAACCTACATTTTACAATTCAAACAGTATTTACTGTCTTTGATGCTCAATAGTCTAACATCTTACCATTAAGGGAATGAAAATGTTTGACAGGGCTATCGAGTACCCATCCTACCAGACTTTTGTGAAAAACAACAGGTTAAGTTACTGGACAAAAACTCAAAATGGTGAGGACGCGGACACTTGCGCTCCTTGAAAATAGAAATGGAAGTTTAAAATCCTATTTGGGCTTATAGCCCGAAGTTACAGGGGCGAATCCTATACTACTGAGGTGACTAGATGGAGAAAATATTTAAGTTACAGAGATGATAAACTATTACAAAATCATAGTCACCTCAAAATTAAGTTGATAGGGAATGCGAGAGGGTATCTCACTCCCTATTCCCTGATTTCAGCTGTTCTTTCGACTTGTTTGAAATTGACATTTGAACTTGGGATTTACATTTCAGAAAATTAAAATTACATAGTTAAGGATCGGAAACCTTCCCCTCGAGCTAGCTTTCAAAAACTATCAATTCATAAAATGAGGACTGCCATTACCTTGAGCTGATGGACTACTCAATGATGGGTGAGGCAACCCCGCCTCCCTTTACAATCACACACACTAGACTGGAGCAAAGTATAAGACGACCTTGTCGAAAATGTACCAGCTTTTATACCTGAGAGGAAGGTTCTAGAGAGCTCTGGGGTAAGGCCTGACACACCCCCAATTCTTATTGGGTAATTAAATAATTACTAGACATAGTTTGATTGGCTGAAAGATAAACATACAAAATTTTCTATTGGCCAACATCTGAAGTTGGCGGGAAGAGATCAAAAACAAAGAATAATCAATTCAGTATAGTAAACTTAAAAATATAAAATTACTTAACAATTTTAATAATTCCTCTTCACATCAGAGGGCATAACATCAGTTTTTTAGTAGAGACATCTGTAGAGAAAAGTCCAAACTACTTGTATTAGTTGTTGCAAACTTCATATATCAGATGGCGTTCTCCAAGGCGCTTCTTTTGAATGAACGGGGCAGGTGTACATCCTGGTACATGAAGAATTTAAATGTTATGAAAAACTAGGTCCTATATAACATTCAGTTCATTTTGAAGGTCTCTCTTAAAGCCGGTCTCCACTGTTTAACATTTAACACCAACATGTTGAATTTAACATGTTACAGTTGACATGTATATTGTGATTGTGTCTTCCAATTGACTTTGCATGTTTACTCAGAATGTTGAGTTAACACTTTTAACATGTTGGCGTGTTTTCCGCTCCAAGTGGAAAACATGTCAAGTCAATTCGTTGTTCGTGCGTTGTCGGCACAGCTTCGGCAACTTCCATGATGTTTCCATGGCAACACATAACCTAAACGACGCAAACGACGTGCTCCTCATGAAGTAGGATTATAATTACAACACTCCGCAACAATCCTTCTCTTTGTTATAAGCTACAAATACAGTACACGCACGTGTGTCGTTCTCTCTGCACTATACTAAAATGTATAGTCGGGAATGGAGTAGAGCAAGAAGATTAATCTGGACTTAATTAATGATATAATAGAAAGGTCTTATTTGTGGGATGTCTCATCAGAGGAATACAGATATAAAGCGAAGAAAGCAGACAGTTTCCAGGAACTCGAAAATATCTATAATTGTTCCCGCGAGTAAATGAAAAAAAACTAGCGTCCCTCCGCTCCCAGTACAGTCGAGAATTGCAGAAAGTTCAGAAAATTCGGTAGTCGGGAGCGAACGAAGTTTATACTTCAAAGTGGTTTGCTTTTGAAGCAATGAGCATAGTGAGGGGAGGAAATGTGCCTAATAAAACTGCTTTTCTAAATTGCAACAGTGGCAATAACAAAGGCCAATTCCTCTTCATCTGAGTCCATTGTCCTTATTTAAAAATACTAGACACTATCTAAATGTATTACCATAAATTGATAGGATGAACTTCTTCTTCTTCGTTTTGCCTCATGACTGAGGCGTCGTGACTATCATGATATTCAGCCCTCTAGCCGATGAAATATACTCCGCCATTCTTCCCTATCTAAAGCTTTCAATGTGGTTACCTGTATATAAACAAAGGATGTTAAGTTTAACATGTTTATTAAGTGTGGACACAATGTTAAATGAAACAGTATTTGACATTTAACATTTAACATGCTGATGGTGTCACCAGTTAACATTTAACACTTTTAACATTTAACATGTTGTTGCTAAATGTTAATCAGTTGAGACCGGCCTTTAGATACGGAGATGGTGAGTGCTCTATTTAACATACTACAGTATGCCGCTTTTTTCATGGGATTGAGGATGGGGAGAATCATTTTGGGTTGTACTAACTGTTTAAGTTGGTTTTTTGAAGATACGATAATATACTCGGGCTGAGTGGTTCAGACGGTTGAGGCGCTGGCCTTCTGAACCCAACTTGGCAGGTTCGATCCTGGCTCAGTCTGGTGGTATTTGAAGGTGCTCAAATATGTCAGCCTCGTGTCAGTAGATTTACTGGCATGTAAAAGAACTGCTGCGGGACTAAATTCCGGCACCTCGGCATCTCCGGAAACCATAAAAGTAGTTAGCGGGACGTAAAGAAAATAACAGTATTATTATTATCATTATTATTATTATCATTATTATTATTATTATTATTATTATTATTATTATTATTATTATTATTATTATTACGATAATATAGCTCGTTGGAGTGTCTAGTAATGCTTAAGTCTAAATAACTGAGATTCTGTTTTGATTCAGATTCCAGTGTAAAAATTAATATGTGGATCTAGAGTACTTAAACTGGATAAGGTACAGCCCGCATTTCTAAGGTCTTGATTCAATATAGCCAGAACATATAGCGAGCCCAGTAACAGATATTATTGAAAAAAGGTTTGTAAATTTTTTTGTGTATTCTAAATTATTAGCGCTGCTGGGGTAAAGAACTTTGTATTAACACTAAACGCCTTTTATAATGTTAAAAAAATTGCGGACATCTAAGCCAAGCCAAGTACAGCTGTCTCGATAATCCGTTCGCACTACCACAATTCAGCTTCTCCAGCGAGCTGGGTTGCCTTGCAGGCGCAAAAGAGAGCTACCCCAGCGAAATTTAAAATCGCTTGGGTGATGCATGCACTTGAAGTTTCCTTATCCTGGGAGCTGGGCGGAGCTGTAGGCTCTCCCCCGATAGCAATTTACGGCGACAGGCCAGCTAGCTTAGGTAATGAAATGTTAGTTTTAATAGTTAACACTTGAAGTCTTCAGCGCCACCCACTAGATCCTGCAAGAAAAATATCAACATCTTAACAGTATAGCCACTTACACGTCGTCTTGCTAATAAAAATAGAACCAGTATATGAAATCAATTGTAATATAGAATATATTTTAGTCTTGGGTTTCGGCATGTATACAG
The DNA here is from genome assembly GCF_040414725.1 of Anabrus simplex. NCBI lineage: Eukaryota > Metazoa > Arthropoda > Insecta > Orthoptera > Tettigoniidae > Anabrus > Anabrus simplex. The sequence goes on along the minus strand of NC_090266.1, from coordinate 951,640,657 downwards.
TTTCTTCGAGCAATTCATTGATAGCACGTGTAGAGTATGTGTTCCGATAGCCGCAGAAAAGTATTTAGGTTGCCCAGCATGAACACAGGGTTAAGCGCGAAGTAAAAGAATTTTGTATTTGGTTGTCTGTGATGGTGGTATATAGTCAATTTTTGTAGTGTTCCTCTTGGATTATAGGTGAAGGTTTCGCGAGTTCTGTGGCATTCTTCATGAATATAACGTTTGTTATACATCATGACAAATATTTTCCCTCGTTTATCGTTGATGCACGTACAATCAATATGCGAGTGAAACTATAAAACTTCAGCGACGGTAAAATACCAGTTAAATTGTGCTGATCAGTTTAGATTGGGCTTTTTAAGTAAAAAACAAATAGTCCCTGTCTATTTGTGTGAAAACCGTGCTTGTACTATCACGAAGCGTCACCGGATGAAACTGTAACTACATTATATAAAATCTGCTATAGATTAAGTCATGATGGTGTCGTCACTGCCGTGGATATCAATTTGGAAGAATGTGCGAGCGTGTGGTTGAAAATATTCTTGAAAGATCTTTCTTGGGTAGGCCATTCCACGAAAAATGCAGCCTTATAAAATGGTACTGTTGACTATAGAGAGTGTAGTGGGGCTACGATTGTTTATATTTAAACAACATTATTGCAGCTGGGGTAATGAATATGTTCACCGCACGCCACTGGGATGGAGTGTGCCATCGCATTAACATCGGCGACGCCGCTCCAATCCGACAGCCACAGGGTATCCCTGGGGAAGAAGTTGGAAATCGGCCAGGGTCCTGTTCCACGAACGAACTTTGCAACTTTGCACTTCTCAGTTCAGATTTTGTTCCACCATCACTTTTCAGATTTAGCTTGCAAAGTGAAAAGTTAAGAATCTTTTCACTTTTCAAGCCTGTTATGTTCCTCGTGAAAATTTTCATAAATCTTGCAAAGATATGATTCCCTTTTCGTCTGTTAATTAACAAGTATGTACACTAGTTTCTCGGCGTAGAATTTGGTTTAGTGATATAAACACGTTACGACGAGAGCTTTTGTTGGCATCAAATGAGGACAGTGATGAAGAATCCATTAAGAGAACGCACAGAGACAGCATTAATTTTCATAACCTCACTTCGACGGAATTTCGCGAGTGATTTCGTATTACCCCAACACAGACTGACTATATTCTTAAAATGATCGGTCATTTATTGAAACATGCAACAAAAAGAAGTCAATTCCTTTCCGAAAAAGAACAAATTCTTATATGCTTACAATGGTTAAGGAAGTGTGCCCAGCTGCGCGGTGTAGCAGCAATGCATGGGACATCAAAATCAATTATTTGCAGAACTGTTTCCAAAGTCGTAGATGTTACAGTAAATGTAACATTTCTTAACATAGTACGTTGGCCTGATAATCCACATAATATAGCGACGGGATTTCTAATGAAGGGTGAATTTCCTTCTGTATGTGTTGACGGTACTCTCGTTAACATTAATGTGTGTCATCATCAGGTTATTTTTAAAGTTGCCAGAAGGGATATCACGTTTCCCCTTGACAACTTCGCACAGCCAGCTTCTTGTAATAACCTTTCTTTCCCCTTGATAAAATCTTTAACGGCACCACAATTATACCGTTAATTTCACCACAAAAAGTAAAGCATTAAAATCATATAAAGTATTAGGCCAATGCAGTTTGCTCATGGATGAAACTCGATCGGATTACTCGTTCGCAAAGACTTCTCACTTTGCGAAGAAATTGAAACGTACAACCTAGATCATGGTGAAAAATGCAAAGGTGACATGAAGCAGCGGGGAGTCATCGAGGAGTCGGGCAGCCCATGGTCATCGCCAGTGGTCCTGGTGTAGGAAAAAGAACGGTGAGCTCCGCTTCTGCGTCGATTGCCGCAAATTGAACGACGTCACGAAGAAGAACTGTTTCCCGTTACTTCGGATAGATGACACCCTGGACACGTTATCTGGCGCCCAGTGGTTTTCGACACTGGACCTGAAGTTTGGGTACTGGCAAGTGGCGCTCCATCCGGAAGACAAAGACGAGACGGCGTTCTCAACGGGCCAAGGGCTCTACCAGTTCGCCGTGATTCCCTTCGGCCTCTGCAACGCGCCGGCGACCTTCGAGCGACTGATGGAGTCTGTACTGAGGGGGCTATCTCACGACGCCTGCCTCGTGTATCTGGATGATTTCATTATTGTGGGTTACACGGTCAGAGAGCACGTTGAGAACCTGCGGAGAATGTTCCAGAGGCTACTTGGGGCTCACCTAAAGTTAAATCCCGGAAAATGCCAGCTGTCCAGAAGGCGGTGCGCTACCTGGACCACATCGTTTCATCGGAGGGAGTAGCCACGGATCCGGAGAAGTTAGGAGCTGTCAGGGACTGGCCGGTGCCGAAAGACAAGTGAGAACTGAGGAGTTTCCTTGGCTTTTGCAAGTACTTCCGCAGATTTATAGCTGGCTACGCAGACTTCTCAAAGCATCTTACACGGCTCACCGAAGAGAGGAGGCCTTTCCAATGGTCAAGTGAGGCGGAGGCTGCCTTCCGGAAGCTGAAGGAGTCCCTGTGTACGGCACCCATCCTAGGATACCATAAGCCTGGGGAGAAGTTCATCGTAGACACCGACGCCAGCGACGTGGAATTGGTGGGGTACTCTCACAAGTGCAAAACGGCCAGGAGAAGGTGATCGCCTATTTCAGCAAGACGTTGTCAAAAGCAAAGAGAAATTACCGCGTGATGCGTCGGGAATTGCTGGACATCGTGTAACTTTTTGATGATAATAATAAATAAAATCATGAATAAAATATGTAAATAAAAAATAGTGCTAAAACCTTCATAAATTAATAAACGTGAAGGAACCGAAATGTCCGTAGTATGGGCGCCAGAGTTCACCAGAATGGATCCCTCGAATTTTGAAAGAGCATGATAAACTTTATATCCCAGGGCGTGTACATAATGCTGCGTACTGGTACATCTGCTGCAGGCCTTACTTAACCTCCTGAAAACTACTAAATAGGTAGGAACTGCACCTAGGTTCATCAATAACTCCACTGATTCTAAAATAGCTAACTATATTCTTAACAAAATCCGTGCATGAGGACCTCATCAACATACAACATTATACATATAATACACACATAAAATATTGCTGGAAGACTCCATATTTACAACAACAACAACAACAACAACAACAATGAAAACAGTGGGAAAACGAAAGCGAGAACTAAACTACCATTTGTAGATAGTCCGATGAACAATTTACATATATATAGATAAATACCCTTCACTGTCTCTGTATCAATTTGACTTGCTGATTCTCATAATCAGCAGTTATCACATCACACAGATACTGTACGTTGTAATACTGTGTTCACATATTTTAACACTTGTTGTAAAGATATATACATTCTTAGCAACACACGCCTGTCGATCCTCAACATAAATTATGGAAAGTCTGAGATAGCTTTCACCAACATATAATGCCAGACCTCCACAAGTACTACAACACTTAATGCGTATGCTCTCCACAATTTGTCGATCAGCCACTTTCCACGAACATAACAAGGCTACGCTCCACGAACATTTGAAGTCCAGTCCAGTGCAGCCGTCTCACTCCAGTACCGTGTATCAGCGCCACTTCCTTCCCGTACAGTGTGTCAGTTGTGGTCCTTCTTAATTCTCGTACAGTGTGGTTCTCTTATACAGTGTCACTGGCTGTAGTTGTCTTCCTTATCGTTCCTTTACAATGTCCCCTGGTTGCCGCCGTATGATCAACCTTTATAGACATCAACATCCCCCTCCTCTCAGATGATACGTCTGGATTGGTGCTTGCCAGCCAATCATGAGTGAACCTCTTGGTAAGACCATGCCCTGAACTTCTCCTTGCTCCCAAGAGATAAACAAACTCTGGGTTATTTTACATGAGTCAACGAACTTCCCTAATACAACAACAAGCTCATCTCATCAGGCTGGGATATATACATGACTCATGGAATTTCTCGACACAAGTACATCACAACAAACACTGGGGTAGCCACATGACTCATCCAAATTACCAGAGTTATTAAAGCAATATTTTCCCACTCGTGCAAAACAAATTACTCATACCTACATATGTGGATATCTTCCAGCTTACAAATATAAATAAATGGCAAAATATACAAATTAATTACTGAAAATAATAATAATAATAATAATAATAATAATAATAATAATAATAATAATAATAATAATAAATCGAATACTGACAATAATATCTCTAACTTCAACATATAATTCGGGGGTGTGATATATGTACTATCACATAACGCCCCCTTGGTGAATCGATGATATCACATATTATGATTCACCATAAAACAGAACTTCATACATAACCTTATAATGACTTAACTGAACACTTAATTTACTGTAATAATGATATATACATTGCGTCTACTGCATTGTATTCGCACACACGAAATACAATTTGTCCAAACAATAATAATAATAATAATAATAATAATAATAATAATAATAATAATAATAATAATAATAGTAATAATAATAATATGGCTATATACATACAACTCTGATTGTTTAATATCTATTGAACACAATCCCTTCTTGCTACTGTACACATAACTCATAATTGATAATATATACATCCAAGGTGCAGATCCTATCTCTTATATCTGCGAAGGCTATAGATATTAAATGTCGCAAGGACCTTGTTGTCAGTGGTTAGGAGCGTATAAGCACACTTGCCTATTCTACTGTCCACAGTATACGGACGCGGATATCATTGAAAAACTATATATAAACTTAACATTGGCATCGATAAACGAGGAATGCGTACCGCAATAAAATCTAACTACGTCTAGAATCCACTCTATCTTACACACAAACATTCATCCCATTCAGTCACACAAGAATCATACAAGCTTTCATTCAGAACATTCATAACCAAGAAATCCCTCTTTCTGAAACATTCGGGAATCTTACTATGTTTTCTCTTCCACAAACCCATAATTAATGCAAGCAAACAAGTCACATACTTTTTCACACATTCCACATCGCTATCACTCAGAACGTCATTCAAATCATTCACACAACTCTCAGCCTTAAATAAAACATTACACACTCGCTTGAATAGACTTTCTTTCATCTCACGCACACTTCCATTCTCACTCACGTTCACACTATTACTGAAATTCTTACCATAATACACTTCGAAATTGCTATCATTACTACTTAATGACCCAGCAATTAATCCATTTTCACCACCTTTCATATCAGCTCCTACTTGCACCACTTTCATGCCAACAACACTGCTATTTTCGACTCTCTTATCAGAAGTTTCATTAATCTCAAAGTCACCATTTTCACATATAATGGACCGAACTTTACTCTCCTCACGTACACTTAAATGGACAAAAATATCCTCATGATGTATACTCCGTGAACACTCTTCACTCACAAAACAACCTTCATCAACTTCACAAAAAACGTCACTTTCAATTTCAGAAACTTCCACAAGATTATCGATCGCAACACCGCTATTACCATCACCACTAGCACAGACTAAGACATCCGACACATCTTTCTTACCTTCATCACGCCCCCTATATTCAAAATCACCCTGAACACAAAACACATGGTCATACAATAATTCCTCTTTCACGTCTAAATCATAACTTACCTGTTTCATCACGTGAATAGGAATTTCGGTATCGGACTGCCTATCCGACCCAACTAAGAAGTCCGATTCCAGTTTAAATTACTTGACGTGGACTGTTCACTATTATCATGTCTCTGCACTTGATCTGGAGGTCTTTGATCCGTACGCCCCCTACTTTCTGGTTCCCCTTGATTAGGTCTTCTGCCATAATCTTCCTGGTGATTACCTCCCTGATTAAAGTGTCTGTTTTCCCTTCCGGAATTACCACCCTGATTCCCTTGCCTAGAATGACTCTAATTCTGATTATTCCTATCTCCCCCTAGTTGATTACCTTGTCTCCCATTATCCCCGTAATTTCTACCTTCACTTTGCGTAGTCCTCCCCTGCCCTTCCAAAGCATCAAACCTCTCTAAAAACTGTTCTAATTCCTTAATCGTAATGATATTCTGCATACATGCAGCTAATCCGACCTTCTCAGGCAAATGCCTCAACATCTGGCGAACTGTATCTCTCTCCGATGCTAGACCTTCAATATTCTGGCTGATCAGAACATGCGCCAAGAAATATTCCGTCATAGACACACCTTCCTGAGGTCTATATTTGCCAAATAGCACGCGTTCCCTTTCTCTTCCCTGAATGGCTTCACTCCAAAATTTAGAACTAAATTTCTCCCTAAATTCCTCCAAACTCGAAATACCCTCTCTGTAAACTTGAAACCAAATCTCGCCTCTCCAACAAATGCAACATCCAACATCTCATCCACCATGCTCCACTCAATCAAACCATCGTCAAGATTCTTTGAAAACCATTTCTCCACCGTTTTCAAGAATTCCATCGGATTAAACTGCCGACCATTAAACTTGGGTAATTCAGAGTCCTTCGTACAAGATACGTACCGTACCTATTACATATGCTGCTACCTACTTGGATTTGACGGATCTCCTGCCTTAATTTCACATGACATGATTTAATTCCTTCTTCCACTACCATTCTGGCATTTCCTTCTACTGACTTGAGGTCATATTTTACCGACTTAAGGTCTTTGTCCAACTTCTCATTCTTCTCATCTATTCGCTTCACTAAAACATTTTGACTGGTTTTCATTCTGTCTATTTCTTCGACTTTATCTTCCACTATTTTTATTCTTTTATCACATTCCTTGCTGTTTTCCACAAATTCCTTCCTAACTACATTAAATCGGCATTCGATTTTCTCGGTCAGTTCCAAGCATTGAGCTTCTACCTTACTGTTGACTTCCTGAATTTCCCTGCTTTGATGGTCAAACTTCTGGTCATTTCATCTATTCTACCATTCACAGCACTGCTTAAACTATCAATTTTACTAGACAATTCAACATTCACTGAATTTAACTTCTTACTCTGATTCTCAATCTTACTGGACAGTTCCGTACTAATTGAATTTAATTCACTATTAATACTGTATATTTCATTACTTAAAAAACTCAATTCACTCTTCAAGTCTTTACTCTGACTATAAATTTTACTGGATAATTCAATACTATTATTATCGATTTTACTGGACAATTCACCCTTCAACTCTTCATTCTTGCTATCAATCTTACTGGACAATTCATCACTCTTGCTGTTTAATTCAACACTCTGATTATCGATTTTACTAGACAATTCATTAAATAGCGATTTAATCATACTAAAAGTTAAAGCCTCCCCTTGAACCGTTTCCTCAACAAACCCTACGTGCTGAGATTGAGTCGGGTTATTCGGTTCCTCGCCTACCGTTACCGATTGATCTTTCCTACTATCAGCCATTTCGCTAATCTCACTTAAATTAGATAAACTCAATGTGGTGGAATTCTTTTGACTTCTCTTATCCTGATTCATAGTACTAGCAACTTTAACAACCTCTCTATTTCTCAGTTTTATAATACTCGACTCACTACAACATTTCTTCATACTCCAATATACAAATCACGTACATATAAAACACTTCACTGATATAGTTTCCAGAATTCCATCCACACCTGACAAGTGCACCTACGCTTATAAGCCTAACAGATGTACCAATCATTCAGCCACACGTTGGGAAACCAACTGTAACTTATTGATGGCTAACAATAAATAATAATAAAATATATTATGAATAATATATAAATAAAAATATGTAAATAACATTACTCAAAAACTTCATAGAATACTTTAAATGAATTACTTTAATAAAAATAGTTAACCGAACTGTCCGTAGAATGGGCGTCAGAGTTCACTAGAATGGATCCCTCGAATTTTGATAGAGCATGATAAACTTTATATCCCAGGGCGTGTACATAATGCTGCGTACTGGTACATCTGCTGCAGGCCTTACTTAACCTCCTGAAAACGACTAAATATGTAGGAACTGCACCTAGGTTCATCAAAAACTCCACTGATTCTAAAATAGCTAACTATATTCTTAACAAAATCCGTGCATGAGGACCTCATCAACATACAACATTATACATATAATACACACATAAAATATTGCTGGAAGACTCCATATTTACAACAACAACAACAACAACAATGAAAACAGTGGGAAAACGAAAGCGAGAACTAAACTACCATTTGTAGATAGTCCGATGAACAATGTACATATATATAGATAAATACCCTTCACTGTCTCTGTATCAATTCGACTTGCTGGTTCTCATAATCAGCAGTTATCACATCACACAGATACTGTACGTTGTAATACTGTGTTCACATATTTTAACACTTGTTGTAAAGATATATACATTCTTAGCAACACACGCCTGTCGATCCTCAACATAAATTATGGAAAGTCTGAGATAGCTTTCACCAACATATAATAACAGACCTCCACAAGTACTACAATACTTAATGCGTACGCTCTCCACAATTTGTCGATCAGCCACTTTCCACGAACATAACAAGGCTACGCTCCACGAACGTTTGAAGTCCAGTCCATTGCAGCCGTCTCACTCCAGTACCGTGTATCAGCGCCACTTCCTTCCCGTACAGTGTGTCAGTTGTGGTCCTTCTTAATTCTCGTACAGTGTGGTTCTCTTATACAGTGTCACTGGTTGTAGTTGTCTCCCTTCTCGTTCCTTTACAATGTCACCTGGTTGCCGCCATATGATCAACCTTTATATACATCAACATACCCCTCCTCCCAGATGATACGTCTGGATTGGTGCTTGCCAGCCAATCATGAGTGAACCTCTTGGTAAGACCATGCCCTGAACTTCTCCTTGCTTCCAAGAGATAAACAAACTCTGGGGTTTATTACACGAGTCAACGAACTTCCCTAATACAACAACAAGCTCATCTCATCAGGCTGGGATATATACATGACTCATGGAATTTCCCGACACAAGTACATCACAACAAACACTGGGGTAGCCACATGACTCATCCAAATTACCAGAGTTATTAAAGCAATGTTTTCCCACTCGTGCAAAACATATTACTCATACCTACATATGTGGATATCTTCCAGCTTACAAGTATAAATAAATGACAAACTATACAAATGAAGTACTGAAAATAACAATAATAATAATAATAATAATAAATGGAATACTGACAATAATATCTCTAACTTCTACATATAATTCGGGGGTGTGATATATGTACTATCACAATCGCGAAGACCTTGGAGCACTTCACAAGTATGTGTATGGGCAGCATTTCCGTCTGCGCACCGACCACTCCACATTGACCTGGCTACTAAGCTTCAGAAACCTAGAAGGACAGACAGCTTGCTGGGTACAACGCGTTTAGGAGTACGACTTCACCGCCGAGCACCGACAAGGAAAGGAGCACTGCAACGCCAACGCTCTGTCGAGAAGAATGTGCCTTGAGAACTGTGCACACTGCCAGAAAGTGGTGAGACAAGCGGGCATCGTGGACGTCCGGGCCGTGAGGGCAACCACCGCTGAAGGATGGGGTCGAGATGCCCTCAGGAGGGAACAGCTTAAGGACGACGACATCGAGCTGATTTTACGGGAAGTATAGTCCGGGCAGAGACCGGAATGGAAAGGCATCGCCGAACGCAGTCCAACCTATAAGGCGTACTGGGCCCAGTGGGCGTCTCTCATAGTTAGTGACCGGGTACTTATCCGTGTGTGGGAATCGACCGACGGAAAGAAGCACATTGCCCAGCTGATGATTCCCAATAGCATGAGGAAAGAAGTGCTGACTGAGTTGCATGGGGGCACTACTGCCGGCCACTTGGGGGTGAACAAGACCCTAGATTGTGCCCGACAGCCTTACTACTGGCTGCACCTGAGGAACGATGTTGAGAGGATGTTCCAGCTGTGTCGCACCTGCGCTGCGAGCCGGGCCTACGTACAAGGAGTATGGGCCAGATGATGCAGTATAACGTCGCTGATCCTGGTGACGATGTCTACCGGATCCGGCGGCCTCCCCGAGGGAAGATGATGGTTGTTCACCTGGATCGCTTGGCGTCGTATCGTGGAGCAGCTCGGGAAGGGGCAGTGTAATGGTTATAGCGTCCGCTATGCCAACTTGCTACGGGCTGGCGGCATCACCGTATCGGCCCACCCGCTTACGCTGCGACCACGCTGATCACGAACAGGGCTTAAGTGCTAGACCGGCCCCCTCTCGCTTCCGTCCACGCTAGCGCGCCATGGGACTATGGAAATTACCAGGCGATTAACCTGTAGTCTTCCGTCTCGCGAGGTTCCTGGATCATCCAGCATCGGAACTGTTCTGGAAGGACCGGAGCAGATATATAAGAGAGGAGTGACTTGTCTGGGTCGTAGTTGGTGTAGTTCAGTCGTAAGCCCAGTCAGTGAGTGACTGCCAGTAATGTGAAGTACGTGACTGTCGGACTGGCGTGCTACAGTACGGTCTGACGACGAAGGAGAGAGAGCGTGTAGCCGTTTGACTTTGTGACATAACTGTTTAGCTAGTAAGAATAGTCTGCAGTGTTGGAACAAGTGAGAAACTAAGAGAGAGAGGGGGAGAGAGAGAGAGCGCGTGTGAACTGTGTGTTGTGAGCGAAAGTTATGTGCAGTCCTCTGTAGTTTAGTGCTTAGTTAATAAATCTCAGTATAGAAGCTACCAGTCTAGTGTTAATTTATTTTACTACCGCGCCAAGTCGACACAATATCATCAGTATTAGATACTCGGTATGATACATGCTTGGAATAACACACTTGGAACAATGTTTTTCCATATTTCTCTATTCCTTTTCAGGCACTTGTATTTCTGATGTTCCTGTTTTTTCTTCAGGATCAAGGATTTCTTCCACAACATGTTTGACTTTTCACATTTTATGCACTTGTCCTTTTCGGGGACATGAAATCCAAGGTTAAATTCTTTTAAATATGCGTTGAAACACATTACGAGTTGCTGAGCTTTGTCGTTAAACTATGAATCCTGTTTATATAGTCTTTGGAAACTTGTTAAGTTTCATACGCTGGATGGTAGGTACAGCTTTCTAATCTTCTGACGCATGGTACAGCTTTCTAATTTTCTAACGGCTATAATGTAGGGAACTACTAAAAATGTATTAATAAACTCACTGATTCTTTTCTCTTTATCGGCAGCTATCCCTGGCAGAACTGTAGGTGAACAATTCTATAGCGTATATCAGTGGCAGATATAAGTTATTTTGCAGGTTAGGTCCAAGACGATAAAAGTGAAGACATTATAAACAAGCACCCGAAAAACCTGAGAAATCTCATTTACATGGTCCTGCTATCACTGTTCACACAAAGTAAAACAACTATCACATTGTTACTCGAAAAAACAAACTGTGGAAATTCCAGAAAGTGTCACACCTGGTACCAAAATCTACCATAAACGCTCAATGTGACCATATTCCTTCAGGTTCAAAACGGGACATCTGTTCGCAAAATATACTTTGAACATGGTGCCATGAAAAGGGTTTAGACCTAAGTTATTTTCATTTTTATATTGCAGTTGAAACGACAGTTTTTTTGTTTAATTCAACATTATCTTATTTACCCGTCGTCATTACTGTAAAGTAAGTCAGATATCGATATTATTTTTCTCAATAGCAAGAAACTCTACTAAATTAAAAATTGGTGTGATAGTACGCCTTTCTAAATCACAACTCAAAATGTGTAGTAATAATTAGCTTAAATAAAGAGAAAAGGCTGGGTTTAAGAAGAGCCAATTTCTTCGCTTCTTCCTGGGGAGTTTACACATATGCAGTACAAGGTCATTAAACTTCACATATCCACCCATCAAAATGTACAATAATAATTTCTTAAATTTTTAAGAATGTTTGGAAAATGGAACAAAACGGAAAAATGGAAGGAGGCGCGAGATAAAATGAGACTTTCATTGGGGTTTTTAATCTTTCTGTGCAAGCATTTCTTCAGGTGTTCAGGTTTGCTCAGGTCCCTGTAAATAGGTTTCATGACTTCCGTTACTGCATAGGGGAGAGAGTGTTTATGGCTGTACCGGTACTGTTCCCCAGTAATTTGGGATCGCTGGTACTTACACCAAGAGTCTGGACCTTTAGGGCAGAGAGCATGCTGTGGCGTTTCGTCAGTGGAGCACTTGTGTAGAAATGACGTCTACACAGCCTCATGCATGGCCTTCAATTTGTTGGTGTTTCTTCTAATTGCTAAACGAAAGTAAGTCTGCAGTAAGTCTATTTCTTAGTCTGTCAGTCGGCCAGGACCTCCTAGTGCCTTACCATCAGTAACCTTCTGTATCTTCATGTGCCTCTTCAACTTTCGCAACCTTCTGCCTAATCGTCGACAAATTCACTATAAACAAAGCCCACTGAGAGGCGGGAAAACAAATGAAAATCATAAATGCGTACACACGCTAGCCAACGTGACAAACAAAAGAATCTCCCAAGATGACAAAATTTCCCACTTTCAGTTACAGGAAGTAGAACGAGAAATATTGCCGGAATACAAATTGAGGGCGTGTCGTTTCATGTAATTAACGTATGCAAGGTTACATTCAATTATCAATAAAGACCTCAAATATATTTTCTATACCTATGTGTTACATATTGGTGTAATCGGGAAAGAATGGTGAATTTTTTGAACCTAAAACAAATTCTATTTTCGGTCATTCCACACTACCTGGTTCCCTTAAAGCAAATACAGTAGAGACAATACGCGAAACTTCCAGATTTAATCTTGTTAAAATGGGTGTCAATTCGGAAGTGGCGCTCCTAGTGGCGTGACCTGAAAATTCGCGCTAAATTCAAATATCAATGGAAATGTATTTACGGAAATTGATAAATAAATTACGTCTACAAAGAATGTGTTGCTAAAATATTAACTTCAAAGTTGCAAAAGCAATTCTGGATACATGAAAGAATTATTTAACAGGTTATTATTTAGAGACTGAAATTAGACATATAATCAAGATGTGAAATGGACTGCTGTGATCTTTCATTTATGCATTACATTTTTAGCTTTAGCATACTTGCCTGAACTTTCACGGCTAGATTTGTCTTTTTTCTCATTTAAAAGCATTGTATATCACATTAGAACACTTGTCAATAAAAATATCGGCACATTCCTTACACGCACGACTCAATGAATTTACTTTTAAGAACTGGCCAATTTTCCTTTTAGCTTGAAGCCTACTAACAGAAAAAATATATAAGTTTAGCCGCAAAAACATTCAAATTTCCCTATAAGCAATACTTGCCATTACATTAGGGTAAAGCAAATTTGCATCATCATCATCACCCATATTTTCTTCAGTGCTTGACAGCGCATTACGGCATCCCAATTGGGGTAACTTGGAACACAACCAGCCACACACATATGCATAAGCATTTTCCTTACTTAAATCAAAACCCACAGATCACACCTACAACAACACATCGGTATTGAAGGTTAACTGCTGCACTAATACAATAAAATAAGCTTATTACATTTTAAGCCAGCTAAAATATGGGTCGCGCAGGTCAGAAGTTTAGGTAATATGCCTTCTATAAAAATATCTTTGTAACTGAAAGAATATATATGAAAACAGAGTATTTACTTACATTTTCTTGTCACGAGGGAAACGGAAGAAAGACCGAGAATCCTTCTGCACTTCATATTTATTGCAGCCAAACGCAGCACATATCTTTCCACTCATATTGACAGGAGATATAAAGGAATGACACACGCTACCATTTACTTATGTCAACTTAATGCAAACGCACAAGTAACCCCAAAAACTTCACAAATAAGTACACGTGCTCTTATGACAGAATCAGTAACTCTCAGGTCACTCCGCTAGACAGAGCTCTAATCGCTGTCCCTCGATATCTCGCAGAGTGTCGCGTATTATCTCCACTGTATTTGCAGAAGGCCTGGTGGGTGGCCTCTGCCTGGCTTGACAGCCTGTGCCATCTGAAGAATGGCACATATTGCCATCTTACCGCTGCATGCCGCACAGGATTTTCTTCTACTGATATTCTGTTAACCCAAGGCAGGTTTCACCGTGCCAAACAAGACTTGACAAGGTTTCATAGAACTCGAAGAATTGGAAATTTTATTTTGAAGTTAGGCTCAAACCATAGAGATGACTTCAGTGAATAGATGTGTTTGGCAGGATATTTGAATTTTATATACCGTACTCATTTTAAGTAGTAGTAGTAGTAGTAATAGTAGTTCAACGACATTTGTAATGCTTACTGACGTCTTAAAGCATACGGTCGTGGCACAGCAACACTGCTGCTGAAGCCGGCACTGGTGTATATGTAATACGCATTTGGGATACATCCAAATTCTTCAAAACAAGCTGCATGCTCACACTCTTCTTCACACCCTCGATAATGACATTGTTCAATAGTATTCAATCGATAACTTAATGCTGCATTAGTTATCTTTCTTTTAATTAACACCTGTTGAACTCAAGATGGCAACGAATTGTTCTGTCTCTGTGTACCTTTTATGCCACAAAAATGATAAAAAAATTGCTGTTATTTCGCTCTGATTTTGACATCCTTCAAAACAACGGTTTCTTTTAATCTTCGTGATATATTCATATTTGACTTTAAGTTTCCTCCCGGTTTTTTCTTTTGGTTCTAGTATATTTTCATTTCTTAAGACATCTTCCTTATTACTAGAAGCTTCAAAAGGTACTACTTAAACACCATAGTGCTGCTCCGCAGCAAGCTCCTCAGGATCAACATCAATGTCTTCAAATACAACAGCCTGTTCTGTTATCCTGGTGAATTTGTATATAATTTAGCTTATCGATCTGGGTATTAACCTTACACAACACACCGCCATCATTAACAGTACGATACTGTGTAATGTCTACTTTATCACTAACCTTAGCAGCTTCTTGTGTTTGTGCACTGCTCTTATCTCTGGTAGTTTTATATATACCATGTTCATTTACATTATTGTATTCATGTACTGAACACAGTTAAAGGAGTTTGTATCCTCTAGTTTGTGCATTAATTTTAAAATTTCATCCACAAGCACAACACACCAGAACACTGCCTTCGACTGGCTAAGTAAGCTGTTCACGGTCAACAGTCACTAATAATCAAACTGGTTCGTTACAACACACCAGAACACTGCCTACGGTTGGCTAAGTAAGCTGTTCACGGTCAACAGTGACTAATAATCAAACTGGTTCATTATTATTTGTTCCCCCGCTTTCGAAATCCGCACAAGGTATGTACTTTGTTGCTTATTATAGTGTCATGGCGGACAGTACACAGTCGCACAAAGTAACGCTCCTGAGTAACATAAGTTAAGGTGTTCTTTTCATGCACGGTTCTACCCTTAGGTCACACGGGCACGTACCCTACCATCAATTAATACATTTAAGAGAACACTTATTTATGATGTTATATTTCTTTAAAAGGTTATTTTTCTGGCATTTGTGCATTATACGCCTTTCTCATATGTTGGAAAACTTGGCAACATAGCAGTGGTTGCATTCTAGTTGTGGACTTTCTCTTTCATTAACGAGCAACATGCACTGACTAAGGCCACAAAGCTTTTGGGAATATCGGTGCTGTAATACAAATCTTCGTCATAGTTGGTATTCTGTACAGATGGTGACTGGAACAGTTTTGATGACTTTCTTTAGAGCAGTCTGGGAGTTCGAAGGATTTTCCTATTTTTCCTAGGAAGTTTCAGCCCCCTTTTTTGAGCGAAGGAAAGCTTTATCATAATAGGAAATGTGTGAAACTAGAAACACAAATATTATGACGAAAAATTTAAAACAAGAAGAGAAAAATTCATGTATTAGATTCCATTGTTTTAGAGTGAATCAAAGCAGTGATGCCATTGTAGCAACTTTTCCATTGACCTAGTAGATTTGAGATGTTTTTAGCAGGGGGAAATTTTTAAAAATCTGGTACGTTATGTTCATATAGGGATTTGTTAGTTGTTTCACCTTCTTCTAGCAGCATAGATACCTGGGCTGTAAACAAAGTAGTGGCAATATTTAATGAACTAACAAGTACAATTGCATTACATTCCTTCACTGTAGTCAAACGCAAAGTCTATTGCATTCTTACCAAATGTAGGGAAGCTGTTGGGACCATTGGCAAGGCGTTCTCTATTGATTACAACGACGGAGCGCCCTACTGCGCGGAGTACAGGTGCCCCGTGAGGAAATCGGCGTCGTCGAAGTGGTTCCCTCAACTTCGAAAACAGGTCAAAATTACAAGGACTCGTGTCTGGTGAGTACGGAGGGTGTTCCAAAATCTTGCAATGCCACCGTTGCAATAAGAGCTTGATATTGTTTGCGACATGACAATGTGCGTCGTCATGTAACATGATAGGATTATCGTCTCGGAATACACGTGGAGGTTTGCCCCTCATTGCTGGATGCAGATGTCGCTTCAGAAATCGGCAACATCAGTCACTGGTGACGGTTTATCCCTCAGACATAGCATGCACAAGAACAACACCCTCGTAGTCGTATGACACAATCAGCATAAGCTTCACCCGAGTGGGTTCCTGTCGAAATTTCTGTGGGTGTGGCGAACCCGGGTGACGCCATTCATTGGATTTACCTTTTAATTAAGGCTCATGCCCTCGTCTCATTAATGGCGACAATACGCTGTAGAAATGCATCTTCTTTGCAGTATCTGTCCAGGTGGATGCCAGCCAGTGCACACCGGTGTCATTTCTGTACGTCGGTGAGTTGATTTGGAACCCAACGGGACACAATTTTCCTCATGTTCTGACATTTCGTCGGTATGTGTCACATGGATAATTCCCGGACAGTCCATTGATGATCTACGGAAACGAGACCACTCACGATGTAAATCCGATCTTGGGGAATGGACCTGAGCGGTGTGAATCCGCAGTTTCATTCCGACTCGCACGAAACGCCTTGATACATCGTGCAACTGTCCTATATGGTAATGCATTCTCGCCACAGGCTTCACGTAATCATCGATAACAATGATGCATTTTTGCCACGGGCAACCTAGATTTTAATCCACGAACGCTGATCACATTTCGAAAACATGCCTTAGAGCAGTGAAATCGACACTCTGTACTTCAACGCCACACAGAGACAACACTCCCAACTAGATGCCCATCGAATGCACACTACACATCGACAACAGTGCCACTTGATCGCTCCCATATTTTATTTGCGCATGACCGATCTTTATTTATAACCCTCGTACATTTCATTTATTTGTGTGTGATTTGTCAGTTATAGTAATTGAAATTAATCGGATGAGGTATCTACAAACTGGAATTCTAAATTAAGAGGACCTATTACCGGCAACGGAATTAGGTCCACAACGACCCGAACTTCGTATAAATCAATCACCACTGATCTGCATTTTGAGCAGTCGCGTAGGTGACAAATTCCCTACTAGTTGTATAAGATGTTAAGGATAAAATAGAACATATAACTAGGACTTCAAAAAATATGTACGAAAATGGGATTGGGTGTGTGGTTGTCAATGAACTTACTCACCATTTTGCTAAAAGACTTTAAATGTTGTGACCCATCTCTTGTGAACTCTACGAAACGTCACTCGTACTGTTTCAGTGTAAACGATTTGTGATGCGGATAATTTTTTCGCACATTATTATGATTATGATCTACCAGCAGACAGAAATACCATGCCACGTGAAGTGAAACAAGTGCTGATAGCCTGCTCAAGCTAGCCGTCTGGGACGCACTGTGTAGCAGGGACATCCTGAATACGCTTGCCAAACTAATACAAGAGTACATGAATGAAATTGCAGGAGACTGTAGACATCAATACAATGGTAATTAAATACTTACGGGGTTCTCTGTACGATAGGGACAGTCATGAACAAGCTAGAGTCCATTTTACAGGAAAAAACAAACGATCTGCATTTTGAGCAGTCGCGTAGGTGACATATTCCCTACTAGTTGTATAAGATGTTAAGGATAAAATAGAACATATAACTAGGACTTCAAAAATATGTACGAAAATGGGATTGGGTGTGTGGTTGTCAATGAACTAACTCACCATTTTGCTAAAAGACCTTAAATGTTGTGACCCATCTCTTGTGAACTTTACGAAACGTCACTCGAACTGTTTCAGTGTAAACGATTTGTGATGCGAATATTTTTTTCTCACATTATTATGATTATGATCTACCAGCAGACAGAAATACCATGCCACGTGAAGTGAAACAAGTGCTGATAGCCTTCTCAAGCTAGCCATCTGGGACGCACTGTGTAGCAGGGACATCCTGAACACCTTGCCAAACTAATACAAGAGTACATGACTGCAATTGCAGGAGACTATAGACGCCAATATAGGTAATGGTAATTTAATACTTACGGGGTCCTCTGTACGATAGGGACAGTCATAAACAAACTAGAGTCCATTTTACAGGAAAATACAAACGATCTGGAACAGTTACACGAGATGCCAGTGCTAGTTAGTGTTCGGTGTAGCTGAGACCGCACACAAGAATACGGACGACAATTTTAAATACTATTGGGGAAATTGGGGTTGATCTCTGTTTAGAAGAAAGTGAAGTTTGCGTCCTATCGGAAGAAGAACGCAATATTCTCAAACAGGAAAGGACTGAAGGACACACACATAACTATCCGACAAGATCTCACTCCCCTGAAACTACAACTCCTCCAGGAAGCAACTTTGAAGTACGGAATGAAAAATACATGATCGAAGGACGGGACAATGATAATGAAACGAGGTGACAGGAAAATTTGTATCACAAATCGCCAAGAACTAAACATCAGTTAATCATGAGCCTAAGCTAAAACTGGGTGAAAACTATAATTCATTATCTCCCCGTATTGTACCAACATCTGGTATTGCTCCGACTATACTCGCGACATCAGGCATGTGCGGTTCGCACTCTAACTTGCGAATGTATACATTTGACAGCGGCCTAAATTTTTGGGAAGGAAGGAAACCAAGGTGAAGCTATCCTATAAATTATGGGCAACGATTGATTAAAAATAATTTGTTCCGAAAAGACAAACTGACACGAATAAAATTGAATAAATTAGCACATAAACGCAAGTTAAATTTCAGCGTTCACTTTAGACTTATCCAATTCTCATTTGAAATTTCGCACACGGAGCTTCAAAAAACCGGTAAGCTGGTGACACCTTGTAGCCCATTCGACACTTCTCTGTTTGGGAGGCTTCATGCAGGCGGTTAGGACAGGCCGAGGATGCGAAGTGGAGGATGCGCGTCACAAGCTACATGCAGTACAAATCGCGAGCTTGAAGCGACGAATCCTCTCCGCTTTATTGTCCTGTTCCGGTCAATCATTATGTCATTATGGAAACCCTGTTCGTCGAGAATGTTGAAAATAGGGACTTTTTGTACAGTTTCTCAAATGACGGCTATTCAAGAAAGGATTTAAATGAACAGGCATGGTCAGAGATCGGAAAAATATTTAACTTGACAGGTAAAAAGTGTTATATATTTGTTATTACAGTATATGTCTACACCCATAAAAATAGCGAAATTCCATTTTAAGTACAACAGATTTGACGAAGAGTGTAATATATGTATAAGTGCGAAATTTCAAATGATAATTGGATAAGTCCAAAGTGAACGCTGAAATTTAACTTGCGCGCTTCACATGCAATACATCCATTGTCAATGCAGTGCAGCACGAGGAATAATGAAATAATTGCCGAAATAGTTTAGTGCATAGTTAGCCGTGGATTGTTCATTAATTGGGTGTTGAGGTAAAGGTTCAAGGACAACCATATTTTCATCGGGAGCATCTCCATAAAAGTTCTCTGATTCTCCTGTGGTTGTGTACCTAATTCCTTCTCTCAGATTTTACAATGCCGTTAACCTTCTCAAAACTTCGACGACGAATAGGGCTGTTGAGAACTTCAGATTTTTCGGAAATCATTTCAAAAATGCATTCTATTGTCTTCCTTTCCAGACTTAATCTGTAACTGAAAATAATCTTGACGCTGTCCAGAACCTTTTTTGATTAAGATCTCATAAGGTAACCTGATAGTGGAAATGCTTCGTCTCCACAGAATTAGTAGGGGAAGAGGCATTCAATTTCATCCTGTGAACGTTTTTATGGTGGCGGAATATTAAAATGCGATCTGGTCAACCAATGCTTATATGATGAAGCATGAAAAATGCCCCCCAACACAACTTCTTCCAGCATATCGACATTCTATCATCGTAAATAGTATATTTGTAGCACAGCATGCCATCAAAACGGTTGAATGTTTATAATCAAAATTGGTTGACGCTGTTTTGGGAAGCTCCCCTATCCGAATAACTTTGTCATCGATTGCTCCAACGCAGTTCGGAACATCCCACACTGATTCAAACCGTTCTGCTATACTTCTTCACTTCATCTCTTAGTAGGGGCATGAATACATCCTCCAGAACGACGGCGATGATGGGACAGGAAAGGAATAGGAGTGGAAAGGAAGCGTCCGTGGTCTTAATTAAGATACATCCCCGGCATTTTCCTGGTGTGAAAATGGGAAACCACAGAAAACCATCTTCAGGGCTGCCGACAGTGAATAGTGACCTCACTTAAGCGACCGCAGCTATGGAGCTCGGTCACATTATTAAAACACCTGAAATCTTGTGATGACAGTTACAAAGAAATGCTCCACACTCGGCATGCACTATCTCGTCTCACGATCCAACCCTCGAAACTTTGTATCGAACCAACGATCTCCCTCAACCTGGACGCCATTATCTCCAACGGATCAGCATCACCCTTAATCACAACAAATTTAACAACTGTTCAATTCAAGAGTTACCTAGTTTAACTCTGGAATAAACCGTACCCGAGACTTAAAACACATTCAATCCTATCACATCAAAAGAACATACAATTTAAATTACATTTCCAAGAACTTGATATTACTTCTACGGCATGTGAGCATTATTTGCTTGTATATTCTAATCTATGTATTCCTACTTGCCTTTACATAACACTAGCATGCAATGATTTCCCTATATTGGTGAAGAGAGGTTAATGTATGGAAAACGATCTGCTGATTTCGAGAAAATACCATCCGAATTGACATAACACGTACAGATTTTTTGTGTATATCGAGGTTCGAGATTTAATGTAAATTAGAATTAATTTAATCATGTTTGGAAAATGTTTACCAGGTAGCAAAATAAGTATAGTCTCCCCCAAAATTTGTGTGCAGAATTCATTGCTAGAAACAGGAATGGTTTATCATGTACCGCTTATAAGAAATCAAAAATATATATCCTAAAGTTCGTATGCGAGGGCGGTAAATAAATTAGAGGCAACGTAGTTCAGACAAATCATGTCAATCTTTTCCGGGCTTGTGGGCCGTGGTCCAGGAGCATGTGATTTTCCCAACGTTTCAACGAAGACTGCGCTCGGCATTATCAAGGGTTTCGACTGACACGGATAACACCGAAGCTCGCAGTGCAATGGAGTGGTGGTTTTTCTTGGTGGGAGGGGGCGCTCCACGCGTAGCGATCGACTACAGTTATACATCCTCTCCGACGTGCTCTTAGTTCTAAGAAGAAGGAGATAGCAGGGAGGATTGGGTGTGTGATACACAGGAACATCTGCCTGTCACCATGCTCCGCATGTTACCAGGCCAGATGTGGTGATGGGTATCGATGGTGGTGTAATGGAGTAGTAAGGATCAGGACAAAACCACATAGGCTGAAATAGAAATATGCCTACATGTAAAATCTGACAGTTTGTAGATAGCAAATACAAGAATGTGGGCTGGCAGATTCCAGGTTATGTTATTGAGGAGTATGTATCATGCACAAATCATGTCCGTTTTCTTTCCATGTTCATTGTTATAGGGCATCAGCCATCTTGGCACTGCGGGGTTCCTTGCGCGGGTTCAGTGGCGTCCAGGCTGTTGGACTACAGGACGAGTCCCACTGTCCAGCTTCCAGTGCTCCCTGGAGCCACGCCTCCGTATGTGGAGGAGGGAAGCCAGCAATGGTGCTGGGGCTGTTTAGGTGTCTTCTTCGACGTCTTCTTTTCTTCTTTCATAGGGGGCCCCGGCGTTGTTGCGGTGGTATTCACTCAAGACACCTCTATTCTCAAATATAATAATAATAATAATAATAATAATAATAATAATAATAATAATAATAATAATAATAATAATAATAATAATAATAATAATAATAATAATAATAATAATAATAATAATAATAATAATAATAATAATTTCGTGTGGCTATTTCCAGCCGAGTGCATCCCTTGTAAGGCAGACCCTCCGATGAGGGTGGGCGGCATCTGCCATGTGTAGGTTACTGCGTGTGATTGTGGTGGAGAATAGTGTTATGTGTGGTGTGTGAGTTGCAGGGATGTTGGGGACAGCACAAACACCCAGCCCCCGGGCCATTGGAATTAACCAATGAAAGTTAAAATCCCCGAACCGGCCGGGAATCGAACCGGGGACCCTCAGAACCGAAGGC
Source organism: Anabrus simplex (assembly GCF_040414725.1). Taxonomy (NCBI): domain Eukaryota; kingdom Metazoa; phylum Arthropoda; class Insecta; order Orthoptera; family Tettigoniidae; genus Anabrus; species Anabrus simplex. Next base: position 951,618,139 of record NC_090266.1, on the reverse strand, counting down.
CAGTACGCTGACCATTCAGCCAACACATAGACAAAAGCATGCACGCAAGATAAGGTTTACGAGGCATGACTGGTTGCTATATTCACTGACTGACAGAGCAAATGCAACACCAAGAAGGAGTGGTTCGAAAGGGATGAAAGTTGGGGAAAAAGCAGAGACGGCACGGACGAATAATTGATATTTATTTCAAACCGATATGCAGGTTACACAATGCGCACGGCATCGACTCAGTAGGATGTAGGACCACCGCGAGCGCGATGCACGCAGAAACACGTCGAGGTACAGAGTCAATAAGAATGCGGATGGTGTCCTGAGGGATGGTTCTCCATTCTCTGTCAACCATTTGCCACAGTTGGTCGTCCGTACGAGGCTGGGGCAGAGTTTGCAAACGGCGTCCAATGAGATCCCACACGTGTTCGATTGGTGAGAGATCCGGAGAGTACGCTGGCCACGGAAGCATCTGTACACCTCGTAGAGCCTGTTGGGAGATGCGAGCAGTGTGTGGGCGGGCATTATCCTGCTGAAACAGAGCATTGGGCAGCCCCTGAAGGTACGGGAGTGCCACCGGCCGCAGCACATGCTGCATGTAGCGGTGGGCATTTAACGTGCCTTGAATACGCACTAGAGGTGACGTGGAATCATACGCAATAGCGCCCCAAACCATGATGCCGCGTTGTCTAGCGGTAGGGCGCTCCACAGTTACTGCCGGATTTGACCTTTCTCCACGCCGACGCCACACTCGTCTGCGGTGACTATCACTGACAGAACAGAAGCGTGACTCATCGGAGAACACGACGTTCCGCCATTCCCTCACCCAAGTCGCTCTAGCTCGGCACCATGCCAGGCGTGCACGTCTATGCTGTGGAGTCAATGGTAGTCTTCTGAGCGGACGTCGGGAGTGCAGGCCTCCTTCAACCAATCGACGGGAAATTGTTCTGGTCGATATTGGAACAGCCAGGGTGTCTTGCACATGCTGAAGAATGGCGGTTGACGTGGCGTGCGGGGCTGCCACCGCTTGGCGGCGGATGCGCCGATCCTCGCGTGCTGACGTCACTCGGGCTGCGCCTGGACCCCTCGCACGTGCCACATGTCCCTGCGCCAACCATCTTCGCCACAGGCGCTGCACCGTGGATCCATCCCTATGGGTATCGGCTGCGATTTGACGAAGCGACCAACCTGCCCTTCTCAGCCCGATCACCATACCCCTCGTAAAGTCGTCTGTCAGCTGGAAATGCCTCCGTTGACAGCGACCTCGCATTCTTAGCTATACACGTGTCCTGTGGCACACGACAACACGTTCTACAATGACTGTCGGCTGAGAAATCACGGTACGAAGTGGGCCATTCGCCAACGCCGTGTCCCATTTATCGTTCGCTACGTGCGCAGCACAGCGGCGCATTTCACATCATGAGCATACCTCAGTGACGTCAGTCTACCCTGCAATTGGCATAAAGTTCTGACCACTCCTTCTTGGTGTTGCATTTGCTCTGTCAGTCAGTGTATAAGTAGGAGAGTGGGCTTGTTTTCGACTCTCTTGTCTGAGTGGGCTAATCGGATGCGGTAGTTGTCCGTCTTCATCTTGCAGTGTGGGCTGTTGTCCTCACTCGCGTCTCTGTATCAACAACAACAACAACAACAATAATAATAATAATAATAATAATAATAATAATAATAATAATAATAATAATAATAATAATAATAATAATAATAATAATAATAATAACCATAATAATGACATACATGTTTTTCAGTATTGGGTGAGTTGGTGTGGTTTTGTGTGTGGAGTAGGCGCCTACAGGGTGAAAAAGGGGTGGGTGAGAGCCCGTTACCATCTAATCCTGTGGCTGAACAGTACGTGTTTAGGCGCATGGTACTTTTGGTATTGGTCGGCATTATAACGCAAAGTGCCCCTTATTAAGAGGTTGATCTTGTTACCCCACGACTTGGTATACGTTCGTAATGTTTGCTAGTAGTATAATAGGACAGTTCGGGCGCCACCTCCACCTCCGGCTCCCAGGGGCCTCCTCCACCGCCACCGCACTGGGGGCCCTCCCAGGGGCCTCCTCCACCGCCACCGCACTGGGAGCCTTCCCAGAGGCATGCTCCTCCTCCCGCGGGAAATTTGAATTTGTAAACAAAGCCACGTGCTTTTTGAAAGCTGTCATCGACAACAACGCATCGCTAACCTCACTGCTGCCATCTTGACGGGCCTAAACCTCAGTGGTACCAACTTAACCTAACTAGCGCGAGATAAACAAAGCCACGTGTTTTGACAGCCACGTGCTTTTTGACAGACAACAACGCATCGCTAACCTCAGTACTGCCATCTTGACAGGCCTAAACCTCAGTAGTACCAACTTAACCTAACTAGCGCGAGATAAAAAAATCAACGTGTTTTTTGACAGCCACGTGCTTTTTTGACTGCTGTCATCCACCATCTTTAATCCAGAGAGCACCGTGCTGCCTTCTTTATCGTAGTAGATGTAAATTCGTCACCTGTCATCCGCAGTGCTTCCATCTTAACGGGCCTAAACCTTAGTGCTACCAACTGAACTAGCGCGAGTCAAACAAATCCACGTGCTTTTCTGACAGCTGTCAGCCGCCATCTTCAATCTATAGAGCACCGTGCTGCCCTCTTTAGCTACTTACCTTTGAAATGTGGTGGCGGATAACTTGAAAAATGCTTTTTGACAGCAGCCATCTTTGAGCACCGTGCTGCCCTGTTTAGCTAGATACCTGTGGTGGCATACAATTTTACGTGACAGCAGCCATCTTTGAGCACAGTGCTGCCCTCTTTGTGGCAGCGGGAAATTCCACGTGCTCTTGTTTTGAAACAAATTCACGTGCTATTTTCTGACAGCTGTCATCCGCCATCTTGCATCACAAACCTCAGTGCTGCACTCTTTAGCTAGATACCTTTGAAATGTGGTGGCGGCAAATTCTACATGCTCTTGTTTGGAAACAAACCTATGCGCTTTTTTGACAGCTAACATCCGCCATCTTTAATCCAGAGAGCACCGTGCTGCCCTCTTTAGCTACTTACCTTTGAAATGTGGTGGCCGCAAATTCCACGTGCCCTTGTTTGGAAACAAACCCATGTGCTTTTCTGACAGCTGTCATCCGCCATCTTTAATCCAGAGAGAACAGTGCTGCACTCTTTACTTGAAATGTGGTGGCGGCAAATTCCACGTGCTCTTGTTTGGAAACAAACCCATGTGCTTTTCTGACAGCTGTCATCCGCCATCTTTAATCCAGAGAGAAAAGTGCTGCACTCTTTACTTGAAATGTGGTGGCGGCAAATTCCACTTGCTCTTGTTTGGAAACAAACCCATGTGCTTTTCTGACATCTGTCATCCACCATCTTTAATCCAGAGAGAACAGTGCTGCACTCTTTAGTTGAAATGTGGTGGCGGCAAATTCCACGTGCTCTTGTTTGGAAACAAATTCTACGCGCTCTTCAGCTGTCATCCACCATCTTTAATCAAGAGAGCACCGTGCTGCCCTCTTTGTGGTGGCGGATAATTTGAAAAATTATTTTCTACAAGCAGCCATCTTTAATCCAAAGATAACAGTGCTGCCCTCTTTAGCTACTTACCTTTGAGGCGGTTAATTTGAAAAATTCTTTTCGACAGGCAACCATCATTAATCCAGAGAGAACCGTGCTGCCCTCTTTAGCTACTTACCTTTGAGGCGGTTAATTTGAAAAATTCTATTTGACAAGCTGCCATCTTTAATGAAAAGAGCATCGTGGTGCTATCTTGCGGGTAAATTTTACGTCACAGCTGTCATCCACCATCTTGCATTGCTAACCTTAGTGCTGCCCTCTTTAGCTACTTACCTTTGAAAAAAAATCTATTTGACAAGCTGTCACCCGCCATCTTGCATCGCAAACCTCAGTGCTGCACTCTTTAGTTGAAATGTGGTGGCGGATAATTTGAAAAAATCTTTTTGACAAGCAGCCATCTTTAATCAACAGAGCACCGTGCTGCCATCTTTAGCTACCGCCATCTTACATCGCTTACCTCGCTGCTGCACTCTTTAGTTGAAATGAGGTGGCGGTAAATTCGAACAAGTTTAATCATACATCGGGGGAGCTAGAGTAAGCACGTGCTGCAGAGATGACGTCATCATGCATGTTTAGACTTGTCCGTTTTCTTAAGAGTAAGTCGGTGTAAAGGAATGCAATAAGTATGCATCATAAAAACAAGAGTGTGCATGTGCTGCAGCGATGACGTTATTGTAGGTGCGCATGTTTAAACCCGTTCGTTGACTAAACGATTTAGTCTTCGAGAAACAGCGATAGAGAGTAGAGTGCAAACATGACGAAAACATTAATAGTTGATGTGCAAGGCTCTAAAGTAAACGGAAACAAATTTGTGTTTAAAGAGGTGGCTGTGTTAGATTGCAGTGTGTTGTGGGCACCAAAACTTGTTAGTTTAGTATTTAGCCCACCGTTCCCTTACTATTTGCAAACAGATGAAGATAAAAAGCAGACTCAGTGGATTGAAAATAATTTTGGTTTGAAGTGGGAAGAAAAAGGAATACCTTATCGTTTTCTACCTTTAATGATGAATGCACATTTATCAAGAGCAGATCTTGTTCTTTTAAAGGGTTGTGAAAAGAAAGAATGGTTGCGTGATTTTTTACCATCATCGTGTGAAATTATCGACATGCATGAATTGGGGTGCCCATCATTTAAAACTCTTCCGAAAGAGCATAGTAGAGAAACAAGTAAACAGTCTCTACAACATGTATGCATGCTCTTTGATTGGTTGTGTTGCAGTGCATGCCGAGAAGTGAACAACATATGTAAACTGCAGTGTCGAAATAAGCTTAGTGTAAAAGAAACATTTGTAGAGTGAAGACATCATGTCATTTCTAACAGATACTAAGTGTAACGCAGTTGAAAAGGCGATCGTAAAGTTTTATGCATGCAAAAAGAAACTAAACACTTTTACTGAAGAAGAGTTAAATGCATTACCAAAGGCTTTTTTGGTTAATGTAGCTGCGAATGCTGTAAAGAAGATTTGGGAAAAGGTGCCTCGTGAGTGGACTCAAGATCCTGTTTTGTCAGAGCTTCAAACGTGTAGTTTACATAATGAACACGTGAGTTTAGGTAGAAGACCTTCTGTGAGACAGTGCCGTACATGTCAACTAATTAAACTGTATCACGGACCTAAAACTAACGGGTTGTCTTCGCTTATAAACACTTATCATGGCTGTGGAGAGAGTAAACAAGGAAAAGATGAAGAAACGTGCTGGGAAAAAGATGAGGAAGCATGTTGGGCGTGGACTCATCAATAGAGTGATTGATCTTCTTTTCTTCGTGCTTCATCTCCCCTGCGGCCCTAGAACACGTTCGCCTGACACGTAGTTACATGCTGCCTGCATAGAGTATGTCGTGTAGCTGTTAAAATCTGCTTCGTACAGTTATGCTGCGTGTGTGTGTGTTATTACCTAGTGCTTTAGCTGCTCAGAAGAATATAGCAGGTTTTGTCGTTGTTGGTGTAATAAAACGAAAACTGAGTGACAAAGACCGTAAAATAAACAAAGGATAAAATTGTATATATATATTCTAAAATAAATATGAATTGTCAAAACATATTACGGGTGTTGTTTAATCCTACAGCATGTCCTAGTGACTTAGAAGAAAGGAAACTTAGAGGATTAAAAGAAAACACACGTAAGATTTAAAGTACATCCTCTTTATTAATCCATGAATTAAGACTGTTATTAAAACGAAGGCATTTAACATACAGTTTATTGCCACGACGTCGAATAACACGTTCAACTAAATAGTGATCAGGATATTTTGTTTTCTGCAGTTCTTCGATGTAGAATCCTCCTTCAATAGGCTGTCCTCTGAGATCACGAAGTAAATACGTAACTGGATTAGTAAGCTTAACACTTCTGATTTGAAAAATTTCAGTGCTCCAGTTAGGTGTGTATCCTTTTGCAAAGATAGATTTGTGTTTGCTGATGCGAACGAAATCACCTTCTTTAAAGTGATGGTGACGTGGATCAGCTGTTTTAATTACAAGATGAATAGCATCTAGACGAGGTGTATTCTTTGTAACAAGACGTGGCTTTGTTCCGATAGTGCGATGAGGTGTATCGTTGTAGGCAGATAAAAGTCTAGGTAGCAGATCAATCCAACGATATGAACCTTGTGCTGTAAATTCTCGCCACATCATTGTTTTGAGTGTACGATTAAAGCGTTCTACAACACTTGCCTTGAGATTGCTGAGCGTAGAGTAGTGTTGAATGCCAAGTAACTTGAGGTAAGAAGAAAAATCCTTGTTGTAAAACTCTTTACCTTGATCAGTTTGAAGAAGCCTGGGGCAGCGTTTCGATTCTTCAACAATTTGTTTAAATGTTTCTTTAACTTGAGCTGCTGTTTTAGAACGCACGGGTTGTGCAAAAGCAAACTTCGAGTACACATCGATAACAGTAAGTAGATACTTATACCCCTTATTACTAGAGGCATATGGAATCATTTCTACTAAGTCTGCTTGCCAGAGATCATCTTTTCCTCGTGTAATAACGCGTCTGCGACAGTAGGTGCGACGTGCTGGTTTATGTAACTCATGTGCGATGTTTACCTTTACAGGTGAGATCTTCTCTTGACGAGCCATTACAAAATAATACCGGCATAACGTAGTTCACTTTCTATTTCTAGAATTTCTGATCCGTGACCAGTGTGACCAGCCTCTTGCGATGCTCTTAAAAGTTATAATCGTTCAACGAGTAAGTTTGGGTCATTCCAGTATCTTACATCCACATACGGCAACAAAGGCTTGTAGATAACATCAAGACTACGTGCAGTCGGAAACAGCTTAGAAATAAACTCACGATACTTGTAACTCTTATTCGCATTTACAGCTTCTGTTCTCTTGTAATTACGTCGTGTTGCGTCAGTAGCAAAAAGTATTGCTTTATATTTTTTAAGATCATCTTGTAAAATTATATCCTTGTCAGGCATTCGTGAGAAAAGAAGTTCTAAGAGTCCTTTCGTAGGTTTATAGGTAACACCTTTTACAATGAGTTTGTTGTTATTAATCTTAACGTCTGAATTTCCTATCCGGAAACAGTCATCTTCGTAGCGAATACCGTAGGTAGTGTCAGTTTGTCCTGTAAAACGTTTTTCTATATAAGGTGCAAAGAGAGATCCATAGGTATCTTGAATAAAAGTTTTAAACTGATTACGATACTCTGGTGTAATCATAACCTCAGACAAAGATGGTAGATTTTGCGTCGATGTAGTAGGTGTTTCAGCAATAACATCTGTAGTTAAAAACTCAACACGCTTAGATGGTGATGTATTATTAGGTTCTTCTTCTTCTTCTTCTTCCTTATTTTCCTCTTCCTCTTCTTGATCTACATCCTGCTTCTTCTCTTCCTTATCTTGTTCATGCTTTTCTTCTTCATGCTTCTCTTTATGATATGATGTTTGCATAGAAGCAAAACTTGAAGTAGACTGCGGTAATGAAGTAGAATTAAAAATTTCTTTGAGTGGCGTACTTAGTTGTGTTTTTAAAAATAAATCCGTGTCTGCTTGAATACGTTTAAGCTCTTTAAATTTCCGTCGAATATTGTTTCGAGCTTGGATGATATGTTTTGTGATCTCCTTGCTAGATGTTAACATGATGATGGTTTTTAATCAAGTAGTTACTGTAATTCTGTGTTAATGCATACAAAATGATCGAAACCCATGCGATATCGTCCATGCTGTACATCACTTTCTTTAACAATAACTAAAAAGCTGTAACGGTGTAATGACCAACATTTAGCACACATACGTTTAAAGTCATCGAATGTCGCATCAGTGTTAACATAATCGTTATACACATGTCGCATGTTGCGCTCATCTTGCCGAAAAAGCACAATAACATTTGCGTTGTCGCGTATCAACTGCTTAGGCACACGAGAATAGGTTTGGCACAAATAGATGCAATCAGCTTATTTATGCCGACCCATACTAAATAATGCACGAATAACGTTTTGCTGTTCTGTTGCGACATCATCAAAGATCATAAGAGAATTAGGAAGCACATCGTCTGGTGATGGTACTTGCTCATGCGAATTAAATTTAAAATATCTTATTCCATCTTTAACTAGATCGTGCATTACAGTTTGTAGAATAGTATATAGCGGCTGATAGAGTGACTTTGCGAAAACGTATATATTCTCGAAGGGTACACCATTTACAGAAGTAATAAGTGTGAGAAAAGATTTGTTTTATCACATCCCGACGGACCTGATATAATACATCGAACAGTAAAAGGAAACAACGTTCCATGACGTTTTCTTGTAGTTGTACTAGAACTAGGTAAGAGATGTGGTACAACGTCGGTAACAGGTAGTGTGTCTTGTTGCTTTATATTCTTCATGATAACTGAATCATAAAGTACGTAATAGTAATATATATATTAAACGAAACAAGAGGCAACGGTTAGTTTATGATTTGCTCTTGACTAGTAAAGTCGTGTACAGTATGGTGAAACAACGATATCTAAACGACATGAAGAAGAAGAAGAAAGCAAAAACTGTTGGATGGAAAGATGTTATAAAGGCTGCGCAAAAAGCTATTCGAGGGGAATACAATCCTCGTGTAGCTATTACTAAAGCGTTACGCGCAGCAAGAGCGAGAATTTCACCAAAGTGCAGAGCAATATTTAGTAAACGTGCACGAATTATTGCTGTACCAAAACGAGGAGGATTTCTTCCTGCGCTGATTGCTGGCTTAGCAGCTTTAGGGTCATTGCTAGGTGGTGCTAGTGCTGTAGCGAGAACTGTCAAAGCTGTAGAAGAAGCGAAACAACAGTTGAAAAAGAGTGAACGTCATAACAAGGCGATGGAGGCAATTGCGTTACGAGGCAAAGGTGTGAACATGAAGCTAGCGCCATACAAAAAAGGGCTTGGTATCTACATTTCTCCAAAAAAACGTCTACTGAATGCACTGCCACATCGAGCTCTAACGCATGATGAAGTTTTTACGTTTGCTAAACAACTAGGAATTCATTATTTTCGAGGAGTGTATATGCGCGATCAACTACCAGCGTGCCCACGTGAACGTGAAAGTGCCGTAATTTACTTGGACGACAGTCGTGGACCTGGAACTCATTACATTGCTTATGTAAAACGTAAATCTAAAGTATGGTATTTTGATAGCTATGGAGATTTACCTCCTCCTTTTAAGCTCATACGTTATTTCGGAACCAGTGCAGACATTGTTTACAATAAAAACCGTGTGCAAAACTTTAATACACGCATGTGCGGACGATTATGTCTTATGTTCTTATATCAAACCCAGACAGTAGAGAAAGTGCATTAGTGTCTACGTGATGACGAACAGTGAAAGAACGTTTGCTGTACGTGGAGAAGGACCTGAAACAACCGTCTATTTTAATCCACCAATCGAATTTGTTTATCAGCCGCATAGTCTTGGACTAGTATCGTTTGAAAGCTACAATAAAATCTATAATGTGCGTGATGGTGTAAACAAGTTCTATTACGATGTGTATGTGCTAACACTGCCCTCAGGTAGTTATACAGTAGACGATATTCACGACTATATTGAAAGTACGTTAATTGATCAGTTTGGGGAAGATAGTTTTAGTAATCATAATTACAAGTTCTCAATCACTATAAGCAACATTACACATAAATGTGTTATTGAATCATCGTTTAAGATTGACTTCAAATCACAACCTGATTCGATTGGATCACTGCTTGGATTTTCATCGAGGGAGCTCCTACCGAACGTACGTTACGAGTCTGATCAACCTATAAAACTCTTCGATGATTATAATGTGAACATTACTTGTAATATTATTACAGACTTGAATAGTAATCTACAACCTTCGCACGTCCTGCACGACTTTATTGTTACAGAGGAACGTGGATATACTATTTGTGAGAAACCAGCAGTAGTTCTTTATCATCCTGTATCTGTAAAACACATTAGCAACATTACTCTTATACTTGTAAATAAACATAATCAGCTTATTCATTTAGATCAGCACGCGTACGTAGCTTACAAACTACATCTTAAACCAGTATGAAAACCATCTATAAAACACGGTGTACATTCCGAAGACATACTACATGCGTGCAGAGACTCATCGAGTTAACAGATACCCATAAGCAGATACTCCAAGATTTAGGATATACACTACTACAACAGAATGGAAGAAATGCTAGACATTACGAATACAGTAGAAATCCGTGAAGGTGTAGTACGAAGTGAGCTTCATTCCTATCAACCTTTTATGTTTGGATTAAATAACAATGATGAAATTCATTTTATTATTAATCAGCAAGATGTATTCAACTTACCACACGAAAGCTATCTCTATATTGAAGGACGACTAGAAAAGTCGGATGGAAGTGGACCAAGCACTTCACAACTAAACAACCATGCTCTAGCTTTTCTCTTTTCTGAAGCGCGTTATGAAGTAAATAATGTTGAAATAGATCGAACGAAGAATGTCGGTATTACAAGTGCAATGAAACTCTACCCTTCTTTCTGTGATGAAGAAAGTAATCTTTTGCGGATGCCTGGATGGTGCCCAAAAGCTACTAACAACTGGATGATCAATGAGGATGGAACTTGTGCAATTGGACTAGACAAAAGAGTGACTGAATGGGTTGCTATATTTCTAGAAAATAGATCTCAGAGAATTAGAGTAGGTGAAGCTTTATCTGACCCTGTAATAATTAAGAGGGGAATTCCTCAAGGCAGTATTATCGGACCTTTATGTTTTCTTATATATATAAATGATATGAGTAAAGGAGGTGAATCGGAGGTAAGGCTTTTTGCGGATGATGTTATTCTCTATAGAGTGATAAATAAGTTACAAGATTGTGAGCAACTGCAACGTGACCTCGAAAATGTTGTGAGATGGACAGCAGGCAATGGTATGTTGACAAACGGGGTTAAAAGTCAGGTTGTGAGTTTTACAAGTAGGAAAATTCCTCTCAGTTTTAATTACTGCGTTGATGGGGTGAAAGTTCCTTTTGGGGATCATTGTAAGTATCTAGGTGTTAATATAAGGAAAGATCTTCATTGGGGTAATCACATAAATGGGATTGTAAATAAAGGGTACAGATCTCTGCACATGGTTATGAGGGTGTTTAGGGGTTGTAGTAAGGATGTAAAGGAGAGTGCATATAAGTCTCTGGTAAGACCCCAACTAGAGTATGGTTCCAGTGTATGGGACCCTCACCAGGATTACCTGATTCAAGAACTGGAAAAAATCCAAAGAAAAGCAGCTCGATTTGTTCTGGGCGATTTCCGACAAAAGAGTAGCGTTACAAAAATGTTGCAATGTTTGGGTTGGGAAGAATTGAGGGAAAGAAGAAGAGCTGCTCGACTAAGAGGTATGTTCCGGGCTGTCAGCGGAGAGATGGCGTGGAATGACATTAGTAGACGAATAAGTTTGAATGGCGTTTATAAAAGTAGGAAAGATCACAATATGAAAATAAAGTTGGAATTCAAGAGGACAAACTGGGGCAAATATTCATTTATAGGAAGGGGAGTTAGGGATTGGAATAACTTACCAAGAGAGATGTTCAATAAATTTCAAATTTCTTTGAAATCATTTAGGAAAAGGCTAGGAAAACAACAAATAGGGAATCTGCCACCTGGGCGACTGCCCTTAATGCAGATCAGTATTGATTGATTGATTGATTGATTGACTTTTACTGGTATGCTATCACTGAAACATATTTTTGGCTTCGCAGAAGACTTTACACGTATTATAATCAACGCAAAACAAGAGCTTATTCTAATCCGTGATCGAAGTGAGTACAATTCTCTTAAAGCAGTAGAAGCACCAATGGAATCGAAAATTACACTTCATCGTATACTGTGGAGGATTCCACATGTAAACTTCTCTGATCGTGAAAAACTTCGATTGCTCAAGATTGTAGAAAATGATACACCATTACCTATACGTTTTAGAAGTTGGGAGCTGCATGAATATCCTGTGTTACCACCTACAAACAAGCATAGCTGGGCTGTTAAAACATCACGTTTTACTGAGAAGCCCTTGTACATTATTTTTGGATTTCAAACTAATCGTAAATTCAATCACGAAAAAGATAGCTCACTGTTTGATCACTGTAAATTAAGACACGTTAGGCTATATCTCAACGGAATTACGTATCCCTACGAAAACATAGACATTAACTTTGAGAAAAATAAGTTTGGGATGCTCTATGACATGTTTTGTAAATTTCAATCATCGTATTATCAGAAAGAAGATCGTCCGCTATTTACACCTCAAGAATTTAAAACTAAAGCACCGATCGTAGCTATAGACTGCTCTTATCATGAAGAATCTATAAAAGAATCTCCAGTTGATATTCGTTTAGAATTTGAAACATCTGAAAACATTCCTGCTAACACAGCAGCCTATTGTCTTATTATTCATATCAGTGATGTTACCTACCATCCGCTAACGAATATTGTTTCGAGACTATAAATAAGAATAGCTCTTTATCATTTTCATTAGTGTGTGCTTCAACATCGTACGGTATGGAACGAAACTGCAAATGTGCATGCTGTTTGCATGCTCATAAACAACATCTTATTTATCTTACACGAGTGAGTGAGGCTATTAAGATGTTCTATAAACATAGACCGTCGATGCCGAAACATCTTATTCAATACTTACCACCAGGATTTTTATCTACGTACGCTGCCTCTTACGTACACAATTTTTGGGGCATCCTTCCTCTACACAGTAAGATGTCGATCGAAGTAGCTTTATGCAGAACTTGTGAACGACATTACAAGCATCGAGGAGAAAATGGTGATGATGATAGGGATGGACCAAATCCGAGGATTGAACACTGTACACAGTGTATGAATGAACTTTCTCTAGTACCTCATGATGATGATGATGATTCCGAAAAGGAATAACAACAAGGTAAGAAGTATATGATCTTCTCTGTAAAGCATAACATACTTAGTATAATATATTTCTAAATGTTTTGTTTAATTTGAATGTTGCAGGAGGCATTTCAGAAGCATACGTTGTTAAGAAGCATTCCAACCTTGTCAGCAGCAAAAACGAACACTGTTGTAGTACATTTGTAAATAAATATTTGATCACATTAAAAAATGTTGTACTTATTGCATTGCTTTACACCGACTTACTCTTAAGAAAAACGATCAGGTCTAAACATGCACAATGACGTCATCACTGCAGCACGTGCTTACTCTAGCTCCCCCGATGTATGTTTAAACTTGTTCGAATTTACCGCCACCACATTCCTTTACACCGACTTACTCTTAAGAAAACGGACAAGTCTAAACATGCATGATGACGTCATCTCTGCAGCACGTGCTTACTCTAGCTCCCCCGATGTATGATTAAACTTGTTCGAATTTACCGCCACCTCATTTCAACTAAAGAGTGCAGCAGCGAGGTAAGCGATGTAAGATGGCGGTAGCTAAAGATGGCAGCACGGTGCTCTGTTGATTAAAGATGGCTGCTTGTCAAAAAGATTTTTTCAAATTATCCGCCACCACATTTCAACTAAAGAGTGCAGCACTGAGGTTTGCGATGCAAGATGGCGGGTGACAGCTTGTCAAATAGATTTTTTTCAAAGGTAAATAGCTAAAGAGGGCAGCACTAAGGTTAGCAATGCAAGATGGTGGATGACAGCTGTGACGTAAAATTTACCCGCAAGATAGCACCACGATGCTCTTTTCATTAAAGATGGCAGCTTGTCAAATAGAATTTTTCAAATTAACCGCCTCAAAGATAAGTAGCTAAAGAGGGCAGCACTCTTCTCTCCGGATTAAAGATGGCTGCTTGTCGAAAAGAATTTTTCAAATTAACCGCCTCAAAGGTAAGTAGCTAAAGAGGGCAGCACTGTTGTCTCTGGATTAAAGATGGCTGCTTGTCGAAAATAATTTTTCAAATTATCCGCCACCACAAAGAGGGCAGCACGGTGCTCTCTTGATTAAAGATGGTGGATGACAGCTGAAGAGCGCGTAGAATTTGTTTCCAAACAAGAGCACGTGGAATTTGCCGCCACCACATTTCAACTAAAGAGTGCAGCACTGTTCTCTCTGGATTAAAGATGGTGGATGACAGATGTCAGAAAAGCACATGGGTTTGTTTCCAAACAAGAGCACGTGGAATTTGCCGCCACCACATTTCAAGTAAAGAGTGCAGCACTGTTCTCTCTGGATTAAAGATGGCGGATGACAGCTGTCAGAAAAGCACATGGGTTTGTTTCCAAACAAGAGCACGTGGAATTTGCCGCCACCACATTTCAAAGGTAAGTAGCTAAAGAGGGCAGCACGGTGCTCTCTGGATTAAAGATGGCGGATGATAGCTTTCAAAAAAGCGCATAGGTTTGTTTCCAAACAAGAGCATGTAGAATTTGCCGCCACCACATTTCAAAGGTATCTAGCTAAAGAGTGCAGCACTGAGGTTTGTGATGCAAGATGGCGGATGACAGCTGTCAGAAAATAGCACGTGAATTTGTTTCAAAACAAGAGCACGTGGAATTTCCCGCTGCCACAAAGAGGGCAACACTGTGCTCAAAGATGGCTGCTGTCACGTAGAATTGTCTGCCACCACAGGTATCTAGCTAAACAGGGCAGCACGGTGCTCAAAGATGGCTGCTGTCAAAAAGCATTTTTCAAATTATCCGCCACCACATTTCAAAGGTAAGTAGCTAAAGAGGGCAGCACGGTGCTCTATAGATTGTAGATGGCGGCTGACAGCTGTCAGAAAAGCACGTGGATTTGTTTGACTCGCGCTAGTTCAGTTGGTAGCACTAAGGTTTAGGCCCGTTAAGATGGAAGCACTGCGGATGACAGGTGAGGAATTTACATCTACTACGATAAAGAGGGCAGCACGGTGCTCTCTGGATTAAAGATGGCGGATGACAGCAGTCAAAAAAGCACGTGGCTGTCAAAAAACACGTGGATTTGTTTATCTCGCGCTAGTTAGGTTAAGTTGGTACTACTGAGGTTTAGGCCTGTCAAGATGGCAGTACTGAGGTTAGCGATGCGTTGTTGTCTGTCAAAAAGCACGTGGCTGTCAAAACACGTGGCTTTGTTTATCTCGCGCTAGTTAGGTTAAGTTGGTACCACTGAGGTTTAGGCCCGTCAAGATGGCAGCAGTGAGGTTAGCGATGCGTTGTTGTCGATGACAGCTGTCAAAAAGCACGTGGCTTTGTTTACAAATTCAAATTTCCCGCGGGAGGAGGAGCATGCTTCTGGGAAGGCTCCCAGTGCGGTGGCGGTGGAGGAGGTCCCTGGGAGGGCCCCCAGTGCGGTGGCGGTGGAGGAGGCCCCTGGGAGCCGGAGGTGGAGGTGGCACCCGAACTGTCCTATTATACTACTTTTGCTTTCTGAGGTAATGTCTTATTGAGCGAGTGTTTGTTAGGGATTGAAGGTTCCTTACGGTCGTTTCATAAGGGTGCTTCGCTGCCGTTCGTAGATATTTATTTTGTATTCATTCAAGACTGTCAAGATTTTTCGGCGCTGTGTATCCCCATGCTGGTGCTGGTTCTGATTATAATTAGACATGTTTGCGAAATTAATAACTGGTTCGATAGCAGGCAGTTCGGGATTAGGAAAGGTTATTTCACTGAAGCTCAACTGGTAGGAGTCCAGCAAGACATTGCAGATATCTTGGATTCAGGAGGTCATATGGACTGTATCGCGATTGCCCTGTCTAAAGAATTTGATAGGGTGGATCATGGGAGACTACTGGCAAAAATGAGTGCAATTGGACTAGACAATAGAGTGACTCAATCGATTGCTATATTTCTAGAAAATAGATCTCAGAGAATTAGAGTAGACGAAGCTTTATCTGACCCTGTAATAATTAAGAGTGGAGTTCCTCAAGGCACTATTACTGGACCTTTATGTTTTCTTATCTATGTATAAATGATAGAAGTAAAGAAGTGGAATCAGAGATAAGGCTTTTTGCGAATGATATTACAAGGTTGTGAGCAACTGCAAAATGGCCTCGAAAATGTTGTGAGATGAACAGTACGCAACGGTATGATGATAAACGGGGATAAAAGTCAGCTTGTGAGTTTCACAAATAGGAAAAGTCCTCTCAGTTTTAATTACTGCGTTGATTGGGTGAAAGTTCCTTGTGGGAATTATTGTAAGTACCTAGGTAAATGAAATGGCGTATGGCTTTTAGTGCCGGGAGTGTCCGAGGACAATTTCGGCTCGCCAAGTGCAGGTCTTTTGAATTGACCCCCGTAGACGACCTGCGCGTCTTGATGAGGATGCAATGATAATGAAGACGCCACATGCAACCAGCCCCGTACCAGCGAATTTAACCAATTATGATTAAAATTTCCGACCCTGCAGAGAATAGAACCTGGGACCCCTGTGACCAACGGCCAGCACGCTGACCATTTAGCCATTTACCCGGACAGTACCTAGGAGTTAATATAAGGAAAGGTCTTCATTGGGGTAATCACATAAATGGGATTGTAAATAAAGCTTACAGGTCTCTACACATGGTTGTGAAGGTGTTTAGTGGTTGTAGTAAGAATGTAAGTGGCATATAAGTCTCTGTTAAGACCCCAGATAGAGTATGGTTCCAGTGTATGGGATCCTCACCAGAATTACTTGATTCAAGAACGTGAAAAAATCTAAAGAAGAGCAACTCGGTTTGTTCTGGATGATTTCCGAGAAAAGAGTAGCGTTACAAAAATATTGCAAAATCTGGGCTGGGAAGACTTCGAAGAAATGAGACGAGCTGCTCAACGAAGCGGTATGTTCCGAGCTGTCACTGGAGGGATGGCGTGGAATGACATAAGTAGACGAATAAATTTGAGTGGTATCTTTAAAAGTAGGAAAGATCACAATATGAATATAAAGTAGGAATTCGAGAGGACAAATTGGGGCAAATATTTGTTTATAGGAAGGGGAGTTAGGGATTGGGATAACTTACCAAGGGAGATGTGCAATAAATTTCCAGTTTCTTTGACTTTTTAAGAAAAGGCTAAGAAAACAACAAGTGGGGAATCTGCCACCTGGGCGACTGCCCTAAATGCAGATCAGTAGTGATTGATTGATTGATTGATTGATTGATTGATTGATTGATTGATTGATTGATTGATTGATTGATTGATTGATTGATTGATTGATTGATTGATTGATTGATTGATTGATTGATTGATTGATTGATTGATTGATTGATTGATTGATTGATTGATTGATTGATTGATTGATTGATTGATTGATTGATTGATTGATTGATTGATTGATTGATTGATTGATTGATTGATTGATTGATTGATTGATTGATTGATTGATTGATTGATTGATTGCGTACATGCTTATAGGCCTGATTAGGGCTTTGTACATGTTGACGGCTACCTTGCTGTTGATACTGGATTTACTATTTAGTATTGGGTACAGTCTGACAAATCTTTTGTGTACGGTACGTTTCGCCTGATATCTTTGACGTGGTGTAGCATTGTAAGCTTTCTGTCTAGGAGTGCCCCTTGGTACTCAGCTTTGCCGCGCCACGCTATTTGTTTATTAAATAGCGTCAATTGTTGGATATCCGCGGGTCTGTGTGTACGTCTGTCTTTCCACGTGAACATCACAACTTGGCACTTGGCTAGGTTGACTTTAATGCGCCATTTGGTGAGCCGTGGTTGTAGTGTGCTTAGGAAAGGGAGTTTTCCTTCGTTTAACGATGTTCTGGTAATGACGAGGGTCTATTTAATCTTGAGACACACAGTGAACCGCAAACCGATACACAGAGACCGCTGTCTTCAGAAGACGTCCAACCACCACAGACGACAAAAATACGGAGTAATTAAGGCGCTAGCTGACCCTACAGGTAGAAATTGTCAACCTCAGCACTTAAACGAGGATCTCAATCACCTCAATATGGCCCTACTCGGTAACGGGTACAGCTATAAAGACATCCAGCGAGCACTCCATTCCAGACGTCCAACAACCAGAGAGAAATAAGAGGAGCGACCGGCAGCTAAAGCCTTTCTGTCGTATACTAGGAAGACAACTGACAGAATAGGGAGGCTACTGGAGTCCCATGAGGTAAAAACACTATAGAGGCCAACGAAGAATATCCAGGAACTACTTAGGTCTGCTGAAGACAAGCGCCATCCTCTTTCCAGAGCAGGTGTCTACAAGATCCCGTGCGGCTGCGGCCAGATATACATAGGCACTACAAAGCGCAGCATCGCCACACGACTGAAAGAGCATAACCGACATAGCCGGCTGAGACAAGCAGACAGATCATCAGGCGCTGAACACTCACTGTTAGCAGGCCATGACCTACAGTACAGCAACACCAAAGCACTGTCAACCACTGCATCTTATCACGCCTGGCTACAAAGGGTCGCTATTGAAATCCTGAAGCACACCAACAGATTCATCCGTAAGGAGGAATCTGAACGGGCAAGCAAAGTCTGGTTTCCAGTCCTGAAAGCCTTAAATCCCTGAGGAGAAGATGGCCGCGGCAGACGAGAAAAAGCAACGGGTGATCAGTTGCCTGTCCCCGCCAAGGCAGGTTGACACACATCGGGCTCATTAATGCTTCAATCATTGGCCGTAGAACAGCCAATCGGCGACCGCCCTTCCAACATGGTGGACCAATAGGCGAGCAGCGCATCGTAACCTGCACTATATAATGAGGTGGAGCTTCAACACCATTCCGAGGACCAGGATGACTACGGTGGAAAACGGGACGGAATGAGAACCCTACAGGGACGGGTTTGACACCCCTGATGACTTCGTGTTCTGGGAAACCAGGGCGACCCCGCAGAACCAGTCTTTACTCGTGTACTACAGGGAGGGGTAACCCACGCTCATAGAAAGGGACGTAGCCCTCCATATGATGCGCAACCCATCTACCTTGGGACCAATAATTGTATCCCATTCTCGGGAGGCCTGATCGTCAGGCACCACAGCGAGGAGCACCTGGAAAGCTCGGCGAAGGAGATTTTCGTCCGGATTGAGGTCGTCCGACTACCAGGGAGGAAGGGCACATCAGGGATGAACGCCAGCGCCATCAAGTCGGAGACCAGCTCAGCTGCCGCCCAGACGACCAGGAAGGACAGATGGACGAGTAATAAGGTGGTTAATACGTACTTAGTCCTTCCAGCGGCGCCACCACGGAGTTCGAGTACGCCCGCCCTGGTGCCACGACTGCTCGACCCAGGCCGAACGGCTCGGCTTTGTGAAGTGGACGCAGACGGCTCCCCAAGACCTACCTGTGCGAGGTGCACACAGACCATGGCCCACCAGGAAGGGCCTACTACCAAGGCGCAATCCAGGAAGCGCTCCAGACGGCGGAATACAGCACAGCGCTGGTGAAGAATGCCCCCTGGCTTTCAGAGTCCGCCACCCAGGCCCGGCCTGCCAGCAAGTCTGTCATGTTGCAGACATCGATATGCAGCACACGTGACAGGGAACGCAATCAAGTGTCAACAACGACCGACGCCACCGCCACCGACAGCCAGGAGGCGGGAGAAGCCAGCACTGCTGCAGGTTCACCAGGCCGGGAGGAGGGCCACCAGGACAAGGCCTTTTCCCCAGCCGAGAAGAGACCATCCCACCCAGGAAGCATGCGCCGCCCCCACAGCAAGAACGTTGCCGGCCCACCGGGAGAGGGCCATCCACCCGCAGACCAGGACCGCTCCCAGGACAGCAGCCGACCGAGGAGCAAATCAGGAGAGGACCTCAAGGGGTAG
The DNA here is from genome assembly GCF_040414725.1 of Anabrus simplex. NCBI lineage: Eukaryota > Metazoa > Arthropoda > Insecta > Orthoptera > Tettigoniidae > Anabrus > Anabrus simplex. The sequence goes on along the minus strand of NC_090266.1, from coordinate 951,598,414 downwards.
CGGCAGTCAGTTGAGACCAAAACGTCTCCCTCGACAGGTCTTGCGGTGTTTCCGCTGCCTGAGGTGGGCCACAGTCAGGATAGGTTTGAGCTCTTAGTGAGGTGCTACCGTTGTGAGGGTGATCACCACTACACGGCCTGCGCAGTAATTAAAGAGGTGCCGGTATGCGCCAACTGCGCGGGGGCCACCCGGCCTCTCATCGCAGTTGCCCTGTTTACCGGGGCATGGCGCGGGCAGAGAGCAAGGAGGCCTGGCATCGTGTCCAACCCCCATCCAGGAAGACCCCGCCTTTGCGGGCTTGGCCTCATTCTCCGGCATCGGAGGCGGGGTACGAGGGACTCCAAGGAGGCAGAATGGTGCGTAGGCACTAGTGGCTATCAACGCATGGCTCCGCAACCGGCAAGGCCCGCGCTAGTCACAGCAGTGCCCAGACGGACTGATCTCTTGATAGCTGGACTGGCGAGAAAATGGATCATGGCTGGTGCATGATACCTTTCCTCTACCACTACAGACACCTGGTCCTATCCAGAAAACACATCCTTGATGTACTATCAAAATTGTCAGGTTTTACATGTAGGCTATTTCTTTTCCACCTATATGATCCTTAATACCACCCCTCAACACCACCTTACCATCACCAATCTTGACTGGTAACGCGTCTGACGTGCAAACACGAGGGTTCTCCTGTAGTACCTTTGCCACTCCTCCCTGCTATCTCTTTCCTACTTAGAAATTGATAGCATGTCGGAGGCAATGTAGATTAGTGAAGATTGCCACGCGGGGCAAGTGGGCTTCGCCCCCCTCCAAAATAAAAGAAACTCCATTCCACTATGAGCTTCGCTTCTATCGAAGTTAGTCGGAAAACTTGATAATGCCGAGCGCAGTCTTTGGTGAAACGTCGGAACGATTGCATGTTCCTGGACGACGGCCTACAAACCCGGAAAACACTGACATGATTTGTAACGCCGGCCGTGAAAGCCTCGATTGCTATAAGTAGTCCAGACTCTTGCGGGAGATCGGACATGCACAAATAGGATATGTGAGTGGTCAGGTGACGCTGCTGTGTATGTGTATTAATCATCTGACCAGCATCCATTTGGGAGTGTTGTTGCTGTGCGGCGTTTAATTTGAAGAGTGTCGTTTTCACCGCTCTAACGGAAGTGTTAAACAAATGACCAGCGTTCGTGGATTAAAATCGGGGTTGGCCATAGCGAAAACGCAACAGGGTGTTTTCGATGATTACAGTACGTCAAGCCTGTGGCGAAAATGCATTACCGTATAGGACGATTGCATGATGGACCAGGTCGTTTCTAGCGGATCGGAATGAAACTGCGGATTTGCACCGCACAGTTCGGCCATCCATTACTCAAGGTAAGAATGACATCGTGAGTGGTCTCGTTTCAGTAGACATCGATGGACTGTCCGGGAATTAAACGTAGAGATTGGTCTCGGTCGTCAAACGGTGTGACACGAACCGACGAAATCCCTGAACATGAGGAAAATTGCGTCCCGTAGGGTCCCATATAAACTCACCGACGTACAGAAATGGCTCCGGTATGCACTGGCCGGCATCCACCTGGGCATATACCGCAATGAACGATACGCATTCCTGTAGCGTACTGCCGCCATTAATGAGACGTGGGCATGAGCTTGAATTAAAGGGTCAATCGAATGAATGGCGTCATCCGGGTTCCCCACACTCAGAGAAATTTCGACAGGAACCCAGTTAGGTGAAGCTTATGCTGATTGTGTCATACGACTACGAGGGTGTTATTCTTACGCATGCTGTGCCTGAGGGACAAACCGTCAACAGTGACTACTATTGCTGATTTCTGTAGGGTCACCTGAGTCCGTCTATGCGGCGCAAACTTTCATGTTTATTGCGAGGCGATCACCCTATCGTGTTCCATGACAACGCACGTTGTCATGTCGCGAACAATGTCAAGTTCTTGTTGCAACCGTGTCATTGGGAGTGCCAGTTGCTTTACGTCTTCGACCTGTTTCCGAAGATGTTGGAATCCGTCCGAAGCTGCCGATTTCCCCACGGCTTCCTGACATTTCTCAAATGGGAATGGACTGCAATTGACTATATTGAAGGAATGTAATGCAATTTGTTAATTATTTTTTCTTGCCAGTTGCTTTACGTCGCACCAACACAGATAGGTCTTATGGCGACGATAGGATAGGAAAGGCCTAGGAGTTGGAAGAAGCGGCCGTGGCCTTAATTAAGGTACAGCCCCAGAATTTTCCTGGTGTGAAAATGGGAAACCACGTAAAACCATCTTCAGTGCTGCCGACAATGGGATTAGAACCACTATCTCCCGGATGTAAGCAAACATCCGCGCACCTTTAACCGCACCGCCAACTCGCCCGGTACTTGTTAATTCATTAAAATATCGCGTTCTGTCAGTATTGCCATTATTTTATTTACAGCCCTCGTATTTAGGAAATTTACTGCTATATACTTCGGGTATTTAGCAAATTATGGGTAAATATTACGATTATTTAGATAATTATTGATAAATGGTACAACTATTTAGCAAATGACTGTTAAGTAGCACCAGTTTTTTTGCAAATTACTGCTATATAATTCGATTATTCAGCAGATGATTGATAAATAGTATAAGTATTATCATATTATTTATAAACACTGCAATAATTTGGCAAATCATTGTTAAAATGTACAAGTATTTAGCAAATTACTGCTATATACTTCGAGTATTTAGCGAGTTGTTGAAAAATGATTCAAATATTTAGCAAATTGCAGATTATTGTTAAATATAATAAGTGTTTTTCAATTTATTGCAATATACTTCAAGTACCGTATTTACCAATTTTTTTAATTAATGGTACAAGTATTTAGTAAATTATTGATAAATACTGCGAGTGTTTTGCTAATTATTTATATATAAAACAAGTATTTAACACATTTGTGCTATATCCTTCTATTATTTTGCAAATTATTGATAAAGAGTACAAGTTTTTGCAAATTATTTATGAATTGTACAAGAATTTAGCAAATTACTGCTATATGCTTCGAGTATTTAGTAGGTAGATGATTGATAATTTGTACGAATATTTAGCAAATTACTGCTGTACACTTCCAGTATTTAGCAGATTATTAATAAATTGTACAAGAATATAGCAAATTATTGATAAATAGGACAAGTTCTTAGGAAATGGCTGCTATATACCTTGAGTATTTAGGATACTATTGATAAGTAGTACGTTTTTAAAAAAATTTGGCAAATAGCACATTTATTTACCAAATTATTGATAAATACTACTAGTATTTAGCATATTATTGATACATAATACAAGTATTTATAAAATCATTGATAAATACTACGAGTATTTAGCAAATTATTGACAAATTGTACTGGTACATAGTAAATTATTGATATATACTTCGAGTATTTAGCTAATTATTGATAAATACTACGAGTATTTAGCAAATTATTAGTAAACATTACGAGGATTTAGCAAATTATTGGTAAACACTACGGGCCGAATGCAGAAACGGCATTTAGACGATGTCTACGGTTAAACAATGCTTAAGTATGGCTGCCGCATTGCAGAGACGTTATTTATCACTTAGACACTGTCTAAAACCGATGTTCAACCGGTCATGTTTAAACACTGCCGAGAGCACTGTTTAACCTCAAATGACAGGAGTTAATCACAGTCAGAGGTTATGTACCGTGAAATATGTAATTTGTATTATCATGTTGAGACGATTTCGGGAAGAAAGTTTAGTCCGACGGCCTCTCTGTGGGTCGCCCGCTGCTAAATCGCAGCAATTCGTTTAACATGCACGGGGAGATAATCATAAAATAAGGTTTCGCTTTACGAGAGACTTGTTTCTTGAGACTAACAAAGTGACAGTCCGGTAACTGTCAACTTGAATACAATTCTTGGCAACTGATATATTTTATTATATACATGGGGTAATTTCCATGGAATTATAGGTCACTTCGACTACATACATATCAGAATTACGTGTCCCGATCGTCTGAGGGCTGTCACATAAGTTACATCAACCGGGAGAGATTCACTTATATTTACTGCCAAGTAAACACACATACCGGTAATAGTGAAAACTAAAAAGTAGGTTGTATGGGATTTTTATATATATAATCGCATAGGTTTTCGGCAACTGTCAGATAGGAAAAGGAAAGTGGTGGTGATTATCGTGTAAAGAGGACAGGGGAAGAAGAGCCGTGGCCATAATAACAGCCCTAGTATTTGCCTGGTGTAAAAATAGGGAAACTACGGAAAACAATCTTCACGGCTGCCGATGATGCGTTTCGAATCTACGATCTCCAGAATGCAAGCTACATCTATATGGCCCGTACAACACACTCGGTTACACATTACTATTGCTTCATCTTCTCTTCGTCGAAGCTACTGTATTTGTGAATAAATTACACTCACTGTAACAACGCTATAATGAAAGCTACACTTCTCCGTACGGTGGCGTGTCGCATTAGTGTCGATAATATTATGAGATTTAATTTGCACCGAAAGTGATACTCTTATCTGCGGGCAAGTCATGCTCAGCCATATTTGCGTAATGTGTAGGAAGACAAACAGCTGACTGGCGTTCGGCGCGCACACCGACGAATTTCATTGGTTGCGACAAGCAAAGAGTTGCATGAAAGATACTTCTGTCTCCATTTTCAAACCAAAATGGAAACTTTAAGGGATGTCTAGTTAAACATCGACTGAACATTGTTTATGCAATGGAAGATCGTGAATGATTTAGACGTTGTTTAGGTAGACGATGTCTAAGACTTAAAATTATTTATCGTTTCTGCAATCGGCCCTACGAGTATTTAGCAAATTATAGATAAATAATACATGTATTTAGCAAATCACTGTTATATACTTCGATTGTTGAGCAAATTAATGATAAATAGTACGAGGATTTAGCAATTTCTTTACATATAAAACAAGTGGTTAACACATTATTGAAAAATAGTACAAGTATTTAGATAATTACTGGTATATATTTCCAATCTTTAGCAACTTATTGATGAATTCTACGAGTATTTTAGCAAAATATTGATAAATGGTATTTAGTAATGTATTGATAATTAGTATAACTATTTAGCAACATATTGATAATAGTTCAATATAAAAAAATTACTTCTTTGTACTTCGAATATTTAGCAAGTTATTGTTAAATAATGCTAGTATTTAGCAAATTATTGATAAATATTAGGAAAAATTGCAAATATTTGATAAATGGTACGATTATTACACAATTATTGATAAATATCACGAGCATTTAGCAATCTATTGATAAATAGTGCAAGTAATTTGCAAATTAAAGATAAATAGAACATTTACCGGTATGTAGCAAATTCGTGTGTATAGCAAATTATAGATAAATATTATACGTATTTAGAAAATTACTGGTATATACTTTGAGTAATTAGTATTTTATTGATAAGTTCTAAGAGTATTTAGCAAGTTATTGATAAACAGTACAAGTATTTAGCAGATTACTGCTATATACATCGCGATTTTAGCTAAGTATTGTAAATAAGTTCAAGTATTTAACTCATTATTTATAAATAGTACAATTGTTTATGCGAATCATTGTTGGACATGTACAAAAAAGTAAAGGAGCGAAGACCTATTTACGATGTTCGGAAGTTTAAGAAGACTCGGAGACAAACTTCTAGGAGTCACCAAACTCGTTGAATGCATTGGAGATATTAGAAACTTTAAAATGCTTCCAGTTTATTCATTATAACTAGACAAGCGCTAGCACATAGCCAATTACAAGCTACCTGTATTGTACCAATGCTGAAATATGCTTGGAATGCCGGTGGTTGTTCTATTACTGACAATATACCATAATTTGCCACTGTCTGGGAAACACATTTCCATGATCTGTCTGATAAGTTGTGTGATGGAAATGGTTTTACCTATTTCTCGTTTGTAAAACGCGCACATTTTTTCTTGTGTTTGTTATTCCCATTTTGTGCTAAATTAATACTATCATGCCATGAGCCATAAACTAGGGCGAGGCTACGTTAGAACGATGTCATTACTTGAACAGGTTGAATGTAATGGCGATAAAAATTATATTCGTTTTTGTATTATTTGTGTGTTAATTAGAGTTTTCTTTAAGCCATTATTTATTATTTATTCCTTCCATTAAATATAAAATATTCCGAATTGCGTCAGACAGTCCTGACGCGGCGTCCCATATACAAAACTGTAGACAGCCGTATGTGGTGCGGGACAATGGAGTATGAAACGTGCGGAGAGGGAAGACGAGGCACGACAGCCGCTAGCTGTGAGCGCTGACAAATGCCGGCATGTACTGTATAATTCAAGGCGCGTACAGAGAAATTTGAGCTACCAAATTCCCCTTAAAATTGAGTAGCTGTAAATTAGACCCCAACTATATGTTTCAACTTAAAACGTCCTCCATGAATATGTAAAAATAAAATCGAAATTCGCCCTCCGACACCGTACCGTTCCCTCGTAAGGATAGTATGATGATTAGCCTTAGTATTAGTCACCTCCTTTACTTGGACATTTTACTTATATCCAAATATCTTTACATACTGCTGACAAAATATTTATGCCTACTCTAAAACCTAACACATCCACTCCCCTTGTTCATTAACGATTCCTTGAATGTCCTTCCTGGAACTGTTTCTGCCATTTGCACATTTTCTAATTCCTACATTTCACAATGCATATGAATACCACATTTTAACTACTGAGTTGTTGGATTGAAGGATCCACTTATATTTTTATTGCTCATATTTTTGTAAGCAAATACAATATTATAAGCTCCATACGTGATTAAATACTAATTAATAAACTGCGTAACTGAATCTGACATAAAAATAGTAGATTGGTTCTGATTGACGGGTGACGTTCTTCATTTCATTCTTGTAGTGGTGCCAACATGAATTACACCTGTCAAGTGTAACCTTGTGCCGGCCCACCTATAGTGCTAATAACCATCGGGTTTAGGTAACGTGAAGGGGCTGAAAATTAAATGATACACAGCATTATGGGATAAAATGTTCAACTCCGGCATATTGAATATTATTATCATAATCTTTGTATACGATGTTCTCCTTTTCTATATCTAGGTAAATCATCCTAGAATCAATGTGTTCCTGTTATCCCTGACTGTAAGATGAAACTATGGAACTCTTGAAATGGGTCTTGTGTGTTTGTAAATGTGTGTGTATTAATAGATTTGATTTTGTGTATGATTACGATTGGATATATTTTAAAATGTATGACGAAACCTATAGTACAAACTATATTTAATGGTGAATAAATGATTAGTATAATATCTTTTGGTGCCCATTCATAGCCCGCTGCAATGTCCTTTAAGCTTTGGCAGTTCGCCGGATTTAGGGAGCTAGCGAATGAGAGTTGTTCTGTTCCTTGTCGCCAGGAGCTCTGATAGCCGTGCCCTTTTGGAAGCACGCGCCAGTGCATTACGATGAGGATTACTGTGATGTACTTGTGTACGTGAAACAAATGTGTCGATAATTGAGAGTGCCTTTACTTCAGGTGAATCAAGATGAATAAAATTACCTGTGAAGCCAAAAGAGTTAAAATGGCTAAATAAATACCACAGAGTTGCTAGTGAACTCACATGATGGAAGCTGGCATACGACCAAGGTAGGTGAAGAATCACCATTCCCACCTGTGTGTTTGTTTCGTGATGTCACCGTTTATTTTGTATGTGTATTTTGTGACGCAGTTTGGTCCACCATTTACTTTCGTGAAATGTCAGAAATATGACGAACGTTCATTTGTTTTATTTAACGCTTGGATAAAATTAGGAAATTTTGCGAAGTACCGTGTGAAGTGTTGTAAAATAGTTAAGTGATTGTTATGAAACGATATAATGTATGAAGTAGATGGCCATTTCCGTGCGTTTATTTTTTTCTGTGTTTTGTGGTGTCCAGTTAAGATCTTTAGGTCCGGTATTATAATGAAGGTTTAAACTGAAGATTGAGTTAAACTGTAACTAGAGTTTAAATCGATGGTGAGTCTTATAATGACCGGCCTAAGTTAAACTGAGGTGAAGAAGGAAATATACGATCTTGGTAGCAGTGACTTGCGAGAAAAGATGACTATCGATAATGTTTTGCTGTGACTTGCGAGAAAAGATTACTATCGATAACTTTTTGTTGACTTCTTACAGTGCAAATGGCTGATAAAAACAAACGTAATCCTAATTTTACGTGTAAGAAAATAGAATTGCTTGTGCAATTAGTACAGAGGGTTTTTCAACTCACCGATTGTTACTTTTTGCTCGAATTGGCCATTTAGTTATTCTTGATTTTCAGATTTGCATGAGGTACAACCTGCACGCTTAATGAAAAGAACCCCTTTCTGTTTCTCTATTGCTCTGCAGAAGCTCCTCCAGGGGACTGTATTCTGATGTGGGCACAGTCAATGGCACCAATCACCCTGGGAAACTTAGCAGTTTTGTAAAACTGATTGTTACTTACTGACATGTAATTTTCCTCTGTTGGTCATTTTATTTGCTGTGGAGCAAGGGAGGCTATAACACCTGTCACACGCAACATAGTCCGTGAAACAGTGGCCTTATGAATTCCTTCGAAAGCTCCCATTGTAATAGACATACTACCAAAGGCATAAAACCGCAATGCTATTAGTAGTAGACTGAGGGGTTCTACAGCATGATTTCTGAAATAGAAGGAAGTTACTTTATTTTCTAAAATTTACACTTTTAACATTCAAAAAGTTCAATATTTCATTTTTACATTCTTATCTTTTCGTTGCATGTTTTATTATAGCACCGATTTGCTGAAATGGGGTTATGACAGTCTATTTAAAAACTCTGTTTCATTCCATATATGAAAGTGACGTGTCCTTGCTCCAAAAACTCGTGGTACCCGTGGTCGTTCAATAATTTGAACTACTTCAGCATCGCTTAATACTTCGTCAAACACCTCAAAAATATCTTCGAGATCCATTCATTCTGCCATGTTGTAAGTTATGTATTCTTAAACTTCAGTTTAAACGGTAGATGAGTGGCAGTAAAATTCATCTCTAGTTGAACTTAAGATTAGGTTTTATAATACGCAACTAACAGATAAACTGAAATTTAAACTAAACTAACTATTATAATACCGGCCCTTAATCTGATGTAAAAATATTATCTTTGATAATAATAATAATGTTATTTGCGGTACGTCCCACTAACTACTCTTTTTAAGGTCTTCGGAGACGCCGAGGTGCCGGAATTTAGTCCCCCAGGAGTTCTCTTACGTGCCAGTAAGTCTACCGACACGGGGCTGTCGTATTTGAGCACCTTCAAATACCACCGGACTGAGCCAGGATCGAACCTGCCAAGTTGGGGTTAGAAGGCCAGCGCCTTAACCGTCTGAGCCACTCAGCCCGGCATATTCTCTTTGAAATTATGACCAAAATTGTATAAGTAATCCATCCGTGTTTACTCATTTTAAGTCGAATGAATGCACGATGTCGTTTGGAGCAATGTAAAATTTTATTAAGGAAAGTTACGAGGCGAGATCGATAAATTTCTGTTACGAAGGGATTGCTATTTCTATATCCGTTTTAAACTCTGCATAACTGACGATGAAAATAACAGTAAATTTTGTTAGTCATTTTTGTGAAATCCAGTTCAGAAATACGAGGTCACGTTTTGCGGAGATGTTTCATTAACAGAGTATTTGTGTGTGTACAACGTTGTGGATCCAAGAGTTATATTCCATTGTAATGTCGTCGAGATATTTGTCGTATTTAAACAAGTGGTTGAGTCTTGCTAAATGTGAGTTGAGATAGGATTTTGTGAATCAGGTGTTGGTAGCCTGTAAATGATGCCGGGAGATTCTGTGTGAACCCGAGTGATTTATTTGTTTAATGCTTTGAGATGGAAATTGTGATGGATTCCACGTAAAAGTATAGGTTCGTGATATGTATTATATTGATTGACATCTTAAAGTACATCTCTGCGTATAATCTGTTTGGGCAGCAGTATCGTAATTGTAATTTATCAGCGAGATCGTAGATATCATTCTTCTAAGACCAGTTAAAACGTGAAAAGAACATATGGAACTTGTCAGGCGAAGACAAGAATTGTGGCTCGCTCCGCTGGACAGCTGATCATTTAGACCGCTGCTCGGAAGATAACAGTATTTGCCGTTTTTTATAGAATGAAGCTCGCAATTTTGAAAGAAACTAATTGAAATTCTTATCTTTGAGTAATGTGTATGTTATTAGATTGCATTCCTTAATATTAACATGTTTAACCGAGATTTGGACGTATATTTGAAGCGACGGAAATGAGACAGTAATGATCGGATATAACCATTTCCAGGGATGTCCAAAATAGAGTAATGGTGGTAGTCATTCATTTTATTTTTGAGGGATGCACGAATCCTTATTTTATATGCCATGTTGGGATGTGACAAAGTGTTGCTTATTTTTATGTTGAGTTGACTTGTGCAGATCTGAGTACTTAATATTTAGGGGTATCCAAGCGAGTGTTATTAATTGTTAGTGTTAAATTAAACTTGTGGTGTGACGTCATGAAATAATTAATATTGGAATTAAAAATGTACGTTTCCACCCTCCACGAAGTGACGATATAATGAAACGTAAATAAATTTGAATGGGGACTTGTTAAAGAAACAATTCGTTCACGGAGATAGATTTGTTGTTAATTAGGATTTATAAAAATCATCTCAATTTATTAAATTATTAAACTCAGTGGAAACCGTATTTGAGAAATAACTTAAACCAAGTGATTAACTTAAAAACGTATTCTGAAAATCTTAGTTTATTTTGCTATGTAAATTCAATTGTTAACTTAACGATTAAGGGGACGTATCCGAATGTAAAGGACTTTACAGCAACAAAGATTGTGAGCATTGTTGTTCTTGTTGTATTATTTGACTTTCATTGATTGAGCATTAAAATGTGATGGGATTATTAAAGTGGAAACCTTGGTCATCAACTGCTGTAACTTAATTGTGTTTAGCCTTCAGCTTAAAATTTGGATGGTCGTGGGGCCACCAATCTCAGTGACGTAGATTAAGGCCATCTGCCATTATAGCATCATTTTCCTTCCGGTCATCATCCACAATGACTTAAGTAAATTGCAAAATTAGATTTCGGTCCATGACATAGTCGCATGTCACATCGATTCAATTAAAGGTCCATGCCGTACAACCACTGTGTGGCACATACCGATTGGACTGGCTTAATTATACCAAGAGTCCAGAGTTCGTGTTACGAGGGCTGGACCATCACGAATCATTATGATGGTACATGTAGTCTCACATGGGAACTGAATTTAAGGGTTTCCACACTTTCTTTTCTTCACTTTTAACTTGTGACAGTGGTTTCTAGTAAGGATGCCCAGCAGGCAGTTAAGTTAAAACTTCTAAAACCAGTACATATCTCCTCTGCGTTGTAATTATTGTTGATTATGTTGATCGAACAAGTAGAAGTTCGAGTTGTTTTTTCCAACTTGAATAATTTCTTGAATAAACCACAATTTCTATAAATTTGATTTTCATTTCGTAAATAGATTAAATATTACTGAAACCCGCCTCTTACCTAAGCAAGTGACGAAGAATCCATTAACGACCCAAGAGACAGATCTCTTGCAGATTGCTATAAGTAAGGAAGGTAGATATCCTTTATGGACCTTAAAGAGTTCGATACACTATTATTTTTACTACAAACACACACCCGACAACTCCGTGTTTACTGTCACAACAACAACAAACTCAGTAGAAACAAAACAAGAGTCACAAAACAAGTTGTTCTAACAGGGCCAGCAACCGTCATGAGAGTAGAAATGAATTTACCGCAGAAAGAACCTAAGCGATGGCATTTGGGTTCTTTCTGAAATAAACACATTATTTACACAGGTGCCTAACAGCATTGCTTATATGGAACATAGGTTGTTTCTGCAAAAACAATGTATTTATCTCCGAACAGTAACATCCTCTCAAAAACTCCATTTTGATAAAAGTGTCACATAGTTGGTTTCTGAAATAAACGATTAAATTATAGGTCTGCTCATTGTTCACGAAATGATGATGCAATCCTAAAAGGTAAATGCCCTTCCTAACTTCATTTCTGTACAAACAGACGTGACTTCCTTTCGATTTTACAGAAATTAGAAAGGGAAAACAGTGCCCTCAGTTGTAAGCTGTAGCGGTCCAATAACAAGCTCACAGACGTTATAGTAAAACATGAGGAGTCAGCTAAGAATTTGAAGTATGCCAAAGAGAATGATTGTCACAAAACTGTTGAGTTCTTCCTTACGGAATGCTGTAAAAATTTCAAATGTTTATTTTTATTGGACAAGATACTAAATTTGGAATGTTTTCTTTACAAGCTGCTTCATGTCGCACAGTCCGACTCGTTGGCTGAAAGGTCAGCGTACTGGCCTTCGGTTCGGGTCGAGGATTTTAACCTTAATTGGTTAATTCCAATGGCATGGGGGCTGGGTGTATGTGTTGTCTTCATCATCATTCAATCCTCATCACAACGTGCAGGTCGCCTACGGGCGTCAAATAGAAAACCTGCACCTGGCGAGCCGAACCCGTCCTGGGATATCCCGGCACTAAAAGCCATACGACATTTCATTTCATGTAGCCCCGACACAGATAGGTCTATGGCGACGATGGGATTGGTAAGGTCTATGAGTGAGAAGGAAGCATTCGTGCCTTTAAGGTACAGCCACCAGCATTTGCTTGGTGTGAAAATGGGAAACCACAGAAATCCATCTTTAGGGCTGTAGACAGTGGGTTTCGAACCCAATAACTTCCGAATGCAAGTTCACAGCTGCGCGCCCCTAACCGCGCGGCCAACTCGCTTGGTCATTTGAGAAAATTAACACCGAGATGGTCAAAACTTTCATAGACAATGTGTGCTTTGGCATTATTGCCCTCCGAAAGGATATAAATTCGCAAGGGACCACATTAAACTGCCAAGAATAAGAACTCTGTCTAGTTTCGTAGGAGATACCTGTCTTGAAACTTGAGTTACGCCTCTAATTAAAGCTAGGCTCAGAGCAGAAGCTGAAGATCGCAATAAGGCTGAATTATTATGGAGTTTAGTTACTGATGAAATGTCGATCAGACAGCGACTCCTGTATGATGCCAAACTTGACATATTTTTTGGAGAAAAAACACTTCAAGCCACATTCAGACACTAAAGGAATAAAGAATAAATGGTTCGCTTTTCATGATGTAAGTAACATTACTTATCATGTTAGGGCAAGGAATAAACACTATATTCCTTTTTCCTCCATTAGCGACGAGAGACTTCAATGGTTAGAAAGCCAGTTTCTCGAATATTTCAAGAATATAAATATAAGAAGTGAAGAATCAAGAAAGGATTTCATAAGTCTACTGTATCCTGTACATTGCTTGAGGGAGGCCTATTTTCCTTCCTGTCCTCTGAGAGAATCCTAGTTATCTGCCTCAAACTCCATATCTGATTATCCTAATTATCTCCGTCAAACTCTCGATTGACCTCTCTAAGGTATTTGATTGGGTAGATCATGGGAGACTACTGTCAAAAATGTGTGCAATTTGTCTAGACAAAAGAGTAAATGAATATATGGATATATTTCTAGTAAATATAACTCAGAGAATTAGAGTAGGCGAAGCTTTATCTGTCTCTGTAATAATTAAGAGGGGATTCCTCAAGGCAGTATTATTGGTACTTTATGTTTTCTTATGTGTTATTCTGTATAGAGTAATAAATAAGTTACAAGATTGTGATCAACTGCAAAATGACCTCGATAATGTTGTGAGATGGACAGCCGGCAATGGTATGATGATAAACGGGGTTAAAAGTCAGGTTGTGAGTTTCACAAATTGGGAAAGTCTTCTCAGTATAATTACTGCGTTGATGGGGTGATAGTCCCTTATGGGGATCACTGTAAGCAACTAGGTGTTTATATAAGGAAAGATCTTCATTGGGGTAATCATAAATGGGATTGTAAATAAAGGGTAGAGATCTCTGCACATGGTTATGAGGGTGTCAAGGGCAGTGGTTCCCAACCTCTGCCAGCTGATGCCCTCCTTTTCAGATACGGGTGGTCATCGCGCACCCTCCCTCGCCCCCTTCGCTTCTATAACCTCTCCGATAAACTGGCGTAGAAGATATAGACCTAACCTAATGCCACTACATAATGAATTATTCCATTATTCAATTATTTATGAAACAATAATATGAAGTACGCGCTTTATATTTATGACATACTAACTTCATTTTAGTACAATACAAAGAAGACACTTTTACAATAACACACTTTTGCAATAAATCCTTCAATTAGTCAACAAATGTCTGTGAGAGGGTAGACACTATTTTCTCTTGTAATAATCGGTATGTTTGGTTTGATATTTGACAGAGCACAGCGGAGATCACTTGCAATATCAAGCCGACAGCGCTGCTTTGTTTTTATGACACTCAGCGTTGAAAATCCTGACTCGCAAACTGCGAGACAGTTTACCCAAAAGTCGCCCAGTTCTAATATTTGTAATCATCTTTTAGCTTTGAATCACACTTCATATCTATTGCCTTCTTCTTGAAGTTGCGCTGGAATTGCTCCAATGTCAATGGCAAACGGATTTCTTGTTAATATCCAGGACCATTCATCTGATGAGATATCAGGGAAGTAGAAATTGAAGTCTTGTGCCAGGGAATCCAAACGTGACTGAATTTGCACCTTATGTTTATTACGATCACGTTCATTTTCCGGAAAAATTTCATTAAGGAGGTGAAAGGATGAGAAGTGTTCAACTGAAGCCGGCGTTTCCATAACTCTACTTTTCCAGGAAAGCTCTGATGGCATCATAAGCAAGCATAATATTGGAGTTTTTGCCTTGGAGCTTTAAGTTCAAAATGTTCAAAGCTTCAAAAAATCGCAAAGATACGCCAATGAGAAGATAACATTGGCATCAGTAAACACTTCATACAGATCGTTCTTACCTTCACCAAGAAGAAACATTTCAACTTCAGACTTTAATTCAAACAGTCGAGCCAACATGTTCCTTTCTGATAGCCAGCGAACCTCTGTGTTGAAAAGGAGAGTTTAGTGATCGGGTTGAAGGTTAACATAAAGCGCTTCAAACAATCTTGTCTGTAAAGAATTTGTCTTCACAGAGTTCACAATTCTTATAGCGACTTTTAGAGTGTTATTAAAACCTTGGGGCAAGGTTTTGGCCGCCAAAGCCTGTCTGTGAATTATACAGTGGGTTCCCATGATGTTTGGATTTTTATATTTGGCCAATCTGAGAAACCCAGAACGTGACCAAATCATAGCAGGTACACCATCCGTACATACATGCAATACATTTTTCCAGGAAAGTCCATGTTCTTGGAAAAAACTATCGATGGCAGAAAACACATCACAAGATTTCGAAGTTGTGTTCAAACATTGGCAGGATAACATTTCTTTTCTTAAAATTCCACTGTCGACAAATATACAATATACAATCAGTTGACAACCATGGGCCACATCACTTGTTTCATTACAATGAATTGAAAACACTGGATATGCTTTCACCTTCTCCAAAATTTGTATTGTAATGTCTTCTGACAGTTCTTGAAGTCTGCACTTCACTCTGTTATCAGAAAGAGAAGTTTTACACAATTTCTGCCGACTCCCTTCACCCAAAATTATATTTGTGGCTAATAACATACATGGCTTTACTAATGTTTCTCCAATTGTGTGTGTTTTTTTATCTTTGGCAATCAGAAGAGCTAGTTTATGTGATGTTTCCACTGCTTTCTCATTTTCTTAGTTAAAAGTACCCGATGAATCGAATTTCATACGTTTTAGTGAGTTTAGTTGCAAAAAATTATGTAGGTTTGTCTTTTAAGCCTGAATGATTTGTGTTTAAATGTCTCTTCAAACGTACAGGCCTCATCGTATCGTTACTCATAACACAGTGGCAGATTACGCATTGAGGCTGTTGTATTCCGTTTCGTTCAACGACTGTAAAGCCTTATTTAATGTAGTCATCATTGTGCAGTCTCTTCTTGGACATCTTTATCATTTTTTTAAAGTCATCATATTAAATAATACAATTTACACAGTCGCACTGTTACAGCGAAGCATACACAACACTCACAATTAACAACTTGACAGACAACGTCCACTGCGAAAGTATACGAGGCACAGAATCAACACAGAATCAACATCGGAGGGCCTGGCCACTGTTGGTCTATCGGCGATGTGTTGTCATGTCCATTACTGCGCCATCCCTGATGGGACAGTTGTACTATGTACTGTAGCTCTCGCCAATGTGACTGCAAGGGAAGAATAACAATGTGTAGGGGCGTTGTCTATGAGATATACAAGGCCGGGACGTAACTACTAATTTGCCGCTGAAAGGACGGCCCGACCATGTTCACAATTTGGCCGCTAGATGTCAGGTTTCTGTTCTGCTCTTGGCGGACTCCAACATTGTGTTGTACGGAGTAATTGTGATGATGTGTTGATTTTATCCAATATATTGTGCGTATTGTTCCTGTCGGTGAGTGTCCGTGAGTTTGAAAAGCATGGTGTACTGTTGTGTACCTCTATGTACTTCGGATACCACTAAAAAGCAAGAAAATGTGACGTTCCATAATTTTTCTTCGGAGTGCGGTTTAAGAGAGAAATGCACGCAAGCTATTTTGAGGCACGAGCATATACTTAGCTTGCATTTGAATACATCAGATTTCAGTGCAAGTATATCAATCACGCAAATTCTCCTCAAAAATGTTCCTTCTGTTTTAGTGTATATCCTGTTCACAACAGATAAGTGTCAAACGCTGAAAGACTCCAGCTCCAAGAAATGACGTATTGCCATCAAAATTTAGTAAACTTTCTGATTCAGATAACGACGAACACACAATATCTTCAGCATATAAATGATCTACGTCACCCACAAACAAAAAAGTACCTACCAGTCTCGCTTCTATGTCAAGGAAAGGCTACGAGTATCTATGTTAAATATAAATATATCATTATGAGATTTCAAATGCCAGATTATGGAAAACAGTCTTATATTGAGAAGTAGGATACGGTAATGAAATGAGAAAAATGATTTAAGTTATCTGAACTTGACCAAAAAGTAAACCAAATTGAAAATAATAGTAAAAATTATCATTTAAGAGCCTTTGTTCCTGTTAGAACAAACTGAATCTTATGGGAAGTAAAATGAAATACGGAGAAAGGACGCCAAAAATTTGCGTCTTCTGGCATAGGAAAGCACCTACCAGCTACAGATTTGAGATCCTTGCACTGCCTAACTGTACCACAAAAAGAGATACTGAAAAATTATATAAGATTTTCTAATGGCGAAACGGGCATAACATCGCTCTCTAAACAGCGGCTTCAATACGAATGTCGCAACATCAGATGTGTGGAGGAAAAGGTAGGATAGCCGATAATTTATAAGATGGTGATTAAGCCCAAAGTTACGTATGACTGCAATCTCGATCAGTTTATCGGATACACTGAGGCAGAATTAGAGAAAACGGGAAGAAGTGACAAACTCGCTAATAGTCTTCTCTGCTTCTTTCGTGAATGGCTTATTTCGTTTAAGCAAAGTGTAAGAAATACGTTATAGAAAGTAAGTCGTACAACTGCTCTTAGTCTATTTTTTTATCTCACATCTATTTAGTGTCTTCTGAAATTGTTAGTTTTAATTAATTTTGTATAGGTTTTCATACTGGAACGTGTTGCAATGAGCGGGCGAGACAGGTCAGTAAAAAGAACTCTAGCGGCGCTCGTCAGATGTATCTCGAGGCCGAGTTCTAGTTTGCTGTATTTCCCGGTTTATGTATCTCGTAGGCAACGGTAGGGGTGGGAACAGAGCTTTCAAGGACGAGCTACCCACAAAAACGAGTCTATATGACGCAGAGTGAGAGGGAAGTAGGAACTTCCACTTCATTTGTTGCTTCTGAAACTCCGATATTCTTTGTTCTTCAGAGTTAATCTCGACTCCTGACTGTAGAAACTTATTGCCAGTTAAGATCTTTGGTGAGAAAATGTCACTGTTTCATTAATTGCTGTAATTAAACATTAATTAGTTGTAGCCCAAAATACCAGTAGGCCTAGATAAGAATTTCACGCTAGCCATGAAAGCTTAACATGTTTTATTAAATAAATTCACTCTAATTTAGCCTACTATTATTGCCTTACCTCCTGTTGTTCTCACTGCTAGATCAATTTGATATAATACCGACATTTATACGAGTACCTCCTTCATGTAATATATTTTGTTTATGAGAAAAACCTTGTACAGTATGTAATAATAATACTGAAAAATGAAAGCAACTACTACATCGTTGATGAGTTAAAACATGTCACTTATGGTCACAGTTTACATTCACGCTAGTAGGCCCACAAAGCGTGCACTTAAACGTGCGTTGAGTGGTCTTCCACACCTGCTCTCAGGCTTTATTTCGCTCCCCACAATACAGCAAGTACCTTATTTCACCTCCAACCTCGCGGCTCCGCAGAGGTTTGTGCCGACAGTTGGCAATTACCGGTGCTTTTGAACGATTGGCTTGGCGCGACAATCACTTGGAGAGATTCGAAAAATGTTTATTACACAAAATTGCAATATTGGAGTTTAAAAAATATTTCGGAAATCACTTCACGCCACCCCCACACTGATAATGCCCCACGCCCCTAGGGGGCGCGCCTCCAGGTTGGGAACTCCGGGTCTAGGGGTAGAGGCAAGGATGTAAAGGAGAGGGCATACAAGTCTCTGGTAATACCCACCCTAGAGTATGGTTCCAGTGTATGGGACCCTCACTAGGATTACTTGACTCAAGAACTGGAAGAAATCCAAAGAAAAGCAGCTTGATTTGTTCTGGGTGAATACTGACAAAAGAGTAGCGTTACAAAAATGTGCAAAATTTGGGCTGGGAAGACTTGGGGGAAAGGAGACGAGCTGTTCGACTAAATGGTACATTCCGTGCTGTCAGAGTAGAGATGGCGTGGAATGACATCAGTAGACGAATAAGTTTGAGTGGTTTCTTTAAAAGTAGGAAAGATCACAATATTGTGACCGTACAAGTTCAGCAGGGAGCAAGAGGCTCCCCAGGGGTGCTCAGTAAGGACTGACATGAAATAAATACAAGGGGCACACGTGACAGGGAAAAATAACGATAGGTTCGGCAATGAAAAGGGCGACATAAATAGAAAATTCACAGGATTCATTCAAAAATATAAATGAAAATTTGCCATCCTCGCTAACTATGATTATGTAAATGATCGCTACGTTAATTTGAATTTTAATTAAGCTCTTGAGGACCATAAAAAAGTTCAAATATATGCGATGGTACATGCAAATTTCATCCTAATCATTCTAACTGAATTGATTGTGACAATAAATTCGTTTTTGTAGTTTCAAAGTAATTAGATTATTTCATTATTTCTTGAGAAACTGGGCAGTCGAGGTAAAATTCTCGAACACATCTGAAAATATATCGAATAACCGTAAGAGAATTGAAATATGAAAATATTATAGAAAAAGTTATACATACAAAGAACTAAATTTTCTTGTAATGGAACATTGATTTGAAATTACATCGTGGGAATTTACAAATTAATTTTGATAAACAATTTAGTTTGAATTTGAATATTCTTTCAAGTAGTCAATATTAAATCGAGACGTTAATTATACACCTGTTCATAATAGATCTTTAATTAATTAATCATTTAACGTTTAGTGGTCACTGCAAGTAAAACGAAATGAAATAAAATGACATTTGTTGTAATGACCAAAGTTAATCATCCACGCTGGAACATGGACAGCAACGTAGATCATAATCCCTACACATTAGATCACAACTATATCTGCCCACGTGACACACACATACGTATGAAATAAACCACTTTTCCTAATTACAATTCACCTACTAAGAATAATATGCAGAAGACATATACTACAATATCTACAAGTCATAAAATCACTACTCCTCTCTAATCAATTTACTCCGTAGTGGCAGTACAAATGATGAACATGCAATTTTGCACGTGGTCCTGGGTTCGAGCGATTATGAATTTAAATTGAACACATATTTTGATTTATTGATATGGAAGAATCTATGCCACAATCCAAATAATTCTCGGTAAATAGCCATCAAATACCCTCGCAGACTTGACAACAGTCAGTAACTTCACATCAGGATAATTTCATTTTCAGAATGACAAATTCTAGATTCAGGAGTACAACTGCAAGGCTTATTAATATCAGAAGACTGTTCTAAGGTGACCACGATCACGTATACACGAAGACACTGCTATTTATCACCTCTGACATTCAAGTGTCGCATATGCGCCTAATACACTGACTGACAGAGCAAATGCAACACCAAGAAGGAGTGGTCAGAACTTTATGCCAATTGCAGGGTAGACTGACGTCACTAGGTATGCTCATGATGTGAAATGCGCCGCTGTGCTGCGCACGTAGCGAACGATAAATGGGACACGGCGTTGGCGAATGGCCCACTTCGTACCGTGATTTCTCAGCCGACAGTCATTGTAGAACGTTTTGTCGTGTGCCACAGGACACGTGTATAGCTAAGAATGCCAGGCCGCCGTCAACGGAGGCATTTCCAGCAGACAGACGACTTTACGAGGGGTATGGTGATCGGGCTGAGAAGGGCAGGTTGGTCGCTTCGTCAAATCGCAGCCGATACCCATAGGGATGTGTCCACGGTGCAGCGCCTGTGGCGAAGATGGTTGGCGCAGGGACATGTGGCACGTGCGAGGGGTCCAGGCGCAGCCCGAGTGACGTCAGCACGCGAGGATCGGCGCATCCGCCGCCAAGCGGTGGCAGCCCCGCACGCCACGTCAACCGCCATTCTTCAGCATGTGCAAGACACCCTGGCTGTTCCAATATCGAGCAGAACAATTTCCCGTCGATTGGTTGAAGGAGGCCTGCACTCCCGGCGTCCGCTCAGAAGACTACCATTGACTCCACAGCATAGACGTGCACGCCTGGCATGGTGCCGGGCTAGAGCGACTTGGATGAGGGAATGGCGGAACGTCGTGTTCTCCGATGAGTCACGCTTCTGTTCTGTCAGTGATAGTCACCGCAGACGAGTGTGGCGTCGGCGTGGAGAAAGGTCAAATCCGGCAGTAACTGTGGAGCGCCCTACCGCTAGACAACGCGGCATCATGGTTTGGGGCGCTATTGCGTATGATTCCACGTCACCTCTAGTGCGTATTCAAGGCACGTTAAATGCCCACCGCTACGTGCAGCATGTGCTGCGGCCGGTGGCACTCCCGTACCTTCCGGGGCTGCCCAATGCTCTGTTTCAGCAGGATAATGCCCGCCCACACACTGCTCGCATCTCCCAACAGGCTCTACGAGGTGTACAGATGCTTCCGTGGCCAGCGTACTCTCCGGATCTCTCACCAATCGAACACGTGTGGGATCTCATTGGACGCCGTTTGCAAACTCTGCCCCAGCCTCGTACGGACGACCAACTGTGGCAAATGGTTGACAGAGAATGGAGAACCATCCCTCAGGACACCATCCGCACTCTTATTGACTCTGTACCTCGACGTGTTTCTGCGTGCATCGCCGCTCGCGGTGGTCCTACATCCTACTGAGTCGATGCCGTGCGCATTGTGTAACCTGCATATCGGTTTGAAATAAACATCAATTATTCGTCCGTGCCGTCTCTGTTTTTTTCCCCAACTTTCATCCCTTTCGAACCACTCCTTCTTGGTGTTGCATTTGCTCTGTCAGTCAGTGTATATCGCAACATCGCTAAACATACGTCAGAATTCAGTTATCTGAGGACTAATTATAACACTCACATTAAATAATCAATTAATACAAGAAGTCCACGCAAAACACTCACAATATAAATTATTGTAATCCAGTATGGTATCTCACAGAAAACACGTGGTCAGAAATAGCGCGAAATATTACACTCATGAAATGAACCTTAATTTGTTGAAATCGATTTCGAAGATCCAGTCTAACATTCATCGCATACACTTTTACCAAAACCATACCAAACCCCATGGCACTACAGCCCTTGAAGTGCCTTGGCCTCCCAAACGACCGCTGCCCAGCCCGAAGGCTTGCAGGTTGCGAGGTGTCTTGTGGTCAGCACGACGAACCCTATCGGCCTTTATTATTGTTGTTCTAGACCGGGGCCGCTATCTTACCGTCAGGTAGCTCCTCAATTCTAATTACTTAGGCTGAGTGGACTTCGAACCAGCCCTCAGGTCCAGTAAAAATCCCTGTCATAGCCAGGAATCGAACTCAGGACCTCCGGGTAAGAGGCAGGCACGCTACCCTTACGCCACTAGGGCCGACCACTTTTACTAAAGCACTCAAAAATTGAATGATTGCCTGATATCTCAATCAACATCTCGATGACTCTGAGTTCGATCACCACCAGGCGGGAACGTAAGCTCCAAATATTACCAAAATATTACTCAAAGATGAAAAATATCACCATATTAGATTCAGATTACATTTGTCAGTTCTCAAATAGCATAACATTCTTTCAATGTTTCACGATAAACAAAATACCACACGGATAAACTATCAATGATTCACCAATGTCATAAGAGCGTATCACGTGGTTAGGAAACTCTGCTATTCCGCACGACTAAAATATCCAAGGTTGGAAATCCACACGTAGACACAATTCATATCCGGAATTTATTACTAGGAAAAGTATATGGGAAATAAAGACATATGATTAAATACGAGACCACACCACAAAAATAAGGAAAACATACAACTACATAGAACAGATAACTAGTATAAGATGTAATCGACTTAACTTAGACTGCAGACTTCATGTTGAACGAAGAAAGTCGTCCTTAACTGATATGTTTAAGGAGGATGCCCCTGCATTTCTTCTCCGTTGGCGACGGTCTGATGATCTAGCAGCTCATAGTGGAATGGATATTGAATACTGCGATGAAATCCATCCTCGTATTCTGATGGCTGTAGAGTTCCTCTTCACACGTCAGCAATCCCGTAGTAATGCACTGAAACTTGTACAAGGCATTTATAATTAATCCTCGACAAAGTTTCTTCCAATATCATGAAATTATAGTGCCTTCTCAAAGAGACTAATAACATTCGACGTTTGTTGGCTTAGTAAATTTATTTTGAATCATGTAAGCGAGCACAGTTCCATAAGCAACTGTTTGACTAAAATGTGAGTAGCTCCAATCGGGCGTCGAATACGTCGCTCCACTACGATGATCAAAATCAGAATGAGAGTTCGTTACGACGGTCTGAATCAGAATGAGAGTTCGTTGCAACGGTCGAAATCAGAATGAGAGTGAGTGCTTGCACTACCCTTCGTTAAGTAGAGCACATTCCAGCGATTACCGGAAGTACGTGTTCAGTTCAGATACTGAATTCTTATATTATTGTACAATTTATTAAACATTAAATACACTCGTAAATTGTCATAAAATTAGGCACAAATCATCTTCTAAATGTTGTAATTGAGACATGACTTCATTACAACTTATATGACCTAATTTCACATTAACACGTGGAGTCGTATATACTGCAGATAATGCTGTTAACTTCTCCCGATGATAAAATATTCCATTATCCTTTTCATTTACCATGTGAGCGTCAGCTGTTAGGGGTGCATGGTTTTATTATTGTCGTTTGTACTGGGCGGTTCTGTCTCCTCTCGAGTGATAAGAATAGCTGCACCAGTAAAACAAATGAAACCTCGCTTGTCATGGTAAAGGCAACGAGTCACGCCGACAAAGGACAGAGATCAGGTGATGCACACTCGATTAAATAAAAAAATCTTCTTATAAGAAGTATATTGTCACAATAGGAAGATAAAACTGGATTTCAAGAGGACAAATTGGGGCCAATATGCGTTTATAGGAAGGGGAGTTGGGGATTGGAATAACTTACCCAGGGAGATGTTCAATAAAATTCCAATTCCTGTGCAATAATTTAAGAAAAGGCTAGGAAAACAACTGATAGGGAATCTGCATTCTAGGAGACTGCCCTAAATGCAGATCAGTAGTGATTGATTGAGTGATTGAAACTTATGAAGCGATCATGGTTGAAACGACATCAACAGTAAGCTACATAAGGTACCTCATCATGAACGATTTTCGCTACATTTTAACGAGGTGATTTAATTCTGATTGCTTTGAACTGTTCTTCAGTTGACTAAGAAAAATGTTAGAAGCAAACGACATGCTGTACTGCAGAATTGCAAATTTTAGTATTAGTAAAATTATAATAGGTATTGTTTTCTCTGCCTTATTCCTCAAACGTCGAAATCACGGAGAAGACAGTACGAATATGGATACAACAAGTAACAGAAGGTAGTGCTTGCGAGATTCTTGAAGCATCTTTATCGAATTCCACTCTATCTATCTTGGATGACCTGTATGATATCCATGATATTTATCAAAATAAATATTGTTTATAAGTTAGTTAAATTATTTTTATTTAGCTCGGAAATCTAGTGGAATTAATTCACTTGTTTCAGTTCCTACGCAGACTGCCATACAGTTATCTTCCCTGTCGTACGTAGGTGGTTTTGTGGTGAAGAATATCGTGGTTGAGGTATCCTGTGCTGCTTGCAAAGGTACATAAGGTATCCCGTCAAGAACGATTTTCGCTAAATTTAAACAAGGTGATTTAATTCTGATTGCTTCGAACTATTCTTCAGTTGACTGAGAAAAATGTTAGGAGCAAACGACATACTGTACTGCAGAACTGCAACTTTTAGTATTAGTATCATTACAAACTGCCTTTCTGCCCTCGTGATTCTCATTTTAAAGTGCGACAAAAACTCCAAATTCCAGTACCCATTCTCTAGGTTTATAGTACCTTTGTGTGTAATACAGAAATATTGACTCTAAGTTACAAGACGTAAGAGAAAGTACTTGGAGAAATATTTACTAACTGCTCTAAAAATAGTAACTTCCTCGTGTGCACTGAAAATGAAAGGCATTCTGCTTCATTTAGTGAACTGATCCTCAACAACTTAATATCAGGTATTTTGAGAATTATACCTTCAGAAACAACGGAAGTGTTCAAAATACCAAATTCTTTTATAACAAACCCTTAAGCCGCCAAATTCAGCGTGTATGAAGTTGCTGTCTCGAGCCGATACATGCTGCAGGGGTCAGCTATCACAGCAAAACGGAGAAATCATTCCTGATGTCGGCACCTATGGTAGTAGTTGAATAGTAGGGATGTGTCGAGAACGGAGCCACGAAGAGTCGACTCTGTGGCCTCTGGAACTGACACTCTCGACTCCGGTGTCGACTCCGTTCATGCACGTAGTGATAGCTGATGGCTGCTAACGGAATTGCTAGGAAGTTGCCGTACGGTGAACGGTGACGGACGTTATACATGATATTCGTTTGAGTTACTACAATAAAATATTGCAAGAATTATGACGGCTTCTGAGCTTCCAGAAATAGACAACGCATTCATGTAATTCTAAAAGACAAACGTTCAATTTCAAGTGCTCTCTTTACAACATTATTTTATTTCGTAATGCAGGTACACATGTTTTAATGGTTGTTTGATGCATGATTGGGAACATTATCTACCTAGATGTTGTCTCGAAAACAGTACGTTCTAGGTTTGATATATCGGAATGTTCTCACATAAAACCCATTAAAATTATTTTTGACAGTGTTTTGACCCTATTTCAACATCCTATCTTCCGTTCCGGCTATCAAAACGACATTAGCCTACGTTACCTATAATTAATTTGGACCAGAAGGTGATTAAGTATTTTCAGATAAGTAGGATTAACCGTTTTGCCATACTATGGTAACAAAGAAGCCGATAACAATTTATTGTAATATTGGCTCCAGTACGAACAGAATAACATGAAAAGACTTATTCGTGGACAAAAAGTACTAAACAACAGACTCTAGAATGTCATTTGTGTGAATTAATCTTCGTACTTTAAATAAATACTTATGCTGTGACTTCTGTTGTTTCCGCTATTTCTTCCACCTACCTAAATTGGTCTAAATTGGCACTGAAATGAAGACAATCACGATATTTTAAGCATCGCTTACGTCTATGATATGTTCTATAAAAGCCAGAATAACAATTGTATTTTCAAGTGAACAATTCAAGAAATGGTGTGGTAATCGAATTATAGAATAGTTCTAACCAATGCAACAAATAAGTGTAATTCGTCCTTAATGCTGTACTTGTTCAGAAATAAACGTAAATCCACAGCCTGCTTTTCCAGTCAGTTGAGCTGGTGAGGAATGGAATGTATGAAGCCCTTTATTTGTGCCGAAGGAATGTAATTGTGCTGGCTATCAAGGCCTGTCGAACTCCTTTGGGCAATGGTTAAATGAATTACACGAATGAAATGATTATGGAGACTGTTACTGGAGTGAAAGGAGACAGAGGAGACCTGAGTACCTGGAGAAAATATGTCCTATCTCTGCTTTGTCCAGCACAAACCTCACATCCAGTGACTATGGTTCGTACCGCCGGAGCAGCAGTGAGAGGCTGACGTTTTACCGTTTGTACCATTCAAACAAGGAGGGTCCACTTTTTCAGAAACGAATAAATAAATAAATGAATAAATAAATAAACAATTAAATAAATATAAAATAAAAAGTATGTTACCCACGTGAATTTATTTTCTATCACTCCTAATCGAGCTGATAGTTTTGGCTCGATATGATTTCAATCATATACTCTGATTATTAGCTGTATATTATAGTAAAATACATCCTCCAATGTCATGAGATGAGTGTTTTATACTCATCAAATTTTCAGATTCCTTCCACGGCCCTCAAATGTGCATAACATTAGTGTGGAGTCGCGAAGCTTCATGCGACACTGTTCCGGTCTTTGGGGTCGAAAGAGTCGACATTCTCGACTCCAGGTTTCAGTCGCACAAAATACACTACAGACAATAGTGGACAATTCCGTATTCTCCCGCACTAAATTGAGTGACATGTTGACAGTAGCGCATCTGGCAGCCGGACCCTAAACATCAGGCGGCAAGATTGAAACTAGAAAAGTTGCATGTTAAAATTTATAGAAAAAAACGAAAGGAATAATAGTTTTTGTTTGTTCTACTACGAACGTTGAATGTCTATACTGATAGAAATAATGAAGCTCAATAACTTTGTTTTATCCGAATCCTTGTCTGAATGATCAGCGTTGAGGCCTTTGTTCAGAAGGTCCCGGATTCGATTCCCGGAGGGGTCGGGTATTTTAATCGCGTCTGGGACTGGCTGTTTGTGTTTGTTCCAGAATTGTTCTCTTCATATTCAGACAAAACATTACACTTCCAACCACCACAGAAACATGTAATAGTGATTTCTAGACCTCGGATTTTCAGGTTTTATTTAGCTGCCTAGAACAGACTCTCAAATACGTACTAAAATATTTTTAGGCAGGTTCAATTTTACGTATTTTAATAGGCATCAATTAATATACCATGTTTATTTTTCTAAATTGATAATAACTCGTCAGTGGGAAATATAAATCATGTTTCACTCACCTCTTTGCTAAAAACGCCACAGAATATAATTTTATCATCCGGTGTGAATTGGGGAAACTCCTGTAATCAATTTTTGATTAAAGTCGGCTTGAAACCTGACACATTCGGCATAATTCACACACGGGACAAAAGAGAATACGGAAATGTTCTCACAGAATGTAATTTTTTTTAGCAGGTCAGTGGATACTCTCGCCTGCCTGGTGACAAATTACAGGGGTATTCGCTGTGGGAGATTCTTAAGGCTCCCCGGACAGTGTGGTTAACAGCTTTCCGATTTTAAAATTTTCTTTAAGATACCGGTACTGAAAACGAGTCAGCATATATTTTATTTTCTTGGAATCTATTAACAGTATTTTAACCAATTTAGGGATACAATACGAATTATAGGAATATAGGCAAATATAGCTTCTAACGTCAATTCAGGCGTTTTTAGACACTATAGCACCACCGATTCTTACCTTTATAAATACGTGATACGTGTAAATACAACTTCATTTGAAGTTATCTCTCCAAGAACAAAATAGGCCTTTCCTTGTCTGAATGATCAGCGTTGAAGCCTTCTGTTCACAAGGTCCCGGATTCGACTCCCGGAGGGATCGGGGATTTTAATCGCGTCTAATTAATTCTTCTGGCTCTGGGACTGGATGTTTTTGTTTGTTCCAAAACTGTTCTCTTCATACTCAGTCAAAACATTACACTTCTAACCACCACAGAAAGATGTAATAGTGATTACTGGACCTCAGATGTTACATCCATTCATAAGGGTTCGTGTCAGAAATGGCATCCGGTCGTAAAATAGGGCTAGAATCCACATGTGCGACACAGCTTGCACGCGCGTCCTGACAAATGTTGGAAAAGCTGTAGAAGTAGAAGAAGAATTGTTTGATGTATTTCGTTTAAATTTTCTTCGTGTAAATTTCCAATATTGGATTTACGTCCCACTAATTACATTTTACGGTTTTCGGGGACCCCGAGATGCCAGAATTGAGTCTCGCGGGAGTTATTTTACGTGCCAGTAAATCTACGGACACGAGGCTGACGTATGTGAGCACCTTCAAATACCACCGGACTGAGTCAGAATCGACCTGCCAATTTGGGGTCAAAAGGCCAGTGCCTCAACCGTCTGAGCCAATCAGCCCGGTCTTCATGTAATTAATCTAAGATAAGAATACTTGTTGACAACTAAACTTTGTTTGCTAGTTGCTTTACGTCGCACCGACACAGATAGGATGTATGCATGTGTGTATGCCAGCGAGAATGTACGAACTTGAGTATGATGTGAGTGAGTCCCATGAGGATGCGAGGATGTGAGATGCAGTGTCTTGAGAGAAGAAGCGTGAGTATGAATGTGTGGAAATAGTTCAACTGTACATTTTATACTAAAGTTTGCTATGTTGATATATAATCTGCAATTATCTTACGTTATCGTGCATTGTACCCGGGCATGTGTGAGTGAATGCTAGGTTATATCAGGGTCGTGTCCCTTAGGGGTTAGATCAGTTCAGGCCGACTGCCCAGTGCTCTGGAAGGGCCCAACCAATATACTGTATTATGTTAGTTAAACCAGTGGGCGTGATATCTCCACCCAACCTCATTCCCACTTAGGCCTGTAAGGGGCTCACGGGGAGACAAGGATGCTTGGACGTTGGACCGCTTCCACATGCCTTCCTATCTAACATCACAAGACCATAAAGAAGACACGACACTGATATTACTTAAGGCTGAATGGGCGTGCGAATGGCTAGGAATGAATGGAATGTGTGCCTAGTTCAGGCTAAGGCCAAATATTATTTATCTTTCTTTATAATGTTATATATAATCCCACTTCATTACCAGCGAAATTCACATGGACTCTCAGAAAATGGGTGATATGAATAAAAATGAAATGTAACTCGGAGATAAGTCTCGAAGGAGGATTGAGACGGAAGTCACTTGCGAGACGGAACTCGTCATGTATATAGGGTGACCAGACGTCCTGCATTTCGCAGGATACTCCTTTTTTAACACCCTATCCTCCGGTCCGCGAAGAGGCTCGAAACTTTTATAAATATCCTGCTTTCTATAAAATAACCTGCGAAAATACTGCGAAATATTTTTGCATTATAAATGGTTTCATTTCTTTTTCGGAGTGTTTTATATGTAATTATTAATGTTTTAAACGAATGAAAGGGACCCAGAAATAACGAATATTTAATTTAAGGTTGCTATAGCTTGTAATATAAACACTCACGTTTCCGGTTGTCGTAGCGGCCGTTACTTTTACGACGGGAAGAGCAGTTTGGAGCTGTGTAGTTGTGTACTGGCATTGTGACAACAGTTCTTTCCATGATCGGACTACAATAAGGCCGAGTCACTGAAACTTGGCAACACTGTACTGCTAATCCTTGGGGTCTTACTTGTAACGTATGGGAAGTTAAACTTCAATGATGTTTTCTCAAATGAAACGTTGCTGGAAGAGCATTTTTAATTGGATACATACAAAACAATGTGAAAATTGAAATAAATACGTCAATGTAAATATGAGAATAAACAAACTCACGGCTGCAACCAGAAAAACAGTACGGTCCTATGCACTATGGGCTTTGAAAACAGAACAACCATGACCAACGACAGGATCAAATTTTGGATAAGAATGGTTTTAGCTTCATCACACAGATTTATATAATTATTTCTGACTGACTTAAGGAAATGAACAGTATCAAATAAAAAGTAAATAAAAGAACTTCCATCTAGAAGAGAAAACATGTTGCGATTTATCCGATTATCAGAAATAATGCTAAAGCACAGTAAAACCGCAATTTTGGACAGTACTTATAGTGTTTTTGGCAAGTTAGCTAAGTCATCACTTGTTATATCTTTTACTAGCACCCGTGCAACTACAGCAGAAACACTGACACTTTTATTGATACCTCAACTTTCGGTACCGCATTGATTGACCGAGTGTAAAATACAAAGTCATGTTCGCTACTTTGTACCAACCATCTGTTTCCTAAACAGTCAGCAAGGAGGTTTGTACAATCTTTTAAGGCTACAAAATCTACAATTCTATAATTTTGTCTTGCTCAACAAGTTTTTGAAATTCTTCCTCCTCTCTTTTCTGAATTTCTTTACGCCTGCTATCTGGAATTTTTCTTGTAGATGGACTGAGTTTGGTTAAATAATAGGGAAGGATTGAGAAAATCCTAGGGAGAGCACCAGACTTTAATGTAGGAGTGCCTTTTTGCTTGCTTTCCATCCAACTTTGTGATCAATGTAAGTCTGAAATATTTCCACATCTTCAGGACCGAAGTGTTTCACACAGACCACACTAGTTGAAGTAGGGCTCCAGTTGTCTCTGGGGATATATTTCAATCACGAAGCTTTAATTGCTCTTCGGACCGATGGCCTACGATATTAGGCACCTTTAAACAACAAGCATCATCATCATCATCATCATCATCATCATCATCATCATCATCATCATCATCATCATCATCATCATCATCAGCTTTATTTGCATCATCCTTAGGAAATTTGAACACTGAAATGTTTCCTTCTTGATTTGAATCATAGTTGCTGATACACGAAGGAACACAACAATGTTTTGGCATCTGAAATTAAGTCTAGATTTAGTTGTGTTTGCCATACTTGTGAAACGTAAAATAAAACATCACAATCATGCCGCACTTTTAAACTACCGCAATTTGAAAAATACATACACAGAATGGCTTTAAAACGACGTGGATAGTCACTATTATACATAGTGCAACATGAGAAAGCTCACCTTTGCCGTAAATTAATGTCCTTCAAGTATACGAAATAGCGTATAGGTTAATTTTTTAAACTATAACACACAAAATATCTTCAGTATACTCTGAATTTCAAACAATACCATCAATTTAATTCACGCATAACACAAAACATAATGATACACCGCGTTAGACTTCTTTACAAATTACGAACACAGAAGTCACAGGCTTGACTCCAAGCGACGTTGTCGGATCTCCACTGTCTCCACTAATAATATAGACCGGCCACGCTCTTTCACGGCTTTGAGAATAACGTAGGCAACGGTTCTGGTGATTATCCCGATTATCAGGTAGTGTGGTTTAATCTAGCCGTGGTAATCGTGACGAAAGTTAAAGGTAAATATATACTAAATGCCTGATTGCAGTTTCTCTACACGTTTATAGTACCAGATAAATCGAAAAGCAAATGTTCAGCTTTATTTTCAATAACAACCGGCGGGAAAAGCGAGATTATACGACATTTGGATACTAAACCTCTGACAATGCTGCTGTTGCATCCAGCTCATTTCTCACTTCTTCCTTTCAGGGAGCTGAACTGGAGTCATCTGAACAGAAATTGACACAACCAATCATTTCGCTCGGCAGACTGTACGTCTAAACTGCTTCAGACGTGTTTCGAACCAAGATATTTATGTGCTAAGACAAAGTTTGAATCCATTGTCTCTAATGTGATTTGTCCATTTACGATGTCTGAAGTGAAAAAGGAATTGAAAAATGTGAAGTATGTCTCGGTCTACACAGACTCTTCAAATCATAACTCCACCAAACTTTCCCCTCTTCTTATACAGGGGTACAGGTAAAATTGTTAGATTTTGAAGAACGGGTAGAGGAAACTGCTGAAATTAATTTGTTTTTTGTCCTGAAATGCTAAATGATTTTCATCTTGAAAGTAAATTGGTTGGACTTCGTGCGGACAACATTAATACTAACTTCGGTGGCTCATCTCGGAAAGGTTCTAAAATGTTTATTCCATCGTGCACATGTCTCTTGAGAAATCGATTGTTGGTATTGGTTGCAGTGCTCACATTGTCAAAAATGCAATACAAACTGTTGTAGACTGTCTTACAGTTCGTGTTCAAAGTGTAGTGCAGAAAATCTACTCATATTTTAACATTTACACTGTACGTGAGGCGCCCTTGATTGAGTTTTGTGATTTCGTCGAAACTGTGTATTCCAAAGTTCTTGGTTTCAGTAGAACAAGGTGGCTTTCCTTGTTACCTTCCATTGAACAAGGACTGAAGGTGTATCCAGCCCTGAAATAATATTTTGAATCACAAGATGTAATCAACTGTAATCAAACATTCCTTTGATGATCATTTGTCTGAGGTGTGGTTGAAATTTGTGTAGACTCAAGCAGCAATTTTTGACAGTGTTATTCAGTTAATAGAGGGGCAACATGTTGCTATGTTGGATGCTTGTAAAGTATTTGAGGATCTCAGGAAAAAGCTCTCAAATAGGCTAGACTGTGTGTTTGTAGGGGACACACAGTTGTTCAATCTAAACTAAAGAACCCTGAAAATGATGGCTTAATTAATGTTTCACATTTCAAGGAAAATGTTAAGACATTTTACTCCACTTGCTTGCAATACTTAAACCAGTGGACTTTTCATTTTTCTGAACTGAGTGTGTTAATTTGGGCAGATCTTAATTCTGTGTTCGAATGGAGTGATGTACAAAGGTCATTAGATTTTTTACTTAAGTACACTGGAAAAGACATATGTGATAAAATGCTTTCTGATGAGATTGTTAATGTCAGTGAATATGTCATAGTTACTAAAGTAAAGGAATGGAATTCGGCTCGTACACCAACTCATTCAAGGTGGGTGGAAATATTCACTAATTTTGAAGATAGGAACATTGGCTTTAGGAATATAGGTGATATTGTAGAATTTGTGTTAAGCTTGCCTGCTACAAATGCTCCTACAGAATGGGTATTTTCATTATTGAACAATCTTTGGACAAATGAAAATCCAGGCTAAAGCCTGAGCATGTAAAACACATGGTAATCAATAGGTGCAACTTGGATTATAACCGCGTAGAGTTTTATGACATACTGCGTGGAAACTTAAAGTTTTGAAGACAATTCATTCAAGTGAAAATTACGAGAGCCTGTCACAGTGACTTCACACGCAACGTGTTAATGTAACACTGTGTTTTGTAATGTAAACAAATGTACAGTAATAGCATAATAGGTTAGTAGGTTAATCAAAAATGATTTTCTTATTGAAACACATTACTTCCTTTTTATAGCATCTGAAAATCAGGGTGTTTTTAAGTTTTATCGTGCTGTAGTGAGTAATAATGTACGATTCGTTGTATGCTTTTTACGCTTGGTATCGCTTAAAAGGAACGAGAAAAATCACTGATTAAGTTCGCTGCTAGATCACATTTACGATCAGGTCCTGCTTTTTGTCTCTGAATATCTGGTCACCCTACATGTATATGAATAAAGTTTGTTTCTCGCTAACGAGACTTGTCTCCTTCCGCTTGAGATGTGTCTCGCACATTGGCTGTGGTATCTGTCAGCTGACGAGTGAATTAACTATCGGAGAGCTACAAAGAGTGGTTTTGTTGGAACAGATGAAAGTGTTAGATTTACAAGTGAAAAAGATTGAAAAACGGCAGTGTGTTCTCGAAAAAACAGAAGAACTCATTTCAGTGCAAAAAACAGATTTTGCAACTGCAAATGGAAAATCTTTTTACAAGAAAGGGATAAAAGAGCAAAATAAACAAGTACAACCGAAATGGAACACCCACCGATATTTTTTTCATTTAGAATAGTTCTTGACAGCCTTTTCTTCTTCTTCAGTTGTGTTTCACCTGGGAGCCTATTCTGCAAACTATACCTTTCGTATTAATCACTACAGTTATTATTTCAATTCTTTCCAGGCTTACATAAACGTAGTGGCTCATACACTTTTATACTTGAACCCCAGCTTGGGAACGACTGATTTAAGTTTTGTCTTCTTGTAAGTTTCCCTCAGGTTATTGTGTAAGAAGTTACATTGTATTTATCATCACATTTAGGATCCACATTCAAATGCATAATTTTCTGCGGTCATTGAAAGACACACAAACACTTTTTAAACACGCTTCGTACTTCATTCTTCACGAATATGAAGAGTTTATTGATCATACCTGTGCATAGCTAGGGCTGTCTTTGCATATAATCTACTTTTCCTTCAATTTATTTTACGTCGCACCGATACAGATAGGTCTGGTGGCGACGATGGGATAGGTTTAGGAGCGAGATGGAAGCGACCGTGGCCTTAATTAAGGTATAGTCCCAGCATTTTCCTGGTGTGAAAATGGAAAACCACGGAAAATGATATTCAGGGTTACCTCCCGGATGTAAGCTCACAGCCGCGCGCCCCTAACCGCATGGCCAACACGCCCGGTATATAATATACAACCAATACCTATATACTGTTGCATAAACTGTCTAAATTTCAAACTTTCAAAACATAGAAATAATACAAAATGCTATCCAGATTCATAACTAATAATATAACTAACAAGGGAGTTGTTTGATTTTGACCGGACAAAGTGCAATGAAACTTAGTAACATGATGAGCTCAGACCGTTCTGCCGTGAAATGATATTTACGTACCGGTATTTATTGACAGTAAATTTTTGCTCCAGTTTTAAATGGAACGTGGTGTGTAGATGGCAGCGATTTCAATTAAACATCGTAGGATGATCAATTAAGACATCAGAACATCGCTGCATGATTGACGTTGGTATATAGGTTACCCGCAGTGTGAAAAAATGAAAGACTCTCAACAAGAATCCGAAAGTTTAAGGTTGTTTATAGCATGGAAGTTTATATACAAATTACGAGGATTTCATATTAAATAATTTAGCTTCAATTGTAAACGACAAAGAAGTATTAAAAGCCTAATATTTTGAAATATTTATATACCGTGCATGTTAGTAAAATGGGTTTGACGAGCAAGACATTCTGTTCATGTTGTCAAAATCTAATTTTCACTCTAAAGCGCACTGTTTAATGTAATTTTAAAATAGAACTATGAATGCATTTCTTTAAAATAAAACTATCAGTGCATTTCGACAGTGCATACGCGAGGTTAATACAGCTGCATACCACCCAGCTGTTCATTAGCAATTAATGATAATAATGTCGTTGATTTTATGACAAAGTGAATATCAGCAATAAATTTAAGACAGGTGGATTGACAATTCATCGAAGTTTCATCGAAATCTGTCTGATTCAAACCAAATGCTTCCCTTGTAATATGCGGCGCAGGTGAGATTTTGGTGCGATGGATGAGAAAGAGCAGCACTCATAGAGGCAGCAAATCATTGGCCGATTAATGTCATTATGCGAATATGTTAAATGTTGTGAAACCAGTTACAGTATATTTTTCTCAAGGGCACGAGCCGCCGGTTGAAACTTTTAAATAAACTTAGAAACAGTGCAATCGGAAAATGCATGGGCAGGGAATTTTACGGCACTTAAAGTAAACATAAATGGGATAGCTTACACCAGGACCAAAGATACTCACACATTCGTTCAGTACCATTTGGCCAACATGTGATAGGGAGCGATAATTTTCAGACTTGAAAAAATATCCTTCCAGATATAAAAATGTGAATAATAATAATAATAAAAGTAATAATTTCATGTGGGTATTCTAGCCTGGTACAGCCCTTGTAAGCCAGACCCTCCGACGAGGATGGGTATCATCTGCCGTGTTATTGTAGTGGAGGATAGTCTTGTGTGTGAATTGCAGGAATGTTGAGGATTTAAGGTTAAAATCGCTGACCCGACCGCGAATCGAACCCGGGGCCCCCTGAACCGAAGAGTACTACGCTGACCATTCAATTAAAGGCCAGGAAAAAGTGAATAATGAAAGCCTTGAATAATTGTAAGTCATATCTTAAACACAGCTATGTTTTGTTTCGGCCTTTTCCGTAATTGTAAATTAATTTTATTTATAAAATGTTAGTCGTATTTTGTGAATAGAAAAAATGTCAACGTACAGAAAAATCTATAATGTGGAATAGATTAAGAATAATTAAATTAATTTAATAATTACTAAGTAAATTTTCAGAATTGTATGTTGCACGGTTTTGCAAATATCTGGTTTGATTTTGAACTTTTTAGACTTGATGATGCGTGTAAATCCTATCGCTAATGGCTATCATCGTCATTATCTTTATCATTATCTTTATATGAATGTCTCGTGTATTGGCTCCAGAAAATGTTGTGCTAACCATTCCACACGTTCTTTCCGGAAACGGTAGAGTTCTTTATAATCATGTTCGAGAGAATCTCTTTGTGCTTTATACATTTTTTTCTCCGTTGTAAAACCATCATAAAATCCGCCATCACGTTTTCAGCCTGATTCTATCGCCTTGAGTCACCTTCTGGGCAGTCTCAAGAAATGCTGAGATCAGTTTCCATTCAGAGAGACTAAGCTCCTGTTTATTCATATACATTTGGAGATGTGTCTCCGAGAGAATCCGCTAACGAGCTGTGTCTCAAGGAGCAAAGGTCACTGCTGAGACAACGATTTTTTATTCATATACATTTGAGACATGCCTTAATATTTATGAGACAATAGATACGTCTCCTGTTTATCATATCACCCAGTGGGTGATATGAATAAAAATGAGATGTAACTCGGAGACAAGTCTCGAAGGAGGATTGAGACGGAAGTCACTTTCGAGACAGAACTCGTCATGTACAGTATATCAATAAAGTTTGTTTCTCGCTAACGAGACTTGTCTCCTTCCGCTTGAGATGAGTCTCGCACACTGGCTCTGGTATCTGTCAGCTGACGAGTGAATTATCAATCGGAGAGCTACAAAGAGTGGTTTTGTTGGAACAGATGAAAGTGTTAGATTTCTTCTTCTTCTTAAAATGTTTACCCTCCAGGGTCGGTTTCCCTCGGACTCAGCGAGGGATCCCACCTCTACCGCCACAAGGGCAGTGTCCTGGAGCTTCAGACTCTGGGTCGGGGATACAACTGGAGAGTATGACAAGTACCTCGCCCAGGCGGCCTCATCTGCTATGCTGAACAGGGGCCTTGCGGGGGCATGGGGAGATTGGAAGGGATAGACAAGGAAGAGGGAAGGAAGTGGCCGTGGCCTTAAGTTAGGTACCATCCCGGCATTTGCCAGGAGAAGTGGGAAAACGCGGAAAACCACTTCCACGATGGCTGAGGTGGGAATCGAACCCACCTCTACACAGTTGACCTCCCGAGGCTGAGTGGACCCCATTCCAGCCCTCGTACCACATTTCAAATTTCGTGTCAGAGCCGGGAATCGAACTCGGGCCTCCGGGATGGCAGCTAATCACACAAGTGTTAGATTTACAAGCGAAGAAGATTGAAAAGCGACAGTGTGTTCTCGAAACAACAGAAAAACTCATTTCAGAGCAAAAACAGGTTTTGCAACTGCAAATGGAAAATCTTTTACATGAAAGGGAGAAAAGAGCAGAACAAACAAGTACCGGTACAACCGAAATGGAACATCCACTGATATTTTTTTCATTTAGAATAGTTCTTGACAGCCTTTTCTTCTTCTTCTTCAGGTGTGTTTCACTTAGGAGCCTATTCTGCAAACTATACCTTTCGTATTAATCAATATTCAACAATCACTACAGTTATTATTTCAATTCTTTCTAGGCTTACATAAACGTAGTGGCTCGTACACTTGGTATACTTGCACCCCCAGCTTAGGAACGACTGATTGAAGGTTTCTTTTCTTGCAAGTTTTCTTCAAGATATTGTGTAAGAAGTTAAATTGTATTTATCATCACATTTAGGATCCACATTCAAATGCATACTATTTCCGCGGTCATTGAAAGTCACTAAAACACTTTTTAAACTTGTTTCGAACTTCATTCTTCACGAATATGAAGAGTTTATTGATCATATCTGTGCATAGCCAGGGGTGTTTCTGCATATAATGTACTTTTTCTAAAAATGTTTTACGTCGCACCGACACAGGTAGGTCTTATGGCGACGATGAGATAGGTTTAGGAGTGGGATGGAAGCGACCGTGGCCTTAATTAAGGTACCGTCCCAACATTTGCCTGGTGTAAAAATGGGGAAACCACGGAAAAAGATATTCAGGGTTGCCGACATTGGGACTTGAACCCACTACATCCCGGATGTAAGCTCACAGCCGCGCGCCCCTAACCGCACGGTCAACTCACTCGGTATATAATATACAACCAATACCTACATACTGTTGCATAAACTTTCTAAATTTCAAACTTTCAAAACATAGAAATAATACAAAATGCTATCCATACTCATAAACGAATATAACTAACAAGGGAATTGTTTGATTTGGACCGGACAAACTGCAATGAAACTTACGTTAGTAACATGATGAGCTAAGACATCCGGAACTCAATGGTGATAACCTTTTTTTTTGTTTTTTTTTTCTGCTATTTGTTTTACATCGCACCGACACAGATAGGACTTATGGCGACGATGGGATAGGAAAGGCCTAGGAATTGGAAGGAAGCGCCGTGGCCTTATCTATGGTACAGCCCCAGCATTTGCCTGGTGTGAAAATGGGAAACAACGGGAAACCATCTTCAGGGCTGCCGACAGTGGGGCTCGAACCCACTATACTCCGATTACTGGATACTGGCCGCACTTAAGCAACTGCAGCTATCGAGCTCGGTGATAACCGTTCTGTCGTGAAATAATATTTTCGTAACGGTATTTATTGACAGTAAATTTTTGCTCCAGTTTTAAATGGAACGTGGTGTGTAGACGGCAGCGATTTCAATTAAACATCGTAGGATGATCAACTAAGACATCAGTACATCGCTGCATGATTGACGTTGTTATATAAATTACCCGCAGTGTGACAAAAATGAAAGACTCTCAACAAGAATCCGAAAGTTTAAGGCTATTTATAGCATGCAAGTTTATATACGAATGACGAAGATTTCATATTACATATTTTAGCTTCAATTGTAAACGAAAGAGAGGTATTAAAAGCCTAATATTTTGAAATATTCATATACTGTGCATGTTAGTAAAATGGGTTTGACGAGCAACACATTCTGTTCATGTTGTCAATATCTAATTTTCACTCTAAAGCGCACTGTTTAATGTAACTTTAAAATAGAACTATCAGTGCATTTCTACAGTGCGTACGCGAGGTCAATACAGCGCAAACCACCCAGCTGTTCTCTAGCAATTAATTATAACAATGTCGTTGATTTTATGATAAAGTGAATATCAGCAATAGATTTAAGACGGGTTTATTGACAATTCATCGAAGTTTCATCGAAATTTGTCCGATCCAAACCAAATGCTTCCGTTGTAGTATTCGGCGCAGGTGAGATTTTAGTGCGATGGTTGAGAAAGAGCAGCACTCATTGAGGCAGCAAATCATTGGCCGAATAATGTCATTATGCGAATATGTTAAATGTTGTAAAACCAGATACATCATGTTTTTCTCAAGGGCACGAGCCGCCAGTTGAAACTTTTAAATAAACTTAGAAACAGTGCAATCGAAACAGGCATGGGCAGGGAATTTTGCGGTACGTGAAGTAAACATAAATGGGATAGCTTACACCAGGACCAAAGATACTCATACATTCGTTCAATACCATTTGTCCAACATGTGATAGGGAGCGATAATTTTCAGACTTGAAAAAATATCTTTCCAGATATCAAAATGTGAATAATAATAATAATAATAATAATAATAATAATAATAATAATAATAATAATAATAATAAATTATAATTTTGTGTGGCTATTTCTAACCTGGTACAGCCCTTGTAAGGCAGACCCTCCGACGAGGATGGGTGTCATCTGCCGTGTTATTGTGGTTGAGGATACTGTTGGGTGTGAGTTGCAGTAATGTTGAAGATTTAAGGTTAAAATCTCTGACCCGACCGCGAATCGAACCCGGGGCCCCCTGAACCGAAGAGTACTACGCTGACCATTCAGCTAAGGAGCAGGACAAAATGTGTAATGAAAACCTTGAATAATTGTAAGTCATATCTTAAACATACCAATGTTTTGTTTCGGCCTTTTCCGTGATTGTGAATTAATTTTATTTATATAATATTAGTCGTATTTTGTGAGTAGAAAAATGTCAACGTGCAGAAAAATCACAAATGTGGAATAGATTAAGAATAATTAAATTAATTTAATAATTACTAAGAAAATTTTCAGAATTGTATGTTGCACGGTTTTGCATATATCTGGTTTGATTTTGAACATTTTGGACTTTATGATGCATGTAAATCCTATCGCTAATGGCTATCATTGTCATCATCTTTATCATTATTGTTATATGAATGTATTGTTTGTTGGCTCCAGGAAATGTTGTGCTAACCATTCCACTTTTTCTTTCCGGAAACGGTAGAGATCTTTATAATCATATTCGAGAGAATCTCTTCGTACTTTATACATTTTTTTCTCCGTTGTGAAACCATCATAAACTCCGCCATCACGTTTTCAGCCTGATTCTATCGCCTTGAGTCACCTTCTGGGCAGTCTCAAGAAATGCTGAGATTAGTCTCCATTCAGAAAGACTAAGCTCCAGTTTATTCATTTACATTTGGAGATGTGTCTCCGAGAAAATCCGCTAACGAGCTATGTCTCAAGGAGCAAAGGTCACTGCTGAGACATCGATTTTTATTCATATACATTTGAAACATGTCTTAATATTTATGAGACAATAGATACGTCTCCGGTTTATTCATATCACCCAATATCACATACACTGTGGACTCATCAGCCAAGGAATTCCTAACAATGTGAAATCAATGCTCGAAATTATAATAATTTATTTAACGTGCACATTGTGCAAAGAATTACTATATAAAACATTAGTCTTCGTTGCAAAATTTGACCAGTGATTCTGATCGCTGTTTACAATTTAAAACAGTACAGTGTGCACCACATCTTGAACATACACAGTTCAAACCTGGTTCATG
Source organism: Anabrus simplex (assembly GCF_040414725.1). Taxonomy (NCBI): domain Eukaryota; kingdom Metazoa; phylum Arthropoda; class Insecta; order Orthoptera; family Tettigoniidae; genus Anabrus; species Anabrus simplex. Next base: position 951,557,140 of record NC_090266.1, on the reverse strand, counting down.
ATAACGCCTTGTATTACACAGTTTATAATGGAACCCATGAACGGAGAACCTTGTCAGGAGGTGTCGCAGTTCATATCCACCTTGAACACACTCGCGATTTAGCATGGCATCGGTAGAGTAGAAATCTTCCCAGATGTCAGCCTTCTTCGATCGTAGGTCTCGAAGCAGATGTATATAGGGTGTTGTTGCTGGAAGTAACAACAGTAACCTTAGCTCTTCCACATAAAATCCCTCTCTGGGTAGCTCATACACGAACCGGGAAGGAGAATATTTGGAGAGGCACAGAGCCCGTTTCAAGTAGATTGCCTTCAACTTCTCGATTTTATCTAACTGTTTCATTCTCAAATGTTCCCAAATGTTTTCCAAGCCATATGTTGCTATAGGGCTGATTTTTAGGTGAAAGAGTTTTATAGCCGTTTCTAAAGACAAGTTTCTCAGATGCTTAATGTCAGATATTGCTTCCATAGATGCATTTAGACGGTCCATGAGATGGAGGGTGAAAACATTACCTTGGGTTTGAAAAATTACACCCAAGTATTTCAAAATGCTTTACGGACGTAAGTTCTTGGTCTTCATAATAGAAGATTCCATGAGGCCCCCCTCTTCTAAACGTCATGGAAACTGTTTTTTCTGCATTCAGTTTGAGCTCATTTTTATTTATCCAGCCTATTATTTGGTTGAATGATTCCTGGAGTTCCTTCTCTGACTTTGATGTTAAGACCATATCATCAGCGTACATTAATAGTTTGACGCTTTCCTGGTTTACCAAATATACTATGTCTGCTATCGGAATGATGAATAATAATGGGCTTAACGGGTCTCCCTGTAATACTCCAGTTGTTTGTTCCAAAATAATAGATTTGGTAATGCCATCATCTACTTCTATTGAATTGTTGAGCAGTAAGTTCCTAATCAGCGGTATAAGGTAGTTCGTACTACCAATGACACTCTCCAATTTTTCTAACAGTATGGTTCTGCTTATGGTGTTAAAAGCTTTCGAATAATCTATAAAGATGGCATGCAATTTACCCCTTCGTTTCTTTAAGGCTTCTTCTATGTCATTCTGGAGACAGCGGATAGCTAAAGTCGTTGATTTTCCTTCTCTAAATCCGAATTGTGACTCCGGTAGGTTATTTTCCACCAGTTTAATGAGACGTTTACCTACTAATGAAGTTAAAGTCTTTAGTAGAGTACATTCTGGCGCTATTCCTCTATATTATTTGGGATCTGCGGTATCACCTTTGCCTTTATATAGCATTTTAATAGTAGATTTTCTCCAGTTGTCTGGTATCCTACCTTGCCGCAAGCATTCATTCATTAGGAGAGTGATGGATTCACCCAATTTTGGGAGAGCAGCTTTAAGATGTTCATTAAAAATGTTATCTGGGCCACGTGCCTTGTTATCTTTAGATGCTGTAATCGTTGATACAACCTCATTAATTGAAAATTCGTCAATTTCAGGGATTATTTTAAAAACTGGCATGAAATAATCAGTAGGTCGTGTGTCTCTCTCTTGAAGCACTGCACTCAAGTGCTTTTCCCAAACTTCCATTGGTTCCTGGAGAACTTGGGTTGTCTAGGCTTCAGAGCTAGGTAATAATCTAGACTGGCACGTTCTATAAGTTTCTTTTCTTCTTCCTCTCTATGATGATTTTTGGCTTCTTTTAGTAGTAGTTTGTATGCTCTCCTTTTACCGGCATATATTTTAAGGAATTCTTTTATTTTCTCTCTTCGGGCTGTATGTAATGCTTCCAGCACATCTCTACGACATTTATAGCATTCCTTGGTGAACCAGGGCTGAGATTTCCTGACCACAGGTATTGTTGGTAGAGTAGCATTCTGGAGCAGCACTTCTAGATATAATGCAGCCTCATTAAGATTACCCTCTCGTAATAGGTTAAGTATCGTTTGATTATCTTCACCACAGATAAGAGACGGATTACTTTTTCTACTTATTTTTGTACGGTCTCTAACTGTATCAAGCGTACTAGGCCTATTCTCCAGCTGTAAGGAAGTTTCAACTGGTAGGTGTTTCCGTTGCGCCTCGAGAATAACCTCCTGCTTGATCGGCACAAACTCAGAGTTTATAAACACCAGATCTATTGTGCTAGCACCATTATGAGACATGTAGGTATTCATGTCAGAGGCATTCACCAACCGAAGACCTTCCTCTTCCAAGAAGTCCAAAACTTCTGTTGATTTTCGATGATCTGTATCTATGCGACAATTTAAGTCTCCGGCAAGGATAATGGCATCATCCCTAGTAGTCACAGTTAAAGCTTTACTAATTTCCTCAATAATCTCAGTTGATGAGAAATCTGGCTGGAAATATACACAGACACATATCTAGAAGTGCTGCTCCAGAATGCTACTCTACCAACAATACCTGTGGTTCGAACTACTAAAACGTTCGTAGATCTGTATTGTACACTAAATGGTGAGAATTGATCAGTGAACAGACATGCAATGCCTCCTTTGGGCCTCCCTACTGGAGGTTTTTCTGCTCGAAATTATTACCAGCTTATAATATGTTATATTAGGTTAACAAATCTCTTGTAATATTTTAATATTCTCAATAAACAACTTTGAATCTCGCAAAATGTCACGTTTTCTCTATAGTGTCTTTGGTCGCGTCAGACGTGGTCCGGCCACGATCGTCCCAATTGCTATTGGAAAGAGTGCTTGAGAACTACAGTGTATCGGTATATCTCGATTCAATCTCACCATAATTTGAAAACGTGCTGTCACTGTCAGATTCGGATTAGAATGAGGAGGTTACCCATGGATATTATTTTGTTTTAGGATATTTCGCTTGCAACAGTTTCCTGTGGTCTTTTAGTATCCTTTGCAGAAGAGAAGTTTCGGAACCTGTTTTGATACTCTTCTAATTGTGGTGGTGTCAGTTTTGTCGTTTTTCTTTGCCGAACGTATGACACCTTCTCTTTGGTATGACATTTCCCTTTTGACCAAGTACCTCAACGTATCTCTTTGATAAATGAAATCTGTACCAGATTGCTATTGTATGACGAAATTGGAAATGTGAAACGTATTTCTGCATTTAAAATGGAGATCTGTGAAAGTGAGTGTGCTAATATTCCAAACCGTGGAGGAGACAATGTGGTGCGCCAAAGTGATACGGAACTCGGATTATCACGAGAAAGCACCGAGGGGAATAAATATATCTTATCTGATGAGAGTACTGAACCTAGGGTTACCGTGGATGCTGTACATCCACGGTTTATGAAGAAACCTAAAGAAAATGAAGCTTCTGTTGCTACATCTACTGACGTTTTCTATTGTAAGCAGTGCGACATGGTATTTGAACCCTCTATTGCTGCTGCTAAACAGCATTTTGCAAGCACCTCACACTGTCCAAAAGCACCATGTGTTTATTGCAGTGGTGCAGTCTACGAATATATTTTCAAGGATGAAGTGAAATTCTTACATGAGTGTAAGGATGAATTCAATTGATGAATAGTCATACATTGTAGAAAATTTAACTTTGGGTAATATTGTTACTATTTGTTTGTATCTACATTCTGTTTATTATCTGGTGATATTACAGTTATTATTAGTAGTCTGTTGTTTGACGAACAACTTAGCCAAGATCTCTTAATTATTTTTAAACACCTCGCTTCCTAAAGTCACATTCTATAAGTTGAGGATATGTGTTATTTCATTTACACTTAAAATTTTCAAGAATGAGATCCTCCATACAACCCATGTTGTTAGGCAATCCTCTCAACAACTAGCTGTAGATTTAAATGAATTTATACTGTTTATTGTACTTTTTGTAGAGCTATTTTAATTATATTTGGTGTTTGTTCATGCATGTTGGCTTTTTATTTCATGCTCTCTTTTTATAAGATCTTTAACCTACTTACTCTGCTTGCTCACTTGTAATTTGTTGTTCCCTCCTTGTGCTTGAAATGCTGCTATGAAAATGTTCTGGTATGTTAAGATTAAGTTGATTTTTAGAATGTCTTGATAGTTTTCCTTTAATGGTATGCTAAGTTCACCTGAATCTCATTGCAATTTTCACTTTAATATGCTTTGAATGATCAAACTTTTTCCATAGTATCCTGGAGAAAATCTCTTAGCTTGTTATTGGTTTTCGCCGCTGCATCCGTACTACAGATGGTGGCTGCATGTCAAGTGTGTGCTGGATGAATTTGAAATTTTTACTTATTTTACTTTAATATTTCCATATTTGATGTTAGCCTAACTGCCTTTACTGACTTCAACTATATTTTACAAGTTTCTTTACGTCGCAGCAAAAGTTCAGAACGACTTACCATTTTCCAGTTGCATCTGCTCTGGGTACTAGGTGGTTACCTTTCCGCCAGGCTGAGAGGCTCAGACGGTTAAGGCGCTGGCCTTCTAACCCCAACTTGGCAGGTTCGATCCTGGCTCAGTCCGGTGGTATTTCAAGGTGCTCAAATACGACAGCCTTGTGTTGGTAGATTTACTGGCACGTAAAAGATCTCCTGTGGGACTAAATTCCGGCACCTCGGCGTCTCCGAAGACCGTAAAAAGTAGTTAGTGGGACGTAAAGCAAATATTATTATTATTATTATTATTATTATTATTACTATTATTATTTTTACCTTTCCTCTTTGCTTTGCAAATTAATTCTTCCTCGTCTTCCGATGGAGGCGGATCTGTTGAGTCGTATGGAAGATACGCAGAGCCTATTGTTATTTCTCTGGGGACCTTCCCAATTTCCAAGTTTTATCTTGGCCGCCACTAGATCTCTTGAACAATGTTCCCTGTAGCAGAAGATATTTTAATTTCCTGCTCAAAAGTAAACTTGTTCTGGGCATATCTGATGTAATATTGTACATTAGCTTACCTCCAGATTCCGCCAGTCCTGCTACTCTGCCCTTAACTACTCGTGGTTCTTGTAATAAGAGCCACGTCAATAGCCTTGGACTTGAATTTCCTGACGAAATTGGCCACAGCTGCTTTTTTATGTTGAAGGTAGGCTTGAAGAATTTTCAGCACCATCCTTGCCAATGCTGGGTTTTGTTTTTCCCTTAATTACTTGAAATTTGATCTGCCCAAGTCCTAGCTTGGCCTTAAGGCCTCTCTTCTTGAGCTCTTCAAAATCTCTTTCATTAAGGGCCAAAACCATTGTCATTCCTGTATCTGGAAAGGTTTTAGATATTATGGCTATCTTGATTGAAGTGAGTCTTTCCGAAAAGGACATGACCGACTGTTTCTTCTTCCTCTTTCTTGGCGGGCGGTTTTGTAGCCAAACTTGATGGCATACTATCCTCCAAGTTTTGGGCGTTGTTGGAGGGATAGCCTCTCGCCAATCCCTGTTCCTTGGCTTCCTCTCCGACCAAGTTCCAGCTGCTAGTTTGGCTTCCTTCTTGCTCTCTTCCTTTTCTTATAGTATGCACTGTTGCAGGGAGGTCTGTCATTATGTAATCTTCAGTTCTGTCTCTACGGACGTTCCTGATTTTCTTGTGGTAGCAGTCCAGTGTTCTCCCCAGAAATTTTTGTTAGCTAGGTGGCAGGAATGAGTAGCCGAGTAGGGAATACTATGTAAAAAATAAATATGATAAAATTTTAACTTATTTCTCTCACGCCATTAACAATAATATTAGACAGGTAAACATTAACTGCAGAAATGTTCTGTTCTAATGTTATTATCACGAAGAAGACGTAAGAGTAGTCTGAACTTCTAGTGTTCTACAGCTCGTTCATAATCACTCGGTTGCTGTGGAGAGCCAGACGGGTTTGTTACATCCCCCGAAATCGAGTGCTCGCATGCGATTCCACTCTAATGCAGACACCGCTCGCGCACGACACTACGTGATAAGCTGGACTCCGATATAAATTGTGCAATTATGCTGACAATAATGAAGATTTTTCATTTAAATGGACAGTTTTACAGTGTTTACATTTTAATTTGGAACACAATGACTGAAATATGTGTATCCTCCGTGGCTCAGGCGGCAACGCGCCAGACCCTCACCGCTGAGTTCCGTGGTTCAAATCCCGGTCACTCCAAGTGAGATTTGTGCTGGACAAAGCGGTGGCGGGACAGGTTTTTCTCCGGGTACTCCGGTTTTCCTTGTCATCTTTCATTCGAGCAACACTCTCCACTATCACTTCATTTCATCTCTGTCATTAATCATTGCCCCAGAGGAGTGCGACAGGCTTCAGCAGCCGGCACAATTCCTATCCCCGCCGCAAGATGGGGCTTCATCCATACCAACAGGTTGTAGGTTTTCAATGACTGAAATATGTATTCCTAGCATGTAAACAGAGCGAGTTAGGAGCGCGCAGCTGTGAGCTTGCATTCGGGAAATAGTGGATTCGAACCCCACTGTCGGCAGCGCTGAAGATGGTTTCCCATTTTCACACCAGGCTGTACCTTAATTAAGGCCACAGCCGCTTTCTTCCCACTCCTAACACTTTCCTATCCCATCGTCTCCATAAGACCTATCTGTGTCGGTAAGACGTAAAGCAAGTTGAAATATTATCTAACTAGCAGATATCTAGGTTATGATAGCCGGGCGGTCAGTGTAAACAGCTGGGTGGTGCGCCCATTAGAAAAGTCCTAGGGAGAACACTGTAGTCTGCTCTTCTGAAGTTTCTGTTGCCATTTCTTTTTTTAATGTTGGCGACAGCCTGTCCTACTGGGACATCTCTCTCCAGTTTTTCATCTTGGGCTTGCTCTCGAATCTGCTCTTTTGGAGCTTCCATGGTATCCCTTGATGTCAGAGTTTTTGAAAATGGATCTTCTTTAGCTTCCATGTTTCAGTCATCATAGGGTTTTTGCCCCTTCTAGGGTCCTGAGTGTCATTCTCACCATCCGTGATGAGGCATACAGTCAGACATTGTCCTCCCGCAACTCGGGCTCTCTGTAGCAGAACCACGCCCCTCAGTCGTCCATCCAGCAGTCTAATAATAATGTTATTTGCTTTATGTCCCACTAACTACTTTTATGGTCTTCAGAGACACCGAGGTGCCAGAATTTAGGCCCGCAGGAGTTCTTTTTCGTGCCAGTAAATCTACCGACACGAGGCTGACGTATTTGACCACCTTCAAATACCACCAGACTGAGCCAGGATCGAACCTGCTAAGTTGGGGTTAGAAAGCCAGCGCCTTAACCGTCTGAGCCGCTCAGCCCGGCATCCAGCAGTCTGCCTCTGGCCCGAACCTGGAGGCATACAGCCAGACATTGTCCTTCCGCAACTCGGGCTCTCTCTAGCAGAAACCGTGCCCTTCAGTCATCCATCCAGCAGTCCGCCCCTGGCCCGAACCTAGCAAGGTTTGTTCCCCCTTCAGTAGGACTACTCACGTGGTTTGAGTTCACAGCCATGAGTTTCCGCCTAGGTTGGGTTCACCCCTTTTCCAACCCGTGGCTCGTCCAGGCTATGTAAAGCAAAGTGATGTATTGGTTCCAGCACCCCGCAGTGAGCCTTCACCTCAGTCACCAGCACCACTTCTCCTGAACCACTATATACCCATGTGGAGGATCCATGGATGCCTCTCTAGCATGTGTGGGCGAGGCTTCCACTTTCAAGCCGTGGCTTGGGCTAGTAACAATCATAATGCCTTAAGACGGTTTCTGGCAATACCTGTTTTTGGTCCGCAAGAGGTATTTTATTTCCCTCAGACTCTCCAAACAAGTCTGGCGAGCCCCTTGTCCACCACCTGGGACACGCTCGATAGGGGAACAGGTAAAGAAACCCCCTATGGATTATAAATTTATTACTCAACAGTCATTGCCTTTGGAGACTGTGTGGTAGTGTGGAAATTCTTGGTATTTTCTGTAGAAGTTTCTTGAGTTGTGTCAGTACGACGTAAAGCAAGTTGAAATATTATCTAACTAGCAGATATCTAGGTTATGATAGCCGGGGGGTCAGTGTAAACGGCTGGGTGGTGCGCCCATTAGAAAGGTCTTAGGGAGAACACTGCTTCATCCATTTTTTATTAATTTTTTTCCTATCTATCGATTTCATTAATTTATTTTTTCTCTTTACTTCTTAGTACAAAAATATGTACTGTACTTTGAGTGGAAGACATACAACCAGCTCCAAGGGAAGGGATAAATTCACCAGACTGGGAACTATCCTGTTGAGTTTGATGATTCTAAAATCCATACCCTGGACATGATTGTAGAAATTGTTGAAAATAAGTTAAGCGAAAGGGACAAGAATGTGGTATCAATTATTTGTACTTTATTGGGATGCCAGTCAGGCAAAATCATCATGAGCATTGAGGCACTCATCCCAACAATGCACCAGGTTGAAGATTCCTGTGTGGTAAAACACTGCATCCTGCTGCGTGAAGAAGTCTGTAACCACCTGTTGTACATCCTCGTGCGACAGAAAGCATTGACCCTTCCAGGCCTTTTTGAGGGAATTGAAGGCATGGCAATTGCTTGTTGTCCATAATGGATTGAGCACGTCTTGTGTCGAAGCGTGACCCGCATGGAACTTTGTGCACCTTTACACAATAGTGGTTTTCGACAGACATGCTGCCTCATACACAGTCTTCATTCTCCGATGGATGTCAACCGGTGTTTGTCCTTCGGCAACCAAGAACAGAACAACAGCACCTTGATCCTGTTTAGTAATAACGTCGCCATAGTTAACGTAGTCGCATTTAACGCATGCACCTCAGCATGACACGACTGCCATACTAATCCCTTTGCGTACATGTCCGTGCTTATATACCTGCATTGGAGTCTCATTACGTTGCATGTCTGCTGAAGCAACACACTCAAACGGAAACTGTTTGATCACGCCTTGTATATCTGGGGTGTAGGGAGGTCAGGATACGATCTGAGGATCAGTGGCTAGCAAGGGAGCCAACAGTAAGGTGAGCGAGAGAGCAGAGCTGCCACTCTCCCCACTCCTCAATCCAGGCAACCTATGGCTTGCGCAGTATTGATTGACTTCCTTTGCCATCAACAGATTCGCTCTTACTAAGTTTACTGGAGGGAGGGTTGCTACTTGTTGGCAGCACTCTGTGTCATAGAATGTCTAGGTAGAGAAATGAGGGCAGCATGTGACATCGCTGTTATGACAATGACGAGAGCTTGGTCAAGTCAGGCCTATTAAATGTCATTTCCATATCTACATTTCCATAAATGATTGATCTCGTTTTAAATTATGGCTTTCTGGAATTTGTACTAAAATATGTTATATAGATTATTGTGTATAGGCCTACTTGATTGTTTCCAATGAGTAGCGATACCCGACTGCAATCGTATATGCAAAAGACTTCTGCGTGGTATGTCTAATATTCCCAGAACTATTTTACATTGAACTGTAGCATATATATTTTGACAATCCTTGAATAATTGTGTGCATATGACTCAACAAATTTCTTTTTTTTTAGAATTTGCTTTACATTGCATCGACACAGATAAGTCTTATGGCGACGATGGGATAGGAAAGGCCTAGGAATGAAAAGGAAGCAAACATAGCCTTAATTAAGATACAGCTCCAGCATTTGCTTGGTGTGAAAATGGGAAACCACGGAAAACCATCTTTAGGGCTGGCGACTGTGGGGTTCGAACCCATTACCTCCCGGATGCAAGCTCACACCTGCGCACCCCTAACCGCACGGCCGACTCGCCCGGTTGACTCAACCCACATCACACAACTTGTATCAGGTACTTTGAAATATGTACTTCCAAACAGAGAAGAAAAATGTCTGTGCCCAATATGTTGTTATATTCATGGAACATAGCACCAGGGAGGAACATACAGGCAGTGATGGGGAAATTACAGAATAAAAGGAATTGGGCTCAATTACAGTTATCTGAGGAAAAAAATGTACTAGATTACAATGATTGACTACTTTTTCAGAAAGTAATCAGTAAAATTACAAGTACAGTTACTTCGCAGAACACTAGTCTGTAGGGAATCCCTAACAATTTTTCACATAGGGATGGAATGATGCCAAAGCTTGCAAGGAAAAAATACATTACTTTTTTTGTTCTTTAGGATAGAGACTATAGCTACCATCACTAGGTGAGACAGTCAGACTTTTAAAGTGATTGCTCTCAAGCAAAATTTGCGTGTTTCTTTTGTGTTTTCATTATTTTCACAATAACTAAATCAAAATATTTATTCATAATAAGGGAAAGGAAATGCCTTAACCCCTTCACTGTCGCATGTTTATTCCGGCTCCAATCTCATTCTCTGGGTGGAGGTGGTAGAATAACATCCACGGTATACCCTGCATGTTGTAAGATGTGACTAAAAGAGAGACCAAGCACTCTCACCTTGGGAGTGTGGGTTGGCGACCACAGTTCCATTGAGCGAGTCTGCCATTGCTTCCACTTACATGTGTCGGTATCCTCGGTTTTACCTTTCAAAATAGGGTGAAGTAAATACCGTAACCTCTTCACCGGCACATGTTTATTCTGGCTCCGTTCTCGACCACGTAACTCCTGTGGGTGGGGGCGGTAGAATAACATCCACTGTATGCCCTGCCTGTCGTAAGAGGTGACTAAAAAGTAGACCAAGGACTCTCACCTGTGGAGTGCGGGTTGGTGACCATGGTTCCATTTGGTGAGACTGTCCTTGCTTCCACTTACTTGTATCAGTATCCTCGGTTTCACCTTTCCTGTCTGACCGCCCTTGGTCAACTGTTGTTCTTTTCCGACCTCAACGGTATTAGGCTTTCAATGTCTATGGAGTCTTTCATTTTCTTGCCTTTCATGGACCTGTGATTTCTTTTGCTGATACCTTCACTTTTCAAAGTGTCGGACCTTCTGATTGGTGTTAATAGAGGGTGGTTGCCCAGTTGTACTTCCTCTTAAAACAATAATCACCACCACCATCTCGACTGTGTAGTACACGATTATCTAAATCTCAACCAGTAACCATGACAACCTGTGAGTAAATGAACAAGTGCGCGTCGTATCCTGGAATATACTGTTGGTGCGATGCCTTGCGAGTGCTGGGGCTCCAAATTTGCCAAGCTCTCAAAGCAATATATATATAGGCCTAGATTACTAGAATGTAATGATTACTAATATGTAGCAGTTACAGTTTTATTTTTAGAAGTAAATTATGAGTAAAACTTACATTTTATGAAAGGTACCTATTATGTGTAAAAATTACTAAAAATGGAATCATTACAAGTAATTCAATTAATTTACTCAATTACTTCCCAACTCTGCATACAGGTTGCATGTTTTGCAACAACTGCATGTGCATATGTATATGGGGTGAAGAAGTGGTGATAATTCTACGTGAAATGAAAATCCACAGCCTGTTTCCAGTTTCAACCGGGTCAGAAATGGAATGGATGAAGCCGCCATGTAGCAGTGAGGATAGGAACTGTGCTAGCTGCCGAAGCCTGGCCATTCCTCTGGGGCAATGATTAATGTGTGACAGACGAAATGAAATTATATTGGAGTGTGTTGCTGGAATGAAAGGTAACTTGGATTTTTTTACAATTTGCTTTATGTCGCACCAACACAGATGTCTCTTATGGCTATAACAGGCAAAAGTGGAGTACCCGGAGAAAAAACTGTCCTGCTTCCGCTTATTCCAGCTCAAATCTCACATGGAGTGACCAGGATTTGAACAGCGGAACCCAGCGGTGAGAAGCTGTCGCCTGAGCCACGGAGGAATGGCACTACCCTGTCATTTAAAAAAAAATATTTTTTTATGTTGCACCGACACAGAATAAGTCTTATGGTGACAATGGGATAAGACAGTGTTAGGATTAGGAAGGAAGCAACCATGTCCTTAACTCTTCACTGTCCCTAACACTCCAGGACACTAGAGTATTATCAACTGCCTGCTGTGCTGAATGCTCCAAGGCGCTCGTCACACTCATGTTCATTAGAAGTGTGTTGAGAGAAATATTGAAGGGTCTTGTGAAACCACACTGTATTCCCTTGACTCAGCAAGCTGTCAGGACCTTGTTGACAGCATTTGCTGTGTGTATTTCCCAAGCAGACCTACTTTATAAACATTGCCTTTCGGTTGGAGATTATTCTTGTTCAAGTTCACACCATGTCGTCTAATTGCGGAGTTGTGTCGAAAGGTATGAAAGAATGCGAAATTGAAGATATGTTAGATGTTAGTGGAGGTAGTGAGCTTTCTAGTTGTGGTTCAGAATTGTATTCTGATGAATGTAGTAGTGACAATGATTCCAAGAATCATTAGCGTGAACAAATATTGTGTGAAGATCAAGGGACAGGGCTACAAAGAAATGTTGCTAGTAATATCTGGAGTCACAATATTAATTTTGATGAACTGAAAATATGGGAAAACAATGCCGGTCCAAATCGCGATTTACCTTCCGAGAGTTCAGAAGAAAGATTTTTAAAATTATTTGTGGGATCAGAATTTTATGAGCTAGGCCTAGGAGCAGAGTAGACTAATGTTCATGCCAAATATTTACAATGAAAAGCTGGGACTGTTGATACTACCTGGCAAGACACTAACACTGATGAAATAAGGGCATATGTAGGAGTTCTAATTTATATGGGATTGCTTGTTTTACCTGAAATAGATGATTACTTCCTAGGAGACTTTTGCGTGTGCCCGTTAGTAAGGCAGGCAATGGCACTGAAACGGTTTAGGAAACTTGGGCAATATTTACATCTAAGTAGCCAAGTAAACAGGTCAACACCACAAGATGAACATTACGATGTTCTGTACAAAGCAAGACCATCTCTGCAACTTACTGAAAAATTCGTATTTTGTACGCACCTAGCCGGAACTCATAGTAGATGAAGCTATGATAGGTTTCAAGAGAAGATTTATCTTGAAACAGTACCTCCCAGGGAAACCCACCAAATGGGGTATCAAAGCGTGGGGTATTGCTGACAGTAGAAATGGCTACCTTCCGAAATGTGGGATTTACAAGGGGAAGAAAGAAACACGGGACCAGAATTTATTATTAGGAGAGCAGGTGGGTTTAAACCTGACAGTCATACTGAGAAAAGTGGCTTCATGTTTACTTTGATAACTTTTTCAATTCTGCAAAACTGATGAAATTATTCCTAACCCATAACACCTATATTTGTGCGACAATGAGGGTAAATAGAAAGAGATGGGCTGATCAGTTTACAAAACCTGCACAGTTGAAACTAAAGCAGGGAGAATGTAGGAAAATGCAAACTGTGGGTTAACTGAAACAGTCTGGCAAGATAAAGCAAGATAAATGTACTGTTCTTATGCTGTCAACAAATTCAGATTCTGTGAATGATGGTACACTAAAACGAAAAACTGGTAAAGGCAATGAAGAAATAGAAATTGCTTGTCCTCGTGCTGTTACAAATTACACAAAACATATGGGTGGCGTGGACATCAGTAATCGGAAAAGAGAATACTACAGGGTTGGGTGATCGTCTAAAAAAACCGGTGGAAATTTATATTTCATTTTGCAATCAATGTGTGCGTTGTGAACCATTTCATTCTTTATGATACGAGTAACTGACCAGCTCTCACGCTAATGGAAACAGACAGCTGAACTTCCGGCGCAACTTGGTGCAACAGCTAATCAGGAACTTCACGTCCCCCAAACATACGGCAGGAAAAGAAGTTTACCCATCGGCTCTCAATCCCCTAAATTATTTCATTCTCTTGTGAAGATACCTGGTTGTGCCAAAGTGTGTGCTTTGTGTTTACAAATGGAAAATAGGGCAGCTTGTGGGAGAGGCAAACAACCAACATTCAAATGTAAGCAGTGCGATCTACCACTGTGCAGGACGGGGTGCTTTCTGGAATACCATCAGGAGCGAAATGTGGTTATTCAAAATCAGGGTGAGTACACCTTTATATGCACTAATCATTTAGGAATGAAATGCAAAAGAAATTACTGTACATTTATATCTTTATTCGTTTGACTTCTAGTTTATGCTGCTGTGCCTATTGGGATTTAAAGGACGCTATTAGAAAACGTGGTAATTACAGCCGGGCATCCGCCTTTAAATGGGGAACGGCAAAGGGTTAATTAGGGTACACCCCCTAGCATTTGCCTGGTAATAGGAAACCATGGAAAACTATCATAAGGGCTGCTGGTGGGATTTGAACAAACCATCTCCCTAATGCAAATTCATACCTACGTGTCACAAACTGTGTAGCCAACTCGCTCGTGTGGCTCGACTTCACTTTGGTAATATATGTTGCAAAATATGATTGCACTCTGCTGTGCTAGGAACTACCGCTTGCTTACATCTGGTGCTTGGTCGTTAGCTACAGTAATATGTTAAATCTAGGACTGCCATGTTAGTCATCCAGTGAGTCCTTTATGATACAGTGGTTCCTTTTGCTCTGATATTGCTAGCTCCTGAACAATTTACATTCCATTCTGAATTCATGTAATTGCTTTTTTTCATTTGTAGCGCTTGCAAATTCGTATCTAATATCCATCTTGTCCTGTCAGTTATGCGAGACTTGTGTGATGACTGCACTTGGTCCACTAACATGTCTGCTGGTCACCCTACTGTCATCTACCAATTGCAAAAACACTAGTTCCGCTTTGCCCAAGTGCAGTCATATTTTGAACACTTAATATTGATTATATTGTCTAGCATCTAATGAGGGACATCAGGTGCTAACTTTTGACTTTTATCATTCTATTATACTGTGCTATCTCAGTACCTACATCGATTTGCCAGCTGTACTAGGACATCCTGTTAGAACTGATGATCGATATTGAATCAATGATGTTTGTTCAGACTCTTCGCTACATAATTCAATAAAGTAGGAAGAAAAGTGATCAGTCGAAGGAGCTGGGAATTACTTTTATATCACATACATAGTACAGTCATTAAGTTCGGAGACTGACCGCATGATGGCGTTGTGGTGCACTATAGCGCATAGGCGACGCCGTAGTATGGTACCATGTCAGTTAGTCTCTCATCCCTGCAAGAGACAGTTGAGTGCATGCACTGGAAGCAGACGGAAGGTCGTTGTTGTGACGGTGATTTGAATGCGCCTTCGGACCTTGACATGTCATAGTTTGAGCAATGGGCAAACATCAAGTTATGCCAGAAATTAGGCAAAACCGCTGCCGAAACATTTGAAATGATGCAACGGGTTTACGGTGAGGACACATTGAGTCGCATTGTTGTGTTTAGGTGGCACTGACGTTTTGTGCAAGGACGGGACAGTTTGGAAGATGTGTGTTCTGGTCGGCCACAAACAGTTGGAATGTAACGCAAGATCCAAGAAGTTGCAACGTTGGTATGTGCTAACCGCTCCCTGTCGGTAAACTATCTCGCAGCAGCAATAGGGGTCAGCCATGGTACTTGCCACAAAATTCTTACGGATGACCTCAACATGTCTTGTGTTACCCAGCACAGTGTGCCACGAATCTTGTCGCAAGACCAACGTGATGATCGCATGACGTTTTGTGGTGACCTCATCAGTAGTGCTGACAATGATCCAACGTTTCTCAACCGGATAATAACTGGAGACGAAACATGGTATTTCCTTTACGATCCACAACTGAAACGACAATCTGCCACCTGGAAAACGCCATCATCACCACGACAGAAAAAACCATGACAAGACAGATCAAAAGGCAAGGTGATGCTGGAACTGTTTTTTAGATTCAAATGGAATTGTTCACATGGAATTCCTCCAAGACGGTGCAATGGTTAACAAAACCTGCTGCAAGGAGATCCTTGGCTGTTTACGTGATGCAATTCGCCGTAAGCGACCTGGGCTTTGGCGTACAAAGAATTGGCTGTTGCTACACTACAACGCCCCTGCACATCGCTCTGTCCTTGTCCAAGAGGACCTTGCAAGGCAACAGGTGGCAGTTTTGCCACACCCTCCGTACTCACCTGATCTCGCACCATGCAATTTTTTCTCATTCCTCGTCTGAAAGCACTCCTACGTGGGCGCAGATTTCAGTCATCCGAAGAGGTCATGACAGCCACAACAGAAGCCATATGGGACCTTCCTGCCAACTGCTTTCAGCGGTGCTTCCAGCAGCTTTACCAACTTTGGCAAACATGCATAACGGCCAACGGCGACTATTTTGAGGGTAGATGTGATTCTGTGTAAGTGGTTAACGGCCAGTGGCAACTATTTTGAGGATGGATGTGGTTCTGTGTCAAGAAAGCATTTGATGCTGTGAACAGAGAGAAGGTGTGGGGAAACACTGAAGAAAATTGGAATACAGGATGACATGGTACACAGGATCAAGAATTTGTATGAAGATACCCGAAGTAAAGTCAAAACACCTGTAGGAATAACTGAAACCTTTGATATGAAATATGGGTTAAGATAGGGTGGTGTTTTGTCTCCTCTTCTTTTCATCACTGTGATGAACGAGATTCAGAGAAAAGTTCACCAAACGATTGGAGGTAAGAAAATGAAAGTTATCTTGTTCGCGGAGGATATATGCTTGTGGGGAGACTCCAAAGAAGACCTTCAAGGACAAATAAACTCCTGGACAGAAGCTGCTAAAGAATATGGACTCATCTTCAGCCAAGAGAAAAGTGAGGTTATGGTCATGAAGAGATACGGGCAACCAATGGGACACATTGAATTGGAGGGGAAACAGCTACAGATGAACCATCAATTCAAATATCTTGGAAGCGTTATCTCTGATACTGGTTCTATAGACAAGGAAATTTCCCACAGAATTCAGGCAGGTAGCAACATTTACAAACTAGTTAGACATAATACCCCATGGAACAAGAAAATACCAACAAAATGTAAGAGTCATATATGAAACCTATTACGTACCAGTCCTGACCTATGGTTGCGAAACATGGACCATGAGAAATAAAGATGTTCGCAGAATCCAGGCAGCAGAAATGAGATTTGTCCGTAGCATGATCAGTAAAACACAGAGACACAGAGTCCGTAATGAGGAAATTCGCAAGCAGGCTCAAGTTGTAAGACTGCAGGACAGAATAACAGCGCAGAGACTGAGATGGTATGGACATGTGCGACACATGGGAGAGAACATATTACCCAAAAAAATATGTGATCCAAAACTTGAAGACAAAAGACCAAGAGGGCGACCAAGACTCAGGTACAAAGACATGGTGAAGATTGATATTTAACAGCGAGGATATACTTTGGAAAGCATCGATGTAGGTGTAGTACGCCGTGTAATGCAGCATCGTGTGCAACATACAGAGTCGTGCGGGTGCCTACCCTCCAGGCGTCAAGTCTCAGAACTTAATGACTGTACTACGTATTTTTTATTTCTATGATTTTTAGTATATTATTCCCATGAATTTATTCCATTTTTCTTTACTTTTTATTATGATAATTTTAGAACCATTTTTTATAACTGTTATATTCTTCAGTCTGCCAAAACTAATTTTGAATAAGCTTAAATACATTTATGAACTACCTGAAAAAGAAGACATGTATATAGAATTATACCTGTTATCTATTCTCTGTTATATCTATTACCAGGTAGTTTTCAGATAGTTTATAAATGTATTTGTTCAAAATTAGTTTTGGGAAACTGAAGAACCTAACAGTTATAAATTAACTGAGTGAAAACTGAAAAGAGATAGCTTCAGAACCACAAATTTGAGAACTGTACTTTTATTAAATTAAAAAAGCAAATTTGTAGGCATTGATAAAAGAAATGGAACCATTCCTGCCTAGCATGATTGTATTACAAAGTTGATATTTTACATGAATATGTTAGTGAAAGGTAGAAATCTTGTTGTGTGATGAAGGACACTGAGAATGATAAACTGGCCTTAAGGCTTTGATATTAGCCAAGAATGATCTAAATTGATAATTCTTTTGTTGAAAAGAGTAATTAGACATTTCATGAAAAATATTTCACAAAGTTTTGTGGTCAAACATTGCTGTATGTTGAGTAGAGATGTGTGTGTTTTTTAGATCACTTCAAAAACTAATTTACATTTCCCAATTTATCTTCAATTGTCTTCAGTTATCATTCCATTCTTCTGTAAATAGTTAGCATTAAAATATTAAATGAATGTTGCTTAGCTTACCTTACATACTAAATTGAATAATATTGTCATAGTTGCTTCACTCAAGACACTGAGTAGTCTTGGAGGCAAGATAGGTGTTTGATATCATAGCTTACCAGGCGAATTGGCCGTGCGGTTAGGGGCGCGGCTGTGAGCTTGCATCCGGGAGATAGTGGGTTTGAATCCCACTGTCGGCAGCCCTGAAGATGGTTTCCCGTTTTCACACCAGGCTGTACCTTAATTAAGGCCACGGCCGCTTCCTTCCAACTCCTAGGCCTTTCCTATCCCATCGTCGCTATAAGACCTATCTGTGTCGGTGCGATGTAAAGCCACTAGCAAAAAAGAAAATGATATAATAGTTTTGAATCCTGGCAATGAAATGAAATGTCATGTCCTTGTGATTTGGATTCCACGTAAAATTAGACGAGGTGTGGGTATGATCTTGATATCAACAGTCATGTGGTTGCTTACTAAGGAGTTCTGAGTGTGTAATTAATTCCAGAAACATATTTGTATTTAGGTCTATCCATCGATTGTATATCGCATTTGAGCTTGCATTCAGAAGATTAGTGGGTTCAAACTCCACTGTTGACAGCCCTGAAGATGGAAACCGTGGTTTCCCATTTTTGCACCAGGCAAATGCTGGGTCTGTACCTGAATTAAGGTCACAGCTGCTTCCTTCCCACTCCTAGCCCTTTCCTATCCCAATAATGTCGCCATAGGACCTAACTGTGTCACCAATTGTTAAAAAAAAAAAAAAAAAAAAAAAAAAATCTGAGCATCTAATGTTAAGTGATATTCTCTTTTCTCCAAAAGCTTACTTATTTTTTTCTTATATGCAGCATTTTTTTGTAAGACTGTCCAGTCTTCAACTTAGCACAGTACCACACTACTAAGAGGGGAGTGTGTGATTCGTAAGGAGAAAAACATATCAAAATTACGTAAAATGATACCTGAAGTAGCAGAGAGGAGAGATCCTTCCTTTATGCTTGTCAGGGACCCACCAACCCATCCCTAGTAGAATTTTTACTTATGAAGGATAATTAAAACAGAAACTCTGTAAATGAGCAAAATGCAGCCATTGTAAGTGATCCTATAGGCTGTATTGGCCAGCATAAGACTAGGAGCAGTTTGTTTTTGTCTCTTGATAGAGCTCTCATAATGTGCCACCACAGGGCTGAGCTGTCACATTGTGTGAAAATAATAAAACCGTGATGTTTGAAAGTTTCATGGCATATGGCTGGTTGCGAAAGTGCTGTACTGCAGACTTAAACATATTGCGTACGGAAGGAGTAAAATTCATTGATTTTTTTAATATTCCACATGTTGTTGGAGTCATCAGTCCATAGACTGGTTTGATGCAGCTCTCCACGCTACCCTATCCTGTGCTCAACTTTCATTTCTACATAACTGCTGCATCCTACATATGCTCTAATCTGCGTGTCATATTCATACCTTGGTCCACCCTTATCATTCTTACCCCCTACACTTACCTCAAAAACCAACTGCACAAGTCCCATTTACGAATGCCATGTATGTGGGCTTGCCCTTCTTAATTCAATTCTCTAAGATCAGACATAAAGTCAGGATTGCTTCACATGTTCCTACATTTCTTCTGAAGCTAAATTGGCCTTCTCCAAACTCAGTTTCAACTTGTCTTTCCATTCTTCTCTAAATAATATGTGTTCGAATTTTGCAGGCGTGAGAAACTAAACTAACGATGCGGTAGTTTTCACACACTTTTCTGTGATTGGTACAGAATTCAACCAGCCAAATTCCTCTTTCTTTCCTGTGTCACAATCCGAATTCTCCTACTACGTTACCTTCTCTTCCTTGGCCTACTACTGCATTCCAGTCTCCCATCACAATTAGATTCTGGCCATCTTTTACATACTGTACTAAATCTTCTATCGCTTCAAATATTCTTTCGATTTCCTCATCATCTGCTGAACTAGTAGGCATATAGACCTGCACTATTGTAGTGGGCATTGGTTTGGTGTCTGTCTTGACAACAATAATCCTTTCACTACGCTGGTCGTAGTAGCTTACCCGCTGCCCAATTTTCTTATTCATTATTAAACCAACTCCTGCATTTCCCCTGTCTGATGTTGTGTTGATAATTCTGTAGTCGCCTGACCAAAAATCCTGCTCTTCCTGCCAACGTACTTCACTTACATCAAGTGCATCCAACTTTAGTCTATCCATCTCCCTTTTCAGATTCTCTAACCTACCACAACGATTCAAATTTTTAACATTCCACGCTCCGACTCGCAAAATGTTAGCATCCATCTTCCTGATGATCGCCTCCTCTTGTGTAGTCCCCACCTGGAGATCCGAATGGGGGACTATTTTACCTCTGATATATTTTACCCGGAAGGAAGCCATCATCAATACATCATTCGTACAGAGAGAGCTGCATGTCCTCGGGAGTTAGCTATGTCTGTAGTTTCCCTTTGCTTTCAGCCGTGCAGCAGTATCAACAGAGCTAAGCTATGTTGATTATTATTACAAGGCCATATCGGTCAATCATCTCGACTGCCACCCTTGTAACTTCCCAAAGGCTACTTCCCCCCTGTGGATGAACCATTCGTTAGTCTGGTCTCTCGACAGATACCCATGCTATATTGTTGCACCTGCGGCTCGGCTATCTGCTTCATTGGGATGCGCAAGCCTCCCCACCGCGGCAAGGTTGCATGGTTACAAGTAACTATTCTCATTTTGGTTCCGTATTGAAGTTGACGTATGTCTCAAGTATTATTACAATATTATAAGTCCACCTGTTCAATACAATACAATATGATCCACTATTTCATATGGTCAAATATTTTTTATACATAATACATAAAAGTCAAAGGTACATGTTTCACCCTCCTTACGGGCATCATCAGCCTATATCAATCTTAAAAATAATACATATACTTATAAATTATAGGTTAAAATGTTGAAAAATGGTTTCGTAAAACATGATACAATAACATCTAAAACAACGATAATGCACCAAAGTATGTTAAAAGAGAGTGAAATTAACAGTTTTGAAGCTTAAAACGTGATTAAACATTAAATTTTTGAGAGTCTAAAACTAAAATGGATCCATATTTTTATAATATCATTAAGACTGTGATGGCCTTGAGTACAAACACAGTCATCAAAGGGGGATGTTTCTTCAATTCCCAAGTTGAATCCAAGGTGGTAAAATCACTGTCAGTTATTTAAAACGGAAGTGTGAATGTAATAAACAAGTTTAAAATGTATATGTTTGGGATATCAGAAAGTCGAGAAGAAAATGGAACTTCTGTAGAGGCGTTGCTTGTGATAAAACGTATGTCAAAGCTAGCGGAGTTCGGAAATTATGGTAGTCGAATGGATCTAAAAGATAGTCAAGTTGATATTATAATTCCGTTGAAACATTTGTTGGAAGAAATGTTCAGGATTTTCTGAAACAAAAATATGGATCCATTTTAGTTTTAGACTCTCAAAAATTTAATGTTTAATCACGTTTTAAGCTTCAAAACTGTTAATTTCACTCTCTTTTAACATACTTTGGTGCATTATCGTTGTTTTAGATGTTATTGTATCATGTTTTACGAAACCATTTTTCAACATTTTAACCTATAATTTATAAGTATATGTATTATTTTTAAGATTGATATAGGCTGATGATGCCCGTAAGGAGGGTGAAACATGTACCTTTGACTTTTATGTATTATGTATAAAAAATATTTGACCATATGAAATAGTGGATCATATTGTATTGTATTGAACTGGTGGACTTATAATATTGTAATAATACTTGAGACAAGGTTGCATGGTTCGCATGTTGCACAAAGTAAAGATAAAGTCAGTGTGCATTAATTTTAAGTTTTGTCCACAGTCAGACATAGAATGTGTTACTGTCGCAGGGTTACTATGGACCTATGGGACTTGCTTTCCCCCAGCCCAGTGATTTGTCACTGGCCAGACCTAACCTGTCCAAACCACTGGTTTTGTGACTAGCCGGACCTTCTTATCCAGAGCAATAGTTTTGGCACTAGCTGGATCTAACCACTCCAGATGAAAGTTTTGGCACTAGCTGGATCTAACCACTCCAGATGAATGGTTTCGTCACTAGCCGGATATGAGTACAGACGAATGGTCTTATCACTATCCAGACCTAAGTTGGCAGCCTTGCGTAGTGCACTGTGACGATTTGCGAGCTGTACCATGTTGGATTCCGAACCTCTCATTTGCATCCCCATTAGTAAAGTTTCATCCTATATAAAACCCTTTCAGGTACTTCTTGTGTACTACTTTACATTTTATGCTGACTGACCATAATCTTCCTTGAGACCCCTGTCAGTGGTACTCCTTACATGTTGCAGAATTTTTTCCCTGAGAAAATTTCAACCGCTATTGCGTATGTTAAGACAGGGGCCCAGGCTGAGTGGCTCTGATGGTAGAAGTGCTGGCCTTCTGAGCCTAAGTTGGGTTGTTCGATCCCAGCTCAGTTCGGTGGTATTTGGAGGTGCTCAGATATGCACGTCTCATGTCAGTGGCTTTATCAGCTCATAAAAGAACTTGTGTGGAAGAATGTTCGGACTCCTAGGCATGTCTAAAAACTGATAGTAACGGACGTAAAAGCAATGACATTTGTTAAGAAATCTATTGATGAGATGCTAAAATACAGTAGTACTGTTTCTTCTACTACTACTACTACTACTACTACTACTACTACTACTACTACTACAGTCAGATATACACTTCATTGTCCATACAGTTTGTTAGGTTACCATCTATTGTACTTTTTGCAGATTAGACCTATTTAAAAAAAAGCCATATCCTGCTGGCTGGAGATTATTATCATAAACTAAGATGTGTCCATTTTTTCCCTTAAACGTCCTGCAGTATATTATTTTTCTTTCCAGTTAAACTTTATATTGGAAATGGTTTAAAAAGAAGTAGGTTTTAGGTTTGGACATAACAACTTCCATTGTCATCAACGAAAGAAATGCTTTTATCATGATAAAAAAGACAAGCTTATCCTATTCTGCACACTTTCTGATCAGCCACCCAAAATTATTCCAAATTATATGATCACTCATCAAAGGCAGACGGCAGTTTTCTTTTCTGATGGTCGATTTTGACTAATCAGTTTCATAGCAATCAATTCAGCAAGAATATGAAAACTAAATGAAAGGTGTAATGAATCAGGTCAGTTGAAACTACAGAAGGTCATTCAGGATTTCTGGGGACGAGGTTTGAAGGGTAATTAGCTTATGAAAAGCCATGTTTCCGCCAACGATCATGCTCAATTGGAAAGCCAGCATTTCTAGCTATAGCTCGACAATGTAATTTCCACTGCAGCAGACTTTTTCGCAGAGCTAGCATGTCGATCTTATCCCACTCCTCCTGGCAGGCTTTCCAGAGGCCATTGATAGTGTGTGGACGTCTATTTCCTAAGGTCCTTTTTAGTAGTCCATATACATGGGTGTCCCATCCTGTGCCTTCACCGGAATGTCAGTAAAAGGAATTGCACGGATTCCAGTTTCCATCTCCATTCTCTCTAAGAACAGACGAGTCGAACAAGATATGTGGCTGGATGCTTCACCTATCTTGATGTACCCATACCTGATTTTTTGCCCTCCCATAGAATGCTGGGATATCTGTGTTGTAAATGGGTGTTAAAACCTCTTGCTGATAGTATGTAGAGTTCACCTTCACATTATCAGCGACACGGAGAATGGTTAACTTGCCACTGTAGCACTATCCAGAGATGATCATGAAGCCCTTTGGAAAACTTTCCTGGCATTCTTTATGCAATTTTTGATTTTTAAAAATTGTCTGTAGGGTGGTAGTAAATCGGGCAGGTTTTGTTACAGTCAATAAGGTACACATATGCTTAAAGGTACACATATGCTTCGTCCAATGTCACCACATTTTTCCATCTGTCCCCTGCCAGATAGCCCTCGTACAGCTTTCTTGTGTTACCGGTAATGTGATGTTCCGGAATGTGACGAGGGAACAGCTTGTGAACTCGGCGCTAATGCCGCTCTTCTAATTGCAAGTCCTTGTTAATTATGGTGTTAACTGTTGAACAGACATCCCCAACTTACGTGCGATAGTCCTTTGGGGGGGCAGGGTTACCACCTGAGACAAGGGCCTGCACTTTCCTCACCACTTCTGTTGTACGACTGGTGGCTGGTCGTAGATTTGCCTGTTTTTTCCCCTCTGGAATAAGCCCAGTCGGCCTTTGCCTTTTTTATTCATTACAATACTGATCCTGTTCTTTGATGTCAAGAAATCACGCTTCTTGCACATTCCTTGGGTTGCAGAATAGCAATATTTAGCATCAAAAAGGGCTGTTATGTAGTCTTCCCAGTAAGGTCAATCTGCTTCGGCATCGTTGAAGCGAATGTCATGAAACTCGACACACATGTTCTCAGTACTGACATGAATCATCACTCTCCATTTTGACGCGCTCAAGTTAACAGCGCCACCAGCGGCCTTCAAACTCGACATCAGAGATCCCGAATGACCTGTAGTTTTCCCATACATACGAATGTCGGCACTTGTCCTCAGGCAGACATCTAACGGGTCCAAAAAAAGAAATTTAAAACAAGAAATAAACACTTAGCGCAAGGAAGCAACGCCGTTGAGAATCACTGAGAAGCTTTGCAAAACGAGGTGGGGTGGGGGGGTGATAGAGGGAGAGGCAAACGTGACTCATCCAGAGCCAGGTTAAAAACATCAGCATAAAATTCAGTAACATATATTATATATTAAATTTTCAAAGCAAAGGAGATATAATCAACAAAAGGTACAACATGTTTACAATATTAATCACAATCCACCACAACAGTACTGACCAGCGTGCTAATAAAGACATGGCTTTTCAAGAGATTGTAATGGTGGAGGGGTTAACTTTAAAAGAAAAGTAGGACTAAGCACCTGACTAGAATAGTTGAAGCTATTTGCATCGATGTTACTGAATTACAGAACAGTGAGAAGTGAGGGGAACATGAGACCTCGCAAATAATTCAACAGCTAGAACTGACAATTTTACAATCTTTGATTAATGCCTGCATCTTTGTCACGTTCACATTTGGAAATAATATTATTGATTATAAAATATGCGTAGCAAGCCCAGAAAGAGAACAAATTAGAAAATTCTCATAGCTCATTTCAGAATTCTATTATTGTTGCCCCTATTGGGCATTTTGAGCCGGGAATCAGAGTTTATTAACTATTGCATACAGCAGCTTTCATAACAATCCAAAGAATACACTTTCAGCTTAATATTCGTGACAAAAGAAGATCAACGTATAAAGACTTAGAGAAGTCGGGAAGAATGTCAGACTTCACACATGTAATCTCCCAGACGAATGTCAACATTGCACTACATTCCTAGAGGATCACAATCCATGGCTGGAGTTGGGAAAATCCTACAAATGTTTGCAAGGAGAAAGGAAAATGGTATGGGCTAGCCATATAAAGTGATATGACATGTTACTGAGTTTCATAATATAAATACCCACATGTAAATCAAACAAGGCTTTCCCTTTGGCGTAGCTTCAGTGTCCATTTTTTTTCTCAAATGGGAAGTACTAGAATGCTCTCAAAGATGACTTGGCCTACCTTAGCAGATTGTAAGTAACCAAACAGACAGGCAAGCTTATATGCAGTGAATTGAAGGCAGTGTACACATTTTTTCTGAAAATAACCCTCAATATATAGGACTGCGGAAGAGTATGATGTGAGTATGTCCGCCACTCACTGCACAGTAACTGTTCTAGAAGGAAGTAGAGAACACGCTGGGTATAACGTCAGTCACCTGAAAGTGGTTGTTACAAAGGTAAAAAAAACAAAAAAACCTATAACGTAATCGTTAACGGTATTTGCTAGTACAGTAGATAATTTACCGTTAATTTGGTACCAATATGCAGTATGTCTAAAGATAAGCATATCTGTATATCTGTTGCTAAACGGTAGGCCCTTTATCCTTTCTTGAAAGAAAAGAATAGAGTGCAGCCTCCCGGGCAAACTGTACTTAATAAATGACAAATTACTCTGTAGTGTTCACTGCATCATTGACTACTTCATTTCAGGGAAAGACATTTGATTCAGAGGAGAAACTGACCAATTTTGAAAGATGATTCATATTTCACACAGTGAAACGCAACCAGTCTTCGACCGACAAACTTTACATCAAAATTTGTGCAAAGATTTGTTGACTCTCAACCCATGGTGGCTGGTGACTTGGTATGCTGGGGTTGCATATTTTAAATTACACTAATTTATGGTACAGACTTCACACTCACAAGAATGTACATAAATAACTACTGTGCTAAGTCGTGGCCAACATGCAATGCCTGTTGAGTTGATAAATATGTTAATTATCGTACAGTTCAAAACAGCAACATATGGCTAGCCTAATTGAAAGAAATCTATTCTCATATCATTACTGGCAGCAAATTTATCAAAACACGCTGAAAATAAAACAGAGTATTCTTGACATCACAACTGCACAAATACAATTGTTTGTGAAATTTTAATAGCTGGTGTTGATCTTCCAAGATTTTTAATCTCTGTTTTCTCCTCTAACGGCTTTGATAAAATGTTTGTGATCACAAACTAATTATCAAATTCATCGCTATTCACCTACAATAACCTTTTCTGTCCCAATCCATTCCATTTTACAGAAACAGACCTCCTTCTTTTCACTGGAGAAAGGTCCGGCTCCATGGCTAAATGGTTAGCGTGCTGGCCTTTGGTCACAGGGGACCCGGGTTTGATTCCTGGCAGGGTTGGGAATTTTAACCATAATTGGTTAATTACCCAGCCGCGGGGACTGGGTGTATACATTTAATTCTCATAAGGACGCGCAGGTCGCCTACGGGAGTCAGATCAAAAGACATGCACCAGGCCTCTCCGGAGACCAGACGTCATTTCATACTAAATAAAGAATTCTTAAGATATCTATAATCAATCACTGACATACGTAGTCTAAAGCATGCACCAAGGATCCAGTGTAATCTATGCCATCCAATTGTCAATGATTCGTATTCAGGGCTGTTGCCCATGTGGCACACTCCCCATCATCCACATACCCAGCCCACTCGTAAACGTTCTCAAAGAAAATTTCCCTTGATAAATTATTCTAATCCTTTACTCCTCATCCAATAAATTAATGTTTACCTCAAATTTTCCTCTTGAATTCCAACTTTATCTTCACATGATGTTCTTTCCCACTTTTAAAACCTCTGCTCAAGTTTATTCATCAACTAAAGTCATTGCACGCCACCCCTCCACAGACACCTCAGAACATACTACTTAGTCGAGCATCTTGTCTCCTTACTCCCAAATCTTCCCAGCCCTAAGTTACATTTTCATAACACTACCAGTACTCCTCTATCGGTATTCATCATAGACAAATTATGCTGCTTTCCTTAGGATCTTTTCCAGTTCTCATATCAAGTAGTCTTGGTGTGGATCCCATACACTATACCATACCCTAATTGGATTCTTCCCAGAAATATGCCTTCTCTTTTACATCTTTATTACAATTTCTAAATACTGTCATAACCATGTGAAGAGATATTTAACCTTTCTTAATATGATTACCTCAATGAAGATCCTTCCTTATATTAACCCTTGTGTACTTCCAGTGATCCGCATGAGGTACTATCTGTCCATCAACACAGTAATTAAAACTGAGAGTATATTTCCTCGTGGTGAAACTTACAACTTCACTTTTCATCCTGTTAACAATTGTACCATTGTCTGCTATGCATTCACAAGATTGTCTAGGTCTTCCGTGCTGCCATAACCAGATCCCACACATCCCCAACTATATTTGTACCTATTTCTGCTTGCTTTACATTATTGATACCAACATGGAAAATTACCGCCTTCTCCTTACCATCCTCCTTCCCCTCTATTTTCAACATCTGCCTTAATTCCTGGATAGTCTGTACCCTGGTTCCCTTTCCTCAACCCACTTTCCCCACATTCCTAACAACTGAGTCACCCATGACAAGAGCCACAACCCCACTCTCCTTATTAGAGCCCCTCCTGTCCTGGTCACCTTTATCTTTACTGACGCTTACAGAACCTACTTCCTCCTCCCTTCTCTCCCTCTCACTACCCTGTTCCACCTTCCTCTTCCTATCTGCTACTCTACGTTTCTCTTCCTACTATTCTGTTTCCCCTCCTCTGTAACACTTCCGTGATCTCCATCTCCCCTCTGCAGATCTACCTGCAGTGACTCATTCCGAATTCTCTCCGATACCTCTCCTGGGCCCATTCTCTGTGGAAAACCATTAGCCATCATTTTCCTTCCCTTTAAAACATTAGCTCACCTGTCTTCCACAACTTCTCCTGTTCCATTCGCTCCCTCTTGCCTACCTACTGTATCCTGGATATTGATTGAGGGATACCTATCTTCATTCCTGTTCTCCATTACAAGTCTAATTATCTCCCTCAAATTTGTTATTTCTTCCCTCATCTTCCTTAGTTCCCACTCACATCCACAGTTCTTACACCTGCCTCCCTGTCATGTTTTTATCTCTTCAAAGAAATGTGAAATAATATGGAATTATCAACAGAAATAAAATAGCATATTCTATGGATAGACATATATATGACGCAGGAAGGAAATAATGTATTCTGTACAAAGATTTCATGACAATAATGCAAGCAGGAAACCAACTGATAAAATAATTACACTGCAATTATTCTACTGAAGAGATATATCCTGATTATAAAATACTAGGAATAAGAGGCTAACTACAGAAATGTGTGGCTACAATAAATCTGTATAGGCATAGACAGAATATTATTATAATTTCCAGAGACTAGAATTATAGGCACTAAAATTATAGGCTCTTAAATTAGCCAAAATAGGCATGTAAATTGGCACTAACATTTAAAATAGGCATGAAAATACTTATACAGTAATTTAATTACACACTCATTAACTATAAAAGGAATTTACAAGGAACTTTTCAATGTTTTCTGGTAACAATCTTGTTCTTCTGTCGGGCAGAATGTTTTGTACTGAGAGAATGATCTCTCAGCATCATGGGAAGTGATTGGACGAAACTTCAATGAAGCCACTTCGTCTGGTTTTAGTTCAACTGCTTCATCTGCCTCACCTCATAGCACCCTGGCTACTTTTACCGTCGCTTTACATCATGGATTCTGCTGCAGGACTTTAATGTAACTTTTTGCTGACAGTGGCTACATTCCCAGAGGTTCGGTCAAAACTTCTCTTGACTTCTTCCACAACCCTAAATGACTCTACCAGAGCATGCCACTCTTATCCAACTCTGATTCCTACCGGCAGCTTGTTGAAGTGGATATCTTTTCACATTTGTTCTGAAAAATAATAAAATTGATTTAAATTACAATGTCCCTATATTTTAAATTTCTACAGCTGGGCTAATTGGAAATACTGATTAGTATATAACATGCATTTGTTTCATAAAAAGGAGAAAGACTATTAGAGGTGATGTTTCTAGAAGTACAAAACTTTAAAGTAGGAACAAAAGAATTCGTAATTTACGTGGTAATATGTCCTCAAAAATGTTCAGTTATAATCTGGCAGTTTCCTGTCAAGTTCAGTGGGTGAAAAATTAATAAAAATGACGTGAATTGATACCTGAGTAGCATAGAGGAGAGATGGAGAGATCCTTCCTATATACTTGCCAGGGACTCACCGAGCTCCCCCTAGCAGTATTCTTACTTATATAGAAGATTTAAAATGGAGGCACTATAAATCTGAGATTCGTGAACATTTTTTATGTTGCTATTTGCTGGCTTTAGTCAGCCGGGTCAGCTGTCATGAAAACTGTTCTCTGTTGCCTGCAATAGATCCTGCATCATGTGTGTCCATAAGGCTGCCACCTTCATTGAAAATTAGAAAACCGTGTGATTTGAAATTGTCATGACATGCGCCCATAACCTTACTTTTTTCACAATTTAGCAAGACTCTAGATGGGATGCTAGAGCTTACGCACCCCACACTCTCTGTTTGCCCTGCCCCCCTCCCCCAGCACAATGGTTACCAACGGTCTTGTCACTGGCCTGGCCTTGTAAAGATAGTCTTTGCAGCAAAACATGCTGTGACATCGTCCCAGCCGCACCACATTTGATCTTCAACTTACAGTATGTTTCGCGAAGACTTAATTAAGGTACAGCCCTAGCATTTGCCTGGTGTGAAAATGGGAAACCACGGAAAACCATCTTAAAGGGCTGCCGACAGTGGGGCTCGAACCCACTATCTCCCGGATGCAAGCTCACAGCTGCGCGTCTCTAAGGGCACAGCCAACTCGCCCGGTACTGCCAGAGACACACTTCTTCACAATAAATCACAACACGTTCTGAAGATAAAGCGTACGCGTACAACAATTCACATCGAGGAGGTATAAGGGATATGGGCTGTGCAACGTAGTTCGACGTTGATTAATTCTCGCATATGTCTTAGAAGTTTGATGGGGTTGAAGGCTTCGAGGTCAAATTGCTCCTTGTTTCTCCTGATGGAAATTTCCCAATAACTATTAATTCCCATTTTTGTTCGTGGAGTAAACAGATCTTGAGAAATGAGAAGATAATACTGTCGAGCACATCAGTTAAAATATAATGAACTGGAAGAAAATCGGCTTCTTTAAAATAGATTCAAAAGGCATCAAACAGGCAATTATACTCCAAATAGGCACAAACCACTGAAATAGGTATTTACAGACGCAATAAAACCAACGAAATCTAGCTTAAGGAACCCTAAAACTGATTTATATCTCAAAAGACTACGTTTCTGAACACAGGAAAAATAGGCAAATTCCCGGCTCTTATCATTACTACTCTCAAACAGAAAAAGCAAGCAATAATTGTCTAATAAGAAAAGTTGCACTACAGTTCTAAACTGCAGTTAAGCCTTGTCCTAGTGATGATGCAACAACATAATTCCCCCCAAAAAAGTTTCCAGGAACTAGAGCGAGGATCAGCCGTTGTATTACGTACGGTACAAACAACTTATAAACTTACGCCGAAATGTTAAATTAATGTAGCGACAAAGAATCTACTAGCAAGGCTCAGTAAGGCCATACATAATTCTCCACATTTGTATTGCTTGAATGAAAGGTAACCATTTAGGATTGTGATGCGCAGCGATATTTCCCTTCAGAGGCCTCAGTATTGGGAATATAACCATGTGTTGACAAATGTCCAGAGATTAGGAAAAGGGCAAATAGCAAAGGATTACTCAGTAGGGGGCCGGAACGTGACCACCGAGATAACGGTTACAAGCTTACAACATCGTATCAGCTTTTTCACATCGGATCCAGGTAACAACAGTATCCTAGGAATCCTGGGGTTGTACCGTGGTTGAGAGATGTTCTGTATTTAAGTCGCAGCGTTGGGAGGACTGTGACAGGATTGCGAGCTACACGTTAGTTCCTCATTTTGTGCCATGTAAGTAACAGTTTTTGAAGATGGACCGTTTTGTCAAGAAGCCAAACTATGCGCATCCTCGCTAAGCTATGAAAAAGTTTTTTCTTCTAGCAGTAGCAAGACAGATCGCGGATGCGCGCCTAAGTTCTATAGGTAGGCCTATATATTTTGTCAAATGCCCGTGGACTGATTGGACCCTCAAATGGCACCATCAAATATGCGGGTAACTATTTTGTTATTAGCAGGCGTGGTAACTCAGTTCCAATGGTTCTATCTTTTCATCAAGACGGTCGAGGCTTGAATCGCAGTCGATGCATGAAACATTTTTAAAATGGGAAGTCACGTTCTATTGATTCGGACTCTACTTAAAACACTAGATCCTGTCCCGTACCTTTCTTTAGTACTTTTGAGCCATAACCCCATCATTTATGGTGGTGTATTTTGAGTATCCGACCATTCTTCGGGCTTACCTTGTAACTTAAATGGTGAGTGGATGCAGTGGCGTTCCCACAAAATAATTTCAGGACAGTAGCGTGGATACAAACTTTCCTTGGAAGGAGTTGTGAAATTTTTATTTTTAGAATTTGTTTTACGTCGCACCGTAGGTCTTATGGCGACGATGGGAAAGGAAAGGGCTAGGAGTGGGAAGGAAGCGGCCGTGGCCTTAAGGTGACACTCCGGAGATAAAAAGACATTTTTACCTAAAGCATGGATTTTCACGAAACTTTGTGGGAATGTCACCTACATAAAAGTAGATATATCACGAACATTTTTTTCATATACTATTAATATAGTTCAAAAACAATGAAGGTATTTATTAAACCGCCTGTTCAATACTTTACATCCACTTATAAGTGGTTACATAAACAACATAACACTTATTCGGGACATGTTTCGCCCCTAATTTAGGGCATCTTCAGTCAGAAATATAATCTTCAGTAGTACATATAATATTAAAAGAGAAGCTAAAAGATTAGCCGTGTAGCCTAATTACTAAAACTTGATATATATAACGTGAATAATACATTGATACATTAATAAAACATGTTCATTGAGCACTGCCAATGATCATACTAAAACTATCTTGTCCGAGACTAAAACTTCCTCCAATAAAATTACGTAGTTCTTATAAAATGGTTCAACTAAAATTATTTGTGTTTTCACCTAATGTGAAATTGCGTATATTGCCAACAAAATAAAGGCGATAACACAAGAAAAAAACGTATTTCATGCACATAACATGTTCAAGGCCTCTGTTAAAGTCGTATACATGAAGGTATTAAAATATTCGAAAGGTAGGCATAAGTAATGTTGAAACTGAAGCATCAGTTGATTATCGTAGAAGAAATGGCACTTTATAAGGTAATATTGTCGGAAACCTTTGCCGAGATATACCAGTAAATTCTGGAATAATGTTCACTGTAAGGGAAGAAAATAACGTCTTAAAAAGGTAAACACAAGGAGAGAATCCTTTTACGTTGCTTAGAATAGATGATTACTTACGTGTTTTTTGTTACTTGTTACCTTCCGTTGTGTTAGTAACCGCCATTCTCTTGGCTCTGTCTCTCGTACCTGTGCTGCAGAGGGGGTAGTGAACTCAGTGGGGAAGGGATCGGGGAGTGTGGAAGGGAGGAGAGGATGGGTGGAATTAACTGTGTCGAGGCTGACGAATGGGCGGAGTTATCAAATTTGATGGAAGTAGGCTTATTATCCGAAGGTATGGGTGGAGCTTTAGAGTGTGAAGAATGAAATTTTTTTTTTTTGCTAGTTGCTTTACGTCGCACCGACTCAGATAGGTCTTATGGCGACGATGGGACAGGATAGGGCTAGGAGTGGGAAGGAATCGGCCGTGGCCTTAATTAAGGTACAGCCCCAGCATTTGCCTGGTGTGAAAAATGGGAAACCACGGAAAACCATTTTCAGGGCTGCCGATAGTGGGGTTCGAACCTACTATCTCCCGAATACTGGATACTGGCCGCAATTAAGCGACTGCAGCTATCGAGCTCGGTAAGAATGAAATTAGGAATCCTAACTTTATCTTAACTAACCGTATTTAATAATTTAGGCGATAATTCATGTAACATGCTTTTAATATCCGTGATGACATTAAGATTCTGATCCTTATTATACGCCTAGTCTAAATATATATGTATAAACTTTCTAGTTCATTAAACATTCTTCATTTTTCTGTATTTCTAATTATCGCTAGATCTTTCTCTATGGATTCAAATCGGTGACCAGTCTTCCTCATGTGCAAACTCATCGCTGAGTATTTTCTATGTCTTTTCACGTTAACATGTTCCATGTATCTTGTCATAAAGCTTCTCCCAGTTTGTCCAACATATGAAAAATTACAGTGTGAACATTTAAGCCTATATATACCCGATCTCAAATAACGATTTTCGTCATAATTAACTTTATTATAATTAAAGAATATGGATTGTTAGTGTTAGTAGTTCTAAATGCTAGTGATGGGCAACGCTCTCGCTCGAGACTCTCGAGACTGACGTCGCAGATCTCGAGACTCTCGCGAGAATCCCGAGACCGATCCTCCTGTAGCACAAGCTGTGCGACGTACCAGTAACTATGACTGTAAACTTGATAGTATATCATTGGCAGTTATTGCGTGAAATAACGTTCTCTTATGAGAACGTGTGAGCCAATACATTTTGTCAAAAGCCTGGAAAAGTACTGCATGTTCAACTATAAACCCCTTAATACCATTAACTAAAGTGGAAACAGAATGTCAGTATCTTAAACTGTTCACGACTTATTTGGGGTGGACATCTTAGGTGAATAACAATGCATAATTTGTGAATAACTGTAGATAGGATGTACACCTACTTGGATACTAGAGGCGTGCATTATTCGAACCTGAGACGGGGAAGATGTGCTTTTCTACATACGCAACCCCCATTACACATGAGTGGAACGTGTAACAGGGGTGATGGGCAAACGCTCTCGAGACCGATTCTCGTGTGCTGCGAGCTGTGCGACGTCCCAGTAACTACGAGTGTAAGCTTGATAGTTATCATCAGCAGTTCTCATATGGAAACGTGTGTGACGATAAATTTTGTCAAAATCCTGGGAAAGCACTGCATGTTGAACTATGAGCTCCTTACCATTAACGAAAGTGAATACAGAATGCCAGTATCTTAAACAGTTCACGAGTTATGTCAGGTGGACTTCTTAGCTGAATAACCAATATAATTTGTTAATAATAGTTATTAGGATGTAATCCTACCTGGATGCCTCACAATCGTTGTCGGCAGGGTAGTTTCTTGTGATTCAGACCAGGCCGGAGGTGTTCTGTGACGATTCCTCTTCATTGATATTATGCGTTTGTAAGTCCCGGACATTCCCAGAAGTATTTCTGCCTATGTATTTTACTTCTTTTGAATAAGCAACACAGTGGGCTGTGCTATGTGACATCTCTTAAAAATAACCGACATCCACGACTTACGTTGCGTTTCGGACATCGTCTTCAAGTTGTCGCGTACAATTAGACACCGTTTCACATTGCACCGTCATATATCGAAGTACCTACCTATTTATGAAGCGAGTACTCTATAGCATTTTAGATTGCACATTCCACTCATGCGTAATGGTGGTTGCATATGCAGCAAGGCGCATCTTGCCTCGTCTCGAGTTCGAATAATACACGCCTCTAGTATCCACGTACGTGTACCTACAGTAGCCGTCAGG
This sequence comes from Anabrus simplex, assembly GCF_040414725.1. Taxonomy (NCBI): domain Eukaryota; kingdom Metazoa; phylum Arthropoda; class Insecta; order Orthoptera; family Tettigoniidae; genus Anabrus; species Anabrus simplex. The sequence continues at coordinate 951,522,093 of NC_090266.1, read as the reverse complement.
TTCTGTACTTAAACCACTCATTCGTGTACCTACCAGTGCATACAATGCCCGAATGCGTATCCTTTATAATTATGTTATACTTCGTCAAAATAGACCTCGGTATAAATGAACACCCTAGTCGCTTGTTGACACGTATTTACGAAAATGAGGAGGCCCGTGGTTGGCTATTCGCATACTCGGAACAAACAACATTCAGCTCCGACTACCTGCAGGCTTACAACACGCTGCTCGCCGCACATTGTGGAGATTTCTCGAAATTTCTCGCGAGAAATAATACCTGCGCTAGTCTCAAGAAATCTCGAGACCTCGTCTCAGACTGCCCATCACTACTAAATGCTATATTAAAATTATATTTTTGAATACGTTAGCAATCTGGTGAATAACTGGATTGTTATAAGTGAATGTAGCAAAGTCTTTTTGGTTTGGTCTGATATCAGATTCGTGGATAACCTGTTCTTAATTGTATTGATCAGTCGATTGATCATTTCTACTTTGAAACCATTCAGTTTAGCAAGATTCCTAATATAATTCAACTCTGTCTTCAAATTCTTGGGAGATAGAGGAATTCTATGTGCTCTGTGGAAAGTTGCCTGTTTTTTGTGAATTTGGGTGTAATGATAAATTGTTTATAGTTGTAGATGATTGTATCGGCTTTCTAAATATTCTAACTTATCTAAAACTTCTTGACTATTGGTGACCTCTTTGTTTATAATTACAAAAGTATCATGTACATATCTCAACCATAAATCAATTCCTTTAATTTTTGCTATTATTTCATTATGCTCGATTGAATCCATGAATATGTCGGCAAGGATGCCGATATTGGGTCCCCCATTGCTAATCCATTATGTTTATAAATTCTATTATTAAAAGAGAAGTAATTATTCTCTAATACGAATTTCAATAATCTAATGAATTCTACCTCCAGTTTACTAAGACCACTGCGTTCACAAATATTATCGTGAATGATATTAACAGTTTTTTTGTCGGAATATATACCGGGGGGTACAGCTGCCCCTATTTTTTCCCGAATATATGCAACCAGCTAGGACGTAAATGCCTCTTAGTCCCATCTTGCGCAACACCTTACAGCAATGTTATGTGCAGTTAACCCGATGTAGACTTCTCCGCACAATGGAAAAATGGTACAAGAGGCAGTAAGTGAGGTCCATCTCAAAAACACTGTACCATTGTATGTAGAGCGGTGTCCAATACTCTACTAATTTTTACGAAATGTTACTATACTGTACAAACCATAAACACGCCTATAGCTGTAGGTAGAGAATTGCGCACCTGATTGGTCCAAGAGGCCATTTTCTTTTGATAGATAGGGCGGTCGTGGTATCATAGAAAACGTGATAGGGTAAGACCAATTACAGACATGTCAATGCACCACCCTTTTGTACAGTCTCATCACATCGAAATTGATAGAAACGTGTTTTGCACTGTAGTTTATAATCTGTGGCACGCAAATGCTGTACAGCAGATGTGATAGCTTACGCCATGTAATTACTACCGTTAGAGCGATCAAAAAAGGCATAAAACGGGACCATAAGGCTGTAACTCATCAGTAACTTGTCGAAGCGGGAACTTCCGCTCTCCTCGTGAATACAGAGTTACAAGGATGGCGCTTGTACGTTGCAAATAGCTGCGCGGAATTACGTATGGAAGACGTACCTCGATAGGTTACTTGAAGCAGGAAGGGTTCCAACCATTCTTGAGTCATGCATTTTTTAATGTCATTTCGTATTCGCCTAGTCATCGTTTACGAAGACCTTTCTGAAGTCTCCGATATTCTTCTACGGAAGTTATAATAAACAGGTATCATAAATATCGCCACATACGCACCGATTGTGAATACCACCTGAAACATAACGCTGGACTCATTCAACCAAGTAACGCGTAGAAAATGGTTGCAACTATCTGGGCGTAAGAGAGACGCGATTCTTTAGTTCACTGTGGTGTTTGCACATTCGAGTTCAGAACTTTTAACATCAACGATCAGTATCGAAGCGATAGCCTAGGTAATTCCATTAGTACAGAGCTACGAGACCAATTCTTTGTCGCCTGCAGTGGCTACATGGCACCAATCGCAGCGAGCATACGATATGTTAGCAGGCATTTCGAGTTCGAATCTAGTTACGAGCTTTTCAATTTTATTTTTATATTATACTTGTAAGGCCATTCGTAATAAATATTTAACGTTCTTAAGTCTCAAAAGTAATTTGCCACCTTTACAAAGAAAGCATACATACGAAAGGAATAATAACATGCGACTTCCATATGGCAAACGACTACAGGGAATGAAGCGCAGTGCACGTGTTGTCAACATTCTGACCCACCCATTCAACCAAGCAACTGCGCACGTTCGACTCGAAGACCAACTAACAGCGGTCTACACTTCATACGTAGGGCACATGAAACAGCATATCGTAATCCTAGCAGCAACGTGTGAGCACGTACTGTACGGTTAGCACGAAAGCAAACATTATGTATTCACGGGATGATTATGTGAATATGGTACTACTTTATGGAGAAGCAAGGCAAAATGCACGGGAAGCCAGACGCTTGTATCAAGAACGATTTCCTGGACGAAGGCTGCCAACTGCAGATACATTTCGACGTGTTGAAAGACGGTTGCGTGCAACGGGGTCATTTCATACATTACCCCCCGTTCGGGATGCTCCAGTGACGTCTGGAAATAACGAGGAAGCTGTTCAAAATGCAATTGCATACAACCCGCACACAAGCTCACGGGCCATAGGAAATGAACTGATCATCAGTCATGTAGCTGTACTGCGAATATTGCACCGCCATAAATTCCACCCTTTCCATCAACAGCTGCACCAGGAACTTCACGGAGATGACTTTCCAAAACGGATAGAATTTTCGCAATGGATATTACAAAGAGTTGAAGCTGATGCGAATTTCTTAATGGACATTCTCTTTAGTGATGAATCCAGATTTCACAACAACGGAACTGTTAATCGTCACAACTTCCATTACTGGAGCGTTGAAAATCCTCACTAGATCAGGGGAGCTCGATTTCAGGTACAATGGGGCGTCAACGTGTGGTGCGGGATACTAGGTGACAAGATAATTGGACCATATTTCTTCGAAGGAAACCTCACGGGACGACGCTATCTAGAGTTTCTTCGTGAGTACCTCCCACTCTTATTGGAGGATGTGCCCCTTATGACACGGTTACGGATGTGGTTCCAGCAGGATGGAGCTCCCCCACACTGGTCGTTGGCAGTACGGAACCACTTGCATAGGACATATCCTGGACGATGGATTGGACGAGGGGGGTCCGGTCACATGGCAGGCTAGATCACCTGACCTTACTCCACTCGACTTTTTCCTCTGGGGTTATTTAAAGGAAAGAGTCTATGAGCAGGAGCCTGAGAGCCCGAATCATTTACGGCGGCTCATCACGGAAGCCTGCAGGCAGATTCCACCACATATGTTGCAGCAAGCAAGAATGTCTCTCCTCCACCGTGCTCAGATGTGCATTAACGAAGCAGGTGGTCATTTTGAACATTTGCTTCATTAATCGAATGGCCATGCATAAGCCCATCGCACCGCTGTCGGTACAATCTCACTTTATTGCAAATAGCTCTTTTAAGAGCTCCTTAAAAACAAACATAGCTGAGTACCTGCAATATGAGAACTGATCATGATTTAGATTTGTCGTCAACAACACGACTCTCACGAACATCAACAACGCAATAAAAATATTCGTCGTACACAGGACTCGAACTGCCTGCTAACGAACACTGGTACTCTCCTCTAACTTTTAGCAAGCTCGGCTATCACGGGTTGCTGTTTAGCGCTGTTGTGTTGCTGCTACTTCTAGTCATTCACCAATAATATTCTCTGTACAGGACGTTTCTGCGACACATAATTTTCACGATTCTTTACCATCAATCGGTATTTTATCATTAATGCTGATTTGCTTGACACGAATAAACGAATTATGGAAAGCGCTGTAAGAGCAGACATTGTAGTGAGTAGTCAAGGTCAATATTTTTAGGTTCGACTATAATCTGCGGGTTGCATAAAACTGCGTGAATAGCGGCAGCTGTACCACCCGGTATATTTAGACCAGACGTATAATAAATAAGGGTCAGAATCTTAATGACATCACTGACATTAAAAGCATGTTACATGAATTAACGTCTAAATTATTAAATATGGTTAGTTCAGATTGTTACGGGGATACCCGTGGAACGCAGAGGTGATGAAAGAAGGTGCGGGCTTGAATGGGTCTAACTACAATGTCAAGAATCGAATTTAAAACTTGAACAAAGGTTATATTTCTTTTTCAAAAACAAACTTAACAATCTTTTTTTCATGACCATGTTACAGGTACAAGTAGCAATTATTAAACAAAATGGGGAAAAATCCATGATTCAGAACCTTAACACTTTGGGCCTTAAGCCCCTAGTTTTACAATTTTACAAAAGTAAGAGGTATTATTTACTGAGGGGCAGAAATCCCCTAATTCAAGAGCATTTGCTCCCTAAATCAAATCATCTAGCCTCCCAGAGCATACTTTACAGTTTTCCAGGCCTATTCAAGGCATCATCAACTTACAATTACTGGCCTCTCAAGGCACAACTTACAATTTGAAAATGATTTATACAGGGGTATTTAATACCCAACCTACTCGGCCTTCATGGAAAAAGAACAGCTTAGATAACTGGCCCAAACACAAAGTGAATGGAGGCACACTCCGCTCCAATATAATGAACACTTAAAAACCTAAAGGGCTCTAGGCCGATGAAACAGGGGCTATTCCCAAACTAGTGAGGTGACTCGTATAGAAATTACTTTAACACATTACAGGCAGAAAACCGTTACAAAACGAAGTCACCTAAAACCAAGATGAAGGGGAGTACGAGAGGGTACATCAATCTTTATCCCAATTTACAGTTAAACATTTTACATTAGCCGGAAGGAAGTTACATTTTTAGAAAAGTAGGTTACATAGTTGACGATTCGGTCCTTTCCCTCGGATTAAACTGCGGAGGTAGCAACAAAGAATAAAGTTATGTGGCCATTACCGTGTAGATGTTCTGTTGACCGACGAAAGAGGCCACCCGCCTCCTGCTTTGACACATACTCAGTAAGATGACGATCAATTGGCCAAGAAACGAGAAAAGCCGCCGTTTATAAACCCTCAGGGAAGGTTCGAGATCATTCAAGATTAAACTAGTCACACCCTCTCAATTATATTGGATAAATTCATAATTTACACTTAGAATCGAACAAGAAGCCTGTGATAGGTTGAAAATGAAATACAGAAATTAGGGAATGGCTAGATTCAAAACTGGTGGAAAGAAACAGGAAATATTGCCAACCCAAAAATAAATGAGCATCATTCGGTTACAAAAACCTAGAAATACAAAACTTCTTTAAATTATAACTTCTTACATCTCGCACCAGGGTGCATGATCATGGTTTTTAGTAGTGTCATCTGTGGAAGACTGTCCAAACTTCTTGATGAATGTCAAACAAAACAAGTAGAAATTCACTCAGGTTAGGAAACTGCACAATAACAAAATTACTCAAAATTTTTGTGGTGACATCTTCTGATTAAAGTCCCAAGTTAGTATAGTTTCAGTTTCACTGTTTTACCAATAGAGGAGTTCATTTAGGCGCTAGTTTTGAATGCGCGGCGTTGAGGTGTACCTCCCGGTACACAGATAAAGTTAGGATTCCTAATATATTTAATTCTTCATACTCAAGCTCCACCCATACCTTCGGATAATAGGCCTACTTCCATCAAACTTGATAGCTCCGCCCCTTCGTCAGCCTCGACACAGTTAACTCCACCCATCTTCTCCTCCCTTCTACACTCGCCGATCCCTTCCCCTCTAAGTTCACTACCACCTCTGCAATACAGATACAATACGAGACACAGAGCCAACAGAATGGCGGTTACTAACACAACGGAAGGTAACAAGTAACAACTTACAACAAACACGTATGTTCTCATCTATTTTAAGCAACGTAAAAGGATTCTCTCCTTGTGTTTACCTTTCTAAGTCTTTCTTTCCTTTTCTGACCGTGAACATTATTCCAGAATCTACTGGTATCTCTTGGCAAAGGTTTTCGACAATATTACCTGTATAAATCGACGATAATCAACGGGTGCTTCAGTTTCAACATTACTTACGTCTACCTTTTGAATGTTTTAATACCTTCATGTATACGACTTTAACAGCGACCTTGAACATGTTGTGTGCATGACATACATTTTTGTGCTTGTATTAACGCCTTTATTTTGTTGGCAATATACGCAATCTCACATTAGGTGGAACCGCAAACAATTTTAGTTGAACCATTTTATTAGAACTACGTAATTTTATTGGAGGAAGTTTTAGTCTCGGACAAGATAGTTTTAGTATGATCATTGACAGTGCTCCATGAACATGTTTTATTAATTGATCAATGCATTATTCACATTATATGTACCGAGTTTTAGTAATTAGGCTACAAGGCTAAACTTTTAGCTTCTCTTTTAATATTATATGTACTAAATTAGGGGCGAAACATGTCCCGAATAAGTGTTATGTTGTTTATGTAACCACTTATAAGTGGATGTAAAGTATTGAACAGGTGGTTTAATAAATACCTTAATTGTTCTTGAACTATAAAAAAATTCAATACGGATCAATAATGAGGTTTATAAAAAGCAATATACAATTAATAGTTTTTCCAAAATAAATATTTCTTTTGACATTTGCTATACGTACTACTGTGATGAGTCGGGATGGACAGCAGGGATCGTACTGATGACCTTGAGGGTGTTCTACCTGAAGGAGAGAGGTAGTTGAAATCTATTCTCAGATAATGTGGTTTACCCTTTCGCAGTATTTTGTGAAGAAGAGAAACAGCATGGTACTTACGTCTATCACATAATGTTAACCGGGACAGCTGATGGAGGAATGGGCTGAAGTGGGAATGGAGCGGAACATCTACAATGAATCTAATGCAGGCATTATGCGCTCGTTGAAGTTTAGAACCAAGTGAACAACTTACGTTATTATAGACTACATTACCATAATCAAATATTGTTAGTATTAGTCCTTGAAACGAGCAGTTTCCTGGTTTTTACAGGTAGAAATCCCTCAGTTTGTATAGTGAGTGTAATGAACCGAATACACGTAGACACATTTTTGTTATGTGCTCTGACCAACTTAAGTACTTATTAAAGTTATTCCAAGGTTCTTAGGAGTCTTTTAGTGCTATAGGTGTTTCATTAATCTTGACAACCGGTATGTTGATGCTTTCTAACTTGTCATGTGCTTTTTTAGATCCTATTATGATGGCTTGCGATTTTAATGTGTTTACCTCCAGGCAGTGGCTACTAGTCCATTTGTTAATGTTAAATAAGTTTTCGTTTAATTGCATGGTTGTTTCTTGTATGTCATTGTATGTCATTCGGCTTGGTATGAATATACAATTGGATGTCGTCTGCGTAAAATTGATATTTACAGTTTGTCAGTTGTTCTGATTAGGTCATTCATATATAGGAAGAACAGAAGTGGTGATAACACCCCACCCTTTGCTACCCTCATCTCAGTATTTCGCAATCTAGACATATTGCCTCCCACTGACACACATTGTTTACGTCCACTGAGATAGGAACGTACCCAGCATAATACGTAATACGTTATTAGAAAATACATTATTAGAAAATTTCATCATTTCTAATTTGGCTAGTAAAATCTACCCAATGAAATGCCTTTGTAAGGTCGAGAAGAATAAGAATTGTCATTTGTCCGTTATCCATTGCTAGCTGAATGTCGTTAGTTACTTTTACTAATGCTGTGTTGGTACTGTAGTTCGATCTAAACCCTGATTGATATCTGTCGAGTAAGTTATGATGTAAAAGATAGTCTGTCATTTGTTTGTGTACTTGTTTCTCCAGTACTTTTCCTAGTACATGGAGGACACTAATAGGACGGTAATCGTCAAGGGTTGTGGGGGTACTGTTTTCCGGCAAGGGTCGGATGATGGCATTTTTCCAGTTCTCAGGAAAGATTCCCGTCATAAGAGAGGTGTTAATAATATGCGTTATTGTAGGAAGAATGTCTAGAATTCTTCTTAAAAGGGACAGGTTTATTCCGTCCTGTCCAGTAGACTTTGATTTTATGTCATTGAGGGCGCTCTTTACATCACCTGGAGTCACGTGAGAGAAGTAGAATGTTTCACCACCATGCTCTCCCTTTGAAGATATTCTGTCAGTAGTGGCTCTCTTGGTATTTCCGTTCATCTGGACGTTTCTTGAGCTAAAATACTCATTCAGATCATCCAAAGGTACATTACAGTTACTGTCTTTTGTCTTCGTTTTACTTAGACCCATATCGCGGAGAGTCTTCCATGCAACAGTAGAGTCATGTGTATTTAAAATTTCGTACGAGTAGCGTATTTTAGCGTTTCTTATCATCTGCGTGGGTTTTATTTCGGAGTCTTTCATAATTCTCAAAATTTTCCTGTGCTGGATGTTTCACATAGTAACTATAAGCTGAGTCCCTGTCTTTCATTTTATCATGAATTTCTTGATTGAGCCAAGGGTTAGAGGGTCGCATTACTGGAGCAGTACGTAATGGGGCATGTCTGTCGTATAAAGTTAAGAGAAGTTCGTTAAAATGAGATACTTTCTCGTCGATATCCTTTATATACTGAAATGTGTGCCATGGTGTGCTCAGAGCGTCATCAATGAGAGCTCTTTGTTCAAATTTTTGAAATCCCTGTATTTGATATCCTTAGGACTGTATTTTGGACATTTTAAAGAGTATGCAGCGTAAATCATAACATGGCGGGAAAGGCCTGGCACAGGCATCAGTTCATGTGTCAATATAGGTCATTATTTTTCTTCGAGGAGTTTATGAGGAGTTTATGTTAATAGAATACAGAAGCTCCCGGATGCAAGCTCACAGGTGTGCGCCCGTAACCGCACGGCCAACTCGCCCGGTGGATATGAAACAAAGCCGGTCGTACCGAGTGCGGTGACGGATCTTCAGTGGATATTGATGATTTTGATTGTTACCATGTAATTATATCCAACATTCGAAATCACAGCTTCTGTATTCTTTTAACATAAACTCCTCATAAACTGACTGCATTATTGAAACTGTTCGTGTGTGCGAGGTTGCAATATGGTGAGTGGGTTGTAAGGGCAGAATTGTCATAATCATGGATTCAAACATGCATATTAGTCGCCTAGTCTCAGTGGTTTCATTTGTAAGGTCAGTGTTGAAGTCTCCCATTAAAATCATATGTTCATACCTGTAGTGCTTCTTCTAGATCTGTGACGTTTCCAGTCGTCGGTGGGTGGTACACTACACCGAGTAAACCCGAACTTCAATTTCTACGAACAAGAACTCAGGTCTCTGAGAGTATTTACTTGGCGATTTAAATATCACCTTGTATTTCAAATCATCACGTATAAATATTCCGACTCCGCCTCCAGGCTTTCCCTCTCTATTGTTCCTAATTAAAGTGTATCCACTCACTTTAACCAGTGCTGAAGGGATAGACTGGCGCAGCCATGAGACTCTTTGTATAATTTTTACGGTCTAAAATATTGGACTTAAAAATCCCTACTACTTGAAAAATTCTGCAACAAAAATTCCATACCCAGGTTTCTTAACCCTTTCCCGCCCGCATTTTCACTCCGCTTATCCCCAAGTTTCAACCTATTATTTAGCAAAAACTGAAACAGACCGTATTGTTTCAGAAAAACTTAAATACAGTTAAAACTATTGATCACAATGAATTCAAATTTTCAATAACATTAGAAAATATACCATCACATCCATTTCTCTGTTTATTGAGTCATAATGTGTTTTTCACCCCCCTCCCTCCTCGTGATACTCGACACAGAGACAGTCTGCATTTGTCACATTCCCACGTTGTCTGAATCCCACAAAACCAATAATCATGTGATTTTGGAAGTGAAATGATGCCCATGTATATAAGATTTTATTTGATCTGCCCAAGTGTCTTCCCATTCTGTTTTTATCTTACCGGAATGCGACTGTTTGAAGGCTGCATTGTTATATGCGCAATAGGCTATGTCACTGAATAATTTTTCTCCTCCTAACATACGTAGAAAACAATCACTTTCCCCTAATACTCTTTCCGAATTATGCGCAGGTTCAACATCATCCATTTAATCATTCGGAGTAACGAAACGAAATATTTGTGTTACCTGAAAAGCCGTGGCATCGCTATCAGGTCCGATTTATCGATATTGGTTTTCATTCATATCACTGTTATCACTAAAATTATCTTCGTTGATACATTATTCACTCATTAAAAATTCACATGCACCCCTACTCAAGTATTCTGTGTCACATTTTCGCCCATATTCAGCTCAGTTTCAATATACGCGATATTCAATCCCGCCATGTTTACGGACAAAACAGCTGACCCGCGCTCGCGGAAGTTCAAGACCGTTGCCTAGGCAACGTCAAGACAGATTATTATTATTTATTTATTATTTATTAATGCCTTTTTTCAGTGGCGAAGTTAGGGCTCGAGGCCCTCTCTTCCACTTAACCACATACTAATCAAAACCATACATAAAGTTATGAGATATTTAAAATAGTTAAAACCAAACAAAAAATTAATAGAATTGAGAGCAATTTTAAATACATTACTAAGTTAATAATAAAACTAATTAAAAGTAAGAACTCTTAATAATGACTTATCCTCAGGCGCGCACACATTCATACTTCAACCATTCAGTTAGCTGTCCTCAGCAGGTAGTCTCGGCAGGTGACCTTAAACCTTTGTAAAGAGCTAGTTTCTCTGACCTGTGCTGGCAGGGAATTCCATAATCTGGCGCCGGTCACTACAAACGATCTATTAATTTTATTTGTGCGGTGCACTGGAATAGAAAGAGTGGATCTGGAACGTGTATTTAAGTTGTGAAATGATGATAGAAAGGTGAATTTAGAAGAAATATACAGTGGCTGACTTTCCGCTAGTACTCTAAATACCATCGTTAAAATGTGTAGCTGCCGACGTTTATCAGGCTTCAGCCATGAGAGAGCCTTATAGTATGGAGTAATGTGAACATCGTACCCAATATTGTAAATAAATCGCAGGCAGGAATTCAGTGCTCGTTGAAGTTTAAGTGTTTCTTATCTTGTCATATCAACTAGAACAACGTCACAATAATCAAGAATAGGGAGAACCAGTGTCTGTATTAGTTTGGCCTTAAGCTCAAATGGAAATACATCCCTTTGCCGTTTAAGAGGGTGTAGCGCTCCAAAAATCTTTTTACAGATGATTTTCGTGTGATCAGACCAATCAAGTGTTTCACTCATAATTACGCCGAGATTTTTAACTGTTTTATTGTAGGGAATAATGTTACCATTCAGTAGGATAGGCGGGATTGCAATATTGTTTGAGCAGTTCAGTAATTTTCGTGTTCCTATTATGATTGCCTGAGATTTTGTGGAGTTTAGTATAAGAGAATTTCGTTGTGCATATATACTGAGTCGTCGGAGGTCATTGTTAATATCTTGTATTGTTTCATCTAAGTCTGAAGTCTTGCAGTGTCGATAAATCTGAAGATCGTCAGCATAGAGGTGGTGGGTGTTATTTCCTGTCACCGATGATATGTCATTGATATAAATACAGAAAAGTAAGGGCCCTAGAATACTGCCCTGTGTGGCACCACTAAGTTTCATTTTCCATTTAGAGACCTTTTCGTTTACTGTTACACGCTGCTGACGGTTACTCAAATAAGAACTAAAAAACTTAAGCGCAGCCAGGTCAAAATTTAGTAGTTCCATTTTCTTTATCATAGTCTGAATGTCTATAGTGTCAAAGGCGCTACTGAAGTCAAGAAGGATAAGTATAGTAAGCAGTCGTTTGTCCATAGCATTTCTAATGTCTTCAGTAACCTTCAAAAGTGCTGTCGCGGTACTGTGCCCCTTCTTAAATCCAGACTGCAAAGGGTCCAAAAGAGCATTTTTATTTAGGTACTCCAGAACCTGCTCGTATACTAAACGTTCGAAGGCTTTAGAAAGCGCAGGGAGTATGGACACCGGACGATAGTCAGAGGGTGATTGTGGGTCTAAACTCTTAGGTACCGGTATAATATTGGCTGTTTTCCAGACAGTTGGGAAAGTTCCGTTTAGTAAACAAACGTTCAGTATGTGCGTCAGTATAGGCAGGACAGCACCCATAATGTTATGTATAAAAGCAATAGGAATATCGTCTACACCTGTGGCCTTTGATTTAATCGAGTACAAAGCCTTTTTAACCTGATTTTCTGTGACACTGTGAAATGTGAATGGTGGATTAGCTGGAGGGGAGGGCGGTGAGACGGTACAGTTAATTGGGGTAGGTTGAATATTTATTCTACTAAAGTAATCGTTCAGTTCGTCAAGTGGAATGTCAGGAGTTGTCTGTCTCTGTTGATGTTTTCCTATTCCCAGAGCTCTAAGTTGGTCCCAAGCACGATTAGAATTTATGTTGTTAGCTAAATTCCGGAAATATGCAAATTTTTTATTTCTGATTAATTGCTTTGTGCGATTTCTTAAGGTCCGGTAAGATTCGAAGTCTGCGTCATCTAGGGTATGCTTATAATGTCGAAATAAAGAGTCACGGTGGGCCATCATTCTCTTGGTTTCATCATCTAGCCATGGACAAGAAGGGCGAGAAACCTTTATTCGAAGTTTGGGGGCATGTCTGTCATATAAGTTCTTTACCATCGTATTAAACAAGTTAACTTTAGCGTCAGTATCATTTAGACTCCGTATATCGTCCCACGGTAGTTGATAAGCGTCATATTTCAAGTAATCCAAGTTTAAGTCCTTCGTATTTCTGACAGTTATGTACTTGGATTTGTATTTAGGCACTTTGAGGGAATAGGATAAATATATAAGGTCGTGGGTCGAAATGGATGGTACAGGGATTTGTCCATGGGTTATTACTTTACCTGGGTTGTTTGTTATAATGAGATCTATGAGTGTGTGTGATAAACGGTTTGTTGCATACACGTGGTTCGTGGGTTGGAGTGGGAGAATGGTCATGTTACAAGTACTAAACAAATCTACTAATCGTTTACTGTCATGAGTCGTATTAAGTAGGTTACAGTTAAAGTCACCCATAATGATTATGTGTTCATAAATAGCCTGGAAGTCTAGTAAAGACGTTTCGAATTCGGTCATATCTGTTACACCAGGCGGTTTGTATATGACAGAAAACATCACTTTCTGTCTGTTGATATTTACTTCAACGAACATGCCTTATAAACTGATGAGAAAAATAAAAAACTACCGCACTGATCGCAGACGAATGCAGACAATGCAGCCGGGCGCTTTCGGGCGCTAAGGACCGGAAGGCTAAATGAACAGTCGGGCGCTTTCGGGCCGGAAAGGGTTAATATAGCTGTGATACATATACCATAAAATTTTGTTACATTTGGCAGAATATTGTGGGAGAAAAATGGGAATTAAATGTAAAATTACAATTGGCAAACAAAGCATTATTACAGTGATAATTCTTTGAATTCAGCGGAATAATTTCGTGACAAGAAAAACAATAAACACAATCCTTTCAATTTCAGTCATAAAAAATTTTCACCAAAAGGACCAAATATTGATTTTTATATCCGGAGTGTCGCTTTAAATAATGTACACTAGTGTGAAAATTGGTAACAACGGAAAATCAGTTTTAGGGCTGCCGACAGTGGTGCTCGAACCCACTATCTCCCGGATGCAAGCTCACAGGTGTGCGCCCGTAACCGCACGGCCAACTCCCCCGGTGGATATGAAAAGAAAGCCGGTCGTACCGAGTGCGGTGACGGATCTTCAGTGGATATTGATGATTTTGATTGTTGCCATGTAATTATATCCAACATTCGAAATCGCAGCTTCTGTATTCTTTTAACATAAACTTGACTGCATTATTGAAACTGTTCGTAAAATTGAGAATATCGTTCTTCGTTTGCGAGGAAGTAGAATCTTCATTTAACTTGTCTTCTTTAAAAAAGGAACCACTTTGGTGACTACCTTCCAGGTCGTAGGTATTTCGATTACGGGAGAGTCAAGGCCAACTCTATTGCACTCACAAACTAGGCTATATCTTCCCCATCCCATGCCTTTCTTAACTCTGTCTGTGCCGGGAATCGAATGCAGGATGCCCTAAGTCAAATTCTAAAATAAGGAGACCCAAAAGTAAAATGCCGGCCTCGCGGTGAATGGATAGCCTGCCTGCCTCTTACCGGAGGCCCCGGGTTCGATTCACGGCCAGGTAAGGGATTTTTACCTGGATCTGAGGGCTGGTTCTAGGTACACAGTCCACGTGCTTATAATTGAGGAGCTATCTGACGGTGTGATGGCGGCCCCGGTCTAGAATGCCAAGAATAACGGCGGAGAGGATTCGTCGTGCTGACCACACGACACTTCGTAATATGCAGGCCTTCGGGCTGAACAGTCGTCGCTTGGTAGGCGATGGCCACTCGGGGCTGTTTTGTCATGGAGTTTTGTTTGGAAAAGTAAACAGAGAAGGAAGCGATATCTCTTCAGGGCTCTTTAGCTTCCAGCTAGTTCTTCCGTCCGGTCTCGTGCATTTAGGGCAGTTGGAAAACGTACGCCTTAATAAATACTCCTCATAAAACCTTTGGAAAAATGCTAACTGCATCTGTTTATAACAGTAATTACAAACGCCTCCTTTTCAAGTAGCTCAGTTGGTTGAGTCGCTGTCCTTCTGAGTCCGAGTTCGTAGGTTCAAATCCCGGCTTGGGTCGGTGGTCCTTAAAACGGTGTTGAAATGGCAACAGCTCCATGTCGTTGGTTTCTGGTACGTTAATGAAAATTATACATACCAATATTAGCGTCACAAAACTGTAATTTTATACTAATATATTATGTTATCCAAGGCTTGCGCGGGAAACTAATAAAGCATGATAAACCCTACCTAGCATATGTTGTGACATGTATATTTCTTTACCGGCTAACAAAATATGATGTGACCGTATGCTGGTCTCAGCTGGTAAAATATGGGCCAGTGTGTCACGAGTCTAGCCTTTATCGGCATGGCGCGCGTGTGTCTTTGGGTCAGGTTGCGAGCTGTTTCTAATCTGAAGGGGGAGTCTAGCTGGCTCGGAAAATAAAAAATAAAAATAAAAGTGGATGAGAAATGAAAATAGCTAGAATATGTTCGCCTGCATTCACAATGGATTTAAAGCAAAGGAAATATTTATAATATCTTCGATGGCGTGATATGTGTAACTATGAAGGTGTACAATAAGATGTTTTACTGGACAGTGTTAATAATATCACGTGTGAATTGTAATAATTAGTAACTTAATTTTTATTTAATTTGAATGGTATATTGGCAGAAAATAAGGTGAATTTAATTAATGAAATCAATAAGAATTCAGTACTTGAATTGAATCTACTTCCTACAACGAGTGGGGTACTACGGTACTTAAAGCGAGTCAAACGCATGCAAGTTCTCACTCACTCACTCACTCACTCATTTCTGTCACTTCGTTCGCTTCGGCTTATTTCATCGCAGAACGTCAGTGGAGATACTGCCGTCGACAGGGATAGTGGACTCATTTCCAGTGTTCAACTCTTACTTCAAATTGTGCCAGCCTACGTCTATAATTAGTATAACCAACAGACATCGAAAATATCAGATAACTCATAAAAGCACGTGTCTTTCTATAACAACTTGCAGGATTGTGCTCAGGATTTTTCTTAATTTATTCTGTACAAGTTACAGCAATCATCAGAGAGTGTGACGTGGAAGAGGACCTCTACATTATTCATCGCCGGAAGATGGAAGTTCGTGCCAGAGACTACACACATTCCATCATGAGTTTCTAAGTCGATAGACCGGCGCCAACAACGGATAAATGCAAGGATTTCAGCCCTAGAATGTTCGATTGAGGACCCCAGGAGTTCAACATGAAGACTACAGCATAAGTTAAGTCGACAACGTCTTATTTATATCTGTTCTCTGTAGCTCTTTATTTCTATTCTTATTCTTTCTTTGGGATGGTCTTATAGTCTGTAGTTGATTTTATTTTCACGATATTTCATTGATTATTTCCTAATATGTGAGATAGGACTTGAAACTTAATTCGTGTACTTGTTTAGATTCCTGACCACGTGTTGTTGAGTTCGGAAATGACAGATCAGTTGAAGTTATCCATGTGTTATCGGAACCATCCTTTATTATTGTACGAATTTCATTATATTAGTGAGTTAATCTGAGTTAGATGAATTTATCGAGGTAATATTTTCCCAATATTTTTTAATATTTTCATGATAAATGGACTTATATTCGTGCCCCGTGGTAATAATAGCATGTCATCAGGATATTAATTCCGAATCGAGATTATGAATTTATTAGGAGTACATGCGCGGTGATATAATTATTAATGGATTATTTAGTCATCGAGAAAAATTTAATGGGAAGAAGACTTGTTTTGGACGATAACAGGTTCTTATATAACTTTTCTGACTGCACATTGTGTGATATGTGGTTATGATGAATATTAGTCATCATTATAATGTTGTTACTGTACGTGGAATTTATATGGAATTAGTACATGTGATATGAGTCTTTTTGATATTGAATTGTCACGTGTTAGGGCGACGATATTTTTATACATGATGTTGATCATGGTAGGAAGGAGATAATGAATCTTCGAGATTATACGAGGTGTAGTCACTGTAGTAATGTCTTCCGATGATGATAAGAATAAGTCTATGTCGATCGATGTGCTCCATAATTCAGCCTTAATATTTTGGAATAAGCTTATCCTGTTATAACTCATGGAAGTCAGTAATTCGAAGTTTCTAATGTATGTGTAAATATTACTGGAGGACCTTAAGTCTGGAAAATAGGTTCTCAAATAAATGTCCTGATAAGATTATAGTTCGATACCAGGCGAGCTTTTTATCGCCATAATTCGTACTCACGTGAAGACTTTACATTTTCAATGACATTTCTAAATGGACCTATTGGAGAGTGGTGATGTCGATTTGTACATGAATGTGACGTGTAGATACTGTAAATATTTCTTCTTTTGGAATTTTCCAGTAGTTAGTTGTAGAATTAGTAAGATTTTCTAGTGCTAAGATATTTCTTACGCATTTGTGAGGTGATGTGTTGACAGAGGGGATAATCTGTGACACTTTAGTGGCATTTTATTTATAATTGTGGCGAGGATTTCCACGTCGATGAAGTATTTTGTTTAATGATTTTTTTACGAGTAATAATGATAATTTCAGTTTCTTATGATGACCACGCCATAGTAAAGTTAGTTATTAGTTCTCACGACGAGATAAGTGGGAAAGACATTGAACAGATATACTCGACGTCTCGAATTAACTTTATCAGAAAACAAAAGCAAATTCAAGTTCCAGTCAGATGTTAATAAAATTTTGATGAACATAATTTTACTAATATTTTGATAAAAGAAGTAAACTTGTTAATTTTGAGTATTTTATCTTATACACTTCATTAAAATTTAATGTGTTCTCCAGATTGTTCGAGGAATTCGTTGCAGCAATCTCATTTTTCCAGATTAAATACATTTCAAATTATTAAATTCATATTAACAAACGAAAATATGTAATGTTCAACACTCTGTTAGAATTGTAGGGAAAATTAAGTCACGTGTACCACCCCATTTGTTAGTATTACTTTTTATGTCACATAAAGATTCAGCAGCAAATTAACGTAACGTAGCGATCATTTTCCATCATCATAGATATCAGGATGGCAAAAGTTTTATTTTATTTGAATAAAAATGTTATACGATTTTCTATACATCAAATATTCTTATTTTCCGAACCTCATGTCAAATCCTGCCACTTGTATTTATTAAGTCAATAATCCTGTCGAACTGAGCACCCCTAGGGTGTCTCTTGTTCACCGGCAGACCTAGTTGCGGGTACAATATATACCCATACCCTTTATATATTTCTTCACTGCATTAGTTGTATAAAATGCCACTTCTTTATAGCTTATCACATAAACATTATTATAATAATATTGCCGTATTTATTGTCCGACTCGTTGGCTGAATGGTCAGGGTACATGTCTTCGTTTCAGAAGGCCCCGGGTTCGATTCCCGACCGGGACGGGAATTTTAACTTTCATTGGTTAATACCAATATCTCGGGGGGTGGGTGTTTGTGCTTTCCCCAAAATTCCTGCAACTCACACACCACACGTAACACTAACCTCCACCACAATAACTCGCAGTTACCTACACATGGCAGATGCCGCCCACCCTCTTCGGAGGGTATGCCTTACAAGGGTTGCACTCGGCTATAAATAGCCACACGAAATTATTATTATTACCGTATTTATTCTAAACCAGAATATTGCATCTTTACTGAAAATATTTATTATTGCATTCATTTCACTTATACTCGGAATAAATCGAAACCTGCTGTTATGTTGGGATGGAAATAACAGAGGCAGGGGAGGGGTCGACCAAAGAGTCCATTCACACACAGGAGTTTTAACTAATGTACTTTCATGAAGCCTTTTATATATAATGTATATTATTAATAGTTTCTGGAATCCGCACGAATCCACCACTCTTACGTGGATCCAAGGACACTCATATCCTTTTTAGGTATTCTATACCACCTAAATTCTGGAAGTCTACACATATCAAAATAAATTTCTGGATGAAGAACTACCTTAATGCAATCCCCCACAAAAAAATGAAATCCTGGCTACGCTACTGCTAATGTGAGCTAAATTTCTAGAGAGGTTCTTCCCCCACTACAGAAATATTTTACACTAATATAGTAAGGTAGCTAATTTCTAATAAAATGACTACACTACAATCATTTTAAGCTGCGTTTAGAAGTACCGGTCTTCTAATTACAGTGGGTTGTTACTACGCAAAAGCAGAAATGGAAATTGCCGTTAAATGTTAAGATTCGGAAGAACTACAAAAGAAGTACACAACAGAACTAAACATGTAGACTGTACTGATGGGCAGTCTGAGACGGGATCTCGAGATTCTGTTTCTCGCGAGAAATTTCCAGAGATCATGAGAGCGTTGTCCCCGGACTGTGCGGCAAGCAGCCTGTGGTAGACTTAAGCCCCATTGACTATGCAAACGTAACGCGAACTTAAAATTACCGTTAACTTAGAAGTTTGCGGCCATGTAATCTGATTGAACCATTCATAATGTGCCGACGTAAACTTAACTGCGAGTCCGTAAAGTTAAGGGATTGCAAACTCCAAGCTCTTGCGGTTAATTTTACGTTAATTTTAAGAAACAGACAATCATACCAGACGTAAACACTGTATTTTGTGCGCGATATAATGTTCCTGTAATGCTCTTTCGAAATAATCTTTGTGTATATGTATGATAAAGGAAAAATAATTACAAAGACGCAGTACCGAAAGAGAATACACTGGCGCTGGCGACCGGGCGAGTGAAAATCCCTGTCATAGATAAAACAGTGTCCTTGTATATTACTTAACATTATGACAGACACTAGTTTACGAAAACGATATCAGTAGTATGGTCAACACCAGTTCTAAAACAAGGGGTGTTGAGTCAACATTTTCCCACGAGGTCATTGACCCCTAGTAGTAGGGCGGAGTACGTTTGCAGTCGAGGCCATTGACCACTAGTCAAGTAGTAGAGCAATGTACGTTCCCGGATTTTGCGTACTAGAGCAAGCCTAACTTCACAGTCGCCATCTTGGAGGGGCATAACCTCACAGGGCATAGTTTTACGGCCAGATGTCCTTCCTATCCTCACATTGCGTAGTTTAACTGCCAGATGACTTTCCTATCCTCACGGCATAATTTATGGCCAGATGCCCTTTCCGACGCGATCTTCGAAGGGACTAACCTCACAGGGCGTAGTTTACGGCCAGACACCCTTCCTATCCTTACAGGGGCTAGTTTTGCGGCGAGATGCCCTTCCCATCGCCATCTTGGTGGTGCCCGACATTACAGGGCCAGCTTTTACGGCCAGATGCCATTCCAGGCGCCATCTTGGATGGGTCTAACCTTACAGGGCGTAGTTTTACGGTCAGATGTCCTTCCCGTCGCCATTTTGGAGGGGTCTAACTACACAGTCGCCATCTTACGCCCAGTTTTACGGTCAGATGCCATTCCCGTCGCCATTTTGGAGGGGTCTAACTACACAGTCGCCATCTTATGCCCAGTTTTACGGTCAGATGCCATTTCCGTCGCCATTTTGGAGGTGTCTAACCACACAGTCTCTATCTTGGGCCCAGTTTTACGGTCAGATGGTCGGGCTGAGTGGCTCAGACGGTTGGGGCGCTGGCCTTCTGTCCCCAACGTGGCAGGTTCGATCCTGGCTCAGTCCGGTGGTATTTGAAGGTGCTCAAATACGTCAGCCTCGTGTCGGTAGATTTACTGGCACGTACAAGAACTCCTGCGGGACTACATTCCGGCACCTCGGCGTCTCCGAAAACCGTAAAAGTAGTTAGTGGAACGTAAAACAAATAACATTAAATTAAATTATTGCGGTCAGATGCTATTCCCGTCATCATTCTGGAGGGGCCTAACTACACAGTCGCCATCCTGGGCCCTGGCTTACGGTCAGATGCCCTTCACTTCTCACATAAGCTATTTTGGATGGGCTTAACTACACAGTCGCCATCTTGGGCAAAGTTTTACGGTCAGATGCCCCTCCCCTACATCGTCAAGTTTACGGTTATGTTTGCATTGTGAATGGGGCCTTACGTGTAGAGTGAGTTGAATGTTGGTTGTGCCGAGTGTGCAAATATCCAACCACCGTCCTTCTCCATTCCGTGTATACGTGTCAACACGCTACTAAGGCGTCCATTTCTTTCATTTCTACCGAGGTGTATTTTGACGCAGCATAACATAATTATAGAGAATACGCATTCTGGCATTGTATGCAGCGGTAAGTATACGATTCAGAAGTAGGCTGAATACAGAAACTGACGACTACTGTAGGTGTACATCGTTATCACTCATAATTTATCAGACCGCACATTTAGTATATATTTGACCAGTACTTGTGTTTACCGACATTATGTTGCCGAAGGAAACAATTCCATACAGGGTTATAGAGTATTACCGTCATTATTAGGTACTATGGTGTATAACAGTGCAACGTGTAATTGTATCTAATAGTATGCGACAGCTTTAAGACGGTGTCCGAAACGCAACGTAAGTCGTGGACGTGGTGTTATATTGAAAAGGTGCCATATAGTGTTGTTTGTTCAAAAGAAGTAAAATTCGTCAGCAAAAATACATACTTCTGGGATGATCCGGCACTTAAAAACACATATCACTGAAAGAGAATCATCACAGGAAACCCCTCCAGCCCGATCTGCATCAGTAGAAGCTACCCTGTCAACAACAACTGCGAGGTATCTATCTACTGTTATTAATAAATTATACCGAGTTATTCAGCTGAGATGTCCACCTCAAATAATTCGTGAACTGTTTTCAATTTTGCTAATTGTATTAAAGGGCTCATAGTTAAACATGAAGTGCTTTTCAAGGCCTTTGACAAAATTTATCGGCACACACGTTTTCTTATGAGAACGCTATTTCACGCATTAACTGCTGATAATATACTATCAAGCTTAAGCCTGTTGTACACAATCACTTTTTCTCAAATTCAAGACTTAACAAATTTACATGTCAAGTCACTTTCAGTACTTGAGAAGTGTTGAAAAGTGTTGAAAGTTAATTAGAACATGTTCTAATCGATCGAAGAATTAAAAGTCTCTTACAGAATTGACTAATGGAATTCGTAACGGTGTGCGCTAGGATTGTAGGCATGCTGGGAATGCCGAAAACGGGAATCAAAAACAGAAAGTCTTCGCGTTCTTGACCGAGGGGTGTTGTGTGTGTATTAATTACTAAGTGTGAGCCATATCCCTGAA
The DNA here is from genome assembly GCF_040414725.1 of Anabrus simplex. NCBI lineage: Eukaryota > Metazoa > Arthropoda > Insecta > Orthoptera > Tettigoniidae > Anabrus > Anabrus simplex. Next base: position 951,500,171 of record NC_090266.1, on the reverse strand, counting down.
TACGCCTCCGTAGAGTACTAAAATAAAATGAACAAAACGGCAGCGTACGAGGAGATTGCAAGAGAAATAGCTTGAGGTATTGGGCAGCTTTTATGTTTATTTCCGTATAAGTATTACCTATATGTAAACACTATCAACATTGCTCTATTTGTGAAAAGCTGTGCGTATTATTATGGTTATTATAGTTATTTTCATGCAATAAGACATGAATTTCCGGTCGAATGGAGCCCTGCAAACGAAGGAGACGCGTGTGCGGGAGTGGTGACTGCTTGTTGCATAAGCGGAATATGGACAGCCATAGAACTCTAACGAGCGCTCATTGGCTGATGGAACATCCCCATAAAGTACTAAGTATGTAGACTAAAATGTTGTGTAAATTACTTGGAAATGTTGTTGACACCGACAGTGATCGCAGTGCTATTGGTAATTGGAGGAGTGGAAAGCAATCTTCGACCATTGTGTCTGGAGGATGTTGAAAAATTTAAAGAGGTCAGCCAAGCAGACACAACGAGGGAGTTGATCTTGGAAAAGAATAAGGACATTCAGGAATTGAAAGATAGCCTGAGAGGTGACATGGCAGGTATAAAAGAATCCTTCGATAAATGCCACACTGCCGCAGCTCTGAAGATTGTTTTCCGTGATTTCCCATTTTCACACTAGGCAAATCCTGGGTCTGTAACTTTATTAAGGCCACGACCACTTCCTCCCGACTCTTTAGCCTCTCATATCCCATCGTCGCCACAAGACCTATCTGTGTCGGTACGAAGTAAAACAAATTGTAAAAAAAGATAAATACCAAGAGGAAGTGGAAATCGTAAAAAAGGACATCGCTTGGTATTTCAGAAGCACATACGGGAGCTGGAAATGCAGATCCGGAGATCAGTGCTTGCCCAACGTAGCAGATGCCAGATCGTATATGGGATTAAGGAGAATAGTGGTGAGAGTAATTTGGCATTATTATCTTCTGAGTCAGTAGTGCTTATGGCAGGAGTGAAAGTAAATTACACGGAATCCGATGTGTATGACGTGCAGAGAATAGGAAGGTCGCTAGGAAATTGACATATTTAGGGGCAATTGGTATCCGTGATGAAAGCCTATCAAATTCTCAGGAATGCCAAGTATTAAAAAGAGATGAAAGTTTGGATCCAGAGGGACCTGGGAGTTGAAGAAAGAAAGGAAGTTAGATTACTTCGATTTCAACTGGGGAGACAAGAAGGGAGGGCCTTACAGCGTTCTGAATGGGAAAGAGACTTTTCATCATTGGCGATGTATTGAGAAAGAACTACTAGCCATCCCAGCTGGAAGCCTTCGCGCGAGAAAGAAATGCAGGGCCAGCGACACAACGCGGAGCAAGGAATGATGATGCGCAAGAAACAGGAGTGGAGTAAGTGGCAGGAGGTTTGCTGACAACTACAGGGAATGAGGGCAATGACAGCGGCGGCCTGTGAGCCAATGCTCAACACCTGATGTTGAATCGGTGGATAGCACCTGTAGTACACCAGTAGTTGTAAAGAGCAGTAGCATAAAAAAAAAGGACATAACTTGAAAGATATATTGGGCTAAGAAAGGGGATCTCGTAGAGGGAAAAAGAAATAAACGGGAAGGAAAGATGCTACGGAGAACTTACAGCTCTCCTCATGCAAGTATAGTCCTAATTTGTGGGACAATATACACACGAAGTGAAACCGGAAGTGTGATTGATGACGAAAAGCGAAGTAACTAGTGTGTAGAGTTGGCTTTGTTAACATAGAAGGATTAAGTAAAGTGGGGAAAGATGGAGTGTTCGAGCGTGTGGAAAATGTTCACATCTTTGCATTTTTGGAAACGTTGTTTCCCGAATGGATTTTTCATGGAAGGGGCATGTTACGAGAAGTATAATGAAAAGAAATAGAGGGGCACGAGGGAGAACCCCTGGAGGAATATCACTTCTAATAAAGAAGGAGATTAGTAATCAGACAGTATTACCTAACCATACTGAAGATGTAGTTTGGATACTGCTCAAACTGGAAGGTAGTAGACAGATATAAAGGTATAGGTTTCCTATATGATCATCCACTAGGGTCGCCATATACAAAGATTAAGTTATTTGAGGATGTAATACAGAAGATTAAATTATTGAGAGGCAATTTTGAAGAAGCAGGAATTATTACTTCAGGAGATTGGAATGCACGAATCAGGGAGGCAATTTCGGCATGTAGCAAAGAAGGAATAGAACCAATGAGAGGTAGCAGAAGCAGGCGTGATAAAGAACGAAATGCATATGGGGTTAAACTCTTAGAACTACATGCTGCAGAAAATCTATATATTCTGAATGGATGGTGGCAGGGGGATCAAATGTGAAAGTTAACACATCACAACGAACGGAGGCAGTGCAATTGATTTGGCCGTGCGTACAGGAGATATTTTAGAAATGGAAAATAAGATAAAAGCTTGTGCCGAATCACATCATTCCCCGGTATCTGTCACCTTAAAGGTGTATGGGAAAGAGCAGAAGGATGGAAATACTGTAATTAAAAAAGAGGATAATAGAATAATGAATACATATAACTGGTGCCGGAATACCCCCCAAAAAAGGATAGGGACATGTTGTACCCGTACTAGGCAGTGGAGGGTATGTTACTCGCAACTCGGGGTGGTACATACATGCATCGGCCGAACGTACTGATAAGAAATTAAAGAATAGTTCAAGAAACATCCATCCTTGTAATAAATCCGAGCAACCAATTAAATTAAATAAACATTTATTACGGTAAGGTAAGGGTTATTCTGCCCGAAGGCAGGTCCGAACCTCCGCAGAGGTGTTCCTGAGCCGGAGTTTACGTGAGGTAGGGTGGCCAGTTCCTTTCCGCTCCTCCATTCCCTTACCCCCACGGGATCCGGTGTTTTTAACACGGCTACGGCCGTTGGCACATTTATTAAAGTAAACAATAATCAACCCAAGCGGGGTCAGAAACAACAAAATGGTTTTTGTCCCTGAAGAAAAATTAAATCTGTTTCTTCATTTACTGGAATGAGTTTCCATCCAATGGAAATTAACTCGCCTGAAGCTCGTTTTGTACATCTGTCAACAGATATCACTAGAATTACTTATAAGCATAAATTAAATTCGTCAAATTGATGAGCTTACTACTGAAAAAAATTACATCACTTCTTGAACAACAAAGCTTACATTCTAAGATCAATTAATTCTGACGACGATTCTAATTTCCATCTTGCTCAGCTGATTCAATCATACACTAAATTAACTTCCTCATCTCAACATTCCTTCTTCTTCTTTGTCGTCGTTTAGGCCTACTGAGGACCACGGGGCTCGTATCTACTCTTCGGTAAAGTTGTTGCTTTCTTCTCTTCCAATACTGCTTCATTTGCTGACTATGATCCAGCTTTCTCTCCTCTGTCCACTTAGTTCCTGTAATCATCTTACTTGTAAGGGACGTTGGGAAAACACCGTGTCGGATGGCTTGACGGAACAATATTCGGTTATGAGTTTGTCCCAGTGGGATACCTAGTTGTTCCCATTGAACTACAGGTAATACTGGAATGCTGACTGTAGTGGTAGCTCTCGCAGAAAACTGCTTCCTGTTCCTTGACTAGTCATGCCCCCTCGTGTACGGCAAAGTTGACAAGGTGCAGAGCCTGGAAGTTAGCTGATGTGTTGTGTTTGATGGACTCTTTTGGTAATATCTGACCACACGTAAAATTTGTGATACAATCAAGATGCCTATTGCTTGTGTAGCATACGGTTGCGCCAACAGGAAGCAGATGAAAACAGATATGAACTCACAAAGCTTCATCTCCACAGGTAGGCAGTCTAAGCACTATCTCACTGCAAAGCTATAAATATTGTATTTTAAAACGATAATTACTATTTTCTTCGGTTTGGCTCTTGTCATTAAGTATTCTATGTTTATAGAGACATCTTGAATGATATTTTGGTATATTATATGTCGTACGTTACGTTTTATAGGTTATAGTCAGAATTATATTCTTACAGATTTTATAACTTTAATTGCAGATTTCCGTGGAAACGTCCAGAAATATTTAAAAAGTGGGTTGGAACCGAACAAAATGGGAGATGTTCGATACATTTTCAACTTCTTTGAAATCATTTCAGAAAAGACTAAAGAAACAACTGATAGGGAATCTGCCACCTGGGTGGGTGCCCTAAATGCAGATCAGTGGTGATTGATTATTTTGTAAAGTGTATATATTTTGTTTATGAAGTGTATATTCCAATGTGAAGTTGTGTATGTATATATACACGCATACGTATGCTGCCTTTGTCCTGTTAATAAATATGGTTCAAAAATTGATTACAATATATTTTGATTTGACCATCATTCGCAGATATTTCCCGTCTAAAATCTCTTCGCTATACTTTTTATGCGTATGTTTTGTTTGTATGTCGTCTATTTTATTGCCTTTCTAGTGTATCCGTCTCGAAAGCCAAGAATAACGGCCGAGAGGATTCGTCGTGCTGACCCCACAACATCTCCTAATCTGCAGGCCTTAGGGCTGAGCAGCGATCGCTTGGTAGGCCCTGGCTCTTCGAGGCTGTTGCGCCAGGGGTTTGGTACTTTTTAGTGTAGGTATACGTATTTAGTGTCTTGTGATCTCTTAAAGAAAAATGTTTGAGAATAATCAGGCCTAGAATATATTTTCATTTTATCCAATATTCCTAGCCAATTTTCAGATTCAAATTGCTATTCATCCTCTGAAATATATATTTCACCGTAAATGAGGTGAAATTTTGCAAGAGACATTCCGCCTAAATGTTTAAAATTCGCTAAGATAACCGTGTCTCGTCGCATGTACGTATACGTCAGTGATGCCACCATGCCGTACAGCTAGTCGCCCCGGAAGCCGCATTACGCTTCCATACGGTCAGCGTTCCAGTATAACTTACAGTTCAATGTTTGTTCCATATCCGACTTAACTGACGTGATCCATTTGTTCAAAGAAGCCTTGTCTCTTCCTGTTAGTGTGAATATCCTGTTGGTGAGTCTTTGGGAATCCAGACGGGTCTAGTGTCCATAAAAGGTCAGGAGCCTTTTCCTTATACACGTGACGATGTCCTCCTGGTGTTCATACAGTTCATCATTATGGCGGATTCTGTAAATGCCTCCATCCTCTCTGATTGGTCCTAATATCCTCCTCAGGATCTTCCTCTCTTTTAACTCCAGCATTCTGAGTGGGACCTTCCTGGCCATTACAAGGCACTCGGAAGCATACAGAACAGATGGTTTGACGAATGAGTTGTAGTGTTTGAGTTTGAGGTTCTTGGAGAGGCAGTTAGATGAATAGATACTACGACACGAGAGATAAGCCCTTTCAAACTTGATACATCTGGCATCTATGGCATTCCTTCATTAATTAATTTCTACTCAAATTTCATAAACTAACCACACTTTAAGGAGAACTTCTGATATGCATTAATTGGTAAGTAAACTTGTCTCCATGCACATTTTATTCGTACTCTAATTCAATAAATCATCACAACTATTCCAGTTTACACTATCTTAGGTTGGCATTTTATCAGTTAATTGACTTGATGATCAATCCTAATACTGGTCTCGCCTGTCAAACTACTCTCACGATAATTACCAAATTAAAAACGTTCAGTGATCACACATTCCGTCCATTTCTAGAAATTCCCACACAGCGCCAGAATTAAAAACAACGCAGCAATAAATCAAATCACATATCAAACAAAGAATCGCAATCCAAAAATCATTACAAATATCTCAGCGATGTAATAAAACACAAGCACAGAAAACAAACAACTACAGAGAAACAGTCTACAAAGTTACGATCTTAAGTTTTCATTTATAATGCCTTACATTTATTTTATAACACTTGATTAATATTTATACTACCAAATGTGACGTCTCCCAAATGACACTAATCACATTATTCCCTTCAACAATCACAGTAATCACGACTGGTAATTGAATGCCAATTGTATCTAATTAATCAGCGTAAGATGAAATCCACTCGGTACAACGTAGAAAGTAGTGTGCGGCAACGCTCTCGCTCGAGACTCTAGAGATTGAGGTCACAGATATCGAGAATCTAGAGATCGATTCTCCCGTGTTGTGATGTGTACAATGTCTCAGTAACTACGAATGTAAACTTGATAATATACCATGATCTATTATTGCGTGAAATAACGTTGTCATATGGAACGTGTGAGCCAATAAATTTTGTCAAAAGCCTGGAAAAGTACTGCATGTTCAACTTTGAACCCCTTAATATCATAAACGAAAATGAAAACAGAATGTCCGTATCTTAAAAGGTTCACGACTTATTTGAGTTGGACATCTTAGTCGAAGGGGGTCAAAGGGGTAGTATGTGGTCCTGTGGGTGCACTTCTTGCTGATGGGAGTGTACTAGCAAAACACAGGAAATGCCATCTATTCCTACCAAGTCCGATACATGCACGTCCACGCCGTGGCCTCTGGGCAACGGGTACATTCTTTAAGGTACACGGCTAAGTCATGTAAGGGCAGAAAGCGAGTTCCCGACGCTTAAATGGGGACCAATCAGGTAAGGGAGACAACCCTAACAGAAAACATACCGGGCGAGTTGGCCGTGCGCGTAGAGGCACGCGGCTGTGAGCTTGCATCCGGGAGATAGTAGGTTCGAATCCCACTATCGGCAGCCCTGAAAATGGTTTTCCGTGGTTTCCCATTTTCACACCAGGCAAATGCTGGGGCTGTACCTTAATTAAGGCCACGGCCGCTTCCTTCCAACTCCTAGGCCTTTCCTATCCCATCGTCGCCATAAGACCTATCTGTGTCGGTGCGACGTAAAACCCCTAGCAAAAAAAAACAGAAAACATCGGTCCTCCAGGATTGCTTGGGGTTGGAGCAAGGCTAACAACCTCGCTCCGGAAAACCAACTGTTGCGAAGCCCCAGAATATGCCTCGGAATTGTGGATTTAATAGACGACGAGCTAAGCTAAAGGCAATGGACTACGCAATTGGTACATGGAATGTACGCACACTTCTACGAGCCGGAGCACTGAAAGTACTGATGCAGAAACTAGAAGTCAACAAAGTGGACATAGCAGCCATACAAGAAACTAGATGGTCAGGAAGGGATGAGATATGGGACACCAAAACCCACACAATATTCAGTAGTGGGAAGTCAAGGAATGCACAAGAAGGAGGAGTAGCATTTATAGTACGAAAACAAGCTAAAGATGATGTACTACAGTTTTTGGCAGTAAATGAAAGATTGGCAACATTGCGTGTTAAAATGCGATTCTACAACTTAACAATCATAAATGTATATGCACCAACGGAAGACAAGGAACAGATAGTCAAGGATCAGTTCTATGCTGAACTGGAACGAGTGCTAGATTCAATCCCATCAAACGATGCTAAGATGATAATAGGAGACCTAAATGCACAAATTGGGAAGGAGATATATCAAGGAATAATAGGGATCCATAGTTTACACAACACTACTAATAATAATGGACAGAGATTGCTCGAGCTTGCTACCAGCAGAAATATGAAAGTGATGTCAACTTGTTTCTCTCATAAAGAGGTACACAAGCAAACTTGGATATCGCCGGATGGAAAGACCTGTAATCAAATAGACCATGTAATAATGGAGAAAAGATGGGCATCCAATATCATGGATGTCAGATCATTCAGAGGAACAAGTTGTGGCTCCGACCACTTTCTAGTTAAGGCAATCTTAAGGTGCCGCATTATGAAAACAAGAAAGGGAGGAATGAGTAGGATATTAAAGTACAATACTTGTGAACTGAAGAATAAGGAAGTATCAGAAAGATACGGGAAAAGAATGGCAGAAGTGCTGGTAGAGAAATATAATAAGGACCAAACAGCAACGGTCGAGACCAAATGGACTGCTCTGAAGGAAAGCGTTAAGGCCGTGGCAAAGGACACACTAGACATTGTACCCAAAAGGAACACAAAGGAATGGTTTGATGAGGAATGCCAAAAAGCCATAGAAGAAAGAGAGAAAGCATATAAAGCATACCTAGAGAGACCAACAAGGGTGAAGAAACAAGAGGTTGAAAACCAGAATAAAGAAGTAAGGAATGTATGTCGAAGAAAGAAGAGAAGAAAATTAAATGAGAAAATGGCTAGAATAGTGGCGGAATTTAAAGAAGATAATAGCTACATGGCTTACAGCGAAGTTAAGGAAGTGAAAGAAGGATTCAAGGCAAGAACAAACATGTGTAAGGACAGAAATGGACAGCTTTTGGGAGATAAAGAAGGGATCCAAGATAGATGGAAGGAATATTTCCAACACCTCCTGAACCCAGTAGAAATGAAAGGGAAAACACCAACCACCTCAAGGAATAATACTGAGGCAAATGAATCAGAAGTCACAGCACTATCTATGCAAGAAGTGATAGAAGCCATACAGCAACTGAAAAACAATAAAGCACCAGATAACGATGGAATCCCTGCAGAGTTGTGGAAATACGGAGGAACCACACTACAAGAAGCTATATATGATCTAATTGTGAGTGTGTGGAATACAGAAGAAATGCCTGAAGACTGGCGCAAAGGCATCATATGCCAAATATACAAGAAAGGGGATAAGTTGCTATGTAGCAATTATAGAGGGATCACACTGCTGTGTACAGTATATAAGCTGTTCACTTCCATTCTGAAGAAGAGACTAGAACCCCTGGTGGAAGAAATTCTAGGAGAATACCAGGCAGGGTTCCGGAAGGGAAGATCCACTATTGATCAGATATTTACTGTGAAACAAGTGTTGGAGAAGTGTTGGGAACGGGGCATAGATGTGGTACAGATGTTTATCGACTTTCAACAAGCATACGACTCTATTGACAGGGATAAATTAATGGAGATATTAAGAGAGTTCAAGATACCATAAAAGCTGGTGCGACTGGTGGAATTGACTATGAGAAATGCGATGGTGGGAGTGAAAATTCAGACTGAAGTAGGCAGCTTCTTCGAAGTGAATCAGGGATTGAAGCAAGGAGATGGCTTAGCACCAATTCTATTTAACCTGGCACTAGAGTCAGTGATTAGAATGTTAAGGGTGGACACCAGTGGAACACTTCTGTACAAAACAGCTCAACTAGTTGGATATGCTGATGACATAAATTTGATGGGAAGAACAACAAGGACAGTTAAAGAAGCATTTGAAAACTTGAGTAGAGAAGGCAAAGAGATTGGACTTAAGATCAATGAACAAAAGACGAAGATAATGGTGCAGGCTCGGAGAAGGAAGTATACAAATGACCAACTTGTCCCTGAAGGATCCAAAGTGGAGGTGGTGAATGAATTTAAATATCTTAGTGTACATCTGAGCAACAAGAATGAAAAAAATGGTGGAAATACAGGCAAGAATTCAAGCTGCCAACAGAGCATACTTTGCAGTACTACCACTTTTCAGAAGTAGAGATATAAATCAGAGCTTAAAAGTTATGCTATACAAAACCTTCATTCGCAGTATAGTGATGTATGGAAGTGATACGTGGACCCTCCCAAAGAAAGCCGTGGAGAAGATAGCTTCCTTCGAAAGGAAAATCCTGAGGAGAATTTATGGGCCTATATGCGTACAAGGGGAATGGAGAATTAGATATAACAATGAACTATATTCCCTGTATGGGGAGGCACCCCTGTCGCATGCCATTCGAATGAAGAGACTTAAAGGGGCAGGTCATCTAATCAGGATGGAAGAACACCGAATCCCCAAAGAAGGTATTCTTAGGAGACTTTGGAGGAGGGAGGTCTGTGGGAACGCCACGTAACAGATGGGAAGATCGTGTACATCAGGACGCAGCACATATCCTCAAGATCCGGAATTGGAGAGTAGCTGCACGAGATCGACAAGTTTGGCGGAGGGCAACTGGGGAGGCCATGACCCGAAAACGGGCCGTCGCGCCATAGCAGAGCATCTTAGTCGAATAACCCTGTATAATTTGTGAATAACTCTACATAAGATGTTCACCTACCTGGATACTAGAGGCGTGCATTATTCGATCTTTGTTGCATATGCAACTACCGTTACCAATAAGTGAAACGTGTAATCTCCCATTCTTTCGACAGGCCTCTAGTATCCAGGTAGGTGTACCTCCAGTAGCCGTCAGTTTCTGTACATAGGCTCTTCATTCGTGTACTTACCGTTGCATACAATGCCAGAATGCGTATCCTTTATAAAACCTGTATGTTATACTGAGTATTAAAATTAAAGAAATGAACGCGCTAGTCGCTTGTTGACACATATTTACAGAATGGAGAAGGCCCGTGGTTGACTATTGGCATAATCGTCAAAAACAAGAATCAGCTCCGCCTACCTGTAGGCCTACGAGACGCTGCTGGCCACACAATGCACGGACAACATCCTCGCGATCTCTCGAAATTCCTCGCGAGAAATAGTGCCTGCGCTAGTCTGGAGAAAACTCGAAACCTCGTCTCAGACTGCAAATTAATAGTAGAGAATACCCAAGTTCACTGAATTCATGGTAAAAGAAAACAGCACAATATAATATCTTAAGTCAACGAAACACTTGAAGAGTCAATCACAATCCTAACTTACTAAAGCATACGTGAACAGGTTTCCCAAACCTCCCGTAATTTTCCAACAGAATGTTTCTAAAATCCACAATGACCACCTACAAATGGCTACCCAAGCGCATCACAAATAATTAATTTTACTTTTGTCACTATTAAATTTACGAATATCTTATTTATTCGCTAGGAATTATCATCACCATTATTGTTACTGGGATAGCGTGGGGGTAAAAGGTGTAAGACAGTGCGAGCATGAATGGGTGGATAGAGAAAATATTAAATAGTAATTTAAAACTTTAAAATTTGCGATTATATTTCTTTCTTCGATTTTTGTGTCTTTTCAAATTTGAAACATGGTTAGACAATAACAAAAAATCAGGTACAAAATTAAGCTCGAGAGCTTGAGTAACAGTATTTAAAAAGTCTAATGATAATCAAATGACGACAATTTTACAGACTGAGCTTAAAGCTCCGAATTTGCAAATGTAACAAGAGTAATCACTGCTCCATTCAACAACTCCCCTAGGAGATAATGTTCCAGAATTTACAATAGCAGGAAAAGAGTGTCTTTGCTCCATACAATTACACTCTAGGAGACTATTCTCCAACATTTACAAGTTCTAAGCCTATTAAAGGCAGAAGCTATATTTACCAAAACCCAACAGTAGATAGACACTGTCATATTTGCTCAACAGTCGAAATTACACAGAAAAATATAATGAAAATAGTGAACTTTAACAGGAGCAATAAGTGCCAATTCTACCTAGCACTAGTTAAAAAGAAAGGGTTTGAGTTACTGGCTGAAAATCAAAATGTTAGGAGGCGAACTTTTGCACTTCTTTAGAATTCACCGGAACATTATTAAAGCAATATGTGTTCTTATGACCCAAAATTTCAGAAGCTAAGCCTATACTACGGAGGTGACTAGATGGAGAGAAAGTTCTAATTTACAAAATTAAAAGGTAGATATTAAAGATTACAAAATCATAGTCACCTTAATGTCAAATTGAAAGGGAATGCAAGAGGGTTCCCATTCTGTTTTCCTTAAGTTCGGTTAAGTTCCTTAGACTGGTTTGAAAGGCTACATCTAGAATATAAGTTACATTACGAAAGAATATGAAAATTTCCCCTCGAACTATCTTTCAGAAGCTATTACCTGATTACCCGGAGTCTGCCATTACCTTGAGCTGGTGGACCTTCCGGCGGTGGACGAGGCAGCCCTTCCCCTGCCTCCGCTACGAACACACTATAACCTCTTGACTGGAAAGACAACATGGCCCGAAATGTTCCAGCTTTTTACCGGAGAGGAAGGTACCAGATTTATCTGGGCAGAAGCCCTGACACACCCCCAATTTCCTTTGGAGAGTCAAATAAATATCAACATTTTCTCATTGGTGAATTAAATAAATGTACAAAATTCCCTATTGGCTACAATATTTAGTTGGCTGGAAAGGATAGAAATGTTGATAACATTAGAAAACCATAAATAATTTACAAATAATTCCGTTTTAACACTAATGAATATAAAATTTCTCTTGACATTTAATTGTCCCTCCTCGCATCAGAAGGAGTACCTAGGTTGACAGTAGGGTCCCCTGTCGAAAAACTTTCAAATTTCTCCTACCACCTAGTGTAAAGTACAAGTTGCAGATGGCCTTCTAAAAGGCACTTAATTTAAATACACGGAGCGTGTCACCTCCGGTACAGACCACAACCTCCCAAAGTACTTCCACGCTTGACACAGTTTTGAAATTTTACGTTTTAGAAACTTTTGAAATCAGAAGATTTTTTAATGGAGAGTTCATTTGTAAGTCATTACACCGCAAATAAGTCTTGGAGTGTTTATAATGTAGCAAAAGTCCAGTAAGTACTGTCCAAGATCGGCCGCCACTGTCGATGCCAGGGTGGGGTCCCCCTGACCACCCAAGTACCCTCAGATACATCTCTCCCGCTACCTTAAGCGGGGTAGCTATGGTTATGGTCATCACGGACCAGATATTGAAGCACTGCCCCATGATGAAGCAGGAGATTGCGGCACCGCACCTCAGCCCTTGCCACTAATGATGGTGCTCACGTTTGCCGTCGTGAAGGAGACTGGAGACGAGCGGAGTGGGCCCTTACCCCACGTCAGCATCACTCGCCAGTTGTGAACCGGCCTCAAATGACAATTAGGGTACTGAAGTAATAATTCTCTGGGCGACACTGACTTTTATGGAGAGAATTATTGTATATTTTTGTTGGTGGTGGAATTAATGCGGGCGGCATCGAGGATGAGTATGTGGAATGTAGGCTCGGTTTTGGTGGCAGGGGCAAGGTAATGGCAGACGGCAAACGGAAGAAAAGCAGAATATTTCTAAAAGGGAAGGTTTGTACATCAGAATATCTTAGATATATTTTGATCAGAGCAGAAGGCCTTATCTTTCAACCTACATACTAAAATGTAAGATTTTAAGCAGTTAAGGAAGGAAATATAATTACATTCTCAATGCCATGACTTGGTGGCCTACACAGATAAACAGAGATTAGTCATATTGGTTTTACTTGGGACAGATGAAACCTAAAATTTCTTTCTATGGCTGGATTGCTCACCAAAAGGGCGACCGGCGTTAAGAAATACAAAATAATGCACGGTCCATGAAAATTGGGGGCAAGCTTGCCTGCAGGTACAAAATAATTCATCATGACCTGATCTCCAACTTTTAAATTGGTATGTCTCTTTCCACGATCATATCTCTCTCTCTAACTTTCTCATGAGAGGCTTTAAGGTTACCTTTGGCCTTCTTCCACAAGTCCTTGTTATTATGTGGATCTATTGTCTCCGGCAGTATCTCATTGATGGACCATAGATTAGACAACGGCGTGTTAGGTACAAACTTAAACATGAGAGAAGCAGGAGTAAACTTGTGTGCCTCGTGAACAGCCTAAATTAACGCAAAGGGTAAACAATGCAGAGAAGTATCCCACCTAGAATGGTCTTCATGATGAAAAGCGATCAAAGCCGTTCGAAGATAGCAGTTAACCCGCTCAGCAAGAGATGGTTGTTGGTAATACGCTGAAGCAGTGACATGGGATATGGATAAGTCAAAACAAAATTTGCGGAATAAATAAGAGGCGAATACCTTAGCATTATCGGAATCTACATATTGACAAGGACTTAAAGAAGCAAAAATAGTATTAAGATAAGAAAGTGTAGACTGAGTGGTAGCCAGCTTAGTCGGAAATAGCCATGAAAATCTGGTGAAACAATCTACACACACGAGGGCGAATGCTTTCCCATTCCCCTTAGATGGAGGCAAGGACCCGACGTAATCAATGTACAAGCGCTCCATAGGTCGAGATGCTTGATGAGATGACAACAGCCCTAGTTTAGTGGACAAGGTGGGCGTACTGAGCAAGCAAGTTTTACAGGCTTTAACCATTTCCCTACTTTCGTTGTCCATACTCTTCCATATTAACATATCTCTAATTTTTTCTCTGGTTTTAAACATGCCTAAATGTCGCCTTAATGGGGTCTCATGGTAATGCTTGAAGATCATGGGCACAAGAACGCCTGAAACTACCAATTTCATCTCCTGATCATGACTCGAACGGCAACACAGAACCCCATTCCTCAGCACATATTGCACAACATGTTCCCCAGAAGAAAGGGTTTCCAAAATAGGAACCAGCACTAGATCTTCCCGTTGATATTTCTCGATAACACGGAAAAACGTAGGGGCATCAGTCAAAATCGCGCCAACACAAGACGGTGTGGAATTAGAAGGAGACGAACTTTCTTCCTGCTCAATGGACTCAACGTCACCAGAAAACATGCGGCTTAACCCATCCGCGACCACATTCTTTGATCCCCTAATGCGTCGCACGTCAAATTGAAAAGCCGAAATATGGACAGCCCAACGGGCGATACGTCCTGTACGACGGGGCCTAGCTAACACCCAACTTAGTGCCTGATTAGAAATAAAATTCAGGAAACTCAATCGTCAAAAGTTACCAGTGTTTCGCCCAGAGTGCGGCATGGGCTCATCAGTTGGATACCGCACTTTTTCCAAGACACTGGCCGGCTAGCACGCCGGTAGCGACACCACTGCAAGCCATACATGTGATAAGCACAATGCAGTGCCGACGTACTAGGGGAGAATTGCATCTCCACTTGCTATATTGCCCTCTCGGGCTAGCATGACCAAAATATGGCTTCCGATTGAGATAGCTAGAAATAAAATTCAGGAAACTCAATCGTCAAAAGTTACCAGTGTTTCGCCCAGAGTGCGGCATGGGCTCATCAGTTGGATACCGCACCTTTTCCAAGACACTGGCCGGCTAGCACGCCGGTAGCGACACCACTGCAAGCCATACATGTGATTGTGCCTGATTGTCCGTTTCTAACTCAAATTTGACATGTTCCAGATACAGACAGAACTTCCCCAAGGCAAACAGGGCTGTGAATCCTTCTAATTCATAGATGGAATACTTGGCTTCCTGAGACGATAAGGTTCTAGACGCATAGGCAATAGGTCGCTTTCCGAGTTCGGTTTCTTGAAGAAGAACAGCTGAAACTTCCGATGAAGAGGTGTCGGTTTGAACTATAAATTTCGATCGCTCCAGCCAAAAGGTTTGCAGTGTGTTCGTAGCGGAGGGGCGTACCCTTGTGGTCAACAGTAACACTATCTCTGGTTTGAGGGTGGTTGTAGACGGAAAGGCACGTTCCTTACCGTTGTTTTTTTCGGGGGGCCCCCGAAGCCCGCTCCCCCCGCGTGACCATCGACTCAATCTACATGGCCTCCGACATGCTATTAGTTCTAAGAAGAAAGAGATAGCAGGGAGGAGTGGAAGTGTGATACTACAGGAGTATCTGCCTGTCCCCATGCTCAGCATGCTACCAGGCCAGATGTTGTGGTGGTTATTAATAGTGGTGTAATCAGGTAGTAAGGGTCAGGACAAAACCACATAGGCAGAAATAGAAAGGTGCCTACATGTAAAACCTGACATTTTGTAGATAGCACATGCAAGGATGTGGGTCTGGAGAGGTCCAGGTAATTGTGTTAGTTGGGAACAGGTATCATGCACAGTCATAAGCCCATTCCTCGCCATGCCAGTTATTCAGGGGATCTGTCCTTCTGGGCACTGCTGTGACTAGCGCGGGCCGTGCCGAGCCATGCGGCAATAGCCACTAGTGCCTGCCGAAAAAAAACGGTAAGGAACTGTAATAATATACGGCACTAATAACGTCTAAAATAGAGATATACAAGTATAGTTACCGTGAACGAGTGGCGGTGAGCTCTCAGGAGCACATGAGCACGTGAACACCCAGTTCTAAAGCATATTCATGCATTCATGGATACCGGTAATTTAAAACTGTTTCCTTTTTTCGACCCGATTTCGTCAATCGATCGAAAGCATTCGACTTATATCGGAGCTCCGTTACACTGACAGCTGTTCGTTTCGAATGACAATGCCAGGGAGCATACTGGAGATTTTGCTACGAGGCTTAAGACTATACGCATGCGCATGGAGATGACGTATTGGTTTATACACAGATATATCCATAAGCTAGGAGCATCAGTAATTGTCATTAAATCTGTCCCCAGTAAATACATGATTTACATTTTTATTTTCCGCCATTTAATGATAACTTCTAAAAAATAGTACCCTCAACATTGTTGTCACTACGATCTAGTTGACATTGCTTGAGAACAGCCACATTTTTTCATCAAAATCCCTGGCACAGTAGTTCACATTCACCCTTTCCAAGGAAGTCAGGAACAATACATTTCTTATCAAGAGCGGCACTAATTCAATCACAGTGTGTTGTTCACTTTGTTGTAGGATTCTTCTTCTTCTTTTTTATTTGGACTTTGCTTTGCGCACTAGGTAATGTAAGTATTACTAATCAAAGGTACTGATAAATGGAAGTGCGAACTATTTTATTGGGAGAGGTTGTTATGTAGTATGTGCTTTAGGAATGTTATATTCTTCTACCGCACTGTTAGTAACAAGTATACATTTGTTAAATTACATTTATCACAGGGACACAGGTTTCTACATCTTCACGCCAATGTGATTTATCCGCGGCGTCTTTCGACCACACACACATGACCAGATCAAAAATAAGGGATTCAGGACCTTCCATATTAAATCGTGATATTACATTTTTTTAAATAGCCTCCGCGGCTCAGACGGCGGCGCGTCGGCCTCTCACCGCTGGATACCGCGGTTCAAAGCCCGGTCACTCCATGTGAGATTTGTGCTGGACAAAGCGGAGCCGGGACAGGTTTTTCTACGGGTACTCCTGTTTTCCCTGTCATCATTCATTCCAGCAACACTCTCCATTCTAATTTCATAGCATCTATCAGTCATTAATAAAGCACTTTGGGAGTGGCGACCCCATCGTACTAATAGCCCATATGATTCAGTAATTACGTCCCTGACCCGGTCAATGACTGGAAAAAAGGTTGTAGGATTTCATTCATTACGTTTTTTAAAAAATTGTCAGTAACTCTGCTAGTCGAACTGTCGGATGATATACTAAACAAGAAATATTTAGAGGAAGATTAAAGCCTTTTGATATTAAGTTGGAATCAAAATATTTTTGCTGTGATTGATTTTTATCACACTGAAACAAGATATGATTTATAATGCCGATATAATTACCACAATTACATAAGTTGTTATCCTTAATCTTTAAACGATATAGATTTTCCGGTGTACAGACATGATTCAAACGAACTCTTACTATAGTAGTTATATGACGTCTGGGGTACCGTCCTTTTGCGAACCAAGGTTTAGTAGCAATTGCATTTTGGATATTGTATAAATATTTACCTTTATATTGTGCTGAAGGTTGCGACTGAACAGCAGATATGCTAGGGCTCGAGTAATCTAATATTCGGTCTGCTATTGTTGCTAGGTTGCCCAGTGTATCACTGGAAGATGCTAATATAGACCTTAAATGTACTGGTAGCCTTTGCATGAAAATAGTTCTTAAAAAGTCGTCCTGAACTTGTGTTCCAGCAAGGGTTCGCTTTTCCCTGAGTAACTGACTAGGTTTCTTATCACCAAGTTCGATTTCCGTTAAAAGTTTGGTTACCTTTCGTCCTTCTGAATCCTCGAATTCAGTTATAAGACGAGACTTGAGGTCTGTAAAAGGTGTATTTGATAATGGTCGATTCAGAAAGTCACTTACAAGCTCTGCGACATCAGGTTTGAGCGATCCTATTATGTAATTAAATTTGGTCAATTCTGCCGTAATACCGGCCGTAGCGAATTGTGCTTCGATTTGCATTAGCCATAATTTTACTTTCTTTCGCCAGATGGGTGGTATTCTTACCAAGACGCGTGCGATATGTGCATTTCTGTTCTCGTAAATGTCTGTTGATAGTGTTCCTTCCGTATTCTCAGTGTTAGACATGTTTATAGAAACACAAATGTCAACGGTTACACTGCACAACACTCGAATGCACACGTTTTTATTTCATCACGTCGGGGTCACCACTGTTAGAGTAAGCTAACTTGATTCGTGCTCTTAAGTTGCTATTCAAGAATGAAAACTGTAAAAGGCAATGATTTATTGTTAACACAGCACCACACACAAATAACAACCAGATATAAAGAAAATCCACATAAACATACATTCCACAAGGAGGTTATACAAACTGAAAGGAGCAAAGGGAGAATGTAAAGATTGGTCACTGAGTCTTTGGAGTCGTTTTGATGTAGATGGAGCCACCACAATCTATTTCTACCCCAAGATACTGAACGGTTTGTTTAATGGTGATTTCCTCTTTCCCACATCTAATGGATGATTTACCATATATACGTTTTTTTGTAAATTTTAGACAGTGGTACGTCTAAACCATTTTGTATAGCCCATTTTGAAAGAATATCTAATGCCATCTCCATAGTAATCCGACATTCCTCTACATTATTTTGAATGCAGTATATTACTATATCGTCTGCATATTGTATTATCCGAGCTGTTTCAACAATTTCCTTTTCGAGATCAGCAGTATACAAAATATACATAATAGGACTTAAACTTTCACCTTGTGGCAGTCCAACAGATGCGTTACGGCAGTTGCCTTGGTTGGGGAGTTTTTGTTTGAGACATACTCGTAAATATGTATAAAGTTGTCGTATTATATTAATCAGTGTGGAAGGGAAATCCATATACCTTAGTTTGTGGAGTATGATAGAAATATTTACGTTGTCATTTTGCTACTTTTGCTTTACGTTGCACCGACGCAGATAGGTCTTATGGCGACGATGGGACAGGAAAGGCCTGGGAATTGGAAGGAAGCGGCCGTGACCTTAATTAAGGTTCAGACCCAGCATTTGCCTGGTGTGAAAATGGGAAACCATCTTCAGGGGTGCCGAGAGTGGGGTTCGAACCCACTATCTCCCGGATGTGAGCTCACAGCTGCGCGCCCCTAACCGCACGGCCAACTCGCCTTTACGTTTCCATGAGCACCTTTAATATCTATAAAAAGCGGCAAAGACGTGTTGATTTTTAGATTTCGCCAACATCCACTAATAATATATTTAAAGCATCTATCATGCTGCGACCTTTGAGGAATGCGAATTGGTACTTCGGAAGAATTTCATAATATTCTAGAGCTCACATTATACTATTTAATAAAATTCTTTGAAACAGTTTCCTAATACATGAACTTAAACAAATACCTCTCTTACTATTTGGATCATGTTTCGGTTTTCAGGTTTCTTTATTTGTAATTCCAGTTATCGGATTTTGAAGAAATGGTACTGCATAATCAAGGAGTTCAAGAATTGAAGGAGAGTTTTAATATCCCATTCGGTATTGTGTATAATATTGAAGTTCGAGTTGCATAATTTTGAATGGCGGACCAGGCATCTTGAAGAGCATTTTGCCTATTTAATGAATTTGTAAACTCCTTCCAAGAAAATAGTTTTTTCTTCATTAAATTACTTCTGATTTTTGTGGCTATGTTCTTGAATTGAAGATACGTTTCTTTCGTTCTTTTATGTCTGAATTTCCTCTAAAGCATTTTTTCGACGCTGTATCCATTCCGAACAATCACCATCCCACCAACGGACGTTAGGCGAATATTCCGACTTGTATTTAATGCAAGTGGGTGCTACGTCTCTAAGTACAGCCTTATAATACTTATTAAATTTGTGTATTGATAATAATCTTCTTTTTGTCTAAGGTAAGCAATTTGCCCTGAATATAACTTTGAAATAACGAATTATCAACAATTTTTATTCATCGCACACTAATCGGAATTTTTTGTGGCTTTCGGACTGCTTCCAAGGCGATATTAATGAAAACAGGAAAATGGTCTCTTTGGTGTGTATCATTTCTTATTTGCCGCAAAATTTCATGTACCAAATCAATAGTTGCAATATTTCGATCTACTGCTTTGTAAGAGAGGACATATTTATGATGTTCTCGATATCCCGGCATTGTTGCAACAATAAACACTTCCCCAAATCGGGATATGGGCAATGTCGTAGCATTTTTAAATCATACACGCTGGCAGTAAAAGTGGCATTATGATCTGTAAAATCTGGGAGATAAAATGTCTGTTTACTATCAGTCTGATTAAACTAGTCATTTCTAATACACTTAAAAATGTATACCGAGTCAAGCAGGACAAAATTATTTTGAGTTTTTTCGCAGGGACTAACTAATTTAGAAGACAAAGTTTTGTCACATAATTTCGTAAACATTGATCTATTAATGCTATTATTATCGGAAATAAAACTAAAACCCGTATAGCCCAATTCGGGTAACAACTTCAAGATCTGTAAAGTAACTTCACATGAATGATTTCCTGTTAAACATTTGCAAGGAAATGAACATTCAACGTCTTTATTGTTTGACAGTAAAGAATATACCTTAAAAGTCTGTATAGTAGTAGTTACATTTAGTGAATATTATTTGAACTGAGACCATTCGCAAACTTTAGAAGATTTACATACTTTTATATACGTAATTTATCATGTATCACTAAGGCCCAGTTTCTTCAACGAATATTTCGTTTCAACACACCTGTTAAGGAGACTTAACACATAATTTAACAACATGGTCGTCTCATCAAGAATTGTTAACTCTAAAAATGTTTAATGCTGGTGTTAAATTAACAAGACAACAGCCCTGTGTCAAACCTCATAACAGCTGCTAAAATGTCAAAATGGAGGCATTTAGAAGACGTAATATTGAAGCTTCACTGCTCTATGAAGACAATTTATAAACTGAAGGAGGCAAAGGACGACCCATACAAAGAAAACACGACGTTTTACAGATGTCAGAAGAAAGATTTCTACAAATATACCTAATTACCAAAGCCAAAGCTGGTGTTAAATTAACAAGACAACAGCCCTGTGTCAAACCTCATAACAGCTGCTAAAATGTCAAAATGGAGGCATGTAGAAGACGTAATATTGAAGCTTCACTGCTCTATGAAGACAATTTATAAACTGAAGGAGGCAAAGGACGACCCATACAAAGAAAACACGACGTTTTACAGATGTCAGAAGAAAGATTTCTACAAATATACCTAACTACCAAAGCCATAATGAACAAGGTACTAGAAGAAATTGAAAATAGGTGAAAGTTTCCAACAGATTGAAACTTCAGTGTCTCCATTGCAGCAGTTGCTTATAGGTTTTACAAGGAGAAGTCGCACCCTACGTCCAATCGATTTCAAGGAGCTTAATATACCTGTCGGTGTACACTCAACCGTAAATCGTCTATAAGAGTTTAAGCCAATACTTTTTCGTTTTCGAAAACATTGAGGACAAATGTCATGAGGGAGGATCCGCTTCGGACCAAGTGGAGGAGATAAGACACTTAAAAGGCGAACCCATTTTACTTAAACATGTCAGGTCCACAACCTAATAATTTATGAAAAATGTGATGGTTCCCCCGATTCCAATGCAACGCATATATACTACGAGGTCTACGTCTACGAGGTTCGCAGACAAGTACAGTGAACACTAGGCCACCACTCCGTTTGACTGTAATGTAACTACAAGTAAATTTGTTGTCTGTACAATATTCCCCCCCACCCACCTCTAATGCCTAATCGCCGCTACTGAGAAGAATTTCGGATAATTAACCCGTTCGTTGGGCAATGCGGCGAGATTGGCGGCTACAAGTCGCTTGCTCGCCAGGGAACGCGGATATATCAGCCGATTCAAATTACTGTATGTTATTTTCTCAAGCGCCTGCCTGCAGAAGATTATTTCTTTTTCAGCAGCGTATTCTGGATAAATCTGCCCTCTGATGTTATTTTTTCAACTATGTTCACACAATACCAATGGGTCATCCACGAGTCACATCATAAATAACGCAGCTTACGTCCGGGCAAGTACGATCTAATGCCTAATAGCCTGGCGCTGAAGCTTTAGCTCATCGCCTAATTATTGTCCCTTGGGTGCAATAATATTGCTGTAAAAGGGATTTGTACCGATTATGATACTGAAAACACCTCTCTGGTGGCATTTTAGAACTGTGACTTGATTTATTATCCCCACTATTGAGTTCTTCCTTCATGACTGCAGTGTGTGTTTACTGCGAGTTACACATCATTTATTATTGCACGCATTTCTTCCGTAATACAGGCAGAGTTCATGATTTCCTTCCAAACTGCAGAAACCTGGGTTCTATTCGATCCTTTTTCTTACATGTTTTCCACTAAAATGTCTAAAAGTAATTACCGGTTCCCGCCGTTAGAGGAAGATGGTTTACCGGTCATGATAAACGAAATGTTGGAATTTATTGGGGAGAATAGTGATCATAGTGAAGTAAGTTCTGCTGAAGGAGAATTCGTAAGTGACAGGAATTTACCTGGAACAAGTACTGCAGGCTTGAATGTACAAGGGTTCGGGCTCACCGAATGCGAATTTTCAGCAGTCGCGAAAGAGACAACACACGTTCCATTCCAGTTCAAGTAGCAAGCATGACAGTGACAATGGTGACTTTATTCCAACCAGTGCAAATGTTTCGTCAACTTCGACTAAAAATGGACAAAGAAAATCTAAAATTCCATCGTGACATAAAAGGAAAATTTTTAGGAAAAACAAAACCGAGCAAAATGTTTAAATTACTTTTTATGATGAGATATACCAGGACATAGCTGAACAGATAAAAGACCCAGCAGAAAATCGCACATAAAAACCAGTTTAGTAAGATGAAACGAAGGATACGAGATCAAGACCCGGTCCGAGCGAATAAGGACGAAATAAAGCTTCTTATGGCCTTACTCTTGTCGCAGGGGATTGTGCAGAGACCTAAATTAGGACACTATTTTTCTCACAATCGCTTCTATTAGCTGATGACACAGAATAGACTTTTGCCCGCTGAGCTGAGTAGCCCAGACGGTTGAGATGCTGGCCGGCCTTCTGACCCCCAACTTGGCAGGCTGGATCCTGGTTCAGACCGGTGGTGTTTCAAGGTGCTCAAATACTTCAGCATCTTGTCAGTAGATTTACTGGCATTTAAAATAACTCCTGCTGGACTAAATTACGGCACCTCAGCGTCTCTGAAAACCGTACAAGAATTAGTGGCACGTAAAGCCAATAACATTATTATTATTATTATTATTATTATTATTATTATTATTATTATTATTATTATTATTATTATTATTATTATTATTTCTCCCGCAGCTTTTTACATATCTCTGACAATGAGGCGTATAATGGATAAATTCCTCCCAACATATACAAGATAAAGTCAGTATTTGACCACCTGTTAGCAAAATTTTCGGAAGCTTATACCCCTGACGACAAAGTGTCAATTGACGAGAACCTCTTGTTCTGGAAAGGGTGGTTAGCGTGGAAAGTTTACATACCAAGAAAATGATTGCGTTTGGGAATGAAGTCATTCAAATTATGCGAAGCCGGGACAGGTTATGTAACGTGATATGCTTCCGTAGGTATCAAGCTGTAAAAGACAACACTGTGAAGGCTGTAAATACTGTGAATATTACAAGTAGTGTAATATAGTCCGCATGTGTCACTTATGAATTGTAGGTATAAAAACAGAACAGAAAATTTCGTGAGTATTATAATTTATTCTTTTAGAAATTTTTTAAGTACCGTACATGTAAACTTTGTAAATCTAAAAAAAAATTATCGGGCGAGTTTTCTGCACGGTTTGGGGCGCGTGGCTCTGAACTTGCATCTGGGAGATAGTGGGTTCGAATCCCACTGTCGGCAGCCCTGAAGATGGTTTTCCGTGTTTTCCCCATTTTCATACCAAACAAATGCTGGGGCTGCACCCTAATTAAGGCCACGGCCGCTTCCTTCCAACTCCTAGACCTTTCCTATCACATCATCGCCATATGACATATCTGTGTCGGTGCGACGCAAAGCCACTGGCAAAAAATCTAAAAGTTCCATACAGAGAAACATTTATTTCCAGGCAGAGATTATTAGTAATCTGCCAAAAATATTCCGGGAAAAGTTAGTGTATTAACGAAAATCAGAGTTTTGGTATTAGGAAGAAACAAGTTCGATATTACAGTGTGAAAGCACTTAGTATATTCTTGCACAAAGTATTAAAAGTTATTCGATTCTACAGGATGGTATCGATGCTGATGTACGCTCTATGAAGCCCGCACCAACCACACAAGATCAATTACGGGTAGCAGTGCAAGTTCTGTGGGTTCAGGTCCCTCCAGAATGATTCAAATACCCCGCAGAGTCGATATCTCACCGTATTGCTGCCGTTTTGAGGTCTCGAGGATGAGCAACTCGTTATTAACATCACATCCAGTGTCCTCCCATGACTTTCGGCCACTCAGTGTATAACGGCTATAGATTTTGAAATGTCCTTTGGCACATTCAGCAGGGGCGTATTGGTCGCCTGTTAGGGATGACTACAAAGATTATACCATCGATTGAGGTGATCTAAGGAGGGTGCAATGTAGTAATAGGGTACTTGATGTGGTAGTATGAGGTCAAAAAGAATCTAAATTGGGTTTGAAAAGAGGGTGTAAGCTACCTCCTACGTTATTTTGGTTATTAATGATATAATTTGACATGGAGGAGATAAGTGGACGTGTTCGGTTTTAGTAAACTATAACAGGCCTAATTTTACGGACGATGTCCTGCTGATAACGTTAACGGCCGGAGGCGAGCAAATGCTGTGACAGAATTTTAAAAAATGGTCATTAAAAACGAAGATCTCAGAGACTAACGTTCTGATTTGAAAAAAGAGCTGTAAACGAACGAAGAATGAACAATGGACGATAGATGTATGTAAGGTAGAGGTCACGAATCAATGAGAGTACTTGGGAATATGTATAACTAACGGAAAATGGGTCCACCAGATAAAACAAGCAAAATGGAAAGGTCTCGCAACATAATAAGTAATTCAAATTCTGGAAAAGAAATTCCCAACATAAAACATCTTACATGCTGTAGTGAAAAATCGAATATTAGATGGAGCTGAACTGCGGGTGTAGAGAAAGAGTATTACGTGCTGAATCAGGTAATGAGTGAGTTTTGTAAAATTGTAGTGGGGTTACCAAATTGTACAGCAAATTGTGGAGTACGAATAATATGTGAAAAAGTATTCAAGTTGACAATCTTAAGAGAATGTTTTGATATAGTTAAGATTGAAAACAAGAGAGAGGGTGGCCAGGTTCTGCAGTTTGCATATCAACAGCAAAGAGACAATATTCAGGGAGAGTACTGGCTAACTGAAGTTAAAATTATACTAAACATGTTGGTATGAGAAAATTTTCGAAGTACCTCGATGGGTTGGAGGTATCGACGGGTAAACTACAGTAATTATTATAAGACCTAGTGATATTCAAAGGCAGTAGTTGGTATCCAAATGTAGGAGCAGGGGGACTCTCTCAGGATTCAGTTGGATAAGTCAGGGTATGAGCATAAATATTGTGAATTTAAATAGAAGAGGAACAGAGTTTACAGCTGGTGGATAATTGGGAATTTATAAGCATATGGGATGGATAAGGGGGAAGGATACAGAAAGGTGCCTTCTGTATACTGAACATACAGAAAAATTTACATGCTGAAATCCTGTAAAATAACCCTGGCGGTTAGAAGGAAATTTTGTTGGTAATAAACGACGTATATTAAATGAGGATGAGAATGGCTACAAAACTATTAGGATGATAAGCAAAGAATTGTATAAACCTTGTACGGTAATCTCAGTAATTATTAATCGTAATTAAAAATGTATACAGAAGAAAATTGCAAGATCTGTAATGTGGGTAGATCATTCTACGGATAGATAAATGCTTTATCTATGGATCTGTTATTCAAGAATCTGCCAATTGTAATAATTAGTACCGTATAGTAAGTATTATTATCATTGAATTGTTGTTGGTACTTCTTAATGCAATTAATTGTGGAGCTAGAAATCCTGACGCATAGAGCAGCTTTATACCAAAACTTATTTCTCTATCATGCTCCTAGATGGCAGGAGATACCATACAAGTTTACCGTGCGCAAGGCTCTTCTTGCATACAACGCTTAGCCCGCATAGCTCAATCTTTCCCGCCACACTGGGCACGTCCTTGTTGAGCAAAATGTCTAGAAGTAATGAAACTCTAAACAATGCTTGCGCTGTTTGCATCTAATGTATGTATGTATGTATGTATGTATGTATGTATGTATGTATGTATGTATGTATGTATGTATGTATGTATGTATGTATGTATGTATGTATGTATGTATGTATGCATGTATGTATGTATGTATGTATGTATGTATGTAGCCTATGTATGTATGTATGTATGTATGTATGTATGTATGTATGTATGTATGTATGTATGTATGTATGTATGTATGTATGTATGTATGTATGTATGACTAACCCTTAGTCCCATTTACGAAGCGAGGTTAATTCGTATGGGCTGGGTTTTTATGGCCGGATGCACTTCCTACCGCCAACCTCAGTTAGGAACTAATGAAGGTGAAATGAATTATAATGAATTAAACTGGTTAACCAGGTGGAAGGATTGGGGTTGACGGACAACTGCGGTCACGGACATTTGCGGTCACTGAGATAAACTTGTGCCCACTCACAGAAATTCCCCAGCAGTCACAGGACATTTGCGGTCACTGCAGCTGGGGGTGGGCCTCATTAGCTTAATCTCGGGTTATCCCCGCTAACCTGACTGAGCACCTGCTCGCTCCTTGCAGATCAATATTTTTCTCTCGCCGGCGTTATTTATTGATTCCTTCAGCCACGAAGAATACATCCACGGTATTCCCTGCCTGTCGTAAGGGGCGACTAAATGGGGCCCCGGGGCTCACAACTTGGGAGCGTGGGTGGCAGGATCGAACGTGCCAAGTTGGGGCCAAAAGGCCAGCGCCTCAATCGAGTGAGCCACTGAGTCCGGCATGTCTAACTCTTTACCATCCTATTTTCTCCGAAAAATATGTTAGAGTGACGTTAGACTACCACAAATTAATGATGGATTAATGTTTGTTTTTCGAGAAATGACGGACTGGTGCGGAATAAAACAGTGTATTTTACCTTCGCCTATCTTTAATTATTCCACGATAAATAAATAGGAAACTTATTTTTTCAATTAGCCTCTTATGTTTGTGTATAAAAATTCACATTTTGGTGTATTAGAGTTTAAATATCAAATATTCGAGCTTGTATATCTGTGTGACCGTTTATATCGTGGCAGCCAACGGGATCTTTCGTGATGGTGGTGATTACTCTTTTTGTGAGAAAGTAGAACGGTGCCACCACCTTCCCTTAAAACTAACCAGAAAAAAGTCGAATAGGTCCGACTCCCTTTTAGGGGAAAAGAAGGTAAAGGCACGAAGGACGTGAAAATGTAAGACTGCCTGGGCTTGGCAAACATCGTACCCTGGGGGTCGGAAGAGAACAAGAGCTGACCAAGAGAGGCCGGATAGGAAATAGAATAGAATGTATTTATTTATCATCTACAGAATTGTACGTTACCAAACATGGCATGACTTGTTCTTCTCCTTCAGACACACCCAGGTGACGATTTTATGTTGTTTTTCCCTATACTTTCTGTACATACGACCATTTACCTTATTAGTAACTGTCAAATCCATTACAGCGCACAGCAGTAAATACTTACACCAGGAAGTTTCGATATACAATTGTGTTTGTGCCTGAAGGTATCAGTCTCTAAATAATGCCCGCGAGAGAAGAATGTTGATCTGCAAGGAGCGATCAGGAGATCAGGCAGGTTAGCAGGGATATCCCGATATTAAGCTAATAAGGACCACTCCCTGCTGCAATGATCGCAAATGTCTTTGACTACTGGGGAAATTCTGTGAGTGGGCACAAGTTTATCTCATCGACCGCAAATGTCAGTGATTTTGTGATTACCGCAAATGTCCGGACACCAGGATTGGGCTGTGGCCTATGAATAAGAACTGTTCTGGCATTTGTCTGGAAGTGAAAATGGGAAACCACAGAAGACCATTCTCAGGATAGGTGACGGTTCGAACACACATGTCTCCCTGATGCAGAACTTGGCTCCATAGCCATAGCGCCACCACTTCTCTCGCTAATCTGAAACTATGTATCGGTATTTAAAATTTAAATAGGTTTGATGATGATGATGATGATGCTTGTTGTTTTAAGGGGCCTAACATCGAAGGTCATCGGCCCCTAAACAGGTTTGAGTTGACATATATTTGTCATCCACACACCGATTTGTTCAGGAAGCGCCAACGATTATTTTAGTAGAAAACTTAAGAAAAAATATATTTTGACCACGTCACACCCTGACAGCAGAACTTGGGGAATTTTAAAACCGAAATTGAACAATGACTCCTAGTCTTAAGATTAACATCAGAAGATAAAGTTGTTGTTATGTATCCAGAGGCTATGTGTAAGAAAAGTGATTACTATTATTACTCACAGTTAACGAATGTTAGCTACTCCATTTCTTTGTAATTTCATTTCGAGACATTATTTGTCAAATATCAACGAAGGTAGACTTTAGGATAAATACGTTTAGTAGTATTATCTTTTGTAACAATCTCCACGACTCTAAATGAACAAAAGTAAGCAATTCAATTCATTACCATTTCCACAGTGGAGATTTCATTCCTAACGCACACTCCCAGGCCACCAGCGCCACGTGTCGACCTACGAATCTACTCTGATTACAGTGTTCGTCAAGGTTGGGAAGAAGCCAGCTAGAGCGACGCATGAAGTCGGTCGTGGTTGATCAATCAATCAATCAATCAATCAATCAATCAATCAATCAATCAATCAATCAATCAATCAATCAATCAATCAATCAATCAATCAATCAATCAATCAATCAATCAATCAATCAATCAATCAATCAATCAATCAATCAATCAATCAATCAATCAATCAATCCAGCAAGCAAGCAATGATCCGCATTTAGGGCTGTCCGCCAGGTGGCAGATCCCCTATCAATTGTATACCTAGCTTTTTCTTAAATATTTTCAAACCGGGCCAGTTGGCCGTGCGGTTAGGGTCGCGCAGCTGTAAGCTTGAATCCGGGAGGTAGTGCGTTCGATCCCCACTGTCGGCAGCCCTGAAGATGGTTTTCCGTGGTTTCCCATTTTCACACCAGGCAAATGCTGGGGCTGTACTTTATTTAAGGCCACGGCCGCTTCCTTCCCACTCCTAGGCCTTTCCTATCCCATCGTCACCATAAGACTTATCTGTGTCGGTGCGACGTAAAGCAAAAAGCACAAAAAAGAATTCAAAGAACTTGGAAACTTATCGAACATTTCCCTTGATAATTTATTCCAGTTCCTTACTCATCGTCCTATAAATGAATATTTGTCTAATCTGTCCTATTGAATTCCAACTTTATCATCATATTATGATTTTTCCTACTTTTAAAAGCTCAACTCTTACTGATGTCGTTCCACGCCAACTCACCACTGACAGCTGGAAAAATACCGCATAGTCGAGCATCTTGTCTCCTTACCACCAGGTCTTCCGAGTCCAAAGTTTGCAACATTTTCGTAACACTACTCCTTTGTCAGAAATCTCCCAGAAGAAGTCGTTCTTGTTTCCATTGAATTTTTCCAGTTCTCGCATCAAGTAATCCTGGTGAAGATCCAAATACACTAGAACCATATTCTTTCTGCGGTCTTACCAGAGACGTATACACCCTCTCCCTTATATCATCACTACAACCCCTAACTACTCTGATAGCCAAGCGAAGAGTTCTGTAACTTTTCTTAACAATCTCATTAGCATGATTACCCCATTGAATATCATTCCTTATATTAACACATAGGTACTTACATTGCTGCCCATTAAGTACTATCACCCAGTGGTGGTTCGTGCTGAATTATTTTGGCGGTTCGGCTCAGTGACGTCCAGTCCATTTCAGTAAGTGTAATAGACAAATCTGAATTCGTATTACATACAGGAAGTGCCACCTGATCTCGTTGGCATCCGTTCTCCAACCGAGTAGAAACGCCTTGCACCATGCCCTGCCTCTTCGAAGTTCTCGAAAATGTACAGAAAAAACACGGGTAAACATAAATCTCAATTTGTAAGAGCCCGCTTTCGAGGGACTTCGAAGATATAAATAACTGACTTGTACATAAAACAACAGTTAAAGAAATCTTTCTTCTGCTTATCGAAAATGTTTTGATCTAGTATCGACACACACATATTTAGAAGTACCGAGACCTGCATACATCTTCGGAAGTCGGCTTTCTTAATGGACAGGGAACATCATCTGATGGTACTAACGTTTCTGTTTTCATTTGCATGACTACCTAACTCCAAGGAATTCCCTACCTTACGAAGAAACATATTCATGATTACTTGTAGAATGTTCATTCATTTACTGATGCATTTAATCTTACGGCTCCTGTCATCTTGCCAGTTATGTTACGAAGAGTGAAAGACTATATTAAAACCTTTGGGTAAAGGAGGTAAGTTTAAACCCTTGAAATAATTCTCGGTCACAGTGTTATCTTGTAGCATGGTGCCAACCCGTAGCAGTAACATTTCAGTTCAAAGAGTCAAGCCAGGTCCTTCCTTTCACATCGAGTAGGACAAGGGCATCCCGAGGTGGGTGATACGTCAAAAGAGGAGATGGTGTGATTAACAGCCTCGCTTGGAGAGGGAAAGCAAAATGAAAACTCCATAAATGACTAAAACCATAACCGAGAGTCATATTTCTACTTTTAATCACATTAAAAAATCAGCGATGGCAATAATTTGTTTAGTAAGGACCAGTTTCATCAACCACTGTTAAAGATCCGATAATGCAGCGTTAGTCAACACATTGTTAAGATTTTAACATGGTGTTATAGAAATCGAGTTTCACAGAACACTATTACAAACTCGTTAACTAACGTGGCGACAACGTTAACGATCAATTCAGTAGTGTATAGCATTAACATTATTTAATTGGCGCCTTTCGCTTCTTCTATTTTTGCGTGGAATAAGAAGTTCCATTTGAAATACCTGTACGACAACCTATGAAAGAAGGGCAAAAAATAAAAGAATATTATTCGATGAACGAGTTGGAGCGGTCCAAGACCGGAGGCGGTATATTCATTCCAGCATTTAAGTAGATGACTTCGAAGATTATTGCATTAATCGGTGACGAAGTTGAGCCTCTTCGTAATGGCGACATATGATTCAGAATATCACAAAATTCGAATTTTATTAACTGGAGTTATTGACAACTAAACTAGCACAGATATATTAGAAATTAGGAACGTGGTGAAGGCTACATGTGATTACGAACCCCTTTTCTTTGAATTTATATTTCAAAACAAAATGTAATGTTCGTTATATATTCATAAGTTAATGGAATATGAGTATAATACCTATCTCTCTTCTATGAAATGAAGCTTTGGTTTTAAAGTATTCTCGTTTTTGTGTAAATATCTGTTTTGTGTTACCATGCAGAGGTTTTATTAACTGGACTCATCATTAAGAACTACAGTAGCAAAATCATATTCGAAATTAGGGCTACCTGGCTATACATGATCAGGGCGAGTGAAGTTCCAAGTGGTGGAACTCATGTAGTTCAACTTTCTCACCGCAAGGTGGGGCTAGTGTTAGTTGACCTCATGTGCGACTGCGAAACTGCATATCGTAATATGAAATATCTGGGGCTTCTGTACATAATATAAATACGCAATAATGCAGTTATTATTAGGAGCGCTATATAAAAGTATATATAGTAAAACATGTCATTCAGGACGCACACAATTAAAAATGCTTACCTCTAATTGGAAGAAACTTACAATACTATTCTTGCTGCTTTAGGAGATGACCTGTACTTCGCCTTTCTTGACAATTTTTGCCCTAAAAATGAATCTTCACTTAATGTAATGGAATTCAATGTTGGACAAATATAATAGCAAATCATCCTCTGAGCAGCACAAATTTCGAAACACTGGAAGTTCGTATATCATCTCCACACAGTCTGAAAATATATCAACCCACAACGCCCCCACCCCTTCAGCTTGTCTTCCATTGCAGCGTCTACAATTTCATCACCTCATAGAAGACTAACGAAGTATATATGAGGCATTTGGAGTCACTGCCCCTCAAAATCCCGTAATTTGTAAAGAACGCTCCCATCACCATGGACACACTGAATTTCAGAATCATATTCTAGTGATTTCACACACTCACTGCAAAGAACAAGCTTCTTAATCCGCTGTACGAATCAAGTAACCACATAAATACTATACGAGATTGCCGCCTGCTCTAGCTGAACTGTTATTAACTGAAAGACCTTTGGGTCTGAGGGCCAGTTCAATACATGTCAGTATAATAGTGTCCCTCATCTGTTCATGAATATTTTCCTTTACCTCCCAACTTCTACGTCTTTCATCTCGTATCATTGATCTTATCTGTTGCGCAAAGGATGACAGCTCGTGGTCAACAAAATGCTCACAGTTCGCTGTAGAGTAAAGGATTCCTTTCACTGGAACGTATGTAGACTGAAGTAGCTTAGTACTCCCGGGAAATTATGTGCCACAGCGTTCTATGTAAACTTCCACGTGTTACGAACCAATTCCACTGTTTTTCCATCTATATTGAAGGTATCCTCTTCGATCAGAATGTCGTCAGGAAAATGTATGTCACACACACGATCGTTCAAAGTTAACAGTCTATCACTCCTTGGATTTTTTGTGTTCCATTCACTGAAATAATGTTGTTTAAGTCCAAACCAGTGCCTAAAATCCCCTTTACTATCCCTTACTTACAACCTGGCACAAAATAGCCTGGCATGTTCACGATGATTATTACACTTAATAATACAACTAAATTCACACTTAAACAATATTTCACCCTCCAATACATTGCGTTGCGCCTACATAACAGTGCACTCAACAGATAGTCGTACAGGAAAAACGATGTGTGCGGCGCGTGGTGTTGAAAAATGGAACTACATTATGTGGACAACGGAGCCTTACGGAAGTTCCATCACTTAATAATTTACTCGCCCTGACATGGTGTGGGCTACATGCGATTATGATCCACCTTCGTATGCATTTATATTTCAGTAAAAATGTAACGTTTGTTACATGTTATAAGTTAGTGGAATATTCACTGATCTCTATACATGGATCGCTGATGGCAGGTCTCCGCTGCAGGAGAAAGTACGCCAAGTTGAGCGCGCGGTCCGCCATGTTGCTGTACCCATCCTAGAGCTCTCCTTATGGGGAAGCAATGATAATATGATCAATTTTAAATCGCAATTAATGGCGCATTAGGATAATTAAAAATATAGGGACATGTTCACTCAAAGCATAAGGACATTGGGAACACCGACACGTCATTCCGAGGTCAGTAAATCTTCGGGATAGCAATAAAAATGAGTGTATAATAACGGCCGACAAATATTAACTTACGTGCTGAATATATGCAATTAGCGATCGGTTACACAATACGACAAAAAACAGTTTTTGGAAACATTGCTGTAAATTGTATACATGCATGCCACGAAATTATGCATTCTGAAGGGGAGATATGACTGAATGTTTTGTATTTTGAGCCAAAACACGGTTTTTCTTTTTATTCATACAAAAATAGCCCCATTCTTCCTCTTTCAGAAAATGTTTTTATTTTAGTCATTTCGGCTTGTAGAAGCCACTTAATATGATCCCGCAGGACATTTAAAAGCCCAGAACCACACCCACTTCTGTAATGGCATAATGATAGTTTGCTGTGTGTTTTTCCCTGGATATTTAAGTATTTCGCGTATTTAGTAGTAGTACAAGCATGGCTCCCTTGTTTGTTTATATTTTGCTAACATGCAGAAGTAACATGTGGTTTCAATCCCCCTATGGCGCAACAGCCCGAAGGCCATGGCCTATCAAGCGACCGCTGCTCAGGCAGAAGGCCTGCAGCTTACGAGGTTACGTGTGGTCAGCACGACGGATCTTCTTGGCCGTTATTCTTGGCTTTCTAGACCGGGGCCGCCATCTCACTGTCAGATAATTCCTCAATTATTATCACGTAGGCTGAGTGGGCCTCGAACCAGCCCTCAGATACAGGTAAAAATCACTGACCTGGCCGGGAATCGAACCCGGGTCTCCGGGTAAGAGGCAGACACTTTACCCCTATACCGCGGGGCCAGCGCGTGGTTTCGATTCAGCGAGTGAAGTATCTAAAGTAGTGATTTTTCATTGATGTGTTTCATCTTAATTCCTTTGTAAATGTGTGATTTATAGCGTAGAGTTCATAGTGCGTCGTTTTAGTGTATAGAAACGTGGTAATTATAGTGTTAACAACATAAGGCCTAATCCCGCCACCGTAACGCTTAACTGATATGTAAACACATTCAAATATTACACATATATAGTGATACTTAACACTTTTCATACAAAAAGGAAAGGAAATATTCCAAGGGAAAAGCATTTGTCACCTTCTTGAATAGTTTAAATCAATTAATCATAAGGAGGACGCTTAAATCGGGATTTAAAAACACTCCGCAACGCTCTTCTTATGGAAGACCGCCTTGTTTTGCCCTACATTAGCTGATCGCTCAGAGATTGATGTTGGTGCCACGCTTGGCCGGTAGGAACTTAGGGAGCGGCCTCTCTATCTGTTTGTATACTCGAAGGAACTAAGTATAAACAAAGCAAGCGCGCTCCTCGTGGTCTACTGCACTGTGCGCTCGCTGCCATCTTACTACGCCAGTCATCTTCTATTTGGCTTACTGCTACCCTAGCTACCAGCCATCCATGTATAGAGATCAGTGGGAATATTAGTATAACACCTATCGGTATCTTCCTTCTATGAAATTATGCTTTGGTTTAAAAGCATTGTTAATGTGTGAAATATCTCTTTCCTATTCCGATGCAGAGGATTCTAACTTGAATTTTTTTAACTGGACTTATCAATAATAACTACAGTAGCACACTATATTAGAAATTAGGCCTACCAGTTTATACATGGTGTAGGCTGCATTCGCTTATGCTCGCCCTTCCTTTGAATTTCTATTTCAATCAATATTTCTTACATATTAGTAAGTTAACGGAATACTAGTTTAAGTAGGCCTACCTATCTCTCTTGTACAATTTACAATACTGATATTTCCCGTTGCATAGTATCTCAATGTAATCAGCAATTGCTACATTGGAAAGAGGAGTGAATTTCGTCCAGTAGGCCAACGGTTTATAATCTCTCTTTTATCTCTTCGTGTACTTTCCTCGCGACAGGTTTAGATAACCTATATCGCTCCAAAAACTGCATTTCTGTTAGTTCAAATATGTCCCTTCTTTTCAGTGAAACTTTCTGTCTCTCAGCATTTTGAATGTAATCTATAGAGCTCCTGAACACCAAACACAAAATCTCTTCCAGCCATTTTTACTTTAACATGACGTTAAAGAGCTTAACGGGACGAGAGTGCTACGTTAAATTAACAGAGAGTTCAACAGCAGGTTAACGTTAACGAAGGTTGATGAAACAACCATGCTGTTGTGTACCCCGTTAAAGTACGTATTTTAACGTAACGTTAACTCCTTAACGGAGTTTGATGAAACCGGCCCTCAATCTTCTAACTTGCTATGGTTTTGCTCAGTGCAATAGAACATATCCTTCTCGAATATTTCACTCTGCATGCACCTTACTTGATCACACATCAGTAAATAATTCTGATTTATGATACATTGTACCGGGAACAGCGGTACAGAACTATGTCCCCGCCTTTAAAACTTAAACTTCGCGCTACGCGGCGGCTCAGCAGCAGAAGACAGCCAGGGACAGCAAGCAATCTGTGTGTGTGACGTAGAGCGGGTTGACGTCACAGCCTGCCTCACCGTGACACAGAGAGTGCCCATGTCAGCATGGAATGTTAGAAAGGTTTTTCGGCGAATAACCTTCCTCACGGCAATAATTGAGTAAAATTAACATGATCATGTAGCCACATATTTTATCTCCATTCCTACAAGGTTTGGTAAATATCCGGCAAGAGACAAAGAAGTTGTTGAGCGAAATGTAAAGACAGATTTTGGCTTGGTTCGTGTATAAATTGAGAGCTGCTTCCCTAAGCAAAACAGTATGTGTCAGAGTGTGTGTGGAGTTCGTGCGGCGAACCGCGGGCGAGAACACGGATCCTCTATGCCACAGTCGAACCCGCCGGTCGGATCGTGGAGACCGCGACGCTACGCAACTGATAGTCTCATTTCGCCGAGTTCAAGACTAAGACTCCACATTCGAACTTATAAATATTTCAGCGAGTTGCAAGTGATAGTCTTATTTTGCCGACTCTCGTACTTAAACTTTATAACACTGTGGGTGGACTTCTAAATTTTCCGTGATTCACGAGTGATAGAATCTAGCCTCAGTTAAGATTCGGTTAAATTTTAATGGTGATCTATTTGGACATATATTTAAGACTTACATTTCTTACAAGTGTTCATAACCCGTAATTGATGAAACAATCCAAACAGTGATAAATTGTGAACGATATTCGCCTTGCCAACTAATTTTTTCGCAAATTTTGTGTGTCAGATTTAGAACTCTTCAGACTGTGACAAGGGATGAATTAAAGAATTAATTTCAATCTATGACTGTGTCATCGGACTTATCGAACTCGCGGGATTTTTCAATATCTCGTGCATTCAGAGTAGACATTGGATTGTCATTATTTTCAATTCGTATACTACGCATTTAATCTGTGCAGACATTGAACTGTGAGTTAATGATAGACTGTGAAACGCTTATTTGGACTGTGCATTCGCTATAGACAATGATCCGTGTGTTAATGACTGACTATTGATATACATTTAGGCCGTGCATTCATGGTAGACATTGAACTGTGTTAAGAGGTGAAACACGTACCGTAACTGAACCGTGGGCTCGTGGTAGACATTGAACTGTGCCATGAAGTGGATTACGTACTCGAACTTTGCATTCATGGTAGACAGTAGACTGTGTTTAAGGTGAACATTTACCGTGAAATTAAACTGTTTATTCCTGGCTAGCAATGAGCTGTGCATTTAAACTCTGGGTTTTCAATAGACAGTATTTTTGTGTGATCAAACCATGGACTGTGGAAGAGTGAAACCCATTGTATTTAATTTCAAATTAATTAACAAAATCGGTTCACAAATGAAACATTTTCTTTTTCAAGTGATTGAGTTAAAATCGCACGTAACCTTAAACAAATATTTCGTGTGTGATAATTTCAAACTGTTTCAAGTATCACATTTTCTTTAGTCAATTTTATTGACATTTGATTACGTTGCATTACGCGTGATTCTTTTGTTCAACATTCAAATCTGTTATTCAAGAAACTCTTTCGGTGTCCAAGGTGCTAATGTGTACAGTCATAAGTCATTCTCCGTGCAACCAAATCTCAATGCTCACATTACTACGTTATCCCGATCTTCTGGACGTCGTATGGATATTACAGAACTTGTAGAATTTCCATCGTGGGAGAAATCGTGATTCCATGGTGCCGAGAGGAGACTGACGGCAGTACGAGGAGGGCAGCCGGATTTCGAATACATCACCAGCCTGGATGAGGAAAGAACCATTTCCTGCATATATATGCTGTATGAAGGTGATATAATTTTGAACTTTGTTAATAAATTCAGAATTTTTTAAAAAAACTTAAGAATCATTTCAAGAGACCCCTCTTCCTCTGTAAGCACTTCAATCAGAAACGGTACACGCCGTGCGTCTAACTCATGCTCGTCAAAGTACTGTATTTACTGTTATAATATAGTATCATATATTAATAATGACCTAAGTGACCATAGTATTCTAGTTTCTGACATGCTATGGCCATACCAAAACACTTACTTAACATCTCCTCACTGTAATACTTCTACAACATCTAGTTGGTGTAACGAGAATGAATATACCAATTCCTATAGGAACACATTTGAACACAATACAGATATATATCGTGGAAACAATTGCCATATAGTTATAATCATGATTCATTCATTCACCAAATAGAACGAAAGGACAATTATACGAGCTGTCCTAACAAGCACAATACAGCATTAAATGGTCTAAATAAGCCTAGCAAATTTCCTTGGGTTACTGAGTATCTTCTTACCCTTATAAATAGACGGGACTGCTTATATGCTAAACTCAAACATCCTACTCACAAGACCAACATGCTTCTGAGACAAGAATACTGCAGATGTAGGAATACAGTAACTAATTTAAAAAGAAGACTGAAATTGGATTACTAACTCAAACAAATTCAAATCACATAATAAAAATCCAAAACAGGCATGGGAATTAATGAATGAAATCATTCATAACGAAAAGCAAATTAATAACAGATAAACATGTGAATCATTCAACTCATTTTATAAACATTACGATAAACCTAGCTCTAAGTATTCCTAAACATAATACTGTGCCTTCTGTGAATATTGAACCCGAGTGACTTAGGCCCAAAGTCAATCATGATTTGATTTATGAAGGGAAATAGTACATTTATTGAAATACAGAAGTGTAGTTGAAAATGTTTCATCTGTGTAGTGTTGAAATATGAGCTAAGGAACACGACAGACTGGAGCCTGACGGATTAGCTCGACACAACAACATTTAGCTGCTTCACAGCAGGGGAGCCCATTAGTTTGGCGACCAGGAAAAATACAAGTCCACAAATAAGTCTTGGTCAGAAAGAGAAGGGGTAGTTTGAGACAATGGAAGCTTGCCACACGTGCAGTGCGCTGGGATATTTTGGGCGAACGGAAACTTCCGCGACGTCATGAATTCCAGGAAAGGTTGAATGGAAAAGTACAGCGGTTTCAACGACATTCGCTAGCCTAGGTTATTGCAGGTGGAACTTAAATCACGTGACCACTTGCAGGCCAATCACGAAAATTTAGATGGAGACTCAGGGATACCATCTTAAGACATGGGGGATGAGACACCAATGTAACTTCGAAAGTAATCAGTAATAAATTATTGTGAGTACACGGATCAATGTAATGAACTTATTAGATGTCACGCATGGAAAAATAATCGATAATTATGGGCAAATTAAATAAATTGAAGGCTGGATTTCTTGGAAACCAGACAGCTTGAAAGTCATTGGCTGGACGAAAACCACGTTGTAAGGGACGCTTCCAAAGGCGCGAAATGTGAGGAGCTAAATCCACCCGTATCTCCTAAATCTATGATCGCCAGGAGTTCATATTTAATCCAGCAAATATGCTAGCGGAGTGGATTAATTTGATATAAATTTTAACGTCCAATTCGGAGTGCAAGTGCCGATATTAAAAATCCACCCCTATATCATGGATATGACGTCAGTTAATGCGCTAGGGAAAGCTTCGTCAATATATACGAGCGCATGGAACACTCATTACCCCAGTCTTACCAGTCGTAGCAGTCTGAGCAGTTGTGCTAGTCTTACTTGTCTTGAAAATAAACTTCGGAGCGGAAATACCGTCCGCGCTTGACTTGAAATTGTACTTCGAAGCTGAACGACCGTCCGCAGCTGAATTCAAACTTGTCGTGCTTACAGTAATTCAACATGTATTGGTGCGAGCATCCGCCGGTACTTATAAAATGTGACCGCGCTCGAAAACCGTGAACTGAAAATAGTTAACTTAGGACAGTGTGTGCCAGTTACAAAAATCGTAGTGAAGTTAATTAATTACATTGCAAGAGTGACTAATAAAATTCAACTGCACAGCACTAAGTGCAAGAATAGAATACTGTGTGACGAACAGTACCTGGGAAATAATAGCCTGTACTTAGGAGGATCGAACCGCTATCATGAACACTTCAAGAGGGAAACCTGCGTCGGGCGTATCGCGTCGGACAACATAACTCGTGCCGGGCGAATAATCCGACACCTCGTCGTACGTGTCCAAGTCCTTTTGTGCGGTAATTGGACGAAGCTTAAAACAGTGTAATATAATAAATCTTGGGTCTAGGGTATTAATTTGTTTTGTAAAAGTCAACTTTTCAGTGTTAACATTGTCAATGGTGAAGTAGTGTGATAGTTAAAGTATTAGTGTAAAAATGGTAATGTGCCAGGAAGTCACTTGTGGAATTCCGCCATCAAGAATGGACGAGTAGTACGGCGGGTAGGGGCCGAAAGGAGCCTCTCATCTGCTAAGCTGCAATGGATTACAATAACTAAGATGAGTACCAAAAATGTAAATAATATTAGGGAAATGTTAGCGTGATTGGGAAAATGGGAATAATTTGGTTAGAATTGGTTACCTTCTGTAACAAGATGGATCGCTTAACGATCCGATCCTAAATTTGTAGCACGGACAGGATTAAGTAATAACAACGTAAATAATCGGGTCTCTTTTATGTATTCAGTTTGTTGTAGATGTAAATTTTGTAGATATAGGGTAGTACGTTAAGTCATGCATGCATTCATATTTTCTTTGTACTCATGAATATTTTTACATTTGAATTTGTTATCATAGTCTAATAGACCCGATCTGTGCTTCTCTGTTAGTCATTTGACGAGTTATGTAATGACATTGAAGGAAAGTGCAGCTTTGTCATGCCAGCTGTGTTTTGTTTTTGATCAGTGTGTTCATATTTTCAAAGTGAAGTTGTTAAATTTGTGAGAAGCGATATTAATAATAATAATAATTCAAGAGATATTGGAAGTTTAGTGGGCAGTGCGTAATAATAAAATTCAAGTGATAAGATGTTGAGTTTATCGGGAATCATTTAATGACGGGATGTCGTTTTAATT
Source organism: Anabrus simplex (assembly GCF_040414725.1). NCBI lineage: Eukaryota > Metazoa > Arthropoda > Insecta > Orthoptera > Tettigoniidae > Anabrus > Anabrus simplex. Next base: position 951,459,511 of record NC_090266.1, on the reverse strand, counting down.
CGGAATTAAAGTGTGTGATAATTTAATTTGATCAATTAATAATATCGAAATTTAATATCGGTGCTAATAATCCGTACATGTTAATGAACGTGTGGTTTAAATTACGGCCCAGTATTTTTTTTACGAATAAATGTCGTGTCTTAAATTTGCAATTCATTAGCCGGAACACGTAGGACTAATATTACGAAACCATGATTGTCAAATTTTGGTAAATAGAATTTCAAAATGTTACGATTATTTGTGGAGAACGAACTAAGGCGTAGATCAAAATGAGATAGAGAAATGTTAAAGAATCTGCAGTCAGATAATAAAAGGTCGTACGATGTCAGAAGTGGAATAAATAAGTCAGTTGATAATTCTGTGAGAAATAAATGAATCAAGGAATCTTGATATAGAAAGGGATATAAATTCCGTACGAGAGACACTTAGGATATTCAAATGAGTGTAAAATGTACGCGCAGTGTCACAGAGAAATACTGAGTTACGTAGCGGGTAGAATTCGAACCCGTGACAGCATGTACGAAATAAATAGACTGCACCGCTATTCGTCGAGATACTACGGATCTAAGGATAATGAGAGTTCCGATTCCACATAAATGATCGTATATTGTAATCATTGTAATGACGAGTGATGACAATCATGATGGCGTGATGATAGTAATAAATATTGCAGATAAAGGATTGGACCACCTTAATTAAATGAGCGTTGATAAAGATGTTAAACGGGAATCTAAATGATAATATGCAACCGATAATAATAATAACAACGTTAGGACGATGATAAATCATCGCGGTCAGATTAATAACAATTGTCATAATACTAATAGTAATGACGTCTTTTGGTTGATCATTGAATAATTGTAATCGCGACCGATATCTTAATATATTTTGGCGGAAGTGACCGGTTTAATAATAATAATAATATCTTGAGTCACCTATTCATTAATAATAATAATAACCACAAGAGGGATATAATAATAATAATAACAGTAATAACCACTTGTGTTTGCGTCCTACATAATAATGACGATATTAATAAAACGTGACAGTGCCAGGAACCGTTGAGTAATAATAATAATAATAATAATAATAATAATAATAATAAGAAGAAGAATAAGAAGAAGAAGAAGAAGAAGAAGAATTTCAAGGATGATAATTTCGTGGATAAATAAATATTCTGACGATAGTGGATTAAATAAGTGGTGACAACATCCCTCTATTCGAGTAGTTTGAATAATAAGAATAATAAATATTATAGTCATTTGTTACCTCGTTATCGTACGATTTCCGCACGGGACAAGTTACAGTAATACTTAGTGTGTTTGTTTACTTCGCTTGCGATGCGAGGGGAGGTCTTCGGCACGGTAATTCCCACCGCTTCTCGTTATCTCATCCGTGGCAGTAGTTTACTGAGGCTACTTTGTAACATTTCAGATCATGTGTAAATAAAATATAAATGCTAATTCAGTGGTATGGCATCAGCTGGACGTCGTAAGATAGAAACTGTCCGTGTAAATACATTTTCATAATTCACGAGAACATTACCCAGTCCGAGTACCGGTCTCGGAAAAATGTATATAGCCGGGGTACGTCATCTTGGTTAAATCGAGAAGCCGACCGTAACATGGGTTATGCTCGGGCTCCCGATAGAAGGAAGCTATATCCTTGAACAACGGTTCGATTCAAACGTAATCGATCCATAAGTTATATCCCATTTGTAATTTCTTTCAGGAGCAACCCAGCAACATATTGATACCACTTGCGGTATAGCAAGTGATTTGTTTATGTAACGTGTGTGAAAATTTAAATATTATTGCCAAATGTATCAAAGTTTCGTACGTCGGAATGCGTAATAAACCGCTCTTCTAGCCATTATTTCAAAGGAAACCATTCTCAATCTTTTCATTGTAGTTAGATGATACCCTTTTTAAAGTTAACTGTCATTTCCTAGTCCTATCATGGAGTCCTTAAATTCAAGTTTACAATCGAGCTTTCCCCATTTTAATTTTAATTGCTCCGTTCATTCCCGTGTTCCTTTATGCCTCTATATTTATATATTTGTGGACTTAAATAATGAACCGACACCCCTGAGATTAATGCTAGTCTGGGACTCGGGAGGTGGACGGGTGCAATATACAACTCTTGAATCCCTCTACCTGTACCCAACGGATGTATCTTAAAAGTATACATATCTGCGGAATAGATTACATTACTACCTCACTATTAAAAAAGGCAAAGGATCCAATAATAGGAATACTGGTAGATATAATTAATGAGTCCCTGACTACTGGTATAATGACCAATATACTAAAAATAGCTAAAGAGGTCCCTGTGTTTAAGGGGAAGAATAGACAAAATCCAAGTGATTATAGGCTAATCTTTATTTTATCTATTGTTTCCAAAATTACGGAAACAGTTGTGAAGAAAGGAGTTTTGGCGTTTCTAAACAAAATAATTTCTTCTATAAGGGTCAATATGGTTCAGGGAGAGGTCTAGTACTGCGGTAGCTACTGTTATTATCATTACAATGTTACAATCTACCGTAGATAACAAAAAATTGCAGCAAGCTTATTTATTGGTCTTTCCAAAGCTTTTGACACTGTTGATCGCATTCTTTTAAGTAAATTAGAAAAGTTCGGATTTCGTGGTCCTGCCCTAAAATGGTTTGAAAATTACTTACCAGGACGAAAGCAACTTGTTGATGTGAATAATTACTAAATTTCGGCCAATTATGTAACCCATGGTGTCCCACAATATTCCATACTGGGTCCAGTTTTATTTCTCATTTATGTACATGATATTTCATCATGCAATCTGAATAGCTATATTACATTATACGCTGACGACACCGATATCTTTCCTACATGCAAAACTAAGGGCACAGTTTCAGTAAACATACAGCAGGACATACTCACCCTCTTATATTGGTACCAGTGCAAGGAACTGACAATGAATCTGCGGAGAACTAAATACCTAATTATTTAAAAACAGAAAATACTTCACTCAAATTGTGATAAATTACTCGTAAGCGATACGAAAGTAGAAATAGTAAATAGAGTGATATACCTTGGATTAATTATTGATAAAAAACTGACCTGGAATGATCATGTAGAATACATAAGAATACCGCTCCAGTTGCTGGGTTACTAAAATGACTTAGGTATTTATTACCTAAACACCTCCTTCTACAAATTTATTACTCATTAGTTCATAGCTACTTGCAATATTTATGTGTAATTTAGTCGCATTGTGTAAAGTCTTACTTGAATGAACTAATGGTGATAAAAACAGGTTAATAAGGAACATTTTTAACTTAACATTATACACCACAGTAAAAGACCTGTACATTTAGACCGAAACTTTACCCTTTAGCATAATTATAAAGCTTAATTCTGTCATAAAAATGTATAAAATAAAAGAAGTATACGATAATATTTCACAACACTACTTTAATAACTATTTCAGACAACCACAGGTATCAAGCTAGACATGCAGATGACTTGGCCTTGTACCACATCCACTCTTCAAAATATGGGAAGAATAGTTGTAAATTTTCAGCAATTCAAGCGTACAACAAATTTCCCGCCGACATAAAAATAGCCCTTATTTAAGAAGTTACAAAGGAAAGGCAAAGGAAGCTGTGTTGAATAAATACATCCAATGTATATAAATAAGTAAATATTTAAAACAACCACCCCTCTGTCGTCCTGTGCAGTGTTATTCACTTTTACTACTAAATATTTTAAGTATCTTAGTATAATTAATTGAACTATAGAATGGTAAGGGATAACTTAATTTATTCATATCACTTTGTTTATTGATGCATCTACTTTTACTGTTTAAGTCACCTGATTTTATCATTGCAAGTATATGTATCAGAGTTTGTAGATCCGCCATTGAATATATTATTCATTGTACAATTCCTATGTACGAGCCTTTGGCTCGTTAGAATTAATTATTGCAATAAATATTTATCTATAAGGTTAGTTTGTTAAAGCAATGTTTGGTGACTTGAATATGGCAGCAGGGATGCACCATTAAGAGAAAATATAATACGGCGGCGATATTTGCTTTTTAGCGACTAAACTTACTAAACGTGTGTGACTAAACTTACCCTCCTCACCCGCAACTGACTCGATCTACTCACATTTCGCCCTGGAACACTTAATCAGACTTTTCATCCTGTCAGTTCTGAATTTCTTTCCATATAGTCGCCTCCCTTCCTACCTCATCATCAAGCCACAGCCAACTAAGCTTTAAATAATTTTCAGACCTCCCGTGCAAGAAAACACACCCATTTGCAATTGCATTGACTGTAAACATTAGTTTAAAATAATAATATTTTCATAGTTTCATTATTAATACCCATTCCCTACTTTCACAGAATATACTTTCCAATGATGATCAGGGCGAAGTCTTAAGCAGAAAAACAACTCATTGCGAGTTAACTCGTCCAATCCTACTAACTCATTTCCTGATCCATTCGCATCCATTCTGTTATGTATCACTGTACAGTACTTATCTAGGCATAGTACATTAGTACATACTGTAGCTACTTGCAATATTTATGTGTAATTTGGTCCCATTCCCCACATTTGTACAAAAATGAAATAAAACCAAGTAGCTGTCAGTTCATATGTAAAAACCATTCAACAATAGATTCCCCTAGGCATCCAACAAGGAATGAAAACTTTCGAAAATAAATTAAAGAATAATATCCTTCTTCGTACCGAATGCTCCTGCTGGTAAGCGTAAGTACTACATCGCATTCATTTCGACGAACACTCTAACGACAAATTTTATCGGAGTGTATTATAGCCCCTTAAAATCGTCATCAGCCACAAGGACCGTGCAGTATTTCGTGTGGTTTCACATCCGGACGTTTCTCACATCTCTTCACCTCACTTCAAGGCACGAATCCGCATTTCCTCTCTGAATCTAGGTGATTCCCTTCACTTCGAGGGCAGGGTTGCTGAGTTGGTTTCTCATTCACCCCGTCTCCCATTTACTCTAAAACATGTTGATGGCTTTCCACCCTCATAAACCTCATTAACCACCATGTAACCATACACGCCGCATATCCCAGTCGCCTCCATCACCACTACTACCACCAAAACTTGCATTTCCTGTTAGTCTGTGGCTGACACTGCGACAGTTGTCTACCATACAACCCTGATGTACACTCACGATTATCCTTTATATTACGCTCGCTACCTCCGGGTGGTTCCGGCTTGCCCCAGGCGAGGAATTTCGGGTGTTGTATAAATTTACTGCGCCACAGTTCCCCTCCGACGTCGAACCCACTGCGCGCCATTTCGCGTTGATTTTTAGGCAGTACCAGACAAGGCTATCTCAACATTTTTTAACTCGTCCTATGGTAACTGAACCCTCCCGTGCCCGTCTATACTCAACCGCTACATCTAAACTACCAGTACTGAGAACACGTCGCACTGTTTCAAACTCCCTCTACTTCCGGTCAACCCTGAAGAGACTTAACTTTACCTGCTATTACAACCTCACAACGGAACTTCGCTCTCATCAGGAATCTTCACAACACTCCTACGTTGCATTATGAAGGAGGAAGTGACCGATATCCGCCCAGTATAAATCGACTCGGAAATTAAAGCCAACGGCGAAGAAGCTTCGCGTAAAATGATACAGTTTATCGAATTAGCATAACTGGGCTCTATTGTTCCATTTATTTCATCTCACCGCCATCACTTCGAACCCAATAGCCACAACCGGGCCACTACTTAGTAAGCTTCGTAGACCCAGCTATTTCAGAAGAAATCATCTTAAAACAAATTAATGTGGAGGTTATTCCTATGAGGGAGGACTTCCACATAAAGAACAACTCTGGACCCATTCATACGGCCATCGTACTCTTTCCCACTCTTGAGGACGTCGCAAGTGGAGTTGCAGTCTGCCGTCACCAGCGCAGTTTGGAAACTTATCGTTCTCCTCCACCGCAGCCAACTCGTTGTGAGCGCTGCTTACCTTATAATAGACATAACATGCCTCAGTGCAATGCTGAAAATTCTTTCGTTGGCCACTGCACTCAGAACAACCACACCTCTAAATGTTCCAACATAACACATTCCCCGTTGGACCATCTGAGGGGAGAAACATGCAACATACTCGAGGCGTTGCAAATCCCGCCCACCCCACCCAGGAATAAACCAGAACTAGTGCCACCTGTAAGTACAATGTACACTGTTGGAGAAAACAGAAATATGCGTTCTTTGTGTTGCTAACTTCCTTGAACTTGGTTATGTACTCATTGGAAATGTTGAGCTTTCGTGTGTGTTAAAAGAGAAAATGGCGTGATAGTTTGTAGTTTGTAAAAGCCTGGATAATTAAACCTTGAATGCAAGTATGTTATGTGTTGTGAACTGTGTTTGCATTTTTATAGATGACATCCTGTTGTTATAATTCTTGGTGCAAGGATCTGTGTCACGGGTAGTGCGTGAGTGTCTAAGCCAACATATAATTTGTTGACCCCGACGTGATTGGTAATAACTGTACGTGCCACAATGGGGTATGTGTGTAAGAAACGGAAACATGTGAAAATATCATTCACGAAAACCTGCCGACTTTTACTAGATGATCTAAATAAAGACGCGATTAATGACCAAGATATTCGGTTAATATCAGTCAAATTGGAACGGTTATTTCAAGAACTTTCGCTGTTAGATGAGCAGTTACTGGATTTCGTTTTGCAGGAAGAAGGGGGTAATAAGAAATATAAAGATGAGTATACCAGTATTGAAGAATATAGGGATAAAATGGACACTGTGATAATCAAAATAGAAGCATACACTCAGAGGTTAGGAGTAACCCAAGGAAATGACAGGTTTGAAATTGCATATTCTGTTCAGTCACATAATAAGAATATGAAATTACAAAAAAAATGGTTAAGTTTGGTGGTGACATGAAACACTGACATTCGCTTTGGAGTCAGTTTCGCAGAAGCCATGAAGATGAAGGCATAGCCGCAGACGACAAATTCCAATATCTGATCCAGGCGACAGCTCCTGGAACAAGAGCGCGAGAAATCGTCGACAGCAACAATCCACCGATTGCAGAAAACATTCAGAAGGCAGTGAATGGAATGACTGAGAAGCTTGATAAAAATAAGTTGCTGACAGATTTATACATCAGAGAGCTCCTAGATTTGGTCATTAAAATGCCACCAGTGTGAATGGTAAGGGACATACTTTACAACTATACGATAAACTTGAGTGTTACTTAAGAAGACTGGAATACATTGAGGTGACTTTTGACAAGCATGCGGCAATTTTGTTTCCACTTGTTGAATCAAGCATTCCAGGGGAGCTTTTGAGAATCAGGATGAGAAGTAGTTCAAGTGTGACTCAGGCAAGTGTTTGCAGTGAAAATTTAAACATTTTGCTGGAATTTCTAAGGACTGAGATAGAAGGGGAGGAGAGGATAATGTTAGCAAAAACTGGGTTTAAACAAGGCCGACTCCAATCTCCTGACCTTAATGCTACTCTCGATCGTTCAAAGATGGCGAATCGAGTAGCCGGACATGTTGGGAATGTGGATGTGTTTTGGTTTGTTGTTATCGTATGTAGTCGATGTAATTTCATGAAAGCTGAAGATAAATGTTAGTTTCTTTGTAAAATATAAGTGTGCGAGTATATTTATAGTCAGCGGACATTTAGAACCTGTAATTATACGTAGAAATGAGAGAATGTGTCTGTTTTGATCGTGTTGTGAACCAGGCTCATGTCTAACTATGGCAACGCCTCTCATGTAACTGTTCGTAAGTTTTCTACGGAATAAAACATTAAAAGAGAATTGGATTAGGAATATGCATCGTGAACACTTTGATGTCGATTACAAAACTGTAGTATGCATACGCCATTTTGAGAATAAGTCTGAAGTTAGGGAAGACTTTTCTCCAATTCCAAACGGTGAACCTATTCGTGTTCCTCGAAAAATATTAATTCAAATATAATATAATTCATGTGTTGATATTCCGTCAGTGTCTATGTGCTTCAAAGAGTCGAGTGATTTAGATGCAATTGTATTTTACAATAATCTGTGTTTGTCTGCGGAAATGTGTGGCTGGATCTTGCAGTATGACAAACCTATAAATGTGACAGTGTAACAGATGGTGCAATCTGTACTCTGTTACACAGAATAAATAGAGACTTGGAGGGACTAGCTGGGTTTGTTTAGCAGAGTTTTACACTACCAACACCTTCCGATTCATGCTGTGGTTATCTGTTATCAAACAGACTACAGCAAATTGAGGCTCGTCCATGTAGGTTAAACATTAATGTTTAGAGTCAATAGAGGTTTTGCACTCACCTTTTTTAATGCTTAAAATCCTATTAAACTGAATCTTTAGTGTCTGAACATTACATTACTAAGGTTACCATCATTATGTTGACGTTACCAGGGCCGTTCATTGGATTAACATAGTCATTATTTCGGGTTACTTGGGCTGAGTAGCTCAGACGATTAAGGCGCAGGCCTTCTGACCCCAAGTCGGCAGGTTCGATCCTGGCTCAGTCCGGTGGTATTTGAAGGTGCTCAAATACGTCAGCCTCGTGTCGGTAGATTTACTGGTACGTAAAATAACTCCTGAGGGACAAGTTCTGGTACCCCGGCATCTCCGAAAACCGTAAAAAAGTAATTAGTGGGAAATAAAGCCAATAGCATTATCATTTTGTGTGTACTTCCCTTTCAATGGGTGCTGAATATAAGAAATTGTCCAGCACTTCAAGACTACGGCAACAAATTATGTTTCATAGTTCTCACGACAGCGAATAAATTGAGGAATTTCGCAGCTTAATTTGAAACATTCAAAATGATGTTATAAATGTCATTTTAACAGTTTTATTATGTATTTTCATCTATCCAGCTAAGTGAAATCTAACAGAAATCGTTACTTGACTAATTGAAATTTCTAAAATCAGCTTCTTGTTCTCTTTTCTAGTAGATTATATCTTACTCTAGTTGATTATACGTGGTGCGTACTAGTTGGCGAAGCGTTTTCATACGTGAAAATGTGATTTTTCCTATGATGTTACATGTATCAAGTTAAATCACCGCCGTTTGTATAATATGTACGAGATATTTTCGCGTTAGCCAATATCAGCAATCCGGCTATTTCGGCCGCCATGTTTTTTATATTACGGTCTGAGGATTGGAGTTATTCTTGGTTTAAATTGACTCATAGATCAGGTAGAATATTCCAGGAAAGAAAAGAAACAGAGGACGAAAGTGTACCTACAGCATATAATCTGTTGACTGGTGAAAAACAGATTAGGTGATCAAATATTTGTGCATATTGTGAGAAGTTTCATGAGAGTAAGGTGTGTTTTAAAGAGCAAAGGATATCTCTTAGGGAAAAGACGGACATGTTAAAATGTAAACGGCTTTGTTTCTCATGTTAAAACCCGGGCATGGGTCTGTAGGGTGTAAATCCTCACTGACATGTTTGATCTGTGGGAGAAATATTATCCGATAATGTGTTCAGATCTGCCTAGAAATAACAAGAAATTAATATTGTCAGAAGAGAATAGGAGGGAAAACACGAGTGTCGTTGGAGCAAGCCACTGTTGTTTCTACATGTCTTGCTGCAGACTCTAATGGTAGTTATCACAGCTAAGGGTTGTCATCGTGTGGTAAGAGCGATAAAAGATACTGGATCTTAGAGTTCCTATATTCTATAAAAGACTGCCCTGGAAAAGGCCTGCTGTTGTGTTGGATCTGAAAGTCTGATACAGGTTCTTTTTGGGGAATCTCATTGCAAAGAGAAGTACACAATAGATGTCGAGTATCATATCAGAGTATGACAGAAATTTATACATGTGAGATTGTAGCATTAGATCAATTTTCTATATATGGTTCAATTCCCCGCATTAATCAAATTGTTTGCCTTAAGAATTAAAAGGAGGAAGCCATTGTAGTCTCTGACACTGGAGCTGGTCATCCTGCTATTGAACTTTTAATTGGAGCTTTTTATCCAGAAGGCTTGTTCACGGGAAATATGGTAGGATTACAATGTGGCTTAGTGGCACAAGAAATTCGTCTTATCTTGGTGATATTGGGTTCAACAAGAAATGCGGCGCATGGTAAAACGGCAAACCTGGTAACATCCTTACTAACACATAGTGAAAATCTGGCAAGACTCTGGAGGTTAGATGTGCTCGGGATTACAGATCCAGCAGAGCGGAAGGACAGAGAGCTGGTGTAGTTAGCAGTTCTGAATCTCTTCAAGAGAACAGTCGCTGTTAACATAGATGGTAGATATGAAATCTGCCTACCCTGGAGTGGAAAACGAGATGATATTGAAAATGACACAATCTGGCAGAGAAGAGACTTGCATCGATGACTTCAAATCTCGGCTCCGAGAACAGATTCGAGGAACGAAGGACTACAATACTGGCTGCAAGAAAATATCATTGAAAGAGTTATAGATGACATAGGAAACAAGCAGGGCTACTTCATACCACATCGTGGAATTTTCAAGAGTGATTCAACTACGACCTGCAGACCAGTGTCTGATGCTTCCGTAAACATTGAGGAAGGTTGTCCCTAAATGACTGTTTGGAGGAAGGCCCCAAATTTCTCAAAATTCTACCATCCATCTTGCTGCGATTTCGAGAAAGGGAAATAGGAGTAGTGTGTGATATCAAGAAGGCTTTTCTGCAAATCTCGCTGAATGAAGTGGATCGTGATTATCTGAAATTCCTTTGGAGGGATGATTATGCGACCATGAAGATTAAGATTTTTCGCCACTGTTGCGTTGTATTTGTTGTAAATTACAGCCCGTTCACAATAGGAGCTGTTATAGAGCATCATCTTAATAATTGTTCTTCTGGGTACCGTGAAACTGCAGAAAAATTCAAGCATCATTTTATGTGCAAAACTGTGTTACTTCAGTCAGTTCAGAGGGAGAATTAAGCAGTTTTATTGAGGAGGCTTCTCTTTTGATGTCCATGGCACACTTTGAGTTAAGAGTTTGGGCGAGTACTGCATTGAATGAAGGCGATGCGATACAAGAAACCGTGCTGGTACTCGGATCACTATTGAACAGAACACGCGATAGTCTGTCTTGTGTAGGGAAAGTACAAAATATAGAGCCACATGTAACAAGAAGAAAGATTTTGTCTGTCTGTCAGGAAGTATTTGATCCTGTAGGGTATACCTGTCCTGTCACTGTTGTACCGAAGAGACTATTGCAGGAAAGTTGGAAAGAGAAGACAAGCTGGGATGCTGAAGTCTCAGAAGATCTGCAAAGAGACTTCGAAGGCTGGTTGTAAGAATTGCATTATTTGGCTGATGTTGACATTCCTAGACGATTTACTTTGAGCAGTGACTGAACATCATACACTTTACATGTCTTCTATGATGCTAGTGCTTCAGCCTGTGCTGCTGTTGTATTTTTAAGAAGTGAAAGTAATTATGGGACGACAGTGCAGTTGTTACTAGCGAAGTCAGGAGTTGCGCCGGTGAAGAAAATAACTATGCTTAGATTTGAACTGTTATCATGCTGCATTGGTGTCCGATAGCTAGTCACTGCCAATAACAGTTTAGGTTTCATCGAGACCCCTCAATATTGTTGGACTCTTTCGACAATTGTATTGAGTTGGATTAGGAGTGATGGAAGATGGGGAACCTTCGTAGAGAACAGAATAAAGGAGATACTAAACTTCACACAAAATGATGAGTGGAGTGGAATCATGTTCCTGGAAAGCAAAACCCGACTGACTTGCCGTCGCGATGAGGGCGGCTAAAGAACTCGTAGAATCTGCCTGGTGTGTGTGTGTGGGGGGTGAGGTTTTCTAAGGCTACCGCAGGAGGAATGGCCCAGTAAAATGGTAGCGGGCGTAGAGCCCTCTTGTGAAGGAGAGGAGAAAGGGGTAGTGATGACAGTTGGTTGTTCTACCTCATGGTTTCTGGATGAGTTATGAAGAATAGAGCAAAGCATACAAATGAGAGTTTTAAAGGGAAGCTAACAATGGAAGAAATATAAGGGGCTGAAAAGGAGCTTATTCAACTGGTGCACGTGGAAACGTTCACCAAAGAAAGGTTTTCTAGTTTGAGAACTCTATGTGTCTTCAAGGATGCAGAAAGAATCCTGCGGATGAAGGCGATAATTGTGGAAAGGAAGGACGATGATTACTTCAAATGCCCCGTTGCCTTGCCAAACAAGCATAAACTAGTTCAGCTTTTTTGCTATTTGTTTTACGTCGCACTGACACAGATAGGTCTTATGGCGACGAGTTCAACCTTTGATTCAGGAGAAACACAAATGACTGCTTCATAGTGGAACGCATATACTACTAGTTCACCTGCGACAGAGATACGGGATACTTAAAGGTCGAAGAACTGTTAGAAATGTGCTTGCATTGTGCAAGAAATGGCGACGACATGAAGCCAAAACAGGGTTCCAGAAGTACAATGCCCTCTCCCAGAAGATAGAATGAATGACTTATCAGTGTTTGAAATTGTTGGAACAGACCTTGCAGGCCCACTAATCATCGAGGGAGGACAGATATCATGGATTGAACTGTTCACTTGTGCCGTGTATATGGCAGTTCATTGCACGAACAGGAAGGTCAAAGATAATTTACAGCGACAACGGAAGCAATTTTGTTGGGAGTAATAATCTGCTCAGATCCATTGACTGGAGCAAGATAGAAGAAGATGCCTCGTTGGTACGAATTCAGTGGAAGTTCAACCTTCCAACTGCTGCCTGGTGGGGAGGTTGGTGGGAACGGATCGTCCAAACAGTCAAAAGAGCCCTTCGTCATGTGCTGGGAAGAGCATCTCTAAACTATGTAGAACTACTGAGTATAATATGTGACTGCGAAGCTCTATTTAACTCTCTACCTCTTACCTACAGTACATATTAGAAAATCCTGAAGATTTGAGTTCAATCACGCCTAGCATGTTTCTACAATACATGTCCAATGTGGGTACTCTTGATTTGGACTTGTTAGATGAGAAGTGTTTATAAAAAATAATGAGGTATATTCAGCAACTACGTCAGGACTTGAGGGAGTGATTCAAAGAAGAATATCTGAGTCAGCCTTACATTGTCATAATTAATTAACTGGTGAAACAACAAGAATCAAGGAAGGGGACATAGTGCTCATTGGTTGCGACCAGATGAGGCGGATCGAGTGGCTTATTTCCAAAGTGCTTGAATTGTATCCTGGAAGAGATGGTGTGGTAAGAGTGGTACGGTTGAAGACTTCTTCCGGTGAAATTACTCGGCCTTTGCAGCGACTCTACTTGTTGGAAGGATCTTCACATTCAGACGATAGTCCTGTCGTTGATGTTGGTGACAGTGTTTTTCAACCTTCAATGTCACCACTGAGGGAGGTACAGGTGACGAGAAGCGGAAGGAGAGCAACATTTTCTGAAAAACAGAACGCTTAAGGATAGTTGATAGTTGCTTTATGCAACAATCAAGGGGACAACATGTTTAAAACCAGAAATATGTGTTCTTTATGTTGTTTACGTCTTTGAACTTGGTTCTGTACCCATTGGAAATGTTGAGTCGTGTGTGTGTGTGTTAAAAGGGAAAATGCGTGATTGTTTTTAGTTTGTAAAAGCCTGGAGAGTTAAACCTTGTATGAAAGTATGTTCTGTGTTGTGAACTGTGTTTACACATGTAGATGACATCCTGTTGTTATAATTGTTGGTTTAAGGATCTGTGACATGGGTAGTACGCGAGTGTCTAACCCAACATACACCTCCACCAACCCCAACCCGCTCATTCTTTCTCAAAACGACTGTGGAGGATATGGTGTGATTTATTATCATTGCTCTGTATATCATCCACCCCTTCCCCTGATATTTGCGCACTTACAGCCAGCTACTAATGAAAACCTAAAGCTTCATTTTCAGTCATCACATTCAGGCCTCAGAACTCATTTTAACTTCACACCATTAGAATCCTTATTTTAAATCCTCAAGGAATGTATACCATCTCATCATCATCATCATCTTCAACGACACTACGGGGCAAATGGATAGGTCTTTGTAACTTCAATAATTCCCTTACGGGGAAGCAGTCGTTTTGGTAATGGGGAGGGTGGGTGGAAGAATTAATACTTTAAAATCCCTACACCACGTACACGCTCATCCGTCCATTCAATATTTCAAACTTCTAGTCTCTTACCCCAATATCCTATCATCAACAAATCATTCAACTCTACCTTAAAGAAAGTAACAACGTTCTTACTTCTATCATTCATACACGAAATCCCATACTTAATCATTCACTCCTAATCCCCCATCAGTTCGTCCACTGCCATACAATAAACACACTCCGTTTTACAAATCATGTCCAATCCATTTAACCATTATCAAAGATTAGTATTAGTATCCTGATCATAGCAATAGGACCAGCAGTTTTGCGTCGAATGAAACCACAATGTTGTAAGTTAACTATTCTTTTAATCACTTTGTAACTTAATAACATGTTAGACATTATAATACGCTTTTAGGCATTTGCTTTGCCATGAAAACAAGGATAAATTCTTTACATTTCTTCTTAAGATGTGGATCAAATTTCTCTGCGAAAATAAAGACGTTCGGCTTGTTTTCTCGACATGGCTAAAGCCCAAGACGCTTATTATTTTGTCTGCAATTACACCCAGTGAAAGGATCATTCTGATTATTAATATACTTTCTTTTGCGTGCGTTCACGTTTTAACCGTGGCATGTATTCCGCGAAATTGTTAGAAAAATAATAATAAGAAGAAGTAGTCGTAGTAGTAGTAGTAGTAGAAGGAGAAGAAGAAGAATAAGGTTCACTTATAGTATAAAGTGTCTCTTAAACGTACATCTCTTGCACTTTGTTGACCAATACGTTGTTGAACGAGGTATCCTTAACGTGTCATTGAAAAAATATCGTGCATTTTTGGAAATTGTTTCTGAATGTTAACACCCAGTACACGTTGCGTGTTGTTGGACAGGACGTTTGGAAAAATTGTCCTTTTCTTAAGGTTTGGCCAGTACGCACAAATTACTTCAAAAATGGCGGAACGAAGACTGGTCTCTATCTTTATTCTATGGTCTTTCTTTAGGTGCGTACGGAAGGTAAAATAAAAAGACTGGCGTAATCCACATTCCTGAACTGAACTGAACAAAGTTATTTCATTCCGGCCCGTTTTACGACAGGCCGTCAGCTAAACTGGTAGCTCTTAGGCTTTTAATTAAAATTGTTGATTTGATGGTTAGGTGGGTTTGTATGTTTGTACATACGTTGTACATATGCTAGATAGCGCCTCAGTCGGGGAGCCGTGGATGTTATACATTTGCTACAGTTTTATAACGTATAAATTTAAATTTCAAGTGGTGGAAGAAAGCTCGAGGATAACAATCGAGCGATAACAACGATGAGTAAGCAGCGCAGGAATTCAATCAGATCAAGGCCACCCTCCCCAGCTATGGACGTTGAGAGGGAAAAATTCACAAGAAAGCAAGAGGGAAATATCTCACCTGTGCACAGCGGCGCGAAGAAATGTTGCGAGGATTACGCCAGCTCAGTTTCTACAGGCTCGATCTACACTTCTCCGAGCTCTGTTATTTATCAGGGAAGAATATCACCGGAGCCGGGGATCGAACCACTGGGCAAGCTACCCAATGTAGCCACAGGGCCGTCATTCAGTATTCAATCCAGGTCGCCCTCACCATCCAGGACGCCGTACATGCCTCCAAATGTACGGAGCTACTCCGAAGCGGCGATAAACCCGGCACTTCCACTATCCATCAGAGAGAGGAGCGTGGTCAACCCTGTGCCAATACCACCGGCCCCTTACTACGTAGTGGAACTGATGCACATCGACCCGGCCAAAGCTAACTCCAGGACGATCTACCAAATACTAACACGATTTACTCCGAACTTCATCTCATTCAAATACGACATTCAGACAAAGGAAGGATACTTTAATATCAAGACGGCCAAACCATTCCACAATCACTTAATTAACTCCATTGGACTGGCGCAGTTTGGATCAAATGCTAATGCCATTAACATCACACAACAATCACCAGCACAACGGCCTGCTCCGCCCTCTCGCTCCACTCCAATCCTCTCTGTGGTGGCCTACAGAGTGAAGCAAGACTGGACCGACGACGAGAATGCGGCACAACTCCAACAAGACGGCCACCATATCTTCAAGGTTGTTCGGATTCGCAACGCCCAGGGGTCTACAACTCTCATCCGGATCCTGTCCAGAGATGTCACCACGCTGGACATGCTCCTGAGGAATGGGGCTGTCATCTATGGAACCCGACATCGTGTGGAACCATCGCGATCATCGCCGCCACAGAAGATCCGGTGCGACCGGTGCCAACGGTACGACTATCCATCAGGAGCACCGCGTGTTCACCCACAGGTATGTGCTATCTGCAGTCAGGAGCACCCTAACAGTACGTGTCAAAACAAATCTAATCCTAAATGTGTTAATTGTAATTTACCCCACACCTCCTTCTCCTATAAATGTAAGGCAAAACCCGTTCCCGAACCCAATCAACCCGAGACCGTCATCCCTCTCATATCCCAGGACCTTCCCACTCCAGCCCCCTCCTTCGCCCTACCCTCACCCAGTTCTGAAAACATCATACGTTTCATAACTATGGTCTTCAGAACGTCCTTCCATTTAACCGCACCATATCCTAAACCAGATCCACGTAGCAGCCCGGTTGGTATTGAACTCACATATGGACATCGCATACCCGGAGAATAAAATGCACTTTGAATTTTCCCCCTTAATGCGGTTCATTTAATAAACTAACATAGGAACTAAAATCTACTGTGCTAATATCAGATCAATAAATGCCAACCACGCTCTACTGGATACCTCCCTTTATCGGTATAAACCGGATGTCCTTATTTTAAATGAAACTTTTCTCACCCTTAAGCAACAGCCTAACTTTCCAAAATATCAATTTTTCTATGTAGATAGACGAGAAAAGGCTCGCGGAATTGTGGCTTTTGGCATAAGAAAGGGGATAAAATGCAAATTACATTCATTTAATTTTAAAAACAACTTTAACGGATACCTAATAGTTGAAACTTTTCTTCCAAACATTACGACTGTTGCGTTCGTAACAATGTACCTAACACCTACTACTTCTCCTCCAGTCGATTTTAATCATTACTAATTGATGTACCCGTGCTTCGCTACGGGATTCTCAGAAAGACTGACTTTGTGGTTTTCCTAACTGAAATCAACATATATCATTACAAAAACGTAAGTATGAATGTAGCGATTAAAAGCAATGCTATCATATAAAATACTCGATCAATTGAAAAGTCGCACGTTTTATCACTTTTAACGAACAGTGCTGCGGTTAGATTGCGGTGCCAATCTAATAGTCCAAAGTTCCAGAGCTGGGATGACCAGGCCGCAGATTGCCATGAACACTCATATGTCATTATTCCGCTAAATATGCACACTGTTCATTCCAATCAGTGCCTCAGAGTAGGGATTGAATAGCCCGAATGCTATGATGATCCAGTGTGTTACGTACCAGTAGTATTAGAAAATGTATAAACCAGGGGAATGGCATGCTAAAGAAGAAAGTTATCTAATTCCCCAGCTACTTCCCATCAATATTCAGGCGGGCTCTTACACTCTGTACGACTGGGCGAGTTGACCGTGTGGTTAGCGGTGCGCAGCTGTGAGCTTGCATCCGAGAGATAGTGGATTCGAACCCCATTGTCGGCAGCGCTGAAGATGGTATTCCGTGGTTTCCCACTTTCACACCAGTCAAATGCTGGGCCTGTACCTTAATTAAGGCCTAAGGCACTCCTAGCCCTTTCCTATCCCATCGTCGCCATAAAACCTATCCATGTCCGTGCGACGTAAATCAAATAAAAAATACTCTGTTCGCAGCAGTAAACCTATCTACCGGAGATGAGGGGCAACAGAAGACACAAAGCACATCACGACAAACAATGGTCAATGTAATGTTATTGTTGATCAATGTTATGAGCTTTCTATATTGTAGGCCTACACATTTAGTTTTCTTTCGACTGTGTGATTTGTAAAATATTTTATACCGTAAACTGTAGTTTCTTATTCTCCAACTTTAAATACCGATTTCCATTAAATACTGTTTACCCATTTTCTCGTTACTCTGCGCTGATATGGACTTAGTAACAAAAATCAAAATTCATGAATATCTGTGTGATCATAGCCAGTACGGTAACAATGTATAAGACATGAATAATAGGAAATTTAATACTATATAACCTTAGTTATGTAGCATTCATTTTACGCCTTCCCCTAAACTACCATTTTACTCAGCGTGAATAAAATAACTTACAGCCTAGACTATAGTGACTTATTTCCTGACTTTGCATACCAATTTTCATCAAGATAGGACTACTAATAACAACAATATTTGAGAATTAAATTTTAGGCCTTCCCCTAAACTACCATTTTTCTCAGCGTGAATACAATGATTGATACCCTAGATTGTAGCAATTTATTCCCCAACTTCGCATACCCATTTTCTTTAAAATACGACCACTAATAACATAAGTAGTTGAGAATTCAATTTTAGGCCTTCCCCTAAACTACCATTTCACTCAGCGTGAGTAAAATGTTTTATAGCCTAGATTGTAGCGGCTCATCGCCAGACTTCACATACCGATTTTCATTAGACCACTAATAACATAAATAGTTGAGAATTCAATTTTAGGCCTTCCCCTAAACTACCATTTCACTCAGCGCGAGTAAAATGATTTATAGCCTAGATTGTAGAGGCTCATCCCCCGACTGCACATACCGATTTTCATTAAATTCTCTTCAACCGTTTTCTCGTGATGCGTGTACAGACAGACAGACAGACAGACAGACAGACAGACAGACAGACAGACAGACAGACAGACAGACAGACAGACAGACAGACAGACAGACAGACAGACAGACAGACAGACAGATTACGGAAAAGTAAAAAGTGCATTTTCTTGTTACTATGGACATGACCGATACAGAAATACCATTATTTTCAAATTCTGAGCAATGTACAGACAAAACTCTTATTTTATATATATAGATATAGATTCAAAATTTAATAATTACATCTTTGTAGCTGACATAAATATCCATTCATATAATATTACTCAAAATAAGATTTTTGATAATCTTATGAGTGACATCCGGATATACAGATTCCTTTCCCATTCCATACCCGCCCCATTTCCAACTTCACCCGAGACGCCCTCTTCAGCTTACCATCCCTATCCACTAATCTCAGCATAGAAAAGCTCCTACCTATATATTCAGATCACGCCCCAGCTCGCATTACCATTCCCAACATTACCTACACAACACGCACACAACATTTTCAACCTCTTCCCACAAGACGATTTTATCAAAATAACTGGAATAACTATCGACAAATAATAACAGAAATAATACATAACAGTCCTCCTCCCACATCCGTACACAATCGACTTTTCCTAATAAACCTAGTAGAACCAGGTATAACTGCAGATAACCTACACATACCACGATATTCCTACCATCCTACCAAACCACCAATACCACCTAAAGCCCTAGCCTTACTTAAACTAGCACACGACTATTGCAATTCTTACACTCGAACCCGTGACCCCACGATCTTACGAAAACACCGACGAACTGTGAGACACGCTATATCATATATTAAAACAATCAGACAAAACAATGGAATACAGCCTGCTCAGAACTGTAAGACATGCACGAACCAAGAACATTTTGGACAACGTTTAATAAATAACCAAAACCAAAAACCTACACCATCCTATCCCACAATCCTTTCAACCCGCCTCCTATCACTGATAAGCAAAAAGCAGATACATTTGCCCGTTAGTATTCAAATGTTTTTACCCCGTTAACACTACAGTGCCATGACAATCCAGACGAACCACAATATGACAGTACTGTAACCCCGACCAACCACAATTGCAGCCGTCTTTCATTCACTTCAGAGACGTAGATTTTACCAATCAATGTACCAATTACCCCACAGGAAATTAAAAAAATTATACAATACAAACGAAATACTGCTCCAGGATCAGATCATATTACCTACTGACGTATCAAAGAAGCCCCATTAATATTATTAGATATTCTATGTTCGATATTCAATACTAGGCTATATACCGGCATTTTTCAGAACACTGGGGAAAAGCAACTATCTTATTATTTCTAAAACCTAATAAACCTCTCTCTGACATCTGTTCCTACCGCCCTATCAGTTTATTAAGCGTATTATCTAACTGTAGGCAGGATGGTATAACTGCCAACTTTCTAAAAAAATTCCAGGATTCTTTAAGTAGGATGCTAACAGAGATCATTAACGAATCGTTGGCATCTGGTACGTTACCTAGTGAGCTAAAAGTAGCTAAAGTATTTCCTGTCTTCAAGGGTGGGGATGGGAGGAATCCTAGTAACTATAGGCCTATCTGCATTCTCTCCATAATCTCCAAAATATTAGAAACTATTGTTAAAAAGAGACTTCTCACTTTAAAAAAAATAATTTCTTTTACAATGAACAATATGGCTTTCGTGAGAATTCTAACACTGAAATAGCAACCGTAGATCTCATAAATCTGCTGCAAGAGTCAATAGATTATAATAATTTTGCTAGTGGTTTCTTATTGATCTAAAGAAGTCCTTTGATAAAGTGGACCATGAAAGATTGTTGGCTAAATTAGAGAGAGCAGGAGTTAGTGGTGTTGCTTTGAAGTGGTTTGATAATTATCTGTCTGATAGAAAACAGTATGTAGTGCTGAATAACTGTAGGAGCTCAGCAATTAGGGTAACCCATGGCGTTCCACAGGGGTCGGTATTAGGGCCGATACTCTTTTTAGTCTACATCAACGACATTGCAACTTGCCGTTTGAAAGGACGTCTATATGCCGACGACACAAACTTGTTCTATACTGGTTCCAATATAGACCCCATTGTTAAAGATATGCAGGAAGACCTCAATACTCTGTGCTTGTGGTTTCAAGCAAATAAATTAACAATGAATGTGCAAAAGACTAATTATATGATAATGACAAAACAAGGTCAGAATGAAATCCCACACAGTAAAATATATATGCAGAATACTGAAATAAAACTAGTTAGTACTGTCAAATATCTTGGGTTGGTTATTGATAGGAACTTGAACTGGACAGACCATGTTGAATACATTACTAAAAAGATCACACCTGTTGCAGGAATTTTAAAGAAACTTAGTTATCTTATCCCACAACATCTTCTAAAACAGATCTACTACTCTTTAATTC
This sequence comes from Anabrus simplex, assembly GCF_040414725.1. NCBI lineage: Eukaryota > Metazoa > Arthropoda > Insecta > Orthoptera > Tettigoniidae > Anabrus > Anabrus simplex. Next base: position 951,438,222 of record NC_090266.1, on the reverse strand, counting down.
ATAGTCACCTACAATATTTGAATGCAATCTGGATGCGCTGTTAGAAGTCTGACTTGAATGAGCTAATGGTAGTACAAAATAGAGCTGTTAGAAATATACTTAATCTTCCCTACCTAACGCCAATAAAATATCTATACCTAAGTGCTAAAATACCACCGCTAGGCATGGGTACAGAATTCAATACAGCTGTACTCATGTATAAAATAAAACATAAATTTATACACCACAACACTGCATATACTCTGAATTCTGACAACCATCCATATAGTACTAGGCACGTGAATGACTTTGCATTATACAATGTTCGCTCTTATAAATATGGTATAAACAGCTTGAAGTTCTCTGCGATCCAGTTATTTAATAACATCCATGTGGAGGTAAAAACAGCACCAACTTTGGCAAAATTCAAACAAAGAGTCAAGCATTATTTTTGGGAAAAGTACAGTGCTCTTTAAATCAAAATATCAGTTGTCATTTAAGTCATTCTCCCAAACAATCTTGCAAACTGTCCGGAACTACTCTTGTACCTCTGCAATTTTTATGTTATATAAATGTAAATACCGTACTCTGTAATCTGTTCTTGTACCTCTGCAACTCTGTGTTATGTATATGTACTGTAAATACTCTGTAATCAATTCTTGTACGTCTGCAACCTTTATGTTATGTAATTGTAAATAATCTTAAATCTATTCTTGTACTTCTGCAACTCTTATGTTATGTAAATGAAAATACTCTGTAATCCATTCTTATACCTTTGCAAACTTCTTGTTATGTAAATGTAAATACAGTCAGAAATAATTCTCTGTAATCCTCATATTGATGATATATATATATATTATATTGTATGTGTTTATCTGCTCAACCATTTACTAATACTCTTATATACACAAACTATATTTTGATGTGTAAGTGCCCGCCAGTATGTAATATCCTGTACAATTCCTATGTATGAGCCTGCAGGCTCGTTGGAATTAATTGAAATAAATGAATGAATGAATGAATTGAATGAATGAATGAACATTTTTGAAGGAATATTATGTAAAGGTGTGTACAGATACCAAAACACCCTAAATTTAACCTCCCCTTCCCAAGTCGGCTTCCGAACACAATTTTCTACCCAAGACCACTTCTTCCACATTACTTCATCCCTTAACAAACATATTAAAACCAACCGACCTGCGGCATTAATACGCCTAGATATTGAAAAAGTCTTTGACTCAGTGTGGCATGAATGTTTATTATTTAAACATCAACATCTTCCGTTACCCACTACAATTATCAGACTAATACCAAATACAGTAGAGACAATACGCGGCACTCAGCGAGATATAGAGGAACAGCTATTAGAGCTCTCTCTAGCGGATTGACCTGAGAACTACTGATTCTGTCATAAGAGCACGTGTATTTGTGTTTGAAGTTGTTGGTGTTATTTATGCGTTTTCAGTGAGTGGACATAATTAAATAGTAGCGTGTGTCATACCTTGATATCTCATCTCACATGTGGGGAAAGGTATGTGCTGTGTTTGGCTGCAGTAACTATGAAGTAGAGAAGAATGCGCGGTCTTTCTTCCGTTTCCCTCGTGACAAGAAAATGTAATATTGTGTTTGCATATATATTCTTCCAGTGACAAAGAGATTTTATAGTACTTCATAATCTTCTGACCTGCTCGACCCATATTTTAACTGGCTTAAAATATAATATGCATATTTTATTGCATAGTGCAGCAGTTAACCTTTAATACCGATGTGTTGTTGTAGGCGTGATCTGTGGGTTTGATTTAATTCAGGAAAATACATATGCATATGAGTGTGGCTGGTTGTATTCCAAGTTACCCCATTTGGAATGCCGTAATGCGCTGTCAAGCACTGAAGAAAATATGGGTGATTTAAGAAATGTACATATTTTGTTGAAACAATATGATGATGCAAATTTGCTTTACCCTAATGTAATGGCATTATGGCAAGTATTGCTTTAAGGGAAAGTTTGAATGTTTTTGAGGCTAAATTTATAGATTTTCTTTCTGTTAGTAGGCTTCACGTTAAAAGGAAAATTGTCCAGCTCTTAAATGTAAATTCATTGAATCATGTGTGTAAGGAATGTGCCGATATTTTTGTTAACAAGTGTTTTAATATGATGTTACAATGCTTTTAAATGAGAGAAAAAGAATAATCTAGCCGAGAACGTTCGGGCAGGAATTCTAAAGCTAAGAAAGTAATGCATAAATGAAAGATCAAGCCCTTTCACAGCAGTCAATTTCACATCTTGATTATATGTCTAATTTCAGTCTTTAAATAATAACCTGTCAAATAATTCTTCATTCATTTATCCAGAATTGCTTTAGCAACTTTGAAGTTGCGACTTGTCTCCCATTCCAACAAGGCTAAATCCGGAAGTGTCGCGTATTGTCTCTACTGTATTTGCTAATACACAACTATCTAAAATGCAAGCAGCAACAATTAACATGCTTGGCACATACTCTTACTCATTTCCTATAGTTTCCGGACTAGCTCAAGGCTCGCGTCTTTCACCATTCATATACATACTCTATACTTACGACATCCCACACCCTGAACCATTCCTACGACCACACCAATACGCTGATGACTTAGCTATCTTGGCAATAGGACAAATTCATACAGCATTAACCGTAAAAAGTACAGAGCTACTTAAATAAACTAGAAACTAGTATTCAGAAAAAGATCACGTATTTGCCAACCACGTAACAAAATCAGCCTAACGATGTACAGCATTCCCTTCATAGAAACAAACATGTTAAATTATTTAGGAATTACATTTCAAAATAATCTCCAATGGTCCCACCATCGTCACGAAATCTATACTAAAGCAATACCTAGATTCCGAGTCCTGCGAACCCTTACTGGACACACCTGGGGACTCAAACCCAAACAAATAATAAACATATATAAATCTTTCATTAGACCAGTAATCACATACGCTTCCTTAACCTGGATCAGTACCCACCCGACTGACTACTTCAGACTACAATAGACTTGACCGACACGCAATAAGAATAGCATACCATCTCCACCTCGACACTCCCTCAGCTAATTTCCAACCACTACATACATTTCTTTCCATCCTGACACATATCCACTCACTACGCCTAAAATACCTTCCCAAGGGTACGCTCAACAACAATCAACTTATACAAGAAGCCCTCACACTTTTACCCTTAGCTACAGGAATTCTGAACAACACCCGAAACCCACAACATGCCTACCTCTTCCCCCCACCAATAACATAGCTGCCACTCCTCTTCAAACCCACCACCCTATCGTTCAATAATAAAATAAAATTTAAATGAATATCTAGGATTGCTCCTGACTGCGGTGGAACATCACCTTTCCACCAGCCGACAACGGCACCAAAAGTGCCCGCGGTGAAGTGCAGTGAAGTTCAGTGAATAGTGCTATCTCAGGCTCACAATCAGTGCTTCGGAAAAGAAAAGTGCAAATAAATAATGTTTCACTCAATTGCAGTACCATTTCTACATAAATAACTTCCAAAGCTATTATTACCACTGATATGTTTTTAGTATCTTTTTAATTACCATTAACTTTAATATTAATATTATCGTTACTATCATTGTCGAATAAGTGTTACTAATTATTATTAAGATAAAGATCATTATTATTATTATTATTATTATTATTATTATTATTATTATTATTATTATTATTATTATTATTATCAATACTAATATTAGTTATCTCATTCCACTTAAAATACTGCAATTAACAGTAAATCCTCCCAAGACGAGACTATAGGTCGGCCGGCATAAGGTTGCACATGACAGTTGCGCACAATGTTGGTCACACTGCATTGGCGCACGAAGCGAAGTTACCACCGCAACAACAGCTGATTGCACGTCACGTGAGTTTTTAAAAACATGGGAGAAATGCTTTTGATGTCATCGCGATGATACACAATACAAATGAAATCGGCCGACAAAATCGAACTTTCAACACACCGAATAAGTTTACAGTAAGATACCAGATGAATATACTGCAGAGTTCTTATTATCGCGACGTTAGAAAATACGGAAGAAATCGGCCGACAAGAATCTGACTTTAAATACGCCAATAAATTTTAGAATAATATACACGGGTGCTAACACAAAAAGTCTCAAATAAAATCTATAAAACTTACGAAAATTCAGAAACCTTATTTTCATACCTGATTCACACAGGTAGAGGCTCAATACCCTCCAGATCACTGCCATCACTACGGTCGCCTTCGTTGGCATTGTCATTGTCGTCTAGGCAGATCATAAACTCCTGACAATCACTGATGATGCCATGCATTGCCATTTCGAGTTAATAAATGTTGCGACATGGCTAACTTTCTTCCTCCACAAAGCAGCATCCATTCTAGCAATACTCTCCCGGAACAGTTCTTCCACTTCAGAAATTGCGACGGACTTGTTATTAGTGCGTGCGTAATGTTTTACTTCACCCAATACCATACCAACTCAATGAGGTTGAAGTGACAGTGGTACGGTGGCAACCTAATAACCTCGTGCCCTTGTTCCTTCGCTACCTCGTCGACCAATTTAGTCATACACATATGCGCTCGGATATTTCTTTACTGCAGCCTTTCCACTATCAGTTCTTTACGGGCGCTCGAAGTAGGGGTCTTGTCCATTATTACGGAGCGGTAAGGTGCATTGTCAATAACAATGACAGAAGGAACTTTAAGCAGTAATAATCGTACACGTGTCTTCGTATTACATTAGCCTGGAAAGAATTAATTCCTGTTGCAGTGATATTGCTCAATTCGTTTCTTTCCCGGAGTGCTGTGAAACAAGTCCCTACTATCAGCCCCGTTTCCACTACCGGTAGATACTGCTATTTTTCCCGGTCCCTTTTCCCTTCTGTTCTTGTTGGCGAACACCTGTCTGAATAACAGTACGCTTTGAAAGCCGTAATGTTTGATATATGCGTTCCACAACTTGATCTGCACGAACAGAGAGACGGCTATACAAGCGTGCGAATTTCCTCTCCCTCTCATAAATTCACGGAGTTCTCCACACTAATCAAAGTGCCTGACTATTAAGGGTCACTCCGCGGCGCAAAGGATTATCGTTCCGCAGTTCATGACTATGTTGTCGTTTCCGTGACATCGCACTGCACTCGTTAAAATAAATTTCGCAATTATCTCACAAAGAAAACAAAACTTTAATAAACGCCCGAATCACACCTGACCACGTGCTAGCGGCGACAGACAAAACGGCAACACTCCAATACGGTAGTCAAGCTAGTTATAGATGGCACCACTATACTGCCCATATGGCCAACAGCAGTCAACTGAAAATAGTTCGTATTTATTTTTTAGCTCGCTTAAACCTTATAATATTTTTAAAATGCTCATATTTGTGTAAGCAAATTAAATATTATAAGCACTGTATGGAATTAAATACGAATTAACATGAATAAAATGCGTAAATGTATCTGACATAAGAAGTAGTAGATTGGTGATTCTGATTGATGGGTGACGTTCTTCATTTCATTTATGTAGTGGTGCCAACATGAATTACAAATCTATTAAAAATCAATGACCACATGTTTACTACTTCCACATTGTTGACAACAGTGAGTGACTCTCAAACAGTGACCACTACGACTTATGAATGGCATTCCTAAGAAACACATGTTGAATAGTACTACCACAATTGTTATAAAACACGCAAATAACGTCAAGAAATGGACACAAAGACTAAAGCCAAACAAGAGGCATACACAGCAACGAAAATAAATGTATGTAAACATTATGTTATTGTTATTCAAATGCCTAACAAAATGTGCTAAATTGTACTACCAATTGTCTTAAAAACGTAAATTAACCTCACGAAACGGACTCAGAAACTAAGAGGCAAACAAAACAAACGAAAATTAAATACATACAATATATATGATACTATGTAAAATATGTATTTTCTATGTATATAAAAGACATCAATAAACGGTTGATAGCGGGGAAAATTACGTACCAGGCTGGGGGGGGGGGGGGGGTTGGGGCTGCCCCTGGCGCACTGGGGGGTCCGGCGACCATTGTGCCAGAACGTGTCTTGAAACGGGCAGGAATGAAATAACTCCGCTCAGTTCAGTTTATATTCCTTGAAGCAAGGAGTATTTATGTTTGTTTTTCAGTTTTCGTTTTTGTATAGTCGCGGGAGGTTGAATAAAATTTTGGTATGATGAGCTGTGCTTCGTAATAACAATGAAATAGAATTTAAGGCCCTTCAAAGATGTTTCTGGTGTAATGTCAGTGTATTGTTTACAACAGCATTATCGGGATATTTAAAATGTAATCTCCGATTACCCATCACCACATTTGGCCTGGTAACATGCTGAGCATAGGGACAGGCAGATACTCCTGTAGTATCACACTCCCACTGTTTTTTTGAGATCAGTATGGCAGGAAAGATGTTGATCTTATGTCTGATACTTCAGTATGTATGGAGTTCATTAGGAGACCTGCAATGTCAGGAGAGATTTGTTCATTATGGTCATCACTTAGGGACTAAGTCTGCTTACAGATTTCCTTTACAACCTCCTAAAATCACAGGTTGGTACAGATGTTGGATTGCATTTAAAACATGTATATTGTTTTAATGCCATTTTTAATATAAGGTATTGATATGCTGGAATTAGGCATTTTAATGGATTGGAGTTTCTGTTTCATATGCTGTTGTTTTAATTTGTATTGTTCGGTGCATCACATAGGGTGTGAATTCAAGCTTATTTCGTTTAGTACCGGTACCAGAATTTATAGTACACATCTCGTCCAAGTCTGAGAAAGAATAGGACCAGAAGAACTGCGAATTTTGAGAGAGTCCATTGTGTGTGAGAATATGGAGTTTTTAATGATGTCTCCATAAAGACCTAATGATGGTGTTCTATCTTTTCTAAAGTTAGTGATAGAGTACAGTAGTTATTACTTAGCATAATAGAAAAATACTTTTTTGATTACTGCTTACATGAAGGAGCAGTACAGTATCAAATGAATGGAGAGATGCAATAGCAGCCCCAGTGTACAAGGGAAAGGGTGACAAACACAAAACAGATAATTACAGGCCAGTCAGCTTGACATGTGTTGTTTGTTAGCTCTGGGAAAGCATTCTTTCTGATTATATTAGACACATTTGAAAAATTTCTAACTGGTTTGATAGATGGTATTTTGGGTTAAAGAAATGTTATTCCAGTGAAGCTCAACTTGTAGGATTCCAGCAAGATATAGTAAATATTTTAGATTCAGAAGGTCAAATTGTCTGTATCACTATTGATCCATCCAAGGCTTTTGTTAGGGTAGATCATGGGAGATTACTGATAAAAATTAGGCCTATTGGACAAGACAAAAGAGTGGTTGATTTGGTGGCTAAATTTCTAGAAAATAGAATTAAGAGAATTAGAGTAGGTGAAGCATTATCTGTTCCTGTTATGATTAAGTAGGGGGGGGGGGGGGGTTCTGCATAGTAGTATTCTTAGACCTTTACATATATATAAATGATGCGAGTAAAGAACTGGAATCACAGATGAGGCTGTTTGCGGATGATATTTTATTGTAGGATTTGTGAGAGATTTATTACACACCTAATATTACTTGAACATAGAAACACTCAATGAACTACAGACATGCAGGAGGTGAACACAACACATAAGTCTAGCTGAACTGTGAGCATATCAACACATGACAATTGACTGTCTGTCCCTTTTTCCCAGTGTTCCATTGATACACACCAACTGTCCTATTTGACACAGCTTATATGATTTACACTCCCACATTTGGCCATCCTACTGGTCATCCGTCCCAATGGCACATAACCATCAGTCCATGGCTTCATGTACTCAGCAGAGCTTTTAGTTTGTTTGGGGCCCTCATGTTCACCTTCACGACACATGTTATAAAGTGTCCTGGAGTTTCACTTTAGTAACCAGATATGGTCCAAGAAACTTCTTGCATATTTTGAGTCCTGGTACTGCCTGGTCTACCAGCTTACTTCAAGAATTTTCCTTGGACAAAGGATACGGGAAGCAGACCAGCGATGTTGGTTGAAAGACTTCTTATTTTCTTGCTGAACTTTGAGAATTTGCTGTTTTGCATCTTTCCTCAGATTTTCTCTTCAAATTCTTCAAGTTCTTCATGGATGAGGTCAGCAATCCTTAGATCCGTCTTGTGTCTCATTCTGACTCCTGTTAATAGCCTTTTTTTTTTTTTTTTTTTGCTACTGGCTTTACATCGCACTGACACAGATAGGTCTTATGGCGACGATGGGATAGGAAAGACCAAGGAGTTGGAAGGAAGTGGCGGTGGCCTTAATTAAGATACAGCCCCAGCATTCGCCTGGAGTGAAAATGGGAAACCACGGAAAACCATCTTCAGGGCTTCCGACAGTGGGATTTGAGCCCACTAAGTTATCTCCCTAATGCAAGCTCACAGCCGTGCGCCTCTAACTGCACGGCCAACTCGCCCAGTTGTTAATAGTTCAAACGGTGTCCTTCTAATACTATGATGGTACGTGGAGGTGATGGCCTGCTGCATAACCTCGACAAGTTTGTACCATTTTGTTGAATCCGTTATTGGAAGTTTTGCAAGTACTGAGGCTATCAGAGAATTGATTCTCTCTGCCTGACCGAATGGCAGTCCCATTGTAACAAATAGGTGTTTGAAGTGTTCGGTCTTGCAGTAATCTTCAAATTCATGAGACGTGAAGGCTGGTCCTCGGTCAGATATTATTTGTACAGGGTTTCCGAATATTGCTTTCTGTGCCTCCATTTGGCAATGACCTCTTTTGCCATAGTAGACTGTATTGGGTACAGCCAGACGAATTTCGTAAAACCATCAACTACTGAAAATGTGTGATGTTAACCTTTATGACTCGATTACAAGGGTCCTATATGATCTATAGTACGCGAACCTTTTCTTGATACCAAGTTCTGATTCAGCACTAGGGAGCTCAGGTATCAAGAAAAGGTTCCTTACTATACATGATATAAATGCAATGACACACTTTCCTTGGGGAAAGGCTGCAGAAATCCTTTCTGTTTTCCAGTTTTTCTGTTAATCAAGAGACAGTTTACACAGTTTGATGCAACACTTTCAGTTTTCTTCTTTTGAGGAATATAATATTCCTGTTCGACGAGTTCTTCAGTTCTCTTGACAGAGAAATGACCTCTCTCATGAACACTTTTGATAATTTCGTGTTGCTTGACTTAGGTACAACTAAAATTTCCTGACCTTCACAGAATTTGAAAAGTATGTCATCACGAATCACAAAGTCCTTGTAAGACCGCTCCTGACATAATTCCTTGAAGGCGATAAGACCATCTTGTTGTGCTTTCCTCACTTGGGCAACCAGAGAGTCAGGAACTGCATACAATACAGGATGACGACTCACAGTATTGACACGACACATCCTCGTTCAACTTCTGTGTTCGATGGTATATCGGTATTCTTCCAACATCAGGGCCCATCTTGCGACCCTAGGGGTCAGATCTTTCTTACGCATTGTCTTTTGGAAGGCAGCACAATCTGTGATAATTTTGAAGTCTATTCCCAGAAGATACACTCGAAACTTCTTCAATGTAATAATGATTGCTAATACTCGAAGCTTATAACTGTGACACTTTTCCTCTTGTGGTGTTGTCTTTTTGCTCATGTAATATAGGCCTACAGGATGTAATTGACAGTCTTCAGGTGATCTCTCCATCAACACAGCTCCATATCCAAAATTACTTGCATCAGTATGAAGTTCCATCTCGTATGAAGGATTATGGATGTATAAAACAGGATTTCTTGATAAAGCTTCCTTCAACTTTTAAAAGGAAATCCTCTATTCTTTAGAAAATTGAAATTCATTGTTTTTTTTCAGCAGGCCGTTGACCTTAGATATTAGGCCCCTTTAAACAACAAGCATCATCATTATCTTTCTCCAGCAGGTCGCTTAATGGTCTTGCAATAACAGCATATTCTGGCATGGACTTCCTAAAATATCCAGTTAAACCAAGGAAGAACTGCACTTCTTTCACATTTCATGGTTCTGGAAATTTCATGACAGCTTTAGTTTTCTCTGGCTATGGATCTAGACGTCCATCTTCCACTACTTGTCCCAAGAGCCCAACCTTCCTCTTCAGTAGGGGGTATTTCCCTTTGTTCAGTTCATTGCCATAGTCCTTAGCTACATCCAGTACCATCTTTAAGCAGTGTAATGCTTCAGTCTCTACTTTAGCCGGAATTGTCAAATCTTCCATGTAAATGAGTACTGATTCTATGCCCTGAACTACTAATGGTCGGAAGACAGTTAATGAATCGTTGGAACACTGGCGGTAGTTCCACCTTTAAAATACTAATTTTTGTTTGTTTAATTAGCAAGATCAAAAATTCAATCCTGCTCACAATTTAAATGAAATTCCGGAAACTGTGAATGTGCTTTTCGAGGCAGAGGCATTTTTATCAGTAATCTCCCATGATCTACCCTAATAAAAGCCTTGGATAGGTCAATAGTGATACAGACCATTTGACCTCCTGAATCTAAAATATTTACTATATGTTGCTGGAATCCTAAAAGTTGAGCTTCACTGGAATAACCTTTCTTTAACTCCAACTGCCATCTATCAAACCAGTTAGTAATTTTACAAACGTGTCTAATATAAACTGAAAGAATGCTTTCCCAGAGCTAAACAAACACACGTCAAGCTGACTGTGCAGGCCCGTGTGTGATGAAAGCTAGTTTGAAGGCACCTCTAAATAAAAATTAGAGGTTGAATAACATCTGCACTTTTCATTTTTTTGTATTTTCTTCCTTTTCTATGTACAAGAATACATCAAACAAAGCTTAGATATTAAGTTACATATTTTATATTTATTACATATTTAACTACATATTTTGTCAATTTTAGTTACATATCTATGTACATATTTCTCATTTTTATATTACATATAATCCAGGCTCTAGTGATAACACACAAATAGGGGAGAGCCTTATTGACCATAAGGAGAAATTTCCAGTTACGGTATTTGGTGTGCATAAAACTAAATTATAAGGATCTTTAGGTTATACCCATTATTTAGATTGCCTATCTCTGAAAAATAAAGGGGCTGGTGAACCACCCGGTGTGTGTGTGTGTGTGTGTGTGTGTGGAATAACCCACACACACACACACATATGCACATACGCATAGTTAAGGATTTTTAAAGTCATTTGATAGAAATTCTTGTAGAACGAAACAGGTCATGCTGCTTAAAATTAATTATTTACAGATATGTTATACTGTTCCAAGTGTTAATTTTGTGTTTCGACAGACTGAGAAACTTATAAATTGTAATATTATATAGCAAATAAAACCCTAATTTAGGCTACTTTCCAACCATCAGCAGTCTCTTTACAGTATGGGGTGATGTGTATGTTGGGAGTTTCTGACCTGCTGGATTACTCGAGCCCTTCTCAAGTCAGTAATACCGAGCTCGATAGCTGCAGTTGCTTAAGTGCGGCCGGTATCCAGTAATCGGGAGATAGTGGGTTCGAGCCCCACTGTCGGCAGCCCTGAAGATGGTTTTCCGTGGTTTCCCATTTTCACACCAGGCAAATGCCGGGGCTGTACCTTAATTAAGGCCACGGCCTCTTCCTTCCAATTCCTAGGCCTTTCCTATCACATCATCGCCATAAGACATATCTGTGTCGGTGCGACGTAAAGCAAATAGCAGATCAGTAATGTCAGCGCCGTGGAGAAGAAACGTTCACTGAACATTGTTTTTGAAAAAAACAGACTTTTGATACAATGTCTAATAATAAATAATAATAATAATAATAATAATATAGTTGTAAATGTAGAAGGAAAATATAGTGGCATCACTGATACATTAGGAAGTAAATAATAGTACAGCTGATTTTGTGTCTGTGGAGCTGAGAGAGTATGCACTTTTTTCTGTATATATCACATTTTTGATAACTCAAAATATTTTCACACAAACATTGTCACCAGCATATATTCCAATTGTACTGTACTCCAAATTCACTGAATGTAAATTATAATAAACAGTTTATTGGTTAACACACATAATATATTATCCTTTACTTTTGTTTAATTGTGTTATCATGTTATAGTAGTGTGTTGGTGGTCTTGAAGGCTATTTTTATCACCATTTGAGGGATATTCGGTTTCCGTTATGCAATGTTTTTTTCATATTGAAACATGCATATTTGTCCTTACTTTTAGTTGCTGAGTGTTTAAGTTCTTTTGCTTGTTTTGTTTGATTTGATATATTTGGTAGGTGGTTGTTTCCTTTTGCTATTATAATTCTGATTTCCTTTTCATAATCATTGTAAAGCAACATTAGTTTTATGAATATATATTTCATCGATGTGGTTACCGAATGGCTTACATTCTATCCAATCAGAACATTAATTCTAGGGGATATACCGGGGTTCTCCTTCTTTTAAATATATAAACCCTGGTGGGAACTCTCAGTTTAGGTCTGAAGCTACATAATACACTGTATAACAAAAAAGACGACGCACCAGGAAGGAATTGTCCAATGGCGATAAAAATCTCTGGATGTGAGGAACAGACATAGAAAAACAAACGATCGAAACTGCAGAACAATCGAATGATTTATTGCAGAGTTAGTGTTACAAAGTGAGGACGTCAATAAGGTGTTGGCCCACCCCTGGCCTGGATGCAAGCTGTCACTCGACGTGGCATAGACCGATAATGTTCCTGGATGGTGTCCTGCGGAATTTCGTGCCAAATGGTCTCCAACTGTTGGGCTAAATCGGCGACATTCCAGGATGTTTGCAATCGCCTTCCCATAACGACCCAAATGTGCGCTGTGGGAAAGAGATCAGGCGACCGAGCTGGCCAAGGAAAGATAGGGCAAACTTGAAGACAGTTCATAGCAACACGTGCCGTGTGCAGCCGGGCGTTATCCTGTTGGAAAGTAAGGCCTGGATGTCACTGAAAGAATGGTAACACTACCGGCCATAGAATGTCATCAACATACCGCTGTGCTGTCAGTGTGCCAGGAATGACTACCAAAGGAGTCCGGCTATCAAAGGAGATGGCACCCCAGGCCCATCACACCCTGTTGTGGGGCTGTGTGGCATGCGATAGTCAAGGCAGGATCCCCATGCTGACCTGGACGTCTCTACACACGTCTGCGGTTGTCGTTAATGCACCGTTGGAAACGGGACTCTTCAGCGCAGTTCCACGTTGCTCGAGCGCGGCGCCACTGTAATCTGGCTTGACGGTGAACAGGCGTAAGTGGTAAGCGGCGTAACGGGCGGCGTGAGCGCAAATTCCTCTCGCTCAGGCGTCTGTTGATGGTCGTGGTGGACACTTATGCGGGTCACACGCTGGATCGTCGAAAACGACGACTCCGGTGCTGTGACAGTTGTTCTGACAATCGCTCTGTCTGCCTGTGTTGTTATGGTCCTCGGTCGACCATTGCCGTCCTGACGCTGATGCCTGCCGTTACTGACCCACGCTTGCCAGCATCATCTGATCACCGCATCGCTTTGACCCAAATGTCCAGTGACAGCTCGATTCGACCAACCAGCTTCTTTCAGTCCGATCCCACGACCTCTTTCAAACTCTGACATCTGCTCGTAATGAGCACAAATCCTTCGGTGTGGTATTCATACAACCAACATTAAGATAGCGCAGTTGAATGCAACAGCTACTTTGAGCATATGCTTCAGAATCGCGCCTTATGTACACCTGATACATGCGCAGTTCAGATGCGAGGGAGCTCCCGCTATTCATTCATTGGGCACGAAACTTTAATCATTTGCATGTTCGGTCCGAATATCTTTGCATGTGTAATTTCCTTACAATCGGACAACGCCTTCCTGGTGCGTTGTTTTTTTTTTTTTGTTATAGAGTGTATATGTGTCACAACTAGAAATATCAGTTTGTGACTCAGTCCAGACATATCAACAGGGTATAGCAAGACAACAGAATTAAACAGAAGTGTGTAAGTTGTTGTTGTTATTATTATTATTATTATTATTATTATTATTATTATTATTATTATTATTATTATTATTTGTTCAGTTATGCTTGATAATATTTGAACATACTATAAATAGTGTCATACTTATATACATTATAATTCAATAAGTTATTTGTAGACCTGATATAAGAATTAATTTTGATAGGTCTGAACATGACAATTTGACAATTGATACATGTAATCACTCCTGCCATCAGTGTGAGATTTTAGTGTTTATCATCTAATATGTGCTGTTCTCTTCCAGTTGCTCATTTTTTCTTGGTGTAACATATTTTCTCTCTCTCTCTATATATAAAATAACTTGTCTTGACTGACTGATTCATCATTACCGAGCCAAAACTACTGGACTTACAGAAATGAAATTTTGGGGATACATTCACATTATCATGTAGGTGCTCGCTAAGGGAGGATTTTTGGATATTCCATCGCTAAGGGGGTGAATTTTTAAAATGAGGACATCTATATCTCAAAAACTTAAAAGTTTACAGATGAAAAAATTGGTATTTGGAATCTCCTTTAAAAATAAAGGAACACTTATTTTTTTGTTTTTGGAAAATCCCATTAAGGAGGGTGAAAAAAGGGGGGAAAAGGGGTTGAACACCTTTTATGAGGACACTTATATCTCAAACTGAAGATGTTACAGACATGAAAATTCATATTTGGAATCTCCTTTGAAAATAAAGAAACACGTGTTTTTGTGTTTTGGGATAATCCGATGAATAGGGGGTGAACAGGAGTGACAAAAGGGGTGAAATTTAAAAAGACTATACCTGCGAGTTCTCAGACACGTAACATATTACAGATTTGAAGACTGGTATTTGGAATTTCCTGTAAAAGTAAAGAAATCATAAATATTTTCTTCGGAAAATCCACTTAAGGGGAACTGAAAAACGGGGTGAATTTTTAAAATTAGCCTATCTACAGTATACCTCAAAACGTTAACATGTTGCAGATGTGAAAATTGGTAGGCCTACTTGAAATCTCCTTTAACAATAAGGAAACACGCATTCCTTGGTTTTCAGGAAAAACCCTTAACGGGGGGTGAAAGAATTGGAATTATTTGTATGAGAATATATATACCAAAAAATTCCAAGGTGTTACAAACGTGAAAACTGGTATTTGGAATCTTCTTTAAAAATAAAGACAGATTTTTTTTTTTTTGGGAAATTGACGTAAGGGGTGTGGGGTTGAAAATAAGTAAATAAGGAGTTGAAATATGTTTACGAGGATACTTTATGTTAAAAATTGAAGCTGTTATAGACATGAAAGTTGGTATTTTGAATTTCCTTTCAAAATGAAGAAACGCGTATTTGTTTTCGGAAAGTCCACTTTAGGCGGGAGAGGGTTGGAAAGAAGTGAATAAGAAGAAGAAGAAGAAGTTGAATTATTCTTGTGAGTATACATTTATCTCGAAAACTGAAGGTGTTGCAGACGTACAGACATGAAAACTGGTTTTTGGAATCTCCTTAAAAAATAATGAAACACGTATTTTCTTTGTTTTGATGAAAATCCAGTTAAGGGGCTGAAAAGAATTGGAAAAGCGGGTGAATTTTTAAAATGAGTACCGGTATATCTACATTATATGTGAAAAACTTAACATGTTAGAGACAAGAAGTGAAAAGTAGTTGAATGATTTTTTTATGAGGATACCTATATCTTAAAACCTGACAGTGTTACAGACTTGAAAGTTGGTATTTGGAATCTCCTTTAGAAATTAAGAAACATGTATTTGTGTTTTCGGAAAATACTTAGATGGGGGTGAGGATGGGGGAAGAAATGATCAAGGAGTTGAATTCCTTTTATATTTATGCATATCTCAAAAACTGAAGATGTTACAGATGTGGGAATAGGTATATGGAATCTCCTTTGAAAATAAAGAAACATGTATTTATTTTTTCGACTTGAGAGAAGACTGTTTCTCACATGTACAGTTCTATGTCGCATGGTCGTCTTAGCCCCAAAAGGTAATACCACAAATATGGTTTACAAAGAATTTCTGGGTTAAATGAAACTCGGTTTTTGGGCAAGTTTTTATACTTTAGGAATTTTCAAATAATGTCTTAGTACTATGCCGAGGAACGATTACTTTTATCAAATTACGAAATCCACACGAGCGAAGCCGCGGGTAATTGCTAGTTTCTCATATTTTTTTGATCTTCTGTTTCAGCTTCTTGTCAGTTACTTAGACAGTTGCCTTTATTTTTTATATCTATTTGTCCATCTATGTATCTGTCTGCCTGTCAGTCTATTTATCTGGTGCCTTCGTGGCTTAGACGGCAGCACACCAGCCTCTCATCGCTGGGTTCTGTGGTTCAAATCCTGGTCACTCCATGTGAGGTTTGTGCTGGACATAGTGGAGGCGGGGACAGGTTTTTCTCCGGGTACGCCAGTTTTCCCTGTCATCTTTCGTTCCAGAAACACTCTCCAATATCATTTCATTTCATCTGCCAGTCATTAATCATTGCCCTGGAGGAGTGTGACAGGCTACGGCAGCTGGAACAGTTCTATCCTCGCTGCTAGTGGGGTCTTCATTCATTCCATTCCCAGAGGTGCCAACTATTACAGTGTGTCCGTAATGATTACAGATTTCACTTTACGATTATGTCATTGCTGTCAGAGGGGAAATTATTACGGCAAAGCTAGATTATCACAATAAAAAATAATTTCTACTGGTCCACCCTCCTCATTTCAATGTTTGTAAGTTGGCAACTAAACATATTTGGTGGTTATTTGGTCATCACTTCCTGTTGTTTCCCGCGAGCGTTGTGAAATCACGACCAGCTACATAGATACACACCGAGCTCGATAGCTGCAGTTGCTTAAGTGCGGCTAGTATCCAGTATTCGGGAGATAGTAGGTTCGAACCCCACTGTCGGCAGCCCTGAAAATGGTTTTCCATGGTTTCCCATTTTCACACCAGGCAAATACTGGGGCTGTACCTTAATTAAGGCCACGGCCGCTTCCTTCCCACTCCTAGCCCTTTCCTGTCCCATCGTCGCTGTAAGACCTATCTGTGTCGGTGCGACGTAAAAACAACTAGCAAAAACATAGATACACGCTGCTCTCTTAGCTAGAATGACTCATCAAGTTGGCCGTGAAGTAGGCTCTACTCTTTGCTCTGCTGTTCTCCAGTGCGTGCGTTCGACTCTCTCTTTGTTGTGTGCGTAGATGTGGGTGGTATATTTAGAACGTTTCAATTCTAACTATCCTAGTTGTTGATTCGAAAAAAGTGATTGGCTTTGTAAAATGAAGCGGAGCAATTGTCAGATTGCATCTTACAGAAATATAGTGACTGTTATACAAAACGAATGGCCATGCCTACTAGCTTCATGTGTTATTGAAAACCACATGTTCTGCAGTGTGTGTTCATGTGATTTCTCTGTGGCTCATGGTGGAAGAGATGATTTGCAGAAGACGCACAGAATCCAAGAAACATCACACATACGGTGAATCAAAACTACAAAACCAGTCTGTTTAATCGTTCATCGTAAAAAGTAATGAAACTGCGGTGACAGATGCTGAATTCTTGTTCAAATAATTTCCTTTGGAGCATAATATTCCTTCATCAGTTTCAAACCACGCTGGAAATTTATTTAGATCGATGTTCCCTGACTCTAAAATATCTCAGAAATATGGTTGTGCAAGAAGACCTCTGCTTTAGTTCTATATGGCATTTGAGGCAAAAAAGGAAATAGTGAACTTCTGCATATAACGCCTTTTACTTTGGCTACTGATGGTAGTACGAATTCAAATGAAGTTAAACTTTATCCTATAGTTGTCTTTCTGTAATGCTCAGAGAGGCCAAATATCAGCTCTTCTGTTGTCATTGTTAGAGGGTACTGACAACACAGGCGAGGGAATTTTCTCTGTTATTAATAGTGAATTGTCTTCCTTAGCCATTCAATGGGAAAATATTTCTTTTTCATCTGACAGTGCATGCACAGTGATAGGGGCAAATAAAGGTGTTGCCAAATTTGTGAAGGACAGGCATTCTTCTGTTCATGTCCCAGGTTGTTCATGTCATCTCATACACATCTGTGCGCAAAAAGCAGCAACCCAATTACCAGTCATTGTAGAGAAATTTTGGTTCAGTTATATTACCATCTTGATAAGAGTTCTAAAAGGCAAAACACGTAAGTATATAAGGCTGTTTTTGTCACAGAGGGTAAAATAATTTTGAAATATGTCAGCACCCATTGGCTCTCGCTTCTTCAGTCTATTAATAGAGTTCTTGAGCATTGGGAAGCTTTGACACTTGTGTTTTATAGTGAGCCCCACCATAAAAATGAGAGCACCAAGCATTTTGAAGCTGTAAAATCGCCGGGCTGAGTGGCTCAGACGGTTGAGGTGCTGGCCTTCTGACTCCCAACTTGGCAGGTTCGATCCTGGTTCAGCCTGGTGGTATTTGAAGGTGCTCAAATACGTCGGCCTCATGTCGGTAGATTTACTGGCATGTAAAAGAACTCTTGCGGGACTAAATTCAGGCACCTCAGCATCTCCAAAAACTGTAAAAGTAGTTAGTGGGACGTGAAGCAAATATTATTATTATTATTATTATTATTATTATTATTATTATTATGATTATGATTATGATTATGAAACTGTAAAATCTTTCATACAAGATCCACACAAAAAGCTGTTTTGCTACTTTCTTCAGAGTACACTTCCGTCTTTAACTCAGTGAATTTATTTCTGCAACAAGATACTCCAGGCATACATCTTCTTAGGAGTAAACTTGGTCTTTTAACTGACCTAATGGTCAGATTTGTTCAGCAATAATGAAAAAAATGAAAACCTACAACCTGTTTTCCAGTCATTGACCAGGTCAGGGATGTAATGAATGAAACATATGTAGGCTGTTACTACAATGGGGTTGCCACTCCAAGGTGATTTATTAATGAGTGATAAAAGCTATGAAATGATAATGGAGAGTGTTGCTGGAATGAAAGATGACAGGGAAAACCGGAGTACCCTGAGAAAAACCTGTCCCGCCTCCGCTTTGTCCAGCACAAATCTCACATGGAGTCACCGGGATTTGAACCACGGTATCCAGAGGTGAGAGGCCGACGCGCTGCCGTCTGAGCCACGGAGGCTCTTTGTTCAGCAATAATAAAGGTAAATTTAAGAGGTCCACCTTTTGAATACAAAACAATTTTGTTGCTCTGCTTAAGTCACATCATGTTTATTTTTGGTACTAGTTTCGACACTGGGTGAGTGTCATCATCAGCCAAGCTTATAAAGATGGCCAGAGAACAAATTACACAAGAAAATATGCACACACTGAATACAGGTCCTTGGCAAAATTACCCTTAAGAATAAGTGGTTCATAGATAAAAAGCAAAGGATGATAGAGTTTTAAAATGAATCTTCAGCAGTTGCTGACAAGTTAAAACCTTGAGAGTCTTACGTAATCTAGAAATGAATGATAATAAGATCACATTAGATGTTAAGTCTTGGTTGTATATAAAATATTTTTGTTTAAAATCTTGAGTGAACACTTCAAGAACTTAGTGAATAGTCTTCCTGTGAAAAAATGAAGTTGATCCCATGAAAGCTGTGCAGCTGTAAGTAATTGCACTTTATCTGATTTTTCTAAAGTAGTGTTGTTCCATACTACGAAAGGTGGAGAACCTTACAAGTGAAAGTCACTAGTTGTTTGTGTGACCAATGTTTCTCAGTTCTATTCGGATCCTGAAACATAGTGAAAGGAAATGGCCTAATTAGAAAAGCGAAAGACATATAGACTACTAAGGAGGGAAAGAAGAAAAACGACGTGTGATATGGCGCTCACCTTGCGCAACCTGCTGCAGGGCTCGAAGCGTGGATGGGGACTGAGAGCTGGGACGTGTGAGAGTCAAGGGCAGGGCATAGGTAGGGGTAGGCGGGAGAAGGGAGATGGTTCTGAGGAAGGGGAGCGAGGGGCAGTTGTGTGAGGAGAATCTGGAGGGCGGTGTGGTAGGGGTATGTAACGTGATAAGGTGTTACGCGTAAAATGAAAGATCAAACTTTTATTTGTAAATTTGGTATTTTTGAGAAGTGTAATGAGAAAATCAAAAAGAATTTTGGGTTATTTATAGTTGAAATATTGATCCAGATGAATAAGCCTTTACTTAGTGTCTCCAGAATTTCAATATCTTGAACTATACTAATGAAGCTATGTTTTAAGTTGTGAATATGCTGACCCACCAAAGAAAATCTATTATATTTTATTGCATTGACGTGTTCTGCATACCTAATTTTGAAATTAGGTCCAGTCTGCCCAGTGTAAGAACAAATGCAGTTATTGCAACTGAACCTGCACACCACTGATCTTAAAAAAACCATTAGTTTTATTTATTGAAGTGGAATTGTGTAATACTTCCATATTCCTATTATTGGTTTGAAATTTAATTTTAGTATTGTGTTTCTTAAAGATATTAGTGATACTGTAAATGTCTTGATTGAAAGTAAAAGTTGAAAATTCACATAGAGTGGGTTTTTCTTTTAATAAAGTAGATTTGGGACGGTGTCTAAATTTATTAATTATTCATTCAGGAAAGGATTTGTTAAAACAGTTAAATCCAGCAATGGAGCGGATAATGTTTAATTCTTTATTTAAATTTTCTTTGGAGACTGGGATTTTAAAGGCATGGTCAACCATACTGTTGTAAGTAGCGCACTTATGTGTTTGTGGGTGTGATGAATCCTGTCGTATGGTGGTTGCAGTTTGTGTAGGTTTCCTATAAATCTTATATGATGAAAAAGGAAGTCTTATTTATTGTTAAATCCAAAAAATTGATTGATTTGTTTCTGATTCAAGGGGGAATTTGATGTGGGGATCAATATTGTTAAGATTTATAAGGGTGGCAGGTGCATTAACAAATGTCGTCAATAATTATTAATGCGTCAACTTACCTAGCCCAAAAGTGTATGTTTGCAAACGTGTCGTCGTTGTCAACTGCAGTGTACTCTAGAAAATCTAGATAGATTTCGGCCAAGATGCCCGAGGCCGGTGACCCCTTCGCCAAGCTGTCCCTTTTGTATATGACATTGTCGAAAGTGAAAAAGTTGTTGCTGATTACCAGTTTTAAAACTGACATGAATTCATAAATCTCAAGTTTGCTTAAACGACTGTGTGTGTTTAGGTTCTTTTCAATAATGGGAAATAGTTTTTCGGTCTTAATGCTAGGATACATATTGACAGTGACGAAGCTCGTAAATTGTACATATTAACACTGTCGGAAGAGTGCAGGGAATGATGGGTTGAAGTTCAAAGTTATTCAATTTCTCACTTAATTCTATAGTGTTCTAGATGGATTTATTTGACGAAAATTTGTAATGTTTCTTGAGAAATCTCTGAATAAATTGGCATCATTTATATAATGAGCTGGGTCTATAGTTAATTATAGGGCAAATGGGGACATCGGCCTTGTGCATCTTGGGTAGTGCTCTTACAGTGGGCAGACCCGGGTTCATATTCGATAATCTAACTTTTTCCTGATCAGTGAAAAGGAAAGAAATGTTCTTTAAAGTCTGTTTTAGAAGGCGCTGAATTTGCTTGGTTGCGTCCTTCCTCACTGTTGAAAAAGTGTTGTTATTAAAAAAAATTTTTTTCCGATGTATTCAGCTTTGTCCATGATTACCATTGTATTTCCTTTGTCCGCTTTGGTGATAATGATTTCATTGTCTTTAATTTTTTTTTTTTTTTTTACCGAGCTCGATAGCTGTAGTCGCTTAAGTGCGGCCAGTATCCAGTATTCGGGAGATAGTAGGTTCGAACCCTACTGTCGGCAGCCCTGAAAATGGTTTTCCGTAGTTTACCATTTTCACCCCAGGCAAATGCTGGGGCTGTACCTTCATTAAGGCCACGGCTGCTTCCTTCCCACTCCTAGCCCTTCCCTGTCCCATCGTCGCCATAAGACCTATCTGTGTCGGTGAGACGTAAAGCAACTAGCAAAAAAAAAAAAATTAAGCTTGAGGATGTGTTTCCGTTCTGTGAAAGATTCCTTATTGTTGTTGTTGGAAGGTGTCCTTTTATTTTTAGAAGTAAAGGTCTTATTAAGTTGTCTTTTTACATCTAATCTTATTTCATCCTGCAAGTCTGGTGGCATTTTGCTGATGGCTACTTCTGATTCTATGACCATTTTAGAAGCTGTATTAGCTAAGTTTATATTTGGCCAGTTGTGTTGGGGGCCTTTAGAAAGGATAAGGTTCTCCTCACCTTCTAGGTTTGGTTTTGATAGGTTGATCACTGGAGGATGAAATTGGCCTATTAAGCTATTAGAAATACTAGGTTTTTTGGTTTCTTTTGTATGAGATTTACTTGATGAGTTGTTTTTAAATACTTCAAGTTTTTTCTCTAGAGTTAGCTGTTTCTTAGAAAGTACATTGAGTAATCTATTATGAACTTGATCTCGAAATAGGTTCCATTGAACGTTTGTAAGCAGTATTACATGTAGTTTTTCTTCCTTCCCTCCTTAGTAGTCTATGTCTTTTGCTTTTCTAATTTGGCCATTTCCTTTCTCTATGCTTCAGGATCTGCATAGGACTGAGAAACATCGGTCACACAAACAACTAGTGACCTTCACTTGTAATGTTCTCCACCTTTTGTAGTATGGAACAACACTAGCTTAGAAAAATCAGATAAAGCGCAATTACGTACAGCTGCACAGCTTTCATGAGATCAACTTAATTTTTTAACAGGAAGACTATTCACCAAGTTCTTAAAGTGTTCACTCAAGTTTTAAACAAAAATATTTTATATACAATCAGGACTTAACATCTAATGTGATCTTATCTTCATAAATAAGACTCACAAGGTTAGCTTGTTAGTAGCAGAAGACTTGTATGATTAAGACTTAACGTTAAATGTGTTCTCATCTTAATTTCTAGATTACTTAAGACTCTCAAGGTTTTAACTTGTCAGCAACTGAAGATTCATTTTTAAGCTCTATCATTCTTTGTTTTTTATCTATGAACCACTTATTCTTAAGGGTAATTTTGCTAAGGACCTGTATTCTATGTGTGCATATTTTCTTGTGTAATTTGTTCTCTGGCCCCCTCTTTATATGATCGGCTGATAATGACACTCACTCAGTGTTGAAACCGGTACCGAAATAAACATGTTGCGACTTAAGCAGAGCAACAAAATTGTTTTGTATTGAAAAGGTGGACCTCTTAAATTTACCTTTATTATTGTTATTCTCAGTTCAATACGGCCCCACTATGAAGTTTTTAACTTTAAATGATGTAGCTTACCAAGCAAAATCGAAGGCCTATTATTATATTGGCCTAAAAATCAAGATCAGAAAATTGGGTAAAGACATAAGTTTTCTGAAGCAATGTATAGCACACAATATAGCCTAACCCCTAATTTTCTTAAAGGTAGTACCAAAAAACACCACATCCCTTCCCATCAATCTAAAACTCAAATCAAGATCAATAAAATCTGGCTAAAGAACGAAATAAACTTTCTCTACAAGAAAAAATCTTTTTTGAATAATCGTCTATATGAGACTCACCTTGAGGCAGCTTGCTTGCTTACAAACGTTCAATGGAACCTATTTCAAGTTCATGTACTTCCTAAGAAACAGCCAACTCTAGAGAAAAAACTTGAAGTACTTAAAAACAACTCAACATCGTGTAAATCTCATACGAAAGAAACCAGAAAAAGTATTTCCGATAGCTTAATAGACCAATTTCATCCTCCGGTGATTAACCTATCAGAAACAAACCTAGAAGATAAGAACCACCTTATCCTTTCTAAAGGCCCCAAACATAACTGGCCAAATATAAACTTAGCTAATACAGTTTCTAAAATGGTCATAGAACCAGAAGTAGCCATCAGCAAAATGCCACCAGATTCAAGAGGAGGAAATACCAGAATGCCAATGAGGACTTGGTAATTGGAGCAAAAGCCAGGGCATACTTGAAAGATAATGACTGTGATAAAGAGATGTTTTATAATTTTGTAAGAGTTTTATATGGCAGCTTGCAATTGCATTGTTAGGAAATTTCCCCTTGATGAATCTCTTCATCATGCCAAAGTTGTAGAAATCCCTCAGAATGAAGGTTTCTTATTCATCTCTTGAATATTTTATTCAATGATTCCCAAGTTTGGTCAAAGAAAGTGAACATGACAAACTTGAAGAGGAATTTGCAGTTTACCAGTGTGATACCTTCCCTGAATATATTGTACATGGAGCTTAAAAATGAAAGTGGACAAATCAAGTATAAAATCTTAAGTAATGTTGTATTTGCAGTATTAAATGTACCTCACAGTAAGTTAACTCTCCCACAAAAAGAGTTTTCAGTGTTAGGAAAAACCAGACAGAATTCAGGCCTACATTAAGTATATCTACACTGGAATCGCTCATGGTTCTGAAGACGAAAATGTCATCTCAGCAGCTGCTGTGTGGGAAACAAGCTACAAAGAATTTTTTTAAATCACAGAACTAACAAGTAATGAGCAAATTTTATTGTGTAATATGTTATACTTTAGAATAGATTGCTGTTGGAAAGGGCAAACGAGGTGCTTTGGATTTGACTCATAAACGTTTTGAAAATGGGATTACTGGTAACCCATTTCAACGGTTGGCACTTCTGCATTCCTGACCCGTTGAAACTGGAAACAGGCCGTGGATTTAATTTCATTTCCTTCATCTATGTATCTAAAACTATTGGGCATTTTTATCGCATGGCAAAATTCACCTTTATCACGTTTTGACTGGCTGAAAAGCTCATGTTATCTCCAACAAGGAAATAGTGAAAACTATAGTTTCTGATGTGTTCATCCTTATGATTTTGTATGTTTATATCTGTCATCTCTCGTTTTTATACTCTGAAGTTTCTTTCCGAGTTGGCTGTGCGGTTCGGGGCGTGCAGCTGTGAGCTTGCATCCGGGAGATAGTGGGTTTGAATTCTACTGTTGGCGGCCCTGACGATAGTTTTCCATGGTTTCCCATTTTCACACCAGGCAAATGCTGGGGCTGTATCTCAAGGCCACGGCCACTTCCTTCCCACTCTTAGCCCTTTCCTTTCCCATCGTCGCCATAAGACCTGTCTGTCAGTGCGACATAAAGCCAACTAGGAAAAAAGAAGTTCAATCAAGTTTATGAATTAATCCACTTTTGGAGAGTTTCATATAAAGGAATACAGTAGAACTTGGTTCTTAAAAAATTCCTAATCCAAGCTTTAAAATGACTATAACTTACATATGAGATAGATGCATATATGTTTGTCGTATTAAGCTAGGCTGATAAACACACTGCTCATGAGGTAGGCCTACATGCTGGTACCACAGAATACCAGTGCTATAGACAAGGTGTCGCTGAATCTGATGCCATAACAAAGTTCTACAGTTCTATATTATTACATTTATTTCATCTTTACCCAATTCCATTATAGAGAACTTATTTGTTTTTATGTTTTTCTGTCATCTTGCATGGAAACATTTTAATATTCAATGTGTGTTGATTTCATGTCTACAGTATTTCCATGTACTATTTTCTTTGTTTTTGTGACACCTCAGAGATTTTTTTTATGCCAGTGGAGAATACATTGGAATATGGTGTTACTTTCCGTAGGTCAGTGTCAGTTTGAAAGAATTTGGCTGATGGTTCGGCATGGAACCCGTGCTCCAAGCAGTAAGGTTATCCGATACATGAAGGAAAGACTGCCTCAGCTGAGAAAAATGATTCTCCAGAATGTTCCACGTGATGGAGGTATGTTGAAATCCAGTGTTCAGCTTGCAATATACAGTATGTACAGGATAAATCACGTCTTAGGTGTTGGCGTGTTCATTCTTGGCTTATATACTATGACCTCTCACATATGTGTGCGAGTTGACACAGTTATGATTTCATGGAAGGTTGAATAGTAATTCATTAAATAGGCTTTACATATGTAGTTTAAATTTGTCTACTTTCATTATTATGTTTTTAGCTCTTATCTAGAAAATTATTTGTTTGATTCCCTTTCAAGTGCAGATAGTCTCTTTGCAATTATTTCATAAAGTCCTGCAAGGAATGGTAACTAACCCATAAGAGAACTTTGTTGAGAAATGCCAAAATTGTGTTCCTTATTGAAATGCTAAGAAAAAGATCTTTAAACAAATTGCATTAATATATCAATATCAACACTCCTCTCTTTGCTTACTGTGCACCGTATGGGAAATATGTACAGAAAAAGGGTATAGATTTTATACAGATGTGCCACTTCCTGTTCGCTAATAAATTCCTACCTTCATTTAATATTATTATCGGTTTATTTTTTCTTGTTTTATTCTATTATTTATGTGATTATGTCCTATAAATTACACTGATTGTTGTAGTTCAAAATAATATTGTGGTTTTTTATCTTCTCAGCTAAGAGAAACAGTAGTTAATAATCACACATTATATTTGTAGTACCAATATTTGTAATAGTCTGTAGCTTTGTGCAATTTTGATGGGTAAAATTGAAAATATTTGTAATAGCTTTAAATATCCTTAGGAAAAAACAAAAAACAAAAACAACTACTTATGTTTGTATAGGTAAACATTTGTATAGGTGTGCTGTAGGCTAGTCACTTTGATTAAATACATTAATAAGTGACTGAATGAATAAACTTACTATTACATCATGCAAGGACTGTTATGAACAAAGCAAAGTCACCTCTGTACAGGCCATGGAGGCCCTTGGAGGAGTGGAAGGTAAAGTCTTCCACCATTGTTAACCTCGGCACTTGATGGGGTAGAGTGGTTAGCTCTACGCACAGCTGCCTTTGCCCCCAGGAATTAACCTGGTACTCATTTTTGGTTATACAATGCTCATTTGGAATCATCCTCCCTCATGGCCCTCTTGAATGGTATTCTTTTATGAGATAAACCAACACTAAACTTCAGAAAATCTTAGATAAAAGACTAGAAACAATGAATTAAAAACTTAATAAACTTAATTTAGACAAAAGACAGCCCTATTAACATTGAGTGTAGCCACACCTTCCATCCTCCAGTTACAAATTTAACTGATGCTGTTCTTGAAGAAAAAGAACTACAGCTCGTTAATAAAGGCCCCGAACATAATTGGTCTAGCCCATGTCATCAGAGACAATACATTACTACTATTGAGGAAGCTGAACAAGTAATAACTCAATTACCTATAGACAAACAGACTGAAATTAAATATGAAGTTAAAAAGAAACTTCCAAAATCTGTTTAAAACAAAAAAATAAAAGACAATAGTCTCATGGTTATTAAAGCAGATAAAGGTAATGTCAGTTATCTATAAGAAAAGAATACCTAGAAAAAACTGAAGCATTCTTTTCAAGTAACACCTTCATTAAAATTTAGAAAAGACCCAACTAATTCCATTCAAAGAAAACTGAAACAGATACTGAAGAATATTAACTCCATCCTCAATGACAATAACATTTCTAGTTAAATTAGCATGAATCCAAGATTATTTTTAGCAAGGACTTTACCAAAAATACATAAACTTGATACACCCATAAGACCAATCATTAATTTTAGAAATAGTCCTACCTAAAAAAACCTCTAAATTTATCCATAACTTCTTGCAAAAGTACCATAAATTTCAAAGTAGAACCACAATTAAAATGTCAATAGAGTTTTGCAACACTACCAAGAACATTAAATTACCGGGCGAGTTGGCCATGCGGTTAGAGGCGCGCGGCTGAAAGCTTGCATCCGGGGGATAATGGGTTCGAATCCCACTGTCGGCAGCCCTGAAGATGGTTTTCCGTGGTTTCTCATTTTCACACCAGGGAAGGCCACGGCCGCTTCTTCCAACTCCTAGGCCTTTCCTATCCCATCATCGCCATAAGACCTATCTGTGCCGGTGCGACGTAAAGCCCCTAGCTAGAACATTAAATTGAAACCATCTTTCACTGTGAATTCATTTCATGTTACTAATATGTATTTCAACAACCCAATAAAAGAGTTATCATAATCAAAAACAACCTAAGGATGCACAAAAATATTAGTAACCAGGAAATTTACAAATTTGTTACTTCTGGATTTCACCATCAATAATAACTTACCTTTCAATAACGTAGTACATCAATAAAAAGGCATCCTGGATGAAATTTATATGTACTATTTAGAAAAGCATAAGATTCTCAATGACAAAAAGGTATTGTCATCTGGCTGAGGTTTGTTGTTGATATCTTTGTAAATTTGATGAACAAATCAATAGTAGTGCCAAATTATTAGACCAAATCAACCCTTTAGAACCTTTTGTAAAATTTACGTTAGAGATAAACTTAATTTTTTGGATTTGACTGTTGAAAGGAAAAAAGAACATGTCTGTCACGATTTTCAGAAAACCATCTCAAACTTTAAATACGATACAAGAAGAATCACACCACCCTGAAGCACATTACAGAAGATATTTTCTACGCATGCTGAAGAGAGTCTGTAATATCCCCTTACCTAAGAATGACTTTCAGAAAGAAAACCCCATTTACAGAATAGCAATAAGTAATGGGTACACTAAAAATTACATTGATAGATTAATAAATAAAAATTAAACCTCATGCACAGCTTAAAAGAGAAAGAAATAACAAGAAAAATGTTGCTACCTTTACCTACAACAACGGAAAGATATACCAAATTACAAACAATTTCAAGAGACTCAAATTTAACAGCTTTTTGCTTTGCAAATAAAAGTATAACATCCTCTTTATCAATACAAATCAACTCACCTGTTAGATTGAACAAAGTCGATACATGTTGCAGCCTATTCTCAAAGCCATATTCAGTAGCAGAACAATTATTACATAACACAAACAAATTAAAAATCTTGTTGAAGTGAAATGACAGTGATCAAGATCTTTTAGCTTTTTGCACATCGTCATCATCATTTACCCTTATCTAGCTCCTGCTGGGTTGGGGTATTTATGGCACTTTTCCATCTTCCTCTTTCCTTCCACCATTCCTCTTCCACAATCTTGTCCCAGTCTAAATTTCGTCTTCTTATGCCGCTCTTCACTAATTTAATCAAACTTGTTCTAGGTCTTCCTCTTGCGCTCTTGTCCTCGCACTTTGCCTCCAGCATCTGTCTTGGAATTCTATTCTCCTCCATTCTCTGTACATGTACAAACAACCTTAGTTTATTCTTTTCAATTCTCTCATTTACCTTTCCTATCCCAACTTCCTTCCTAACATCTTCATTTCTCACTCTTTGGTTCCTTGTCTTTCCTATCATACCTCTTAGGAATTTCATCTCACTGTCTTGAATTCTACTCTCTTGCCTGCTAGTCAAAGTCCAAGTCTCAGCTGCATAATTCAGCATGGGTACATAGTACATTTTGTACATTATCTCTTTACTTTTCCTTGGTACTTCTTTGCTCCAAACAAGTTTTCTTACACTTTGGTAGAATGCATTACCCTGCTGTACCATCCAGCTAATCTCCATATCCACCCTAGTATTTTGCATTCATTCACTTGCTAGGTATTTAAAGCTGTCTATAATTTCCAAACTCTGACTTCCAATATTCACAGTGCCCTTTCCTTGCCTTTCCACTCTCGACATCACCACGGTCTTGCTTTTATCTGTACTGATTTTCATGCCATTATTATAAACTTTTTTGTTCAGTACATCTAGTTGTTGTTGCACTTCTTTGCTGTTCTTTCCCCAGATCATATTATCTTCATCTTCATCTCTTTATCTCCATAGGCTTCCTTTGTTTCCATTTCAATTTCCTCCATGACCATAATAAACAAAATAGGTGACAGCACACTCCCCTGTCTTAGTCCAGTCTTATTCGTAAATCATTCTGTCTTTCCAACTGGGGTCAGTACTCTGCTAACACAGTTGTTGTACATTGCTTGCATCATTTCTAACATTTCTCTTTTTTTAACCATGGTTTCCCAAACTTTCTCTCTGAGGACACTATCATATGCCTTTTCTATATCTATGAAAGTTATGACCAGATCCTTTCCATATTCTCAGTTCTTTTCCATCAGATGTCTCATGCTTAAGATTGGGTCCACTGTAGATCTTCCACTCCTGAAACTCGTGATACTGTATTGTTCCTCTTGTAACTCTCCTTCAATCTTTCTTCACATTCTTCTTTCTAATATCCTTTCCAGTATTTTAACTACCTGTGATATAAGTGGGATTCCTCTATAGTTACCACAATTTTCCTTGTTCCCTTTCTTAAACACTGGTATTATCCATTTTTTCCAGTCTTCTGGTACACATTTGTGTTTCCCCATACACTTTAGTAGTCGGTACAACCATTGCATACCAACAGGTCCAGTGGCCTTTAGCATTTCCACACTGATTTCATCCATCCCTGTTGCTTTTCTCAACTTCATCTTTTGTACCGCTAACTCCACCTCCACCCCCTGTGGGTGGGGGATGCAGATGAAGAATACACCCACGGTATCCCTTGCCTGTCGTATGAGGCGACTGGAGACCTAGGTGCGGACATGGATTGCGGTTTAGTACAATGTGTTGGATCTCCTGTGGATGGGAGGTGCTGAATACATTCACAGGTAATCATTGCCTGTCGTAGAAGGCGACTAAAAGGGTCATGTGGCCATGGTCCCCTCTTTATTTTTTATTGTTTTTTTGAGGGTTAGTTGTAGACCAATTAAAATTTTGATGTGCGTGCTGCTCGAAGATGGGCCTCTTAGGTGTGTGGTTATGCCCAAAAGCCTGCATTTGTGACCACTCAGGGATCTTGCGGGTGGGAGCATCGTGTACCCTTGCTGTAGTATCTGCCTGACAACACAGGTCCCCGCACAACTGAATGCCAGAAGGACATATTATTATTAATCATTTATTATTTTTTCTCTATATTTAGTGCTCTGTATACGCTATGGGGTGCATGTATTGCGGGTGACCGGAGGAAGGGAGTCCTAGTGCTCATTGCCTCACTCGTCCTGTATTAGGCATCGTCCAACATCGGACCCCGGGCAGTACCGGCTATGAGCAGGTGGGTATTGCCTTGGCAGCTTGGTTCGGCTACAGAGACCCCTGATCAGAGTGGTTGGCATTCGGGGAGGATGATTTCGGGCATGGCTTCGAAACGGTCGCCCATCCCAAGGTGGTCCCCCACCGAAGTCTTTAACTTTTGCTTCCCTGAGAGGTACAACTCCTTGGGAACATGCGTAGTGTGAAGGAATGGGATCCAGCTTCCCTAGGTTTCTGGTTGCTACCAGAACCGATGGGCATGATTTTAAGCTGATAAAATTGATCCTTTTTAGTAAACACATTGAAGGTATCTATGGTGAACTTGAGGATCTCAAGAAAATGCGCAACGGTAGTTTGCTTTTGAAGACTCGTACAGCACTGCAAGCTGATCAGTTGCTTAGGTGCGACCACTTTGGCGAAATCCCCATCAAAGTGGAGGAGCCCAAATCCTTGAATCTGGTTCGCGGAGTCATCTTTACCGAGACGGTATTTTGAACACTGTCGAAGAGTTGATGGAAGACATAGAGAACCGTGGCGTGACACACATCTGGTGCAATACCCGCAAAGTCAACGGTGAAGACGTTGCCACTGGTGCCTTAATTGTCTCTTTCTAGTTGTCAGTTTTACCAGAGAAAGTCAAGGTAACAACTTATCGTTGCGATGTGAGGCCGTACATACCGCCTCCTATGCGATGCTATCAGTGCCAGAGATTTGGACACATGATATCTTGTTTGTTCGAATCAGTCTGTGTGTGGTACATGTGGAAGAGTAGCTCACGGCGCGGAGGAGTGCACCACTCCGTACAAGTGCACTACCTGCTCTGGTCTTCATTCTCCTCGGGATCGGAACTGTCCGACATATCTGAATGAGAAGATGATTCAGGAGATCAAGACCTAGGATGGTCTTTCCTACCAGGAAGTGCGCCGTAAGTTTAATTCCACGAATACACCTGCCCATACACTTGACTACAGCATGATAGCTCAGTCTTTCCCAGGTTTGTCTTTCACGACATCGTTACCCGTGATGATCGCTGTGCCTAAGGCGGCTGTTGCTCCCGAGAGCAAAGTCGCAAAGAGTATAAGCTGGAAGGGGGGACCACCCTTCCTTCGACCACCAAGAAATCTGTGCCAGCTGGCAGTTCTAAGCCGGCAAAGAAAGGGGGAAAGCTATCTCCCCCCACTTAAGAGGTCGGCGAAAGCCGTACCCACGCTGCCGGAGGCAGCATAGTCGACCAGGGCTGGGAAATTATCTCCCAGCCCGTCTAAACTTGAAAAGAAGGCAGAGAATAGGAGCGCCCATACCGGACGCTCCCGCACTTATCCGCAGGGTATGAGTCTGCGCCAGCAGGTACGCCTGCTCCGAAACCTGCGCACTCCCCTCGTAGAGGGACTTCCTGACCCCGGAAAGCGTTGAAGTTCTGGGCGTCAGTCCTGCTGTCTGTCAATGTCGGGATGGACGTCGAGCTGTCATGATGTTGATAGTGTTTAGGTTTAAGAGCATCTTTTCGCTCATAACCTAACACTCTTTGTAGTCCACACTATGGCACTGTTACATTAGAATTGTAATGGTTATGACAGGCATCTTGCTGAGCTGCGTCAGCTCATTAGTCAGTTCGCTGGGAGTATAGTCTGTATTCAGGAGACAAACTTCAGACCAGGTCATCATACGGTCTTGAGAAATTTCAGACTGTACTCGACAGAACGATATTATGCTCACCGGGCGTTTGGTGGCGTGGGTATTTTTGTTTGTTCTGATACCTTTAGTGAAGAGGATCCTCTAAGAACCCCACTGGAAGCAGTTGCGGTGTGGATACCGCTGCCTGTCATAGCAACAGTGTGTAACATTTATTTTCCACCAGGCCAGCCTCTTAACATAAATGATGTCACTGACCTTATAGATCAGCTTCCACCTCCCTTCCTCTTATTGGAAGATTTTTATGCCCATCACCCCATATGGGGCTCTGAAATGCCTTGCCCCAGGGGAAGGGATTTGGAAACATTATTAACAGAGCTGGATTTATATATCTTGAACACAAGTGAACCAACTCATTTCAGTGTACGTTATGTCACATACTCTCGCTTAGACTTAAGTCTGCAGCCGAACGTTGGTTCTGCTGTTTCAGTGGAATACACACGATCTCTGTGACAGTGACAATTTTCCAATTATTCTTACTTTGTTGAAACAAAAATCCGTCAAGGCTCCTCCTCGATGGCTGCTTAAACATGCTGATTGGCCAAAGTTCACATCACTCGCTGTATTGGACGAGGCCCTGCAGACTGTAGACGGCGATATAACTTACATAACACAAGTTATCCTTGCTGCTGTTGAGGAGTACATTCCCTCCTTCTCAGGGACTCCTTGACGAAAACTCGTTCCTTGGTGGAACGACGAAATTGCAGCAGCTATCAAAGAGCGCCGTCGCGCTCATAAACGTTATCGCAGGCAGCCTACTGTGGCCAACTTGGTAACATTTAAAAGACTCCGCGTTAAGGCGCGAGTTCTTACTTGCCAAAGTGAGAAAGCTTCGTAGGAGAGATAAGTGTCATCTGTGACGTCACATACTTCATCTCAAGTGTGGACTGAACTTCGATGTATTTCGGGTATCCAAGGATCATCTTCTGTACCAGGAATTTCAATTGCAGGCAGTATCATCACTGAACCACTCTAGATTGCTAACCATCTAGCTAGCCATTTTGCAGATGTGTCTGGTTCCGGGAATTACCATCGTGATTTCCTCGCTCT
Organism: Anabrus simplex; assembly: GCF_040414725.1. Lineage (NCBI taxonomy): Eukaryota > Metazoa > Arthropoda > Insecta > Orthoptera > Tettigoniidae > Anabrus > Anabrus simplex. The sequence goes on along the minus strand of NC_090266.1, from coordinate 951,404,546 downwards.
GAAGCGGGAGGCAGAACGTCCTCACCTTTGTTTTGTCACTCAAGCTTCAGAGGACTATAATGTGCCCTTTACAGAGTGGGAACTCCTCAGTGCCTTGGCGCTTTGTAAGGACACATCCCCCGGACCAGACAGTATCCATAGCCAGATCTTGAAACACCTTAGTGAGATTAGTCTACTATATCTCCTTCGTGTGTTCAACCAAATCTGGATAGAGGGTGAGTTTCCGTCTCAGTGGCGAGAGGTCATAGTCATTCCTGTCCTCAAGCCTGACAAAAATCCTAGTATGCAGGAAGTTACAGACCTATTTATCTTACAAACTACCTGTGTAAGCTCTTTGAGAGGATGCTAAATTGCCGACTTGTGTGGTGTCTGGAGAAACAAGGACTCTTGTCCGAGTACCAGTGTGGTTTTCGAGCCGCTCGCTCGACCACTGACCCCTTGATACGTCTGGAGAGCTATATCCAGGATGCATTTCTCCGCAAACAGCATTTGGTAGCTGTTTTCTTTGACTTAGAAAAGTTCTATGACACCACATGGCGATATGGCATCCTTTCGGTCCTGCAGCAATGGAGATTCCGAGGTAACTTGCCAGTATTTATTTTGAATTTTTTGTCCCTCTGTCTGTTCCGTGTCCAAGTAGGGAGGGCATATTCGCAATACTACATTCAAGAAAATGGAGTCCCACAGAGATCGGTTCATAGTGTAACTCTGTTCGCGATTGCCGTAAACGGTATTGTCGCTGCTGTCGCTATATGTGGACGATTTTGCTCTGCACTATAGCTCGTGTAATACGGCAATCGCAGAGCGACAATTACAGCAAGCTATTAGGAGAGTGGTTTAGTGGACTTTAGAACATGGCTTTTGGTTTTCCACCGCAAAGACCTCCGTTGTCCACTTTTGTCGGCACCGTACCCTTAACCCTCATCCTGAACTTTATTTAGGAAATGTCGCTATTCCCGTAGTTGACACTTACCGATTTCTTGGGCTCCTTTTCAATAGTAAATTATCGTGGGAGCCACATGTACGGCAGCTAAAAGTGCAATGCACCAAGAAGCTTAATCTCTTGAAGTTTCTTAGCAGCACTAATTGGGGAGCTGACCGCACGGTGCTCCTATGATTCTATAGGACACATATTTTATCCAGGTTAGACTGCGTCAGTGCAGCATATGGCTCAGCAAGACCGAGCATTCTTGCAAAACTGAACAGTGTCCACCACAGCGGGGTTAGGTTGGCGACGGGAGCTTTCCGAACAAGCCCCACTAGCTAGCCTGCTCGCTGAGTCTGGTGTGCCACCTTTACACCTGAGGCGCCAGCAGCTTCTTCTGTCGTGTGCTACAAATTTGGGACAGATGCCACTTCACCCAAGCTAACCTTGCGTGTTCAACCATGGACACCGTTGGCTGTAAGCTGCTTGTCCTCGAGCAACGATGCTGTTGGACTACGCTTGGATAGCAGTCGCAGATTGTTTCACGTACCTTCGGTTCCTTGCCTTCTCAGACAACCAAGTGATGTACCTCCGTGAGTAGTACGATGACCTGAAATAGTTCTGTATCTGCACACTGGCCCGAAGGAAAACACGGACCCTTTGATTTATCGGAGGCTCTTCCTGTCCGTTGTTGGCCGGTATCCAGGTTCAGTCGTTGTTTACACGGATGGCTCGAGAACAGACACGAAAGTGGGCTGTGCGTTCATTGTCGACACTGCTAGGTTTCTGTTTGCTCTCCCAGAAACCTGTAGTGTGTACACAGCAGATCTCTATGCTATCTGTGAAGCTTTGCGGTACGCACTGTCCGATGAGCGCCGACACTTTCTTCTCTGTACTGACTCCTTGAGCTCGCTACAGTCTATTGATACCTGTTTCCTTCGGCACCCTCTGGTGCAGCGGATACAGGACTTGATGGCCGGGTGTTTGGATGCTGGCACCAGAAACACGTTTATGTGGCTCTCAAGCCACATGTGTGTAGAGGGAAACGAGTTAGCAGATAAGGCTACCAAGGAGGCAGTAACACTGCCCCCATTGCCTCACAAGGTTCCAGCAAGTGATATTCGCTCTCAGCTGAGACAGCTGGTTATGTCCAATTGGGAGATGGAGTGGCTGGCCACTCCACTTCCAAATAAGCTGAGAGCGATAAAATGTACAACGAAGGTATGGAGGACTTCCGTTCGGACTTCTCGGAGGGAAGCAGTGGTATTATATCGTCTTCGGATCGGCCACGGTGTACTAACCCACTCCCATCTATTGAAAGGAGAACCCCCTCCGGTGTGTACTTGCGGCAATCATCTTACCGTGGTACACATCCTGACGGAGTGTGTGGACCCGGTCGATCTGCGCCGTAGGCTAACACTCCTTAGTACCCTCCCCCTCATCCTGCGAGATGACGAGCAGTCAGTAGACCTCATCATCCGTTTTATGAGGGATAGTGGTCTTTTTTATCGCATGTAATAATGTACCTTGTCTTAGTATCGTTGTGTTAACTGTGCTTTTATCCCTTTGACTCTATTTTTTTAATGTGTTATTTTAACTTCTGGCATGAATTTATATATATATATCTGTATTTCCAAGCAAGAGCCTCCGTGACTTAGGCGGCAGCACGCCGGCCTCTCACCGCTGGATACCGTAGTTCAAATCCCGGTTACTCCATGTGAGATTGTGCTGGACAAAGCGGAGGCAGGACAGGTTTTTCTCCGGGTACTCTGGTTTTCCCTGTCATCTTTCATTCCAGCAACACTCTCCACTATCATTTCATTTCATCTGTCGGTCATTAATCATTGCCCCAGAGGAGTGCGACAGGCCTCGGCAGCCGGCACAATTCATATCCTCGCCGCAAGTTAGGGGCTTCATTCATCCCATCCCTGACCCGGTCATTGACTGGAAAACAGGTTGTAGGTTTCATCTGTATATCCAGGCAATGCCTTATTCCATTTTCACCTCTATTTTCTATACTTTTATTAGAAAATAAGGCATTGCAAATTACATCCACTGATTGTTTTAATCTCATAATCATTTTTCATCACCATTTCTTTTAAACTCAAGTCAGTGGATACATTTTAATATTTGAATTATCATCTCATGTCGTCCCTTTCGTACCATTAGGGGCATCATCATCATCATCATCATCATCATCATCATCATCATAACTCCACCTCCAGCATTGTTATATCATCCTCTGTTGTTGAGTCCTCACACTTCATTGCTTTTATGTCCCCTGTACAGTGGTTCATTCATAGCTCATCAAAATACTCCTTCAGTCTTCTATCTCTTCTGGGTGTGTTAACAATTCCCCATCTTCCTTTTTCACTAGCTTTGTGATAACTCTTTCTGTTCTCTTACTTCTTATAAGTCCATACAGCATCCTTTTACTGCCACTTACATCCACTTTCATTTTTTGTGTAAATTCTTCTCAACTCTTCTTCTCCTACCACCTTCTTACATCTCAGTTTGCTGTTGACATACTTCCTTTTGCTTTCTTCTGTTTGATCTCGGTTCCATTCTCGCCAGGCTGTCTTCTTTTCTTTCACCACTTTCCTCACTTCCTCATTACACCACGGTGTCTCTTTTTCTTTCACTTTTGTAGATATCCTGCTGCAAGCACTCTCTGCTGCACTAACAAATGCCTTTTTTAAATTGGCCCACTCCTCTTCTACATTTTCCACTTCAGTAACTGGGGTTTGTTGCTTCAATCTCTCCTGAAAATCTTCCTGTACATTTTTGTCTTTCAATTTCCATACTTTTATTTTAACTTCTCTTACCTCTTTTAGATTTTCCATTTTTTTCCCAACCATAATTTTGCCACCACAACTCGATGGTCCCCATCAAATGCTTCTCCTGGTAAAGCTGTCATCCATCAACTTCCTGCGATTTGTCCTTTCCACCAAAAAGTAGTCAATTGTCAATTACTGATTTTGTTCTTCTGTCATCCCACCCATATCTCGTAATTTTCCTGCTGTTTTCCTTTTGAAACAACTATAAGTCCATTCCTTTCACAGAAGTCCACTAGTTCCTCTCCTTCATGATTTTTTTTCCCATATTCATATGGTCCAATAACTTCTTTTCCTTGTCTCTCGTTTCCAACCTGTGCATTCAGATCTTCTATAATAACCACTTCCGCACCTGAAATTTCTCTTTCTACTTTCTCCAAGAATCCTTCAATATCTTGTTCCTTGTTTCCCGTCTATGGTACATACACTTGTATGAAGTCCATCACTTCATTCTTCATCTTTAGTCTAATCTTCATTATTCTGTCACACATTCTACCACTTCAACTTACTCCTCCAATTGTTTCAAAATGATTAGTCCTACTCCATTTATTGCCTCTTGGCTACCACTCCAGTATAATGTGTATCCTTTACTCAATTTCTTCCTTCTGTTACCTTTCCATTTCACTTCACTCAGCCCCATCATTTCCACCTTCTCCTTCTCCATGAAGTCTACTACTTCCTCTGCCTTTCCTGTCAGGGTCATAAGATTTACTATTCCTATCTTAATGTTGGTTACTGGTTGCCCATTTCTCACAGTTCCCCCAGTACCCTGAGAACTGCATGTTGCCTGCAGAGGACATCCTAACCTTTTCCGAGGTTGATTTACTAGTAGTCATATATAGGCTATTATTACGATGGGGTCGCCACACTCAAAGGCATTTTATACCTACTGCCAGGTGTTATTCTAGGCCACTGCACTGGAGTACAGACGCCTTCTGTTGCTGCTCCTCTGGAGTACAGACGCTACAAGTTCCTTCTTCCGCCACCGATGCCGTACCGAAGTCCACCTTCTCTGCCACTGATGCTGTTGGGGTCTTCACCCATACCCTTGGCTTGGGCCCTCCATATTGGTGACCCCTGGAGAGAGGGTGTCCAAGTATTTTAAAGCCCCCAGGAACTGGGCTGCCTGTTGGTCCGCAGGTTGTATTGGTTATTTCAACCAGCCCTACTGAATTGTAGGGGTCCCCCCTATCCGCCATCCAGGAAACGCCCTCTAGGGGTTAACAGGCTCACCCAGCTTTTCGCACAAATACTAATATTACTGGTGATAAATATCATTTTTGTTCCATATTGATGATATTTGATTGAAATGATAAGTTATTTCATTAATTTGACCACCTAATCAACACAATAAATCTTTTCTTTGTTGAATTACACTAACATGTTAATTAAAATGGTACATGTTTCGCCTTACATATAGGCATCATCAGTCATGGGTTTAACCTTGAAATAAAATCAGGCACCTGATTTACATATAAATAAATATAAAACTAATATATAAAAAGCCTTGAACAGACTTGAAAGAAAATTAACATATTGTAAAAGACTAGTACAGTATTGTTTTTAAAGACTATGCTATGAATGAGAAGTTTATAATTTGGTGAAAGTATTTGCAATAGTGCCATTGGAAGACTACTATTATAAATAAAATGAATAAAGCAACAGTTTGTTATAGACAAGTGGTAAAATCGCTATAAAATGATGTTGACCGACTAGCAGTTAGAACTAGAAAATGAGAATGACAATCAAAATCGTATTTTTTAAAAACATAATGTTGAATAAAATAATGTTGAAAGATGGTCAAATGACCTGTATTTATTTGTTTATGTAAAATAAGTCAAAAGTCAATATCATATGGTGATGTTGTGATTCACTTTGATGAAGTACGAAGTTGTAGTTGAAGGTTAATATACAATGTTGATATTGGACCTCTATGGACATCTCATTTGATATGATGCTAGAACTTCGTTAAGACATGTAGGTTTGTTGACATGCCGGTCGAAAAGGCAATGTGACAGTTGAATGTAGCTAACGTATTGAATGTTGGATCAAAGTAGAATCATTTGATGATGGTGAGGGTAACTTGTTATGCTGTGAGCTAAAAGTTCCATGGGAAGATATGTCTGATGAATGGATTTCACACCCCAAGTGATGACTCTGTCTGCCAACTTTGTGACGTGCCCTGTTCTTGTTATCACTTAATTACCTATTTCAACAGAACAGTCTCTCAGTGCATTTGCTAAAGACTGGTGAAAGAATTGTGAATGGTGTACACGATCTGCTGTGTAGCTACGGATATTACTGTACATTAACACATTCACGCCCGAATCCGAGTTATTGCCTATAGCACGTTTCCATGCTCTGGACCGTATCTGAGTTAGCCCGGATAAGCGCAACCTTGAATTGTAGCTGTTCCTATGCAACTGTGGTTTATTTTTGTCACAAACAGAGATGAGGGCAGTACCCTTATGAAAGCTTCTACCTGCTTCTACTCACCAGAAACCACATGACCTTGGAGATTTTCCCTTCCAATGCATTTTTTATTCTGTTTCTCAATGAAGGCTAGTGCTGGCCATGCTAGCTGCGTAGTTGGATTGTGATTGCACAAGCGCATGTATAGTCACGTTCTGAAGTGTAACCAAGGCGCTTAAGGACAATATAAGTGTTCACGAAATTGCCGACATCCTATTCAATGAACATTCAGGTGATGAACTAATTCCTGAACTGAGTGACTGATGACAGTGAAGAAGATTCTCAATCAGTCATTCATTCAATACTGAACTGCATTTAGGGCAGTCGCCCAGGTGGCAGATTCCCTATCTGTTGTTCTCCTAGGCTTTCCTTAAATGATTTCAAAGAAATTGGAAATTTATTGGACATCTCACTTGGTAAGTTATTCCAATCCCTAACTCCCCTTCCTATAAATGATTGTTTGCCCCTATTTGTCCTCTTGAATTCCAACTTTATCTTCATATTCTGATCTCTTAAAGACGCCACTCAAACTTATTCATCTACTAATGTCCTTCCACGCCATCTCTCCGCTGACAGCTCAGAACATACCACTTATAATACCAATATAAATGGTCAGTTATTAGACATTATAAATTTACTCATTCGGAACAAATATTTCAGATTCCCTATGGGAATCAACATCTGTATCACATACCACTTAGTCGAGCAGCTCGTCTTCTTTCTCCCAATTCTTCCCAGCCAAACTTAGCAACATTTTTGTAACGCTACTCTTTTGGTTGGAAATCACCCAGAACAAATCGAGCTGCTTTTTCTTTAGATATTTTTCCAGTTCTTGAATCAAATAATCCTGGTGAGGGTCCCATACACTGGAACCATACTCTAGTTGGGGTCTTCTCCTTTACATCCTTACTACAACCCCTAAACATCCTCATAACCATGTGCAGAGATCTGTACCCTTTATTTACAGTCCCATTTATGTGATTACCAAAATGAAGATCTTTCCTTATATTAACACCTAGATACTTACAATGATCACCAAAAGGAACTTTCATCCCATTAACGCAGTAATTAAAACTGAGAGGACTTTTCCTATTTGTGAAACTCACAACCAGACTTTTATCCTCGTTTATCATCGTCCCATTGCCTGCTGCCCATCTCAGAACATTATCGAGGTCATGTTGCAGTTGCTCACAATCTTGTAACTTACTTATTACTCTATACAGAATAACATAATCCGCAAAAAGCCTCAACTCTGATTCCAGTTCTTTACTCATATCATTTATATGTATAAGATATCTATTTTCTAGAAATGTAGCAATCCATTCATTCACTCTATTGTCTAGTCCAATGGCACTCATTTTTGCCAGTAGTCTCCCATGATCCACCCTATCAAATGCTTTAGACAGATCAATCGCGATACAGTCCATTTGAACTCCTGAATCCAAGATATCTGCAATATCTTGCTGGAATCCTGCAAGTTGAGCTGTAGTGGAATAACCTTTCCTAAAACCGAACTGCCTTCTATCGAACCAGTTGTTAATTTTGCAAACATGTCTAATATAATCAGAAAGAATGCCTTCCCAAAGTTTACATGCAACACATGTCAAACTGACTGGCCTGTAATTTTCAGCTTTATATGTATCACCCTTTCCTTTAAACACAGGGGCTACTATAGCAACTCTCCATTCATATTGTTGTATACAAGGAACTTGGTATACAGTAACACAACATAAAGTTTATTGCTTCAATAGTTTTAAACAGTATTCACAAGAAATATAATGAAACTTGTCTTGAAGCTTGATTGATTTCACGCAGTTAATGCTGTTATTAAATGATAGACTGAAAGTCTGTGGAACAAATATTTATTTATAAAGAGAGAGTCCTATATACACATTCACACCTATCTTGAGGAGATAGTCTATTCCACTGGGAAATGTCCTTGGATAGTCGAAAACTATCTGCTGTGGGATAAAAAGTGTAACTTGTAGGGAGAGTCGCGTTAGTATAATGCTAGTATTGGACTTAGACTTGCAAGGAACTTGCATCAATATCTCGCAGAATGCTAAGGTAGTCGTCGGAGCACTGGTGAGGACTTGAGAGTATAGCAGAATTCTTGACTCGGGGCTCGACGTGGCTACAGGAATCAGGGAAGATGAGGCAATGTCCAGAGGTGAGACCTCACAAGCAGCAATCTGTCCACCTGTTCAAGACACATTTTTAAGAGGAATGCCTCCGTGTTTGACTTGCGGTGTGGTCTGGTCGTTGGACACTGGGGTAGTCCTCGGTAAGGCGAGGAACGTTGCTCCTTATATGGCGCTGGCTGACATCACAGACGAGCATGCCAGGCGCAGTGCAGTCCTCTCATAGGCTCTGGAAACTTCGGTGATGTGGCGGGTTGCGGAGCTTGTAGGCGCGGAGGACACACACAACACATTTGGTATAGCTCCTTCAACCAAACAATAATCAAATAAGTACTCCAAATATGCCAACCCATTGTCTTTAATATATCCCCAGAAATCTTATCAATTCCAGCTGCTTTTTCTAGTTTTCAACTTTTGTATATTGTAAATGTCATTGTTATATGTAAATTTTAATACTTCTTTAGCATTAGTCTCCTCTATCAGGACATTATCCTTGTAACCAACAATCTTTACATACTGCTGACTAAATACTTCTGCCTTTGAAGATCCTCACATACACTCCCCTTGTTCATTATTCCTGGAATGACCTTCTTGGAACCTGTTTCTGACTTAAGGTACCTATACATACCTTTCCATTTTTGACTAAAATTTGTATGACTGCCAGTTATGCTTGCCATTATGTTATCCTTAGCTGCCTTCTTTGCTAGATTCAATTTCCTAGTAAGTTCCTTCAATTTCTCCTTACTTCCACACCCATCTCTAAATCTATTTCTTTCGAATCTGCACCTCTTTCTTAGTCCCTGTATTTCTCTATTGTAATAAGGTGGGTCTTGACCATTCCTTACCACCTTTAAAGGTACAAACCTATTTTCAAATTCCTCAACAAATGCTTTCAACCCATCCCAGAGTCTTTTTACATTTTTATTCACCGTTTTCTACCGATCATAATTACTTTTAAAAAACTGCCTCATGCCTGCTTTATCAGCCATATCAGTCTAATAGTCTTACTTTTAAGACTTTCCTTTCTATCACATTTATTTTTAACTATGACAAAAACAGGTTCATGATCATTAATACCATCTATTACTTCAGTTTCTCTATAGAACTCATCTGGTTTTACCAGCACCACATCCAGGATATTTTTTCCCTCTAGGTGGTTCCATCACTTTCTGAATCAGCTGTCCTTCCCATATTAGCTTATTTGCCATTTGTTGGTCATGCTTCCTGTCATTCGCATTTCCTTCCCAATTGACATCTGGTAAATTCAGATCTATAATACCAATATAAATGGTCCGTTATTGGACATGGGAATCAACATCTATATCAAATTCAGATCTCCCGCTACAGTCACATTCCTTTCCATGTCCTTTCCCACATAGCTGATTATCTTATCAAATAATTCTGTATCCTTGTCAGTGCTACCCTTTCCCAGTCTGTACACTCCAAAGATATCAAGTTGCCTATTATCCTTGGAAATGAGCCTTACACCTACAGACATCATTAACTTTTTCGTAGCTTACAAATTCTTCTTTCACCTGAATGAATACTCCTCCTCCCACCATTCCTATCCTATCTCTACGATACACACTCCAGTTCCATGAGAAAATTTCTGCATCCATTATATCATTTCTCAGCCATAATTCAACTCCTATTACAATATCTGGTAAGTATATAAATATTAAATTACTTAATTCTATTCCTTTCTTTACAGTTCTTCACTAACATTTTTATGTCAATTTTACTTCCAGATCTCTGTACCCTTATCACTGCTCCCTAGACCACCTTGTTTCCCTGAATGTACCTCCCTATTACCCTTCCAAACAAATTTCCTAACTTATACGTACCACTGCGGTTTAAGTGAAGGCCATCTGAGCACAGATCCGTATCTCCTACCTACCCATTAGGATCTAGAAATTTCACTCCCAGTTTCCGACATACCCACTCCATAGTCTCACTTAAATCCCCAATCACCCTCCAGTCAGTATCCCTCCAACACAGTATTCCACTGATGACAATCACAGCTTCCTTAAACTTTACCCGTGCTGCATTTACCAGATCCAACACATCTCCAACTATGTTGGTACTTATACCAGCTTGCCTTACGTTGGTACCAACTTCAAACATTACCACCTTCTCCTTCCCCTCCTCCTTCTCTTCTACTTTCCTCAACATCTGCCTCAACCTAATTCCTTGATAACACTCTACCCTGGTTTCCTTTCCTCCACATTCTTTCCCCACATGTCTAACGATCAAATTCCCCATGACCAGAGCCTCAACCCTACCCACCTCATTTGATCCCCTCCCCTCCTGCTCAGCCCAGTCTTTCCTGATAGCTGCAGAAGCTACTTCCTTCTCCCTTTTTTCCTTCCCATGACCCTGTTCCACCTATCTTTTCCTATCCTGTACTCTACTTTCCCTTTTCTACCTTTTCCCTTCCTCCTACTTCCACACATATCAGCAACAGTTTCCTGTTCCTCATCTTCCCTCTGTTGTTCTACCTGGAGTGACTCGTACAGATTTCTCACAGACGTCTGTCCTGAATTCTGATCCTGAATAGAGCCCTTAGCCTGCAATCTCTCTCACCTTAGAACATTAGACCACCTGTTTTCTACAATTCCCCCCTTTCCTTCCCCTCCCTCTTTTACACCTACTGTAACCTTTACTTTGTTTAGGGAGGCCTATCTTCCTTCCTGTGTTATGTGAGAATCCTAATTATCTCCCTCAAACTCTGCAAGTCCACCCTCATACCCCTCATTGCCTCGCCGCATCCACAGTTTCTACATTTGCACTCCTTAGTCATTCCTTACGGAAAAAATGAAAAGAAAAGGAAAAATAAAAATTAACGTAGGGAAATATTATTGGGATAGTACTCAAAGATCACACGACGGTAAGGTAATTAATATACGAATACACTACCATACTACTTAGTCGTACTCTATTTTTGTCTTTCAACACCCTAACAGGATAAAAACTGCTGTTAATTACTGAATACCGAAAGGGATACACAAGAATTACACAATTCTAAACTGCAGTTAAGCCTATCCTAATTACAATTACACTACAATTACAACAACAGAATTTTAGTAAGAGTTTCTACGGATACCTCTGTTATACTACACAAATATTTTACAATAATAAAATAAGCACACTAAATTCTAATAAGATATTATCGTATACTACTGTACAGTACAATACAATAATTTTAAACTATGTCCAGACGTATCCTAATTACAATACTGGTACCGTATGTCGCTACTAAGCACAAACAGAAATGAAAATTGCAAGTTTGAAATTTTCAAGAACAACTGTACTCAAAGATTACCAACAAAGCTAAATGCTTAGACAGATTATTATTAGTACTATGCTCTAATAGATACACGCACATAGATACACACGACTATAGCAGGCAAGATACGGTACTATCTAAATATACTGTATCTACACTACAATTCTCAGCTGAAATATGGTTTTATGAATTTTTTACAGCTGGTGGATTATTATTAATTTTCCGTACTACGCGGGACGGAGAATAAGTGTTCGTAAATGCTGAAAAATAAGGGTTTGTCTACAATAATTTCTGTCAAAACTACGCCGAGGACTTGAACTGCAATATTATTGGGATATAGGATTTTGATTATTAACTTTTACTCGATGAATAAACGAAGGTGGTAAGTACCCTGTATACGTGACAGAAAGCACAGTACCTGAAGAGTAGCATTAGCTACCACACCTTCCAGAGATACTAGAGGACTTCTTTAAGATATGTGCAAAATTTTGTTTCCATATTATGTTTACTTTAGAACTCATTGTAAAAATAATTCGTTGTTTGCTGTGCCACTAACAGCTGGAATAGCTGGGCCAGCCATTTAAATAGTCTGTTCAGATGATGGGCGTGAATGTGTTAAGTATGTAATGCTTGTGTAGATTTCACATTGTATTATACGTGCACATTGTGCTCAGGGGCTGCGTGGCTGAGGTGGTAAAGACGTACTCGGTTCACCTGGAAGGACGTGGGTACGATTCCCTGTCAAGAAGTTGAAAAGGTTAAGAAAATAGATTTCCACTTTCGGAGGTGCACATGGCCCTGAGGTTCACTCAGCCTATACCAGAAATGAGTACCAGGTTAATTCCTGGGGGCAAAGACGGCCGGGCGTTTAACTAAACCACTCCACCTCACCAAGTGCTGAGGTTATGGATAGTGGAAGCCTTTACCTTCCATTCCTCCATGGGCCTTCATGGCCTTTGCAGAGATGACTTGACATTGTGCTTAACAAATATTAAAAAATATAATTGAGATAACTGAAAACATAAATATACTATTGGAAGAGATTTCCATTCTGGATTTACGAAGAAAAGTTTCCAAAAAGGGTCCATTTAAACATCTTGTATGTCTCTCCGTCGGTTTCACTCCCTATGACATCATCCCTACTTTCCCCTCTTCCTCCTTTCACAGGTCAACCGCATGATGCACACAGTCAGTTAGCTGACAGCACAAGGAAATTTAGCGCAGCGGGATTGGCAGGGAGGTAAGCGGTTTGAATGCTCTTCAATACCCTTTGTGCGTCCACAGCTTTTTCTCTTCTAATTGAGTTTCCTTTTCATTTACAGATACTCTTACAATGTCTTACCAACAAGGTTACTCAAGACCTAACTTCAACTTTGGTTTCTCAAGGGGTCCTCGTATTACATTAACAAAAAAATTCAAGTCCACTAATATCAGCTTTAAATTATGTAAAATTTATGTAAAGCAGTAACAGTTCCAGCATTTTTGAAGAAAGGTAGACCACTTTGTACAAACACGTCTCAATCACCGATGTCGTTTTCATTATGGATCTGAACATTGACATATTTTAAGTGTTCTAGCATAACACAAAAACACCTTCAACCTCACTCCCACCATAAGTGTTCCAAATGTGTGTATCAAACTTCAGCCAATGATGTTCCACATTTCAGAAACGAAACATGTACCAATCCTTAAGTCAAGCAGTTGGACATTAAGCAGGATTACGTTTGTATTTTCATGAACCAGCCATAAGAACGTAAGTGTCTGAAGGTGGGATTCTTCTTTCAACCTCAGTTGAGTTAATGCCATTATGGAATCAAAACAATGATATTTATAAGTTACAATTAAGAGACTTGTTTTGTACCAGGGCAGTTCCACGCCATGAAGATAAGGCTGTATCCTCATCATCACTTGAAACATCTCCGCTGAAAGATATTTCATCATCAAACTCTAAATGTTCAGCATCATTTGGACACTTTGAACCTGTATTTGCATATAATTCATGAATAATTTCATACCTGGCTAAACCTGCGCAATCCCTGGGTGCCGCCATCCAGCTGACTTTTTACAAAATTGTTTAAAATCATGCAGATATCCTCCTAGTCAAACCAGAACACTTTTCGTCCAATCGAGACGGAACTCTACATAGACAGTCACTCATTGTGCTCTAAAACATGGCTTCGTGTGTTAAACAAGTGCTTGATTAAAATTATATTTTCTATATTTTATGTAATCGTAATCCCTCATCTAGAAAAAAACAAGAAACTCTACTAATATGTAGACATTCATACATATTCACGCAAATATGAAATGCATGGGAACGTGATAGGCTGTAAAACAAATTCCAATCATAATGAAATATAAGTTGTTTTAAGTCATATTCTGATGTCTATAATATTTCCACTTGTGCATAAAAATATAATTCCTTACCTTCAAAATCATCTTCACTGTGAGTATCTTTGCTAATATCACCTATCGAACCACTATCATCACATAAAAGTATATAAATAAAATTTTGTAAGAGCTCCTATTTTTGTTATTGTTATTACTGTCAATATTCAGGGATATTACAAGAACAATCACTTGAAGCAAAAAACTTCGTATGGACACATGCTATATACCAAATGGTTTCCGAGATAGAACACATTTAATGTACATTTGCTTTAGGGTTAGTGGTGAGCACGTATGGGTCTTACCCAGCCTTTTTGACATTTTGGAATGGGTACAAATTTTCCACATGTAATGTTCACCATACACGTATTCGTGGGACACTGATACATGCAGAAAGGCACCGTGTGCTGGTAGTAGGACTACGCTGCACCATTACAACAATGTGTTGCTGTTCCTGCACAGGTTGTTGAACTACACGTTGAGAAGAAAAATGGGAACTTTGTGAAGAATACTTGTTTCACGCAATGTGCTGAAAATTCTCGTACACAATCTACGATCAGGAATTCGATGTATCAGAAATCGCTGATGTATTCCTTGACAGCAGCAGGAGCACTATCATTGCAGCAGCCACAAACATACACCACATCTGCATATTCTTCATTAGTGTAGATGTGTGGCATTTTAGCCAATGCATGTGCAAACACTGTTAACCGATGCTTCTCTCTGATACACTCTGTCCCTCGCACTACTTCACTCACAACACAGTGCATTCAACGGGCTAGTTTAATGGCAGAAAGACATCCCAAGCAAAGAGGTTGAAAGCAACGAGGTAGGTTGGGTTACAATAAAACTTCAAGGAGGTTGGGTGGGTAAGACACATACATGCGTGCCACTAGCCCAAAAACAAATGTACATTAAATGTCTGCTATCGCGGACACTATTCAGAATAGGGCATATGTCCATATGAAATTTTCTCCTCCAAATGATTGTTCCTGTTGTATCCCTGAATATTGACCATTCCTCCTGGGACATCCTGTATAAACAATTTTAAAATCTGAAGTGATAGCTGGAGTGAAACAAACACAATTTTTCATTACTAGAATCTCAAACAAGCACAAAGCAAAAATAATCCTAGGAATATCTCCTATAGGTACAGAGAGATCATTTTATTAAATGCTTAAAATTGCCCAGTCCAGACTGTTTGTTAGGGATATTCAGGCCCAGACCAGAACGAGTTAAATGGACACCTTCCAGATAGGGAAAATTTGTGTGTCCGATCAGTGTCTGTATTACAGAGGTTTCACTGTATTATCATTAATGTAGTGATATCCATACCCAGGCTTTGGCTCACCTGTTTGCATTTTGTTTTTTCAGTTTCATCCTGACGTAGTGATATCCATACCCAGGATTTGGCTCACCTGTTTGCATTTTGTTTTTTCACTTTTATCCTGAGAAATAGCATTTTCACACTGTGATCCTATTGCATGCATGAATTGAGAGCGTAGGCAATGCCACAGTTGGATGGAACTGAAATATTTTTAATTTTGTATTTGGAATAATGAGAAAAATGTTCCAGGTAACATATAATTTATTTCTTACCATCTGAAGTACGAGTTTCAAACTCTTTTGAAATATTATTTACAAGATGTAAACCTAGGAAATGGCTATGTGATTTGGGTCACATAGCTGTTAGCTTGCATTTGGGAGATAGTGGGTTTGAATGGTCACTTCCTTCCCAATCCTAGCCTTTTCCTATCCCATCGTTGCCATAAGGCCTGTCTGTTTCTGTGCGACGTAAAGCAAATTGTAAAAAAAAAAAAAAAAAAAAAAAAACATGGTGTAACTCCCATAATTTAAACATCTCCTTACGCTCTCTTCACCTGTGAACAAATGAATGAACAAATAAACAAATAAAATCACATGCTTTGTAATATTGTTTTTTCTTTTTTTGGTAATTTCTCTACTCTAATTGGTGTCGTGTAAAACAGTCAGTCTTCCTGTCAATTTAAACAGTCTTCTTATTAGTGTCAGTACCTATCCCAAAATAATAATCATAATCTCTATTGTTATGAAACTTGCTGTTTTGATGGATTAGTGGTTGAGTGCCCTTTTCATGATCCTAAATTTGTGGGTTCAATCCTCACATTCACTCCGTAGGCTTCTGAGGGACGTGAAGCTCCCGTGCCGATCTCGCAATCCTCTTCCATCCTTTTTCGATCTTGAGCCTGCTGTTCCCAGTTATCAATTTGGAGGGTCCGGCATATCTTGTTGATCTCCTTCTTCCAGGTGCTTCGGGGTCTTCCTGAAGGTCTTTTCCCGTTAAGAGATCCCTTGTATAGATTTTTTTTTTTTTTTTTTGCTATGGGCTTTACGTCACACCGACACAGATAGGTCTTATGGCGACGATGGGATAGGAAAGGCCTAGGAGTTGGAAGGAAGCGGCCGTGGCCTTAATTAAGGTACAGCCCCAGCATTTGCCTGGTGTGAAAATGGGAAACCACGGAAAACCATTTTCAGGGCTGCCGATAGTGGGATTCGAACCTACTATCTCCCGGATGCAAGCTCACAGCCACGCGCCTCTATGCGCACGGCCAACTCGCCCGGTTTGTATAGATCTACTGGTGTTCTGTTATCCTACATCCGCAGTACATGTCCAGCCCAGTGCAGTCTGTTGGATTTTATCACACCTATTATAGTGTGTTGTTGAGAGAGGGTGTAAATCTCATAATTAGATCTTTCTTGCCAGCTTTGAGAGATAGGATCGAAACATGGGCCAAATATTTTTCTTTAAACTTTATTTTCAAAGACTTGCCACTGCTGCTGCTGCTGCTGCTCTTTCTTGGTTATACTCCATGTCTCGGAACCATAGAGAAGTACTGGTTGATTGATTGTATTGTAGATAATTAGTTTTGCATTCCTTGTTAAAAACTTGGAGGCTAATATAGGGCTCATAAAGTAAAATGCCTTATTTGCATTCTTAATTCTAGCTTGGTGTTCCTATTGTATACAGTTTTGCTCATCGATTAATACACCAAGGAATTTAAATCCTCTACTCTTTTAAATATGTATTTTCCAATCTTCAAAGGCAATCTGTCAACCTCCTCATGATTCAGTCTCTGTACAACCATGTAATGTGTCCTTTTATCATTTACCCGTAAGCCAGTTTTTGCTGCCATTTCCCCTATTTCCACAAATAACTGCCTAATTTCTAATTCATTGCGACCAGTAAGAACAATATCATCCGCATATGCAAGGACTTTTATGTTGTCTCCCTAATATGATACCAGCAGGTACAAGAACTAATTTAGGAGTGTTTTTGCAAAACTCGACATTTGCAGCAAACATCATTTTTCAGGAAATGTGTTTTCTTTAGAAGCATATTGTACCAGGAAAAGTTTTTGGGTAAAGGGCATGAGTAGGACCTCAGGGAGTGGAACTTGGTTTTGGAGCCGATAGAGAGTAGGATAGACTCGCAGAGCGAATAATAGATGGTTAACAATTTTTTTAAAAAACAATTTATTAATTCTTCACCCTGCAATAGGATTATTGGACTCAAATCTGGCATTGAAATTAAAAGTTTGAACGTAATCTTCCTGAATTCTGTTCATGAAAATTAAATGGATATCACTGATTCCAAAGTCTTTCATATGTGAGTATACGAGGTATTAGATTTCCACCTAAAGGCTTTCTAAATATGAGCACACACTTGTAATTGCAAATTGACATGAGAATTTAAATTTCTGTTGAAAGTTTTTCAGTTTGTAAACCTTGATGTATAGCACACTTGAAAAGCCTAAAGTTCTTCTATGAGATATGAAAATTAAATTAGAAAATTAAATTAATCACAAGAGATGTTCTGAGAAATTATGAGAACTCTGAAATATTTGTTCACACACGGCACTGAAGTTTCCACTGTTCAAAATTGAGAAAATTTTAGTCAGTTTGTTACTACTCACTTAATGAAAGAAATGTTACTACAAGTGTTGAAGGATGGACATCTGGAATGTTCCGTGGAGAATCAGGATTGGCGATGTTCCCTTAACACACCATGTTGACGTCCCCCGATGAGGTGATGATAGCTGGAACTGGATCGTGTAGAATTGCAGCTCGTTAAGGTGATTTTTCGCACACGGAAAATTCACTTGGTGCGAGTAGTTATCACTGACACTGTCATTTACTGTTGAACACAGTTTATGGCGTAATTGAACTTTAAGACGTTAAATGAATAATCACAGTCTTTCCTGTATGAAATACTATTTAAAGTCGTTACTGAAACGTCCATAATTACACAGTTCACACTTGAAAAAGGCAAATCATAGTCTATAATCACAGTCTTTGAACACGATCATTAAGTCACTAAGGATTATTTTCTGATTATCTTGTTATTATAACATCATATTACTGTACCTCAGAAAAAGTTCTTAGTATTCACCCAGATTACTACTGTAAGTCGTATACTAATATGGCGTGGATAAAGAAACACAGTTCAATACTTGAAAAGAAATGAGTTCTGGTAATTCTACACATTAGTTTCTGTATAAGTTCAATATTATGTGAAGTAAACTAAGTCTACATGTAATGATATATTCTGTGAACGTTAAATATTTGGTATTTGCACTTCAATAAGTTCACTCGTATTATATTCTCAAATGTCTTCAGAATTAGACTGTAGTCACGACGCGATGTACTCACTTGTATTATATTCTCAAATGTCTTTAGAATTAGACTGTGGTCGCGACGCGATGTACTAAATACAGTGCGACGTCTTTTATAATTTTGTCGGCGATATAACTTCGTATTCTGGAAACGCGACGGCAAGTACTTTCACCGTGACTGCGCGGACATACTGTACGAGGGTCGGCCTCTCCTGTCTCACTCACACACATCTGTGTACTCGTCCTTGTACTGCGCTGCTCTGCTTGTTAGCCTTGACATATATATACCGGCGCTGGGAGGGGTGGTTTCTCTTGGCCATGTGACCGTGAGTGTATAATTTTCTTAGACTTTAAATTATTATAACTCAACAACCATGGGATAGATTAATTCGAAATTCGCAGGGATTAACTTTTATGACGTCCGTTACAATTCAGCGTTTGTCCCGTTGAAATTGGTTACGGCATTGAAAAGCTTGCGAAAAGAAAATTCTTTTCGAGAAATATCTCTAGGGGAGGTGAGCTTCGAGCGACAGGTGACGGCACTTAACTTCGCCTAGTGCACTCATGAAGTCTGGCACATGCTGGAACATTCCTTTACTTAAATGTTCGTACGTCGGACGGATATTTTATGCTGGAATAACGTTTCTTTCGATTGATATGGGCCAGGACATAGGCTTTCCTGGTACAATATGCATGAAACATTTCAAATTTTCATCAATATTAGTTCCAATAGAGACAAGCACGGTACCTGAATAAAACTTGTTGAAACTTAAGGTGGATGAGGTAAGATTAGAAGATAATTTTCTCAAGTTTTTTCAAAAGTCTATATATGCAATTATTCTGGTAAAATGGAACTTCACATTTATACTCTAACTGTATAATATACTTTTGTTTATCGTATTATTTACTTATTTTTATTTTTTTTATTTTGTGAATAATATTTTTTGAATATTTATTGATTTTTAGCTCCATTGTCATACATTTTATAATACAGGCTACTTGGTATTGTAAGATTTTATAATATTATTAGATTCTAATATACTTAGCATCAAACGATGTAACATAAAACAAAATATGGTATTAACCTATATTATCAATCCTATTGTAATGAATGAACACATTAAAATCACACAGGTTAAATTAAAATTAAATCTTACAAAATAAAGTCTACCCAGTCCATCAAAACACATAGCCATCAGAAGTCTGTTACTTGCTTCTAACACAACCCTGTAGAAATCCACAGCATCATCCGGTATTTCAAACAATTTCAACAGGCCTTGAACATCCTTCTTTTCTTTGCTCACCATATTTTTCTTTGGTAAAACAGAGGATTTTAGCAATGCTTCATGGCTGGATTTCATTTTCAGAACTAACTTCCACTGGGTATGCGAAGTAGGTATCCTGTACTGATACAGAGATTCTCTTATGTCTCTTATTATACGTGATAAAACGTTGACTATTCATTTTAAATGGCAACCTAGTTTGTAGTACCTTCTGTGAACTCTTTTAGATCTTTGATTTCCCAGTCCCAGCTGAGAATTTTAAGGGTGCCATGTTTCTCTAAGATATCATAGTCTTGTTTGGGAGACAGTATGTTTTCCCGTCTTCTGTAAGATTTCTCAGTTCTACCGAACACTCTGTCTGGAGCCATGTAGCTGTGTCCCCGAATAGGAAAGAAATGGATAATATTATTGAATAATGTGCTTTTTTCCAAGAAAGCAGTAAGTGTGGCCAGGATGACGCTGTGTTTGTTTTGGCTGCTACAAGAGTCTGAGAATAAATGTATCGTGGTAGGGCCACCTTTCTGCAGTTTCATTTCTAGGTTAAAAAGAAAGTCCAATAAAGCCGAAGCAACTTGGTAGCAACCTCTTGAGGATTCTGTTTCTAGCCAAGTATAGAAAAATATGTCTTCCTTTGTCTGCTCCTTGGATTGATCATGATGCAGAGATTGTATAACCATACTTGTCTAGCATAGAAAACCTCACTCACTGATAACTTCGGAATTGGTTGATTCTGTTGCATGTCAAAGCATGTCTTGATGACACCTGGGTTTTCTTCTTTCATTATTTGATAAAACCGCTTTGCGCGAAGTTTATGCAATCTATAACTTGTCCTTAGTCATTCTTCTCTAGGCATGTTTCTGTCTTTATTTTCATGAGACTAATTTTACAAGTGGAGCCGGTATCAGTGTAAGGAGTTTTGAATGATAGATTGAAACACTTATAGAATATACACTTGTATTTTGACAGCGAGCACAGTCTCAATCCAGAACTTTTCCTTTCTTCACAGAATGTCTTCCACATCTTTTGACTGAGAGATATGACAGTAAATATCCTCTCTTAGACTTTACTCTGCCATGATGGCTCCCTCTGCATTTATACCTTTTGATGTGATTTTTAATGGCAACCGTTATGTCCTTGTGTTCCTTGCCTGTTCTGCCACCACCTCGATTTTCCTTAGGTAATTTCCCAGTATGATGAAACCTACTAGCCAGATAACATAATCTGTCCTTTTGACATGCCAAAAATTAATTGAAAAGTTGTAGCACAGACAGGAAGTATTTCACAAGTTTTCTTCCTAATGCTGTACTTCACAGAAACAGTTTTCTTCTTCCTAGCACTTTCAGTGTTCACTACCCTGCACTGAGGTGTGGAAATGTGTATATACTTCAATAGAAACTTGTCTTGATCGATCTTGTTTCTTCTTTTTGCTATTTTGCTTAACGTCGTACCGACACAGATATGTCTTATGGCGACGATGGGATAGGAAAGGTCTAGGAAGTGGAAGGAAGCGGCCGTGGCCTTAATTAAGGTACAGCCCCGGCATTTGCCTGGTGTGAAAATGGGAAACCACGGAAAACCATCTTCAGGGCTGCCGACAGTGGGGCTCGAACCCACTATCTCCCAGTTACTGGATACTGGCCGCACTTAAGCGACTGCAGCTATCGAGCTCGGTGATCGATCTTGTTTAAAGAAGTCACATGATGATGGAATTCTGTGATATCTTCATAGCCGAGTTCAGCAGCTTTGCATTGTTTCATCCTTTTAGTTTCTGTACCTGTGGGCAAGTATTTGAGTCCATGAATGCATTTAATATTAGGTTCGTTTTTATTTCTAGCCAGCTTTCCAGGTACTCTCTTCCTGTATCTAGACTTTCTTCCACCGACACATTCCTGAACTGGCATGCCAGCTTCAGAAACTTCAGATTCATTATTCATACTGTTGTAGAGTGAAATAGTTCCTCACACAGTAACTTGTTTAAAACTTCTCAAGAAGTGAGTTTCATTTCGTCGACGGCATTGAGGGCTAATCGCAGAAACACGTGGCATGCAGTTTCAAGAATACATCCTTTCAATAAAGGAGTCCGTCATTTCATTGTTCCACAGAATAACACTTCCGATTATCCATGAGAATGCCATGTGAATAATAGGTAACTGCATTTATCGAGTTTTGCTTTAACTTTCCAAGAGCATATATCGACTTTTGCAAAAACCTAGTGATTTCAACCACTTCTGTACATGGCAAATATCGACTTATGCAAAGGATGATTGCACAGGATGGTGAGCAAGGTCTAACTGATAACATTAGCATGCATAACTCAATTTTGAAAATTTTTGCATTTATCAAGTTTTGAAAAAACGCTCCTCAGTTTCCTGATAATCTTCTCCAGTGCAGTGTTGAATAGAAGAGGAGATAGTGCATCCCCTTGTCTCAGACCAGTTTGATTCTGGAAGGAACTTGATTTTCTGCCCTTGAGCAAAACACAGCTAACATCAGTAGCGGCAATTAGGGGGTGGAGAAAAACTAATTTTTTATTCCCTTTTAGCTACCCGACTATTTTTAAGTTTTGATAGATAGAACAACCTAAGAGTTATTTAAAAATCAGCTGAAACTAGAAATGATAAAAAAGCAATTTGTACAATCCATATTGTTTTTTCAGCTAATTCCTTCCTCCTTTAATTTCTGTAATCACCTATTAAGATTAACTTAGCGGAAATACTTAGAAAATATTGTTCGTTGCGGCTAACCGATTCACCCTCTTGCCTCGCTCATTCGTCATTCTGGCAGTCTCGCTTGGTAAATGTGTCTGTGTAGTTCTATCTAGTGTCTGTCTGTTAATGTGTAGTCATATACTAAATGACATTTTGATTGTATAATCACGCTGAACTTCTATTTAATTTTAATACATGTATAGGCTTAATTATTGTCCCTTTTGTGAATGTTCTATTGTATAGTACTATTATTATGGTACTAAAGTTGGTAGACTCAACCTTTAAGTCTCTATCGAAATTTGCTCAGAGAGCATTAAAAAACTTACCATTTAGTACCTAAGTTTTTTCCAATTTTTATGCCCCTCCCCCCCTCTTATAGCCCTTAAACCCTGGTACTTTGTGCTGTCTTTTTCTGTGCCCCCCCCCCCCCCCCGGCCCTTCTAGCTCCTAATCGCCACTACTGGCTAACATTACCATCCATACACAGTTTGCACATGTTAATTAATTTTATGGGAAAGCCAAATTCCATCATGTTCCGCAACCCTTCTCTATGGATTGAATCATATGCCTTGAACAGATCTATAAAGAAATAATGAACAGGCTCTTTGTGTTCCCACACCTTATCATTAATAGTCTTAATTGCGAATATGTTGTCTGTAGTGGATCTCTTACTACGAAAACCATTCTGATAGTCCCCAATAACATTTTCAGCAAATGGTTTTAAACACTGTAAAAGAATAAGACAGGATTGGGACAATAAGTGATTCCTGCTATTCTTTTGGAATAACTTCATCGTGCCATATCCTTAGAATGATCTTATATATGTATTTATGTAATCTTTCTACATTGTATTTAATAAGCTCGACAGGAATGTTGTTACTACCTGAAGCGTTATTGTTTTTTAAATGTATAATACCTTGTAATAGCTCTTGATATGATGGCTCAGGTATTTGTTCTTCTGATGGGGAACTAGATGGTTTACCAATAAAGGTTTCTCGATCATCATCCTTCACTAAGGAATCAAAGTATTGCTTACAGTAATTTAATAATTTGTCCTAATCAGCAATTAAATTTCCAGACTTATCTTTCATAATTCTCGATCTTGGTTGAAATCCTTTTTTAATTGTGTTGCAGTTCCATACATCTTGCGGATGTTCCTGTTTCTGTAGTCATCTTGGCTTGATTCTATTTGTTGTCTCAGGCAGAATTTTTTCTTTCTACGAATTAATTTACTACATTCTTTCTGTTTTCTCTGTATAGTTCCTCAACATATCTACATTCTTATTAGACTGCAAGCCACTTATCTATATATATATATATATATATATATATATATAATAACTTGTCCTGACTGACTTATTCATCATCGCCGAGCCAAAACTACTGGACATAAAGAAATTAAATTTTGGGGATACATTCATATTAAAGTGTAGGTGCTCGGTAAGGGAGGATTTTTGGATATTCCTTCGCTAACGGGGTGAAAAGGGGGGTGAATTTTTAAGTTGAGGATATCTATATCTCAAAAATTTAAAAGTTTACAGATGTAAAAAATGGAATTTGGAATCTCCTTTAAAAATAAAGAAACGCGTATTTCTTTGTTTTTGGAAAATCCCATTAAGGGGGGGGGGGGGAAGGGGAAAATGGGTTGAACACCTTTTATGGGGAGACTTATATCTTAAAAAGTGAAGATGTTACAGACATGAAAATTTAAATTTGGAATCCCCTCTGAAAATAATCACTTATTTTTGTGTTTTTGGATAATCCGATGAATGGAACAGGAGTGACAAACAGGGTGAATTTATAAAAAGACTACATCTGCAATTATTACAGATTTGAAGACTGGTATTTCGAATTTCCTGTAAATGTAAAGAAACATATTTTTTTGGAAAATCCACGTAAGGGGAACTGAAAAGGGGGGGTGAATTTTTAAAATTTGTGTATCTACAGTATATCTCAAAAACATAACATGTTGCAGACGTGAAAATTGGTACTTGGAATCTTCTTTAAAAATAAGCAAACATGTGTTCTTTGGTTTTCGGAAAAACCCTCGAAGGGGAGGGAGGGGATGTGTGTGTGAAAGAATTGAAAAATTAATTGAATTATTTGTATGAGAATATATATATACACACACACACACACACACACACACACACACACCAAAAATCTAAAAATGTTACAAACGTGAAAACTGGTATTTGGAATCTCCTTTAAAAATAAAGAAACATGCATTTGGTGGGTGAATTAACTTGGTGGGGGAGGGGGGGATGAAAACGGAGATTAATTCCTTTTATGAAGATACATATATCTCAAAAACTAAAGATGTTACAGTCATTATAATTGGTATTTGGAAGCTGTTTTGAAGAAACGGGTACTGTTTGTTTTTGGAAAATTCACTTGAGTAGGGAGTGTGAAATTAAGTAAAAAAATTGATTTCTTTTTCTGGAGAAACATCTCAAAACTGAAGGTTACAGTCATGAAAATTTACTATTTTGAATCTCCTTTAAAAATGAAGAAACACGCATTTGTTTTTTTTCTTTCGGAAAATCGATGTAAGGGGTGTGGGGTTGAAAATAAGTAAATAAGGAGTTGAAATATGTTTATGAGGATACTTGAAAACTGAAGCTGTTACAGACGTGAAAGTTGGTATTTTGAATTTCCTTTCTTAATAATAAAACACGTATGTTTTGTTTTCGGGAAAGTCCACTTAAGGCGGGAGAGGGTTGGAAAGAAGTGAAGAAGAAGAAGAAGAAGAAGAAGTTGAATTATTCTTACGAGAATACATTTATCTCAAAAACTGAAGGTGTTCCAGACGTACAGGCATGAAAACTGGTACTTGGAATCTCCTTTAAAAATAATGAAACACATATTTTTTTGTTTTCAGAAAATCCAGTTATGGCCTGAAAAGAATTGGAAAAGCGACTGAATTTTTAAAATGACTACTGGTATATCTATATTATATGTCAAAAACTTAACATGTTAGAGACAAGAAACTTAGTATTTGGAAAGTCCTTTAAAAATACAGGAACCTGTACCTTTTTGTTTTTGGAGAAGGCACTTAACAGGGGGTGAAGAGAAGTGAAAAATAGTTGAATTAATTTTTATGAGGATACTTGTATCTTAGAAACTGAAGATGTTACATATGTGAAAATTGGTATTAGGAATCTCCTTTAAAAATTAAAAAAAACATGTATTTTTGTTTTCAGAAAATACACTTAGATGGGGGTGAGGGTAGGGGAAGGACTGATCAAGGGATTGAATTCTTTTTATGGGGATACTTATGTATATCTCAAAGACTGAAAATGTTACAGATGTGGAAATACGTATTTGGAACCTCCTTTAAAAATGAAGAAACGTGTATTTATTTTTTTGACTTGAGAGAAGACCGTTTCTCATATGTACAGTTCTGTCGCATGGTCGTTGTAGCCCCAAAAGGTAATACCACAAACATGGTTTACAAAGAATTTCCACGAACCTACTACGCTGGCGTAGCAGGGGGAGAGGTGATAGTCCCACGTGGCGCATCTCAGGTGGCGGACAGGGGGGTCCTAACCGGCTTGCTGGTGGATTTGAGGGAAATAAAATACCTCTCGCGGACCAAACACACAACCTCCTGTGGGTGGGGGACGCAGATGAACGAAGAATTCACCCACGGTATCCCCTGCCTGTCGTAAAAGGCGACTAAAAGGGGCTACCAAGTGATGATTATATTAGAACAATGACACTGCTTGTGATTAGTACCACGACGCGGGGGAACACCATGGGCCGCTTTTACTTGCGCGTAGTACCACTATGTTAGGTACCCAATAGGTTTGTGATTAGTAGCAAACGAGAGCGTGACGGCTTTTACAGTACCTGTGATTAGTAGCACTATATGAGCGACACCGTGGGTGAGCAACATCATGGTTCTGGCTTGCCTATGATTAGTACCCACTATATGAGGAACACCACGCGATAGTGCGAGTCTCTGTGGTTGGTACACTTCTGTGATGAACACCATAGGTTTGCGTTGCCTGTAAATGGCGCCGCAATGTGCGAAACACCGTAGGTCTGTAATACATGTGCGAATTTCATTACTGATGAGTAGTACCATAATGTGTGGAATACCGCGAGTCTACACTACTTTTGATTAGTACTGCAACATGACAAAAACCATGGTGCTACTTTCCTAGCGATAAGTAACATTATGAGGGGCCGCTGAGTTGAATTTTGGACTCCTTTCGATAACAAGCATCATCGATTCAGTATCGTGCTATAGAAGCTGTCCTTTGGTCAGTAATACTATTGTTTTACGCCAGCTTCTGTGCATGTGAGGCACTGTGGGTCGGTTCCACTGATCGTTTTAAATTCATATCCATCCATTCATTCTTCGTCCTCATGTTTTGAATTTTGGTCAGTGGAGGGTTTTGGACTTCTAATTTGTCATTTCATTTCGTCTCACTTCGTACCATTAGGGGCCGATGCCCTAGATGTTAGGCCCTTTAAACAACAAGCGTCATCATCATCATCACAAAGAATTTCTGAGGGAAATGAAACTCAATTTTTGGAAGAAAGAAAGTAGAACTGGCTGAGTCAGCAAAGAGGATGCATCTGGATGTGCTAGGAGTAAGTGATATTTGGGTAAGGGGAGAGAACAAAGAAGAGATAGGAGATTATAAAGTGTACTTAACGGGTGTTAAAAAGGGTAGGGCAGAGTGTGGGGTAGGGCTGTTCATCAGGAATACTATTGCACGCAACATAGTTTCTTTTAGGCACGTAGAAGGAATTAGGACGAGAATTGTCTCGGCGTATTCTCCATGTGAGGGTGCAGTTGAGGATGAAATTGAAGTTTTATGAAGTATTGACATCGTAGTCAGGGTCAACAGCAAGGATAGGATAGTTTAGACTCGGTTACTAACTATTTAAAGATAAGAGGTATAGGGCTAAATGTGGCCACAGCACTAGTTGCAAATAGAGGATTGTGGTGACATTTAGTAAATTCAAAGAGGTTTGCAGACTGAACGCTGAATGGCATAACGGTCTATAATGGTGATGATGTATGTATGCATGTATGAAAGAGAGAATTTTTCAGTGCCATCAGCTATCCAAGTATTTCTGAACATCCTCAGTTGTACTGGATTCATCTGGCTGGGGGGCATAAAATAGTGATGCATTATATACTACCGAAGAGAATATAAACCTTTCCATATCTTGAAGAAATATTCTGTTCAGTGCTTTTTATCATGCTGCCATTGTTTTAAATTCTTTCCTGTGAATAGTGCTTTTCCAGAGTTTCATTTTCACACCTGACTGATTTTTCTTGACATAAAAGAATTCCTGCGGGACTAAATTCCGGCACCTCGGCTCTCCGAAAACCGTAAAAGTAGTTAGGGGATGTAAAGCCAATAACATTATTATGATTTTTCTTGATTCTAACAAAGAACGATTTGACACTATGGTCATTTTTGGAAGTTTTTAGGTTCCATTTTCATAATATTTCAATAAGACAAAACCAACCCTCTGGTGTGAATACATGGTCAATTATCCTGATCTTCTTTCCAACTGTACCAAAATCACAGTTTGAAGACAAAAGCATATCTAGAAGAACAAGATGATAATGTTTTATGCCAGACATCATGTAGTTGCTCTAGGGAGCAGGATGGCTACCGCATGAGAAGAGAGCAGCAGACAGGCAGGTTGCATACCATAGTGGTACTTGCAGAAACCAAACGGAGATGTTATCATACGAACAAGAAAACCAACAGCAATAATAATTTGGGCATGGATAATGAGAACGAACAGGACACAGATTATATAATATAACTGGTTATGAAAATTACTGTACTTACGTGAATAACACCCGTTGCCGAATAATCCCTGCACCCTAATTTTAGAACAGATCATTTTGGAAAAATTAAATGAACTAAAATTCCTTCCATCAAAGGAGTAATGTAGGCAGAAACAAACATTTCATATCACTCCGCGTGGTCTACGTGGTCTTCACAAAATTATGAACATGTAAATTTATGGATATAGCTGCTTTGTCTGAACATATTTGAGATGATAAAAATACATTATTACGGCTTTAAAATATATTTGCCTACTTACGTGACAGGGATTTCATTAATCTGAACTTGCAAAGAGGTTTGATCCTCTGTAGATCGGAAGATTCGCTGTCTCATGCATTACTAGAATCCTCTCTTAAATTACTTACAAATTCGTCGCACTCCACATATAAAACGCTTCTCATACACGGTCTCTCTTAACTCAGATAGTAACATGACCGATGGTGGATAATTCTTTTCGTGCAATGTAAACACTTGAAACAGACATACCGGTGTTATTTTTGTGATATCAACAATTATACAGTTGGGATATGTTTCCATAAACTTATTAAATATATTTAACACAACAGTCATCTCTCTCCTTTTCAGATGTTTTCCTCTCTTTGTTTTACACATGCAGGAACTGCTCTGTGCATAACCATTGCTGCGAACAGAATCAATGTCGAGCGTTCCTGATCTCCACAGCTGCTACAGCTAGCAGATATATAGGGGATTTCTGCTAGCAGATATTGGATTTTAAGATATTCGCTAGAAGCTTAGAACAGTAGCCCTACTATTATTTTTGCACTCAGTACTTCAAACTGTCATAAACAACTTGTTAAAATTGTATGAAATTTAGAAATAGACTATTTACTGGGCAGACAAAGGAAGTGTGAAGCAGCTGAAATCACTTGGTTTGCTTGACACTTTATTCTCTGGTTAGAAAGTGTTTTTTTTTTACTTTATTGGAATAAGTTATCAAGGCTTAAGTAAAAAATATAAACAGTACATAAATTAGCAAATAAACATTATAAATAGTACATGAATTAGCAAAGTGCAGGAGTCACATAAAACAAAAATGCATAAACACAATATTATACTAAGATTGTAGCAACAGCATCCGGCATCCTGCAATAGAAAGACTGTACTGTAATTGTGTATCTTAAAATTGTGCAGAAAGACACAGTATAAAATAAAATAAAGATACTGTATATTGATGCTCCTTTACCTGTAATCTTCTTAGCATTCATTATCAATGGCAGAATTGCAGTCCTCCTCGTCGTCACCATCATCGTTCTCCCACAGCACATCGTCCTCGGTTCTGTCCAGCGAATTAGAGATCCCGCAGTTCTTAAAACTCTTCTCCACCAGTTGCAGAGGAATGGAATTCCAAGCACGTTTTATCCATTCAGAAATCTGCTTCACTTCTGGGTGCATGGTTTTAACAGTAGGCATAAATTTGTGCACTTCGTTTGCCATCCAAGGTGTGTAGAGTTGTTTCACTGCTGCCTTAAGAGGGTGGTTAATACACACATCAGGTGGTGGGAGAACAGAAGTTAGACTTCCTGGAATTATTAACAGGTTTGTTCTACCACTTGTCAAAACATCGTGAACTTCTTGAGTAACTATTTAAAACAAGCATATTCCTGAAATTTAGTATAGCACCAGGGCACCGTAGCCAAACCTGCTTCACCGAGTCTACTACTAGGCTATTATCCATCCAACCTTTGGGTTGCACTTTTACGATAACGCCTTTTACTTTTATTTTTGGAATTGTTTTCCGTTTAAATATGACGTATTTGGCCAGTTTTCTTCCATCTGCGGTTACACAAAGCATAACTGTATACCTTTGCTTTTCATTCCCGCCAGTTCTAACCATGACGTTGGACACATCTTTTTTGCTTACAGTATAATCAAGCGGCATTTTGAAGAAAATTGGTGGCTGGTCCATGTTGTCTCTTTGTGAAAGTATGAATTTTTCATGCATAAATTGATCACGTATTTGTGGAAATTCACAATTTTTTCTTCATTATCTGTTGGAAGACTCTGTGTGATGGTAGTTTTTCTTCAAAATCTATAGCCATAAATATGACAACATATTACCAGGCTGAGTGGCTCAGACAGTTGAGGTGCTGGCCTTCTGACCCCAACTTGGCAGGTTCGATCCTGGCTCAGTCCGGTAGTATTTGAAGGTGCTCAGATACGTCAGCCTCATGTTGCTAGATTTACTGGCACGTAAAAGAACTCCTGCGGGACTAAATTCCGGCACCTCAACTTCTCCAAAAACCGTAAAATTAGTAGTTAGTGGGACGTAAAGCAATATTATTATTATTATTATTATTATTATTATTATTATTATTATTATTATTATTATCATCATCATCATCTCCATCCTATAAATTGGTATGTGGCACCTGTACAACACAATGCATGCACGTGTGCATACTTGCATTCAAAATCGTGACTACAGCGTTATTAATGTACCATTCCCACTGGCCTTCAGTATGTATTATGTCATGCACTTCCCCCCCTCCATGTTCGCTCAACTGCTCTAGTTCCTGAACAGCAGGTACAAACTGGCTCCGAGTTGACACTAGCTGTTTCATGCAGTCAAAAACTAGAGCCATAACTATGACAACGGACTAAACATATGAACTGAAACATATCACTGGTGTACTGCTTCTGCACCGTTTAGGTTCAGTTAGATAGTATTGTCATAACATGAGCATAATACATCATACAGAGGACTTGCTGTTATGTACCTATCATTGACATGTTAAATTTTGTAATTGCAGTGGTAATGCCATCTAGCAGAGATGAGTGGCAGTAGAAGAGATAGGACATACCTTAACAACATTAGTCAGTCAGTTATTGTTGTTAATTTTTAGGGCCTAGGACATCGTAGACCATCACATTTTGTTTCCTTCCAGCTCGGTGATATTAGGTCATTCATGGTCTAGGCTTCCAACAACCCTTTCTATGATTCCTTTTCCCACTCATTTTTGGAGGGATTGTTTTAAGGGCTCAGGACACTGTATACCATCACGATTTGGTTTCTTCTAGCTTGGTGATATTAGGACAGACAAATTAGTTATTACACAGTTGCAGCAGTAATGCTGTCTAGTGGAGATGAGTGGCAGTAGAAGAGACAAAGCACATCTCAACTATCAACTGTCAAGATATTGTTATTGTTGATCAATTTTATGGGTGAGGACATTGTAAGCCATCACTTTTAGTTTTCTTCTGGCTGAGCAATATTAGGACATACAAGGTCTGGGGAGTATTTTATCCCCCCTCTCCTCTTTTTATGACTCCCTTCTCTTCATTATCTTCAAGTTTTCCTTCTCATCTTGGTCATCTTCATTATCCTTCTGATCAAACAGGGCTAATGGACCATGTGGTTTTGAACCTCTTAAAAATAATCATAGCAGCAATGATCATCACTGCCATTTAACTCTTTCCTATGACGATTGAATAGTATTTCCATGTAGGCTATGTTCAACGTTGATGGACTAGGCAAGTAAAAATCTAAATTCTTGAATATCTGGTTTATCTGAACTGTAAAAATCTACGAAAGATACAATTGATTGGAAGCTGTAAGTTCTATAACTTTTGTTATATACACTTTTTAGGTAAAATTAATAATTCTGGAGGTATTTTTGAGGTTGGTAAAGGCTTTTGAAGATGTTAAATTTTTGGACAGTAGTCATAGTCCTTTGAAGCATTCAGATCTAAATGCAGAGAGAACACTGTATGCTGCTATTGCCTGTGCTTTATGTAGCCATAGGTCTAGAGGTTCTTCTTTCCCTGCCATTTGTCACACACTTCTTATGTATCTGTATGAGGCATTTTAAGCCAATAATAAATTTTTAAATAAAGTGTAAGCCTCCATGGCTCAGGTGGCTGTGCGCTGGCTTTTCACTGCTGGGTTACGTGGTTCAAATCCCGGTCACGCCATGTGAGATTTGTGCTGGACAAAGTGGAGGCGGGACAGGTTTTCCTCCAGGTACTCTATTTTTTCCTGTTATCTGTCATTCCAGCTACAGTCTCCAATATCATTTCATTTTATCTCTCTGTCATTAATCATCGCACCAGAGGAGTGCGACAGGCTTCGGCAGCTGGCACAATTCCTATTCTCGCCGCTAGATGGGAGCTTCCTTCATTCTATTCCTGACCCGGTTGAATGACTGGAAAAAAGCTGAAAAATTTTGATTTTTCATTAATTTTTAAAATAAAGTATGATCCTATCTATGCCACAACTTTTACTTTCACATCAGCATCTTCTCTTCCTTCTTTGCAGAACCATTTCACAGCTCTAATGAAATTACTCAGGATCTCCTTTCAGCAAAGGACTTGCAAAAAGGTGAAATTTCTGAATATGATATATTAATTTCTCATCCTTGTTAATTGTAATGGTGTATTTGCCATGTTCACTTCTATGATCCACAATAGTGTTCTATCAAGCTGTTACATGATACTTCCTTGTGTTCAAATTAATTTTCTTCCCACACATTTGCTTTTCTATATCCTTTGGTTCATGGATATTCTAAATATATTGCAGAATACCTTGTTGTGTACTCTAACCAGCTGACCAGGGCAATTTTTCACAAATTATGTGAAAGATGAGTTTCCTACTTGAATTTTCATTAATTCTTATCTTTGTGGCAATACATTCTTACCTACTTATCAGTCTAAATAAAAATATATATTTTTCTAGTTTTTTGGAACTCTTCTTTCAATGTTTGTGAGTTAGTGATATAACTGCCTCAAATTGCATGTTGTATATCTGTTTCCTTCCTACTCATTTTCTCTCACACATACTCACTGCGTTGCAGGAACCACCTTGTTCGTGTTGTGACTGGCATAGTCTGATCGTTTCTACACAGTTTTTCTTTTTATGCAGCTGGCTATACATTGCACTGTTACAGATAAGTCTTATGGCAATGATGGGATAGGAAAGGGTTAGGAGTTGGAAGGAAGCGGCCGTAGCCTTAATTAAGGTACAGTCCATTTGCCTGGTGTGAAAATGGGAAATCACAGAAAATAGTCTTCAGTGCCGCCGACAGTGGGGTTCGAACGCACTATCTCCTGAATGCAAACTCACAGCTGCGTGCCCCTAACCGCATGGCCAACTCGCTCTTTTCTACTTGTTACCATTTGTAACTTGTTTGTTTGTAACTACTCACTGTTACTGCACCGTCTGCAATGTTATAAATGACTAACACATAACAGAGGACAGACATAGGTTTTGGCCAGGTCACTTGTGTGATAGGTACAATACCTGGTGAATGCTGATTTCCATCTGGCGTAGTTCACTGTCTCACGTCACAAATATGAATTGAGTAATTCAAAGAAATTACATTCTCATTTTTTTATAAAACTCTGAAAGCTGATTGAATGCACCACACATTGGTACAAATAACACAGACTGCGAGTGGTTGTGGTTTGGATTACATAGCTGTCAGCTTGCATTTGGGAGTTAGTGGGTTCGAACCCCACTGTCGGCAGCCCTTGAAGATGGTGACAAACTTTCTTACTTACTGCCTCAATTATTTATTTCTTCGAAGTATATTTTCAGATATCATTGTTTTGTGTACTGTGATTGAATACACGCTTTACAAGTGTAAAGTTCTAATGTTGTTAGTTTTTTCATCCCACTATCTACTTTTACGGTTTTTGGAGACACAGAAGACCGGAACTTTGTCCTGCAGTAAATCTACCAACACAAGGCTAACATGCTTGAGCACCTTCAAATACTGTGGGACTGAGCCAGGATTGAACATGCCAAGTTGGGAATTGAATCTTGAATTTCCTCCTTTTGACAGAGTTGCCCTGATCACTCAGTTGCAGAGGCGTTCTTTTCTGATTTGACACAAGTAGATCCTGTTAAGGCATACACTGTTTAATAAATTGGGTGTGTAACAAAATTATCTGCTTCATTCAGATGACTTCTCCATGTCGGTCTTTGACAACTGAGGAGGATTTTAGATGACATTTTGATCAGCATAACCATATAATTCTGTCTGTAGTTTTTTGGAGGTTTGCCTTATTAAGATTGAATTATGTATTTCTTGTTACATTTTCTGTGTTTTTTTTTTTTTCACAGAAAAAAGCATGTTTCTAATAATTCCCTTCATTTTTTAAAAATTGTTGTCTGTGGTTCATAACTGATAGCCTTATGAGTAAATATCACAACCTTTCTGATAGTGTCCATGTACTTAAATAATACCTTGAGGTTTAGGATCAGGAAGATATCATATGTAGCTAAATCTGGGGAATTTGTTTAGTAGGTGAACCTAATTACTTTTGTCCTAAACTTTACAAGTTAGGAGTGGTGGTTGACCACATTGTTTTGCAGTAAAGATCATTTATTTGGCTCACAGCACTCTAATTGTACATGAATGAATCTCACCTGTAAATATTTCAAAATTTGGATGTTTTTGTCCCTTGGGACTATGTGGCCACTTATTGCTTTCACAAAATGCCCTTTCTTATTTCAGAGTTATTTAGATACAGTTTTATTTTATGTATGATTATAATCATTCATCACTGGCTCATTGTTCCTTGGCTATATTGTGGGCACCATTGCTAGTCTGCAGCTGCTGTCATTTTGAAGATGTTGGAATCATTTTCCTTCAAGAAGATGATATTTCTGGAATTGTCTTCTCTGTCAATATTTTTCTCTTCTTTCAAGCTGTTTGATTCAAACTCTGTCCAAAATTATGATTAGAATGACTCAGACACTTTGCATAAAAATTCTTTAGTTTATTGCATTCACTCTTGTCGCATTCCATTCTTACAGAAAAAAATTGCCTTCCTTTTGTGTCATTTGAGCTATGTGAGTTATTTTCCTTAGTTTTCAGCTCACAAATTAGTTCATCACATTCAAAAATTACAAGTGTGTTGATAAACAGTCATTACCACAAATATTTCAAAACTTTTCTGTGTTTATATAACTTGTGCCTAGTTTTTCATGAGATTCACGAACAACTCTTTGCTCCATGATTTCTTGTGAAGTTACGTTATTTTATCATGATATACCGGTTCAATCGTTCACTACTGATCTGCATTTAGGGCAGTCACCCAGGTGGCAGATTCCCTATCTGTTTTCCTAACCTTTCCTTAAATGATCGCAAAGAAATTGGAAAATTATTGAACATTTCCTTTGGTAAGTTATTTCAATCCCTAACTCCCCTTTCTATAAACAAATATTTGCCCCAATTTGTCCTCTTGAATTCCAACTTTATCTTCATATTGTTATCTTTCCTACTTTTAAAGACACCACTCAAACTTATTTGTCTACTGATGTCCTCCCACGCCATCTCTCCACTGTCAGCTCGGAACATACCACTTACTGCAAGAGACTATCCTTATTTTTCTGCATTGAAAGTCTGTTTAAAGGAGAAACAGTAAAACTTTTGTATCCACCTATTCAATACATTAAAAGCAATTATAAAATTAGGATCTCATCCTTATTTTATTGCTTGAATATTAAAACATAGGACATGTTTCGTTCATATTTTGAACATCTTCAGCCATAAATATTCTTACTTATCCTTAATGAGCTTTGAGAAGCCTCTT
The DNA here is from genome assembly GCF_040414725.1 of Anabrus simplex. Lineage (NCBI taxonomy): Eukaryota > Metazoa > Arthropoda > Insecta > Orthoptera > Tettigoniidae > Anabrus > Anabrus simplex. The sequence goes on along the minus strand of NC_090266.1, from coordinate 951,368,472 downwards.
AAATATTAAAACGTTTTGTTTATTATGTCGTCTTATTGAAAATAATAATTTAATTTCAACCTTTAAAACCTTATTCTAATATTTAAAATACAATGTCAATACATTTACAATCTGTTGAAATTGCTTAATATTTTCAAATTATTCGTTGTATACACATTCAAACATTTTGTTACAACTGGCATAACTTTTCACATATTATACTGTATGGAATTGGAATCTTAATACACTCAAAACAGCTGAGGTTAGGCTTCAATATTACTCTATTCGTCCATAAAAGTGACAAAACTGATGTGCACTGTTGATTATAGGTTATGAAATATTTAACTTCAAAATTTGTTGAATTCACAAATTGCTTGTAGTCTTGACCAGTGTATAATAGGGCAAACGTCCAGACATAAGCAGGGACTCTGTCAGTTGGTGATGAACAAGCTTCGGTGACATGCAAATGGTAATTTCATCAAAGTTTACGTAAGAAAGTCTGTTGACATATTCTTTCTCCTCCTGCCTGTATTTACTCCAGTGCTGGCATTGCCAATGTTATCATTTAACCTTGTAAGAGTATTTACGGCTGAAGATGTTCAAAATATGAACGAAACATGTCCTATGTTTTAATATTTAAGCAATAAAATAAGGATGATATCCTAATTTTATAATTGCTTTTAATGTATTGAATAGGTGGATACAAAAGTTTAACTGTTTCTCCTTTACATACTACTTAATCAAGCAGCTCGTCTCCTTTCTTCCAAGTCTTCCCAGCCCAAACTTTGCAGCATTTTTGTAACGCTACTCTTTTCTTGGAAATCACCCAGAGCAAATCGAGCTCCATTTCTTTGGATTTTTTCCAGTTCTTGAATCAAGTAATCCTGGTGAGGGACCCATACACTGGAACCATACTCTGGTTGGGGTCTTACCAGAGACTTATATGCCCTCTCCTTTACATCCTTACTACAACCCCTAAATACCCTCATAACCATGTGCAGAGATCTGTACCCTTTATTAACAATCATATTTATGTGATTAGCCCAATGAAGGTCTTTTCTTATATTAACACCTAGGTACTAACAATGATCCCCAAAAAGAACTTTCACCCCCATCAACGCAGTAATTAAAACTGAGAGGACTTTTCCTATTTGTGAAACTCACAACCAAACTTTTAACCCTGTTTATCATCATACCATTGCCCACCGTCCATCTCACAACACTATCGAGGTCACCCTGCAGCCGCTCACAATCTTGTAACTTATTTATTACTCTGTACAGAATAACATCATCTGCAAACAGCCTTATCTCTGATTCCACTTCTTTACACATATCATTGATATATAGATATATTGATATATTGATATTGATATATTCTTAGTTCAACAGTACATTTGTATTCAAGCAACTTTCAAACAAGATCTGGTCTATAGTTTTAATCCTACTAATTTCTTGACTTACTATATGGATCTGGATTGGTGTTGCAGAGGTTTTAAATTTTATTTCATCATATGACATGAACGGCTTTGAATGGATCCTATAGAGGCATACACTTGAATTTTTTTTGTAAGTAACAAAATTATCTGCTTTATTGAGATGTCTCAGTCTTTTACAACTGAATACTAGGTTTGAGTCTTTATAGTGAAATTCGTGCTGGGTAGAGCAGGTGAATGAAACCTCCTTCTGGATCTCCAGTTTCCTATGCCACTTTAATACTAGCAGTGTTCCATAATCATTCATTATCTTTCTGGGAGAATGTGACAGGCCTCAGCACATTCTCATTCCTTGGTGGGATATTATCAACTGACTACTGTTAATTATTTGGCTACATTTAGATCTTTAATTCTCTGTCGGCCAAAATAGATTACAATACTGGTACTTTGTGGAGCTATATTTTGCTTGCAGTCTGTTTCACTCTTTAGTCCCTAAATATTTTTTACTTTGTTGATTGTACTTGTATATAGTCAAAGAGTAACCAACTATGTTATGTGTTTCTTTTAAGAACCTGGATTGTGCAGAGATGATGTTGCATTAAAGACATGGCGACCAAGATTGAAGGAAACAGATGAGAAAAAACTCTCTGCTATAGGGGAAGACGAAATGATTCAACTTGCTCAGAACTACCGGTATTACTTCCCTGATCTCTTTCCTGGGAATTACAGTGCTGCTTCGTACTTGGTAAATGTTTCTTTGGAATAACAATGTTACTTGTTTACTAACTTTCAAATAGTCATTTTTGTTTTTATTGGGATGTACAGTAAGTAAAATATTTCTTTTTATTTGTTACAGTTCCGTTATACTGCAACACAACGTACTTCTGCAAGTGCAAGAGCTTTTGCTGTTGGTTTATTTGGAAGAGGTACTAGTCACCATGTGCGGTATCCCCCTGCTGTGAAAAAGGATGCTGTTTTAAGGGTAAGGAATCGCATATTTTTAATGGAATTTATTGCATGTTCTTGGTTTTGCAGAGGTAGCTAGTGTAAGGTGTACCACAATATAAATAGATATATAATTAATTAGGCTGGATGAATAAAATAGTGAGCAAAATCAGGTTTTCAAAAGATATATATTTTGTAAATTAGAAGGGAATGGGCATAGCAGAAGTACAGTAGAAGTCCGCTATAACGAGTACGGCATTTAATGAAAACCCTGTTATTACGACAGATTTTGTCTGTCCTTTCAAAATTCCTATATTAAACTGTGTATTATCTCTCGGTTACAGCAAGAACCCTATCCTTGACGCATCTGCTATGACGAGCAATTAAGTGTGCGTGATTTTTTTCTGTTACCGACATTTATGCACTTAGCGATTATATTGCATGTGATTGATCATCTTTGATATAGTTTCCTCGCTATGTCCACTAGCGAGCTCTCTCGTCGACATTCGAAGGCGATGTCGGAGTCGGTTAGTAATACCCGTCGACTGCTGTTCCATAAAGAAAAATGGAAATTAAAGAGAACATGTTTTCGTAATAAATGCATAAACAACGCATCTGATAGCAGTTGTTCACTCTTAATAAATAAAAGGTAAAGTAAACGATAGCTTAATTTTAATGCTAAATGCTTCAATTCAGAAAGAATGGGATACACTTCAAGATATGGCAGAGTGCATCATTGATTTCAGAGGTTAGTTTTATATTTGTCACATCTGGTTAAATTTTGGAAAGGCTATTATCATGTAAATTTATAGCGAGAAGATTATAATTTCTCTACTGGCACTTGAAATATGTTTTCATGATGCATATAGTATGGTTAGGTGACGATGTTTGAATAAGAAAATGGAAACGTTTGCCACAAAATACGACTTTTGGTATAATTATCTGGCTATGTGCACTTGCGAGCTCTCTCGTCGACATTTGAAGGCGATGTTTGAATCGATTAGCAATACCCATCAAACTGCTGTTTTGTAAAGAAAATGAGAAATGAAAGAGAACATGTTATCGTTATGCGTAAATAACATGGTCGATAGCAGTTGTTAACTCGTTACAAATAAAGACTGAAGTATATGATCGCTTAATTTTTAATGTTATATACTGAAATTAAGTGAGAATGTGAGACACTCAAGATATGGCAGAGTACATCACTGATTCAGAGGATAGTTTATATTTTCTCGCAGCTAGCTAAATTTTGGCAAGGCTGTTCCCATGTAATTTTGTAGCGAGGAGGTTATCATTTCTCTACATGGTGCGCTTGAAATATGTCTTCATGATGCATATTACAAGATATTAGGCTATTATTACTCCATCTAGTGATGAAGATGTGTATATATTGAATAGGAGGATATATTTCCTTTGTAAAGTGAAAAGTTCATGATACATATACGGTTAGGTTCAGTGATGATGTTTAACCCTTTGGATGCCGACCCATAATAGGGCATCATATGCATAGAATGCCAAGCATGTTTCAATGGATTTTTCCATTACTGTATAAAATTTTTTATTTACGTCTCATTTTAAAAGATATTGAGGTAAAATTTGGTACGTGAGCTTGACATACTCCAAGGAGTATAAACATGTGACTTGTATTTCAAAAAACAAAATTTTGTGGAATATTGTGCACAAAAATATTATTATTTTTTATTTAAAAAAGGAAAAAAATTTGAAATTAATTAGCACATTTTACACGAAATCCAAAGTGACTAAGTGAAGATATTTCATCTTAACTCTTATCTGGGATGATATATACCAATTTATATTGTTATTGTAAGTCTATTTTCCAATTTATAAACTAATTTCCAGAAACATTGAACATGTGGAGAGAAAGTCACCAACAATGTAACCTGTCAATGATTGGATATTTTTTTTTTTTTTTGCTAGGGGCTTTACGTCGCGACGACACAGATAGGTCTTATGGCGACGATGGGATAGGAAAGGCCTAGGAGTTGGAAGGAAGCGGCCGTGGCCTTAATTAAGGTACAGCCCTAGCATTTGCCTGGTGTGAAAATGGGAAACCACAGAAAACCATTTTCAGGGCTGCCGATAGTGGGATTCGAACCTACTATCTCCCGGATGCAAGCTCACAGCCGCGCGCCTCTACGCGCACGGCCAACTCGCCCGGTGATTGGATATTTTATGAATTTTGGGAGGGTAATAGCAATCATTTGAGAGAACTGTGACTAGTAGCAGTGTTTGTTACTACAGAACAGTTCAAAAGATCGGAACAACATACAGAATCAACTAATAGAGTCAGGAATGGAAGTGTAAAGAACAGATTGAAATATTCTATGGGTGGAGCATCAGGATGAGGTAGGTCTACATGTTTTGGCCCTGGGATTTGATAAAAATGGTGGGGATGGACAACATTACTTTCAGGGAATATGCATTCAGTCCAAGAATCATCTAATTCACTGCCACTGACATTTTCATTAGCACTGTCACTATAACTCTTTGATGTTGCCCATTAGCCAATGGCACGGCTCCATCATTCCCTGGTGCGCTATCTGAAGACTCCAAAAACATCATAATCATAATCATCACTTTCGCTAAAATTAGAGTCGCTAACGTCTTCAAAGAAACCCAAAAGTTCAATTTCTTCTCCCGAATCAGGCCTACGTGACGACATGCCTTGTTCTGATAAATGTACTATTTACAACTTTACTACGACCTAAATAAATTGCTAAGTAACTACAGTAGAAATAATAATAAACTTAATATATTACGATAAGTAACTCAAATGCGTCAATTAGAACGTAAAATTATTGAAAACAAGTCACAACAAGCGGACATAAACAAACAAGGAGGCTGCCATATTGGATCATAGACGTCAAGCGCTCGCAGATCATACACTCACAATCGATGAGTAAACTAGCAAAAATGAAGCTATGTCAGTGCCATCTAATGACATAAGGAGGAATTACAAACATTCTACCTTCTTTCTACTTGATTTGTGGCGCAATCTAGCGCCTTACTGCATAACTACACCACTTATAAGAGGGTGCCGATCGAATCGGCATCCTGGCATTTTTCGTACAGAATGTAAGTGCCGATGCATCGGCACCTTGGCACTGTAAAAGTTAAAGAAAACTAGAAAGTGTCCACAGAAGCCTCTGGAGTGATACTATAATTTTTTCAGAATAAAATTAAACATATACTTTCACGTAGTACCAAATTTCAAAAAATAACAAACTAGTAAGCCTTACTGTGGATATCATTCGCGAAAACTCAAGTTTTGAACAAACTTATTGCTGTTTCATACTAGTTTTAATGTGTATGGGGTTTTCCCCGACCTTTATGAAAAATCGGATATAACAACAATCTGTTATAGCGAGTAAAATTTTCACCGGTATGAATTCCCGCTATAATGGACTTCTACTGTAATTTCAACATAAAAGGAAGAGTCTACTGCATGATAATTGGTCAGGTCTCTGGAACTGAAAGGCAGAATACTCATGCGGAAGTGAGGAGGTGTGTGTGTGTGGTGTCTGTCTTAAAACTGATAGACTTGAAGGAATGTTAAATGTGTAGTGGGCATGGAAAGATGTGACCAAGTTACAGCTGTCTTAATGCTTAGTCCTGGATCTGCTGTGAACTTGAGAATGAATCAGTGTACAATCACAGAGTCTCTCAGAGGTAGAGTCAGCTATCTTACAAGAATGCATTCATATACATGTTACATTTACTTTACTTTGTTGTTGATCTAGCTGTGAGGATAACTTAAGTGACACTGCTCTAAAAGTCCATATGTTACACACAACTATTTTAATGTGGAAAACTGCTGTTAGGTTTTTATAATATTGTACAAAGTGTTTTCACTTATATACACCCAATTGAAAACAAAAATGTGTACCATGAAACTTGAAACTTACTATGGGTGATTGTAATGTTGATCTACTGTCTGAATTTTTATTATGGACACTTGAGTTTAGGCTTTAATTACAAACGTACCGATAGGCCTGTTGTAATGTGAGTTTTACCAATATTTTCCATGTTTAGTTCTGCTTTAGGTTATATAAGACACATTGTTTTTGAAGTTCATTAAATAATTTTTATTTGCAGTTGTAGTAAATATTGTCCGGGGTTTTGGCTTCTTCTGTAGGAAGCGCTAACTTACGAATATATGGAGGGAAAACTGATGGTATTGAAGCTTTTATAACCATATGTGTTTGTAGTGTAATACTCAAGTTACAATTGTTTTCATCCACCCTGTAAAAAGTTATCATTTTTCTAAAGCAAATCTTTCTCAGCCCAGGATAAACGTACAGCAGGAAACTTGGGCTTGTTTTGAAGCACTCAGTCATGGTTATCAGAAACTACAACCACTGTAACAGTATAGTGTGGTACCGAATTTATGAAGAGTAATATTGAAGGGAGGGTTTGTGCACGCTGGACCATGTGATTAACAGCAGGCCGCTTCGTGAAATCGGGCGCAGTGTTGCCGTGTACACTCGCCCTGGGTAGTTGTGAAACGGAATGCCTGTGACTTTGATTTGTCCGCAAGCTATTTTCATTTGTCCTATGTTCTGCATGCTGGCCACGTCACTTCAAGATGCCGTTATCAGAGGGTGAACTTGCAGTGATTTGGAGTGCTATTTGTTTATTTCAAAATGAGGGGGGGGGGGGGGAAAGTAGGGGACAAGAGGTTTCCTGTGTATCAGAAAGTGGCAGATTGTCTTCCCCTCCAGGGGAATTTAGAATTTGCCATTCGGAATTGCTCGGCGGGCAATAATTCCATTGTGGAGATTTATCTCCCGTATGCAGTTATCAGACTGTGCCTCTTATAAGAGCTTCTGATAAGTTCACCTGCATACACCCCAGCGTCAGTGGGTAGGGTCTGACACATCCCACTCTGAGTCTAGTGTCAGACCTAAGACGAAACACTGGTTAATAGAGCAAACGCCTGAAAAGCCTTACATCTGATATGTTTTTGACATACCTACCTTAGACGAATTAGAGACTTAAGAGCACAGGGCTACACGATCTTCTTTACAGACGATACCTTGAACGAAACCATACTAGGAAATATGGGTGGCAAGGAAGCATGGTAGATGCTTTAGAAAACAACTTTGATAACTATAACAAAGATTGTCTGGAGCTGGGAAATGCATAATAATTTTACGCATCGGAAATGAAGAAGGATTTCTTGATGGTGCAGAACTTTGTTACTTGAAAAGAAAGGAAGTGGTGATTACCACAATGAGATGAACTCAACTCATTATGAAGAATGGTTCATGAAAGTCCTGAGTTTATTGCCTCAAAGGTCCGCTGTTGTTGTATATCAAGCTCCATATGATACAATGGTCGGTCCTTCAACTAAGAACCTGAACATGTTGTGGCTGAAATCCGAAATGATATCTTGTATAACATCAAAGAATATTTCACTATTATAACAAATGAACTAAATCAGAGCTGATTGTCCTTGCCAGGCCTTATTTTCAAACATGGTAAAGAAGCTGGAACAACTGACTAAACGAATTCAACCAGATGTACAGCTTGCTTGATTACCAGGGGCCCATTGCGAGCTTAATCCAATCAAGCTCATTTGGACTTACATAAAAGGGAAAATAGCAAAAAGAAATATGGCTAACACATTAGAAAATGGTACAGGTATGGAACCAATTAACACTTTATGCCGAGAAGCCTTACGAACCACGACCCCTGAACTCTGCAAACAGTGTGCTAAACATGCTAAGAGAATTGAAGACCACTACTGGGAGAAAGATGGACTGTCTAAAAATGTCCCTTATTTAGAGCCAGTCATAATTCAACATGAATGACAGCAGCACCGATTCATCGGAATACAGTGATTTTTCAGATGAAGAAAATTTAAAGAATTAAATATTGTAAATATATGTAAATAACCCTTGTAAAAATTGGTGATATTTTTATATTAGGAAACCGACCCTTTTTAAACCTGCCATTGAAGGTCCAAAGACCTTCTGAGAAAAGGTGATAGAAAGTGGAATTTATAACAGGAAATAAAATTAAAGGTTGAAAATAAACGAAAAGCTGTATTTGTTGCGGGCGTGATTACTACTGAACGCGGCAACACTGCACCCGGTTTCACCACCCGGTCTGCTGTTAATCGCATGGTCCGGCGTACACAAACCCTCCCTTCAATATTACTCTTCATAAATTCGGTACCACACTGTACTGTTACAGTGGTTGTAGTTTTTGATAACCACGACTGAGTGCTTTGAAACAAGCCCAAGTTTCTTGTTGTATGCTTATCCTGGGCTGAGAAGAAGTTGCTTTAGCAAAATAACGTTTTCTGGGGTGGTTGAAAAAATGTAACTTGAGTATTGCACTACAAATATATGTGGTTATAACATATAAAAATGTTATTACCATCAGACAAGTAGTTTTCCTTGTATATATTCCTAAGTGAGCGCTTCCTAGAGAAGAAGCCAAAATCTCGGACAATATTTACTGCAACCGCAAATAAAAAATATTTAACGAACTTCAAAACAATGTTTCTTTTATACCCTAATGCAGAATTAAACAAGGAAAATATTGGTATAACTCACTCTGCAATAGGCTTATTGGTTTGTTTGTAATTAAAGCCTAAACTTGAGTGTCCAAAATAAAAAATCCGACAGTAAGTATCGAAATAAAACAATAATTTATTGCAGAAAACTGAACTCCAGTATTCTCTGGATAAACCTCTCCCTTGAATTAAAGAAGTCACACAAACAGACAAGGACACATACAGTTGTTGTGTGGTATCATGCAGCATATCTGTCCATATTTGCTGCATCTGGTTCTCTAGATTGTTTACATTCTTAGGCTACTGAAGTTGATGCCTGAGGTGGTCGCAGACATGTTTGATGTACAATAAATCTGGTGATCAGGTATCCACCTGTGATACCGCTGCTCTGTTCAGCCAACCATTATCCTGTTGTAAAATGCCTCTGGGAAGCCCTGTTATGAATGGCAATACATGAGGCTGCAGTGTGTGCAGCACATATCGCTGTGTTGTCTGTGACCTATCACTACCAGGAGTAACAGACTGTGATGGTCCCCGACCAGCACACCTGCAGTGAAGGTGGTGTGTCACGCCACAACAAAGGCAAGATTGATACGCTCATCATGAGGCCTCCAGGCATGAACAACAGTGCATAAAAAGAACCTGGATTTGTCACTAAAAGACATCCCGGTTCCAGCCCGTATCAGTCATGTCTTCAGGCCGCTCGTAGTCTTTCTCCCTGGCTGTTGGACGTCTGAGAGGGAGTGTTCGCTTTATATCTTTAAAGCTGTACCCGTTAGCATGTAGGCCATCTTGAGATGACTGAGGTCCTCGTTTAAGTGCTGTAGTTGACAAATTCTTTTTGCATGCTCGGCTAATGTTTTTATCACTCCATATTTTTGTCGCAAGTGGTAGTTGTACATTTTATTTCAATAGCGGTCTGTATGGGTCGGCTTGGAATATCAACACCAACATTCAGTTCACTGTGAAGGTAGAAAGCAAAGGAAAACTCCCTCTCCTCGACGTTCTGTTAATGAAAACTACCAATTTAAACTAGGGACACGCAGTGTACCACAATCCGATCCATACAGACTGCTATTGGTTGAAGACGTTCAACCACTGCTTGCGATAAAAATATGGAGTAATAAAAATGCTATTTGACTGTGCAAGTCACAGTACTATATAATCCTGAATACCACCCGCCACCGAATAAGTCCCACACCCTAAATTTGAGACGGCAAAATACGGAAAATATACAAAATCAAATAACTTGCATACCTATTTAATTTTCTTCAAATATAAATTCAAACAGCTTACAATTAATAAAATCATCACAAAAATCATAAATAAAATTGGTCCAATACTAAGATCATTCACAATTCAGTTATCTGAAGTTTCACCATAGGAACTTTCATCGCTGGCATCTTTCCACAAATAGTCGTCCCCGCTACTGTCCACTGAATTTGAAATTGCACATTTGTTTTGAAATTGCACATTTCTTAAAGCTTTTGGACACTAGATCGTTGGGAATGCGCGCCCGTGCGGTCTTCATCCAGCTGCATATTAGTCCCACTTCAGGCCTCTTCATTCGTCCGGTTGGTGTAACGCGTGATCACCATTAGACATCCATTCAATGTACAACTGTTTTGTTGCAGTTTTGAAAGACTGGTTCACGCGCACATCCAATGGCTGTAGAATAGAAGCTAGTCCTCTGGGAATTATCGCAAGATTGGTTTTTCCTTTCCTCATCATATCTTTTACGGCGTCAGTTGTATGTTATCGGTTACTGTCCAACACAAGCATGTTTCATTTTTGAAACAAAGCTCCCTGGCAACGTTGCCAAACGTACTTCACCCAGTCCTCAACTAACACCTGTCCATCCAGCCAGACTCATGTGTTCTAACAAAAACTCCAGATGGCAAGTTTCCTTTCGGAAGTGTTTTCCTTTCCAGAACCACATACGGAGGGAGTTTGGTTCCATCCGCTAATACTCACAACATTACTGTGCATCGTTGCTTTTCGTTACCACCTGTTCTGATGATTACACTTTTAGAACCCTTCGTATCCACTGTATTTTCCAAGGGCATTTCAAAATAGAGGTGTCTGGTCAGCAATCCCAATTTGCGACAGCAAATAAGAATTCTGCTTCCTCAGATTAATATGACACTGAAAGGCTGTTAATTTTTCTTCATACGCTCCAGGGAGACGACTTGAAATAGACGTACGTCTCCAAATGCACAATCCCTTTCTCCAAAAAAGTTTCAGATCCGTCTGTGGCTTTGTGTTTTGAGTTCTCTTGAGATCACTAGTGCTTTCAGTAGGCACATTTCACTAGAAACACCATATCCTAACTCAGGTTTTTCTATCACAAATTTGTGGAGTCGTTCTTCAATTTCTGGAAACATTGCACTCCACCCGCAGAACCCTCAGCGATCGCAGTTACTTTTTAGAAGTTTTTCCTTCTTCTGCCAATCACGAATACACAGTTCATCAATATTGTACTTTCTGCCAAAGGCACGATTTCCATACACTTGAGCTTTGCTTACATCTTTAAGTTTCCCACGCACAGTAAATGACCGCAGATGCAGTTTTGAATTCATCGCTTACTATTGAGACTAGAGATGGGGAGTCTGATTCATTTGGAAGAACCAATTCATTTGAAACTATTTACCAAATGATTAATTCATTCGATTACCACGTGATGGGGAGCCAAAAGCGAAAGCATGGACTCAGGTGAACCATTCGGTTATGTTTATAACTACTACTGCTTTACAAGTTTACATGTTACAAGAATGAAATGTTCAAGGTAATTGCTAGCATTTTAACGAGAGTAATATCCTTTTTAGAGGTTACAGTCTAAAAATGCTACACAACTGTCCGACTAATCCTTTCTAAAATTAAGTAGCTACCATTCGAAACTGTACGACAATCGAATTTGAAATTTATGGTAGATATGAACATTTTTATGGCCATGATCCACTCGTTAGTTCATAGTAGTTCACGAGAACGAGAACGGGAACCTTGAAGTGAACTTAACCTAACATTTCGCAACGAGCTGGAAGTTGAGTGTGTATTACAGTTTCGTGAAGTCTGTGACTTGAAATGACGTGATAAATTCTTATTTAAAAATGTATTTTTTCCTGTAAGGTTCGGTTAGGAGTATTTGACTTGTGAACCGGACTTTTAGTTCAGGTTAAATAAAAAATAACAGAGTCTTTCTTCACAAGTCATTGATTCATTGGATACTCGATTTGGCAATATGAATGAGAATGAAAGAACAACCAAGGAACGAGTTGCGGCTACCAACTCTCAATTCAGCTTTCAGTTCACAAACGAGTTGGTTCATTTTGCTCCCTGAATCATGATTCAGTCGTTCAGTGCTATGATTCATTCATTATGAATCACTACTTCAGAATCGCTCCATCTCTAATCGAGACAATACTTTCACGGGACAGATACGGAACTCGAATGTGAGCGAGGTAGACTTCCGTAACCAACAGTCTCGACTCTCGCAAAGTACGATATCCCGCGAGATCAGCTATTCGTGCACCCAGCATGGCAGCAACACTTTTAAAACAAATGACGATCGAGCATCCACAGCAGCGGTTTTCATATTTACTGCATGTTTACCCATATTCTTTGATTTACCATATTTCATTAACTTACATTTCGTGTTGACATGCCACTGTAACTGTATTGAGAAAATAATGATCTTGTTTTCTAGAACGCAACTAAAACACAATAAGACCTGAATGCCCATTTACATGTGGTATATTGAGTACGGTAACCGTATTCAAATCTATTTCAATACTCCATGTAAAAGTAGTAAATATTTATGAGAATGAACGGCTTGATTACGACCCGCACCCAAGATTTAGAGCCAATATTTTGGGGGAAAAAAGTGCGTATGGTATTCAGGATTATACGGTACTTAAATGAGGAGCTCAGTCACCTCAAAATGGCCCTACACGCTGACAGTACGGCCTTAAAGATACACAGAGAATACTCCATCCCAGATGTCCAACAGCCAGGGAGAAGGAAGATGAGCTGCCAACAGCTAAAACCTTTCTGGGAAGATAACTGACAGAATTGGGAGGTTACTGGAGTCCCATGGGGGTAAAAGCCATATATAGGCCAACGAAGAAAATTCAGGAATTGCTAAGGTCAGCTAAAGACAAGCACCATCCTCCCTCCACAGCAGGTGTCTACAAGAACCCATGCAGCTGCAACCAGGTGTACACAGGAACTATGAAACACAGCATTGCCACCTGACTGAAGGAGCACAACCGACAGCTGGCTGGGACGAGCAGAAAGGTCATCAGTCACTAAATACTCGCTAGCAGGTCATGACGTACAGTACAGCAACATTGAAGTATTGTTAACTATTGTGTCTTATCATGCCTGGCTACAAAGGGAAACCATTGAAATCCTGAAGCACACAGACATCTTAAACTGCAAGGGGAAATCTGAACGGGTCAACAAACCGTGGTTTCCAGTTCCGAAAAACTTAAATCCTGGAGGACACGGTGCCCGCTGCAGGCCAGAAAAAGCAATGGGCAGTCAGTTGCCTGTCTCCACCAGGGCATGTCAACCAACACCGGGCTCCACATACATGGCTTCAGTCATTTGCCAAAGAACAGCCAATCAGCGACTGTCCCCCCACTGTGGCAGGCCAATAGGCAAGCAGTGCACTGTACGTAGCCTGCACTATCGTTGGTCAAAGAACAGCCAATCAGTGACCCCTCCTGCGGGACCCCAGCCTGCACTGTTTGAGGTGGAATTACGACACCACTTGATTCCACTGAGATCTTCTTAGCAGTCAGTCATTTGGAACCCTTAAATATGCTGAACACAATTTCCAGTGAAATATTGGGGCATTCAAATGCTCTCGGACCACAGCCTACAAGCCTGGAAAATATAGACATTATAAGACTGGCTATGTAGCCTCATCTATTGTATAACTGTCGATTTACATGTGCTTGTCGGAGGATCTGATGATCCTCTCTCCTGGTGGTCAGTCAAGGGCATCCTGAGCCCAGCTGCCTGGTTGTGTCCCCACACATCCACTGTTTGAAACGCGCCCTAACAAAGTGATCAGAATGTCCTAGGTGATGGACAATTCATTGTTACGGGCATCCAGCCTCACGAATTTCGATAATTCACCCCGTTTCAAATTCTGACAACGGGGTGAAATATCTTTGATTGCATCATATAGAGGCATGTTGAGTGGTCGATGAGCTTTCCACAACCAAAAGCAGTGTTCCATTACATATGAGTAGCCTTTGTGAGCCTTTATATAGGCCATGGCTGGCAGCAAGTTCATGACACCTGGTGGCAATACCATTCAACCAATCACATCAGTATGTAAATCATTTGACTGTCTGCTTGAGATGACTGCATGTCAAGTTTTGTAGCAAACTGGCACCTACTTCATGGTCTCTTTTTTGCACATGAGTGCCGTTGCACAGTCATCTTGGAATTTCAGGTTTTCAACATCTGTTGCAATAGTTTTTGTACTATGGATATTTTAACATTTTGAAGTAACGTAGCACTGTGAAGAGACTGGTGAGTAATCTGAATTAATGTTGACTGTTTTGTGTTCAAGTTCTACAAATTATGTAAACGCTGGCGGAAGCAAATCCATGATAACCCAGATGCTGTGGAGGAGAGAAGGAAGTTCGAAGCTGGATCTGAGATGTTATATACTCTGACTACAATTAGCAAGCGTCTAAATTTGAATTTTACTCTCTCTTTAGGTGAGTTATAATTAGATTGTTATTTGTTTCTCTTCTTCATATTGTGGATTTCAGTAACCTGAAATTTGGAAATTAGACATTGTAGCTGCACGGCGTTCCTGAATGGGATCAAACGGGCCTCCATGATCAAGCGATTGTCCTGTTCCTGTTTCGAGACCCGCCATGAACCCAAGCCAGCACGTCGGCTTATGTCTCCCAATACTCGATCCAGTAAGTCACTATACTTTGTGTGATGTCATAGCATCGTTCTACCTCTGTTGTGGTTAGATTTCCTTGTTCAACGAAAGCAACTACCCTCTCACAGATGTGAGGTCCTTGGTGTGTCATTGATGTGCTGGTAGAACGACATACTTTTGTGTCAGAAGTGTGGTGAGAGTATTCTGCAGTCTGATTGGTTTGCCCAATTTTGCTGCCAGTAGAGTGAAAAGTAAACAAAACATCCGAAGAGATTTGAACCAGCCAACTTTCCACTGTGAACCTGAGACCATTTTACTGGTCTATGGTGCTTCATGAACAAGCACGCATAACACACGTCTAGACTGCCAACTATCTTCCACCTTTCTCATATGTAAGGCCATATACAGAAAATGGTGCTGTCTAATTGCTTCCCACTTTCAAAAGATACTCCAGTTATGATGGCAACTTCGACATGAGTAATGTTTCATTGCCCCTGGGTATCTCGAACTAGGAACCACGTCTTCACGGTTGCATGTTTCAGTGCTCGTCTCTGTACAGTTAAACTTACAATTTTTCAGCGCTTTCACTTACTGTTCTTATATTAAGTGAAACTTTGAACGGAGTCAACATTTTCAATACCATTCACTTTTGTCAGCAAGTGAACCTTATGTGTTGATTGCTGATGTTTCGAATACAATTCAGCATTCAATTTTATCCAACTTGGGAGAGTGATTACATTGGACCAAGTAGAGGTATATCAGTCGCCTTGATTAAGAATATTAAACGTTAAGAATACGCATAACACACGTCTAGACTGCCAGCTATCTTCCACCTTTCTCATATGTAAGGCCGTATACAGAAAATGGTGCTGTCTAATTGCTTCCCACTTTCAAAAGATACTCCAGTTATTCTCCCTCTGTAGACAACAGTTGTGTACAGTTGAACTTCAGTCAGTGTAACAAGCAAACTGGTTGCTACAATAAATGTTATAATTTATGTTATTAATGTTATGTTTTGAAAAGGGTATCATTTGGATTGAGAATATGAGTACTGTGAAGAGGTAATGGGCAATTTCTGATTTGGTTTAAGTAAATGCGTAATCATTAATTTTTATAATCTGGTAATGAAATGAGCTAGTATGTATCAAGTGAGTTGGCCGTACTGTGGGGGCGCACAGCTTTGAGCTTGCATTCGGGAGATAGTGAGTTTGATCCCCACTGTCGGCAGCCCTGAAGATGGTTTTCCGTGGTTTCCCACTTTTACACTAGGTTGTACCTACGGACACTTCCTTCCCACTCCCAACCATTTCCTATCCCATCATTGCCATAAGACCTGTGTGTGTCAGTGCAATGTAAAGACAATTGTTAAAAAAAAAAGCTAATATGTCCCTTTGAATATAATTTTCTCAGATATATTGCATCCTGAGAATTTAATTTTCTTTCCGGATCTAAAAGTCGATTTTTTTGTTAATAGCAACATCCTCCTGAAGGGGTGCTGCACTTACTTGTTACCGTTGAGTCCAATCTTATGAAACAGAACTTGTCAAATATTAATTACTCTAACAGCAGAGGGTAGGTCAGGACCTTGTAAAAATTTATCTGAAAATCCAGTTAAGCATACTGCATTAATATCCTCTGCTAATTTAT
This sequence comes from Anabrus simplex, assembly GCF_040414725.1. NCBI lineage: Eukaryota > Metazoa > Arthropoda > Insecta > Orthoptera > Tettigoniidae > Anabrus > Anabrus simplex. Next base: position 951,352,013 of record NC_090266.1, on the reverse strand, counting down.
AACTGACGATACTGCTGAAATTTGGGTTGCACATTTCTGGAAAAATGAAGTCAATGGGAATGTTGCAAAGGCAGTAATGGGCCACCCTGCGAAACACCATTTTTTAAATACTTCTGGGAGTTCTAGTCTGTCTCCCAAGGAAAGAAAGAAAGAAAGAAAGAAAGAAAGAAAGAAAGATGATACAGTATCATGCAAATTAGATTTTTTTTTTCATATTTTTCCCAATCGTTGACAACAATGTGCTTATACCTGAGGTGATCAGCTGGGCATCCTTTGAGACTAACCCAGTGTGGCTGGGCAGGTTTGATGTAACTGCGGGCAGCTTGTGTATCAAGTGTTTGTCACAGTCAAGTGAGAGAGCGAACACATTCATTACGGCAAAGGAGTGGCGCTGTTTGATTGTGACTTCTGAGCTTTCTTCATGCCATTTTCAATGAAATATTGATTGGAGTACAGCATAAAGACACTATAATCACAAGATTTTTTTTTTTCTTTTTCAAATATTCTTGTGTGATTTATATTGCGCTCGATATTAACAGACATGGACTTATTTTCCTGTATTTACACATTCAGAGAAAACTGACATGTTACCATTTTTAATACAATACACAGTCACTCAAAATGAGAATGAGTACATGGTATTATAGTTAATTGCATTTCATATTTTATCAGACTCAATTTTAATTATCATCAAAATAAAGTTCAACTCCCATATAGGTGGATACCCACAACAAACCAACAGACATTGTATCTTATTTAATTTATTTTCCGGGTTGAACCGTGTTGTACTTGTACGCATATCACGTACAGTTTGCCGACGTTTCGAATACATTGCAGTATTTTTTGTCAAGGCGACTGAAATACCCCTACTCGATCCGAGGTAATCAGTCTCCCAGGCAGAAATTACACTACTAGAGTGGCTTTGATCTTGGCCTTTTATATCCTAGCCTATCTGGCTGACGTAAGCCCTGGCTGTCTCGCGAGGCTTCTGGAAAGTTTATGTCACAGCCAGGTAGTGGGGGCTTGCCCGCGCTGTTATGTAATGGGGTTGCGGCCCGTGTGTTTATGTTGTGGTCTGTATGTATTAAACGATGAATGATGGGCATCCAAGAATTACTGATTTTGTATCCTTCTTCTAAATTTATGTTATTCGGATGTTTCTTGATTTCGATAGCCTCGCGGATTTTCCTTTCCAGGTTCCAAGGGATAGCTGCTAGGATCTTGGTCTTGTCAAATGATATTCCGTGCCTAGTTTCGTAGGAATGCTTGGCTACTGCTGAAATATCTGTGTTTTGGTTCTTGGTGTGACGGATATGTTCTTTTAAGAAGGGTGGAGATCAGACGTTTTGTCTCACCTACATAACAAGCTCCGCAGCTACATTCAATGTGATACACTCCAGGGGCCTGTAATTCTATTGTGTCTTTTACTGGTGGTAGATAACGGGCTAGCTTATGGTGAGGTTTATAGATAGCTTTTATGTTGTATTTGTCCAGTATCTTGCCGATCCTGTCTGTAGTGTTTTTAATGTATGGCAGTATCGCTGTTTTCTGGCGGGTCAGTTCTTCTTTCCCGTTGTTTTCTCCTGCGGTGGTCTTTTCTTTCTTCTCTTCTGATTTTTTAAGGACTCGTCAGATGTTATTGAGCGAGTAGCCATTTTTCCTAAGGGTTTCCGTGAGGTGTTCTTTTTCTTCCTCGAGGTGCTCTGCGTCAGATATCGCTATGGCCCTGTTCACTAGTGATGTTAGGACAGCCTGCTTTTGTGATGGGTGATGATGAGACGAGGCGTGTAGGTACCTGTCTGTGTGAGTGGGTTTCCTGTATACTGCGCGACTCAGCGTCCCATTGGGGTTACGTATTACTAGCACATCCAGGAACGGTAGTTTTCCGTCTACTTCTATTTCCATGGTGAACTGAATATTTACGTGTATGGAGTTGAGATGGTCGAGAAATAGCTGTAGGTTATTGCTCCCGTGAGGCCAGATTACAAAAGTGTCGTCCACAAAACGCAGAAAACATTTCGGTTTCAGGGCAGATGTAGCTAAGGCTTTCTGTTCGAAGTGTTCCATATACATGTTTGCTATTATTGGAGAGAGTGGTGACCCCATCGCGGCCCCTTCTGTCTGTTCGTGGAACTCCCCGTTGAAATAGAAATAAGTGGCGCTAAGGCATTCTTTAGCTAGTGTTGACAGGTCTTCTGGAAGTTTCTGATCTAATAGCGGAAATACTTCTGTTAGCGGCACCTTGGTGAAAAGTGACGTGACGTCAAAGCTTACTAATAGGTCCGTACTTTCAATTGATTGGTCCTTAAGGAGCTGGATGAAATGTCGGGAGTCCTTCACGTAGGTTTCAGTGTTTCCTGTATGTGGCTGAAGTAGTCCAGCTAGGTAATGGGCGATCTCGTGCGTGGGAGAGCCTATAGCGCTCACGATAGGTCGCAGAGGTATGCCTTCTTTGTGGATTTTAGGCAGGCCATACAATTTTGGAGGTATCGGGTCCGAGGATATCAGTTTCTTCTGTATTTCGGCTGGGATACTGGAATTTTTTACTAGTGTGTGGAGTTTGTTCTTAATGCGGTTGGTAGGGTTCCTAATTTTCCTGTATGTAGAATCGGTGAGTAATTGTTCTATTTTCCGAGTGTAGTCTGTGCGCGTCATTATCACCGTAGCGTTGCCTTTATCTGCGGGTAGGATAATTGTTTCCGTATCTTGACGTAGTGTTTTTAGGGTATGAATTTCTTCTTTAGTCAAATTGGATGGCGGCGGCTTTGCGGATCTAAGTAGACATGATATATCCTGTCTGATCTCCTCTGCAGATTCGGTAGGAAGGTGCCGGATTGCAATTTCTACTTTGCTAATTATTTCTTCTACCGGTATACTATTCGGAGCTACTGCGTAGTTGAGTCCTTTTCTCAAGACCGAGGTAGTGGGTTCACTGAGTGGCTTATCTGTGAGGTTTACTATTACATTCTTCTTCAGTGGAGCAGGTGGTTTCGGTTTCTGTTTTTGTAAGAGGCGGTTGAATTTCTTGTTTTGCTTGGCAGTGGCTAGTTCCAGTGTACGCTGGGATTGTGTGTTGCTAATGCTGTCTAACGTGGTCCAATCATTGAGCGACAGAGTGCTGGCAAGTTGCAGGTGGAGAAGAAATAATTTATTGTTGAGGTAGTCCAGAGTCTGTCTTGTGTCACTGATCCGTTCTCTGAGGAGTTTTATGCTGGTTTCGTGAAGAATACGGTCAGTCCGTCGGTTCTTGGTGTGATATTTCAGTCTCACACATGCTGGTATAATGCTGTTGTCCCTGCAGCGTTTCAGAAAGGCGAGTCGAGCCAGGTAGTTACTCATTTTCTTCCGAAGGTTGTCGAACTGCCTAGTAGCTTTGAGAATATCCTCCCCGTAAAGGTTTCGTATCTTAGAAGTGAAGCTTCCACGGTGTGAAGAATTATTTAATTTATTTTCCGGGTTGAACCGTGTTGTACTTGTACGCATATCACGTACAGTTTGCCGACGTTTCGAATACATTGCAGTATTCTTTGTCAAGGCGACTGAAATACCCCTACTCGATCCGAGGTAATCAGTCTCCCAGGCAGAAATTACACTACTAGAGTGGCCTTGATCTTGGCCTTTTATATCCTAGCCTATTTGGCTGACGTAAGCCATAACAGCGCGGGCAAGCCCCCACTACCTGGCTGTGACAAACTTTCCAGAAGCCTCGCGAGACAGGCAGGGCTTACGTCAGCCAGATAGGCTAGGATATAAAAGGCCAAGATCAAGGCCACTCTAGTAGTGTAATTTCTGCCTGGGAGACTGATTACCTCGGATCGAGTAGGGGTATTTCAGTCGCCTTGACAAAGAATACTGCAATGTATTCGAAACGTCGGCAAACTGTACGTGATATGCGTACAAGTACAACACGGTTCAACCCGGAAAATAAATTAAATAATTCTTCACACCGTGGAAGCTTCACTTCTAAGACATTGTATCTATTTCAACTTTTTCTGAAAAAAAATGTATCTGCGCTTTGGTTCTTTGAGCTACTGTACAAAGATGCAGTGTTCAAGCATGCAAGCTACGATTTATAATTTCTTGGATGTTAATGACAGAATTTCCACTAAGAAAAGTAAAATCCCTGTTATACATTCAGTAAAATATAATACATAATTCAAAAAGTTTTATGATTAATTTTGCACAGTGTTCTAGTGTTTTGCGACTTTCCCTGTTTGTTGAGTTTCTGAAAAAAGTATTTAAATCTAACTTCAGCCATTTTTATTTGAACATTCTCTACAATAGTATCGTGCGAATGAGCATGTTTCACTTTGAAATGGCGTTTTACATTATACCTTTTTGTAATTTGCATGGTCCACTGAAAAATGAAATGGCTTATTGGCTTTTAGTGCCGATAGTGTCCAAGGACAAGTTTGGCTTGCCTGGTGAAGGTCCCTTGAATTGACACCCATAGGCGGCCTGCGCATCGTGATGAGGATAAAATGATGACTACTAGCACAAAAGAAAAAAATAAGTTGTTCTTCCCACTGGCTGTCTGCAGTGAGATTCAACAATTCCCTTTCTTTTTCATTAATTTCTGCCATCATTTTGAACTCTGGCATCTCCACAGTGGTAGAGTCTGACTAGCAGGCCTTTGCCTGGCATTCTGACCATCACATAACTTACACTCATCGCCTGCCTGCCCGCTTACAATGCTGTGTCTCTTTGGGATGAAATGCCCAGCATGAGCACCTCTGTGCTACACATTGCATATTCTTAAATCCTATGCTCTCTATGCATTCCTTGCACACTTTTGAAGTATTTTGAGGTTTCCTTGTGCAATTAGTATCATTGAATACAATTCCCAGGAAGTGATGTGCGATCGTAGTATTATCTTAGAATACTTTGACACAGTCAGCTACTGAATTTCACAATTCAGTAGCGTTGGCACTGTAAATAGAATTATTCACCAGTTCAAACAGACTGACTATTTCACTGAATAATACGGGAAACTGTGGCAGGAAAAAGAAAACAATGCCAACTGAACGTTTTCTCCTCAGAAGAAGCAAATGAAACCTCAGGCTCACTGCTATGGACTTAGCTTGTGAATTGGGGTAAAGGGAAGTGAATCTGCAAGTTTTTGATGTTCCTTCGTGGACTTCTGGCACCTGGATGGAAAGCTGACAAACCTGTAAAGGAACCTTCTAACAGGAGAAATGTGCAGGAAATGTCTCTTCTGGGCATGTAGCCATCAAGATCAATGGACAGTGGAACACAGGAAGAAAGTTCTTTTGTATGTTGAAAGACACTTCAAAGTGGAGGGGCAGAGGGCTCAATATGTGCGCTCATTAAAGACTGAGCAATTGCTTTTCAGTGCCAGCAATATAAACCTTTTCTCAAATATTCAGTTATTGAGCGAGTTGGCCTTGTGGTCACAGTCACGTAGCAGTTAGCTTGCATTTGAGGGATGGTGGGTTCGAATTCCCCGTTGGCAGTCCTGAAAATGGTTTTCCATTTTCACATCAGGCAAATGCTGGGGATGTACCACAGTTAAGACCATGGCTGTTTCTCTCTCAATCCTAGCCCTTTCTCATTGCTGCGTCACTGCAAACCTGCATTGTGTTATTGCGACGTTAAACCACTAGGAAAAAAGTTACTATATGCATCACAATTTGAATTAGTAGGAATATAACAAGGCGATTATCCTTGAAATGAGTGGATATGATGCGTTTTGTGAAAATCTTGTTGTCTCCGTTTTATCTAAACAGAGAAAGTAATGTATTTTATGCATATTTAATGATAGTAGATTTTGAATAAATTTAAAAAGTTTTTATGAAAAATTATGAAACTAGTATTTGTTGAGTATTGTTACCAGGCCAGTGATAATCGAAGACAGGGCCTGGAAGGGGGCCTGACAGATGCACACAGAGGTATTGCGATACCACTTGCTGGCATAAAATTGAAAGTTATTTTTATTTTTATACGAGCTAAACTTTGTTTTATCTTGTCACTCGTAATTATTACATTGCATTATTAGAACGTAGCACAAGGATGAGGAGACATGAAATAAAATTCTTGCGGGGAAAGAAACTCTTCACGTTCAGATGTGCTAGTGTTGCTACTGTGCCTTTATCACTTGCACGTAATACCCCAAAACTTTCCCATGCACTCATTTCTGCAACTTTGAACCTGCTTTTCTTTACTTCATTACCTATAGTATGAAGAGGATTAAACCAGGAAAATAAACTCAATACTGGCTTCTCCATGCGGTAGAGAAAGCTGGAAACTACGCCTGTTGCCGTGACAACCAGTAGAAATGCAGGGGCGATATAGGCTTATGAATAGATTCTAAGAATCTCTAAGAATAGGTTGCTGGATTTCCCTTTTGCTGCCGTTAACTTGAAGCAGGTGTCACGGGTGTGTGAGGAAGATAGAAAGAACATACTAATGAACTGTAGTACAAGTCTTGTCTTTTTGTCATGTAAGTTTAAGCTACTGATTGCCAAGCGTAGTGTAGCATCGTAATTAGTGTGAATTGGAGTCAGTGAAGTTAGTTGTACTTGTAATATCAACGTGCGAACGTTTTAAGTGAAAATGAGCGGAACTCAGAGGAAAGTGATCAATGACAAAGTCGAGATTATAAGGAAAGTGGAGTCATCTGAAGGAGTAAGCCGAAGAAATTGCATGCAAATTAAAGGTACCTTTTACTGCGTTGAACGGGTAGCTGGACCACTTTAAAAATCAAGCCGGCATCATTCACAAAACAATTTGTGGCAAAGCAGAGTGTGTAAGTGCGGAGGAAGGGGGGGGGGGGGCGTGGAAGGAAACAGTTCTGCCATCTAAAATAAGCAGTTACAATCCTTGCAACATTTTTAGTCTCGATGAATTCACACTTTTTTACCAGCTTATCCTGGATAAATGCGTAGTTTTGAAGGGAGAATCTTGCCACGGGGGAAAATTAAGTAAATTGCGAGTTATGTTATTGGTTGGTGCTAACATGGAAGGAATAAAAAAACTACCTCTACTGATTGATAGGGAAGTCTAGGAAGCCACGTTGTTTCAAAAATGTCAGGACTTTACCGTGCAAGTACACCAGCAACAAGTCAGCTTGGATGACAAGCTCCCAGTTTGAGTATATTTAGGCATTAGATGTCAAAATGGAGAGCAAGAACAGGAAGATTGTGGTGTTTATTGACCACTTCCCTGCTCATAACAAGGAGTGGCCCCATTTAAGGAACATCAAGATATAATTTTTCCATCGAATACTACATCGGTCCTACAATCCATGGACCAAGAAATCGTTAAGGTATTGAAGCAGAGGTACTTAAAATCTGTTGTGTGCAGTATGCATGGAAGGAGGCAACCCATCTACAAACCATCTCTTTTGGACACTATGCATTTCATTGCTTATCATGGGATTCAGTGGAGTTTGTAATAATAGCAAATTGCTTCAAGAAAGCAGGCTTTGGTGGTGGTACCAACAGCGTTTTTATGGAAGTGGTGATGAAGAGAAGATGGAGATTACCAGTAGTTTCGATGACTTCACTGCCATTGATGATATGGTAATCACTTGCGAGGAGCAGACCATCAATGAGATCTGCAAGGAAATTCAGGCATGAGATGAGGAGGTTGAGGAAGAGAATCTCCAAGACCATCTTGCAGTGAGGCAAGCATCTAGCTTGAAAAACTTGAGGCAGTTTATGGAAGGTACAGTCAGTGTGCCTCAGAACACATGGAAGGCAATGTGGGAAATGGAGAGGTTTATACTTCAAGAAAGCAGTAAAAACCTAAAACAGTCAACCCTAGACAATTTCTTTTCCAAGTAGGAGCCTAGACTTTTTGTTTGGAAATGTATTTAATGTTTAGTGCAGTATGGAATTTACATAATGTATGGTTACCATGTACCGTTTTAATATTCTTAGTATTTCTTCTTATCTCTTGTGCAAGGTTTTACATAATATGTTCCCTTCTCTTATCAAGTGTTTTTATGATACAGTATGTTCAACTATTTTACTTTATCTCTAAAAATGCATGTCATGGTAATCTAAAATTTATATTGTGGCTTTCTTTTAGCAGCTCTTATATATCAGCCTATTTCCGTGTTCACAAACAAGGAAATCTGCTGGCTGTGTGTTTCACATGTATTTCAAAGTACAGAATAAGTTTTCAGGCATTACCCTTTAAAGAAGTTTCCTGCTTAAGTTTTTTTTTTTGAGGTCCCTTGAAAAACTTCTTAACAGAGTTTCACTGTAGTTAAAAATGACCAGTTAAGACACAGAATCAAGAATGATTGGTCAATCATGGAGTGCTCACCATAGAAACAGATATGTCAGTCTTGATTTTGAGGAAGTGATTAATGCATTTGCAGCTGAAAAGGCAAGGAGAAAATTAATTCTCTAAGTTGTGTAACTTTCACAAATCCATTATTAAATTGTAGTTCGTCTAAATTTTTTCAGTGATTTTTTTTATAGGCCCCATTAAAGTGCTGTGATTGTTTTCTGCAGGCTTGCTGCATATGTATTCTGTGTTCAGAACATATTGAAAATTTCTAATTTCCATGTCTGTTATGTAATAATGAGTATTCAGTTAAGTTTAGATACTTTTCAAAACAATTTAAAATTAACATATTAACTAATTCCACAACTTCTTATTCATAGCCTATAAATAAGCTGTGATGCTGAAAATTGAGGGGGGGGGGGTAAAATAGATGACTGCTCAGGGGCATCACATACCCTAAATATAGGCATGATTGTTACACCTCATTGCCTATGAACAGCTTAGGTTAAGGTATAAATAGTCTTTAGTTTTTATTGGAAGGTTAAATATATGCTATTTTATAAGTAATAAAATATTGAATAGCGAAATTAATAAGTCATTATGGTGGTGTATGTTCTCTTCCTGTAAAGATTTTAACCAAAGTTGAAATCTCTCTTAATAATGCTTGTGAATGAAACATCTGACAACTCTTCCTCTTGAATGTTCGTTATTGCATGCTGAAATTACTTTAATACTTCAATAATACCAATTGTGGATTTGTTACTGTTGATGTAATCAATCAGTTTATCCAAAATTTTGCCTATACTGTAGTATATTGTTGGATTGGCTGCTCTTACTAACACTATTTTTCTGTTATTTTGCAGAGGATGTTAAACTCATGTATGTTACATGTGCTTTTGAAACGGCCTTATACCCAAGGGAGAAGTCACCATGGTGTGCTGCATTTTCTGAAGAAAACTTGAGGGTAAAGAGATGCATGAATCGTAGCATGTGGGTTCATAGATATTCAACAATTATTGCTTCTTATCACTAGAACCTATTAAAATTAGTTAATATTGGCATGGAGGGTTATATTCTGGATTGATGCACCTATCATTGTGGAAGGAAGCCTTTTTTTCCTTTATGTTCCTTATATGATAGTCATGAAATCCCTGTACATTGGATTTAAAAAAATAACCGGTTGATGACTTGCCTTCGTAGACAGATGTTGAAATCTGCTTCATGATAAGATTGAGAAGCTGCACTGTAGGGAAAACTGAGTTTTGAATAATGATGCTGACAGTGGCTGTCTTTAAGTGTGCATTCTATATGTGAATGTTTCCGGACACATTTCAGTTGGAATACTGGAATAGTACATTATTGTTCAAGTCTTGTTGCACTTATTGCCGTCATAGGTCCATCTACATCGGTTATCTAGTTACTGACATATATATTGACAGTATAAACCCTTCCTCAGACTTTCGGTTGGGGAACTTGGACACGGTCGTTGACCGGACATTTTTCCCAGCAGCTCAATTTCTTCTCAGGGTATCCGATTGTCAAGTAAAATCTGGAGATCTTACATCAGGTTTCGCTTTACGTGAGGTCGAAGAGAATGCCGGTCCACGGTAAACTTATGTGCGGTCGTTTGATATAGACATAATATCAATCAATTATTTCTCCTAACTAATGTACCAACGACGTGAGAACTCAATATATTCAAATCGGGTATCTACCCAGTCGTTAGTTCGCTTATCTTACCAACTAACTTGTCAACTATGTCGAGATGAAAGAATTCATAACACACCAAATTATAGAAAAGCACAATAATAGTATTTATTGAATAAACAGATGCCCTGTGAAAATGTAATCTGCTTTGGGGTAGTATTTACTCTGGTATTATTTACAGGTAAAAGTTCAGAGTCAGCGCTGGCTCGTAGAAAAAGGAAATAAATATAATGTTATGTACATCAGTTCCGTCATGAATTCAAAATCGGATACTAATGTTTACTATTAATCACTGGACATCTACGGTCCTCCTTGAAATCAAGTCCTTGAGACGACACCAATATCATTATGTTGTTAAGATTGCTCAGTTTCATTAAAAACCCAGGCTAAATAGATCTGAATAGACGTACAGTTAATCTGAAATGAATGTAAGATCAACAAATAGATCTAAGCTTGAAAATAATTCTGAATCATAAATCTGAATTATAACTTTGAACTATATATCTCAATTATATTTGAATTATAAATTATATTTGAATTATACGTTGCAAATTATAAATCTGAACTCATTTATTTGATCTTTCTTCTATGTTGCGCATGGGTAACGACTTACGGACTAAGGCATTTCTCCCTAGTGCCTGTTAAATCTGGCTCCTAGCCTATCATTTCCCTAACCATTACTCACTGAAAGAGTGTAAATTCCAACAAACTCCGCGTCAGGATAAATAAGCCATCTATCTAACTTCAACATACATTTTTGGTCGACATACACACGTATTTAAGGCTCGATGTGCCCCCTCTCTGTTATATTCCATAACATTTCTCATTTAGGCAAGTTACTGGATTCATATGCGCAGTCGTAATGTAAATAATATGTATTTGTACTTCGAAATATATTACCGCATTTATAGGTATCATGAATGCATTTGGTCAAGATCACCGTCATAAAACATATCATAATATTCTCGTAATTGGAACAAAGCATCTACAATTGACATATGATCCCGTAATAAATTCAATTCTACTTCAATGAATTCCATCCATACCTTAGTTTAGATCATCTCCGCGGTGTGATCAATTTCACGTACCTGTATCCTTTCACATAATTCCTTCACTCTTATAAGTGTGGCATGGCATATTCCAAGCTGCAGGCACTCCTTGGCCTCTACGTAATACATAAATAAATCTTCGCATTTCATATACAACAACATACTTTGTCGAGTTACCACTATTGTAACCATATTTCCACATTCACTTAACATCTTAATTAACACAGCCTCCATAAAAACATGTCGCGATTACATTCACTTTACCATGTCAAAATGCCACTATTCCTTTCTTATAAACGCATTTCAATATCGCTATTTATCATAACCCTAAAGCTGAGTTCAATGCACTTATTGCGAAGCAAGGAGTATGTGATTCTATACATTCATTACCACCGCGCGTACCAAACGTGACGTAGACATATAGCATAACCATTACGAGATCATTGCAATTCCTCAATGTGTCATTACTATCAGCTGTTATTAAAGACACTTCTTTCAACTTCTCGTTACTCACGAGTTATTCTGACCAATATGCGGTGATGTATATATATATAACATACAAGAATCTTATTCTACACTGCTTAATCGTATTACTATGGACTTAAATATCTCGCATTTCACTTTCATTATTCACTTGCACTTTAAATTCCACGGTTTCTATAACCAACTTATCGGCACATGCCAAAGGTACATGTGTACGCGAACCAAAAACGATGTAATTAAATAATGTAAATGACGTAGCTCGCTTGTCGTTACATCTGGTCCAGCTGTTCCGCCTCCACTCGGATGTAGTTGGCTCTGCGGTCAGGTCATGGGTTGGTCATCTGGTAGATCCTCGGCCTCCTCATCACGGGTTGGTCGTCTGGTTTCCCGTCTCGCCTTCCTCATCATGGGTTGGTCTTCTGGTAGGTCCTCGGCCTCCTCCTCATGGGTTGGTCGTCTGGTTTCCCATTGCCTTCCTCATCATGGGTTGGTCTTCCGGTAAGGATGTACTGCTCCCCAGCTTGGTCCATCATGCGTATTTAGCAAGCCATCATGCTACTTCTGCTAGCAACAAAAATGCAGATTTCAGAGCAGTTGTACCTAGCACACCTACCAAGATGCATGGTTAGTGGCCACTGCGTAGGCTACTTGGAGCCACCGGCAGTGCCCATGCACTTGAGACTGTCTCATTACCAAAAATTGATGCCTGCTTGGCCATCAGATGATATAGATATTGATTCCCACCAATTTGTAATATAATGTAAATTTATAATACCATTTATATTGGTATTATAAATTTTACTCATTCGGGACAAATATTTCACATTCCCAATGGGAATCAACATCTATATCAAGAGAGAAGTATGCCGAAGGGGCTTATGGAAACTGAAAGAGGAGGAGGGAGAGCAAGATTAAGGTGGTTGAAAATGATCAAGGATAGTATATCGTATTTACACGAATAATCCCTGCCTATTTTTTAAAAAAATTTGAGGCACAAAATTGGCGTGTGGGTTTTATTTGCGTCAAGGTTGGCAACACGCTCCTGGTTCACATTGTTTTCGATGTTGGGTGTACAGTAATGCTTAGTGTAACCACAGATGGAAAAAAAAAACTGTCCCCATATGGCATATTTAAATGGAAAACAATTCAGACTTCTAATTCAAAACCACGTTTCCATTAAAAAAAAGTTTTTACAGAGTAATTTAAATTTGAATTTTCTCAGCGCCACGATAGAACGTGTCTTCTGGAATGTGCAGGGGTAGCTTCCCGCACTTTCACTCGCTTCGGTATGTCTACAGTGTGTTTCTTACAAAATTGTACAAAACTATTTTAATCCTCCTGGCCAGTACTATATATTTTACATCCAATTAAAACGAAACTTTACATGTAAATAGACATGTTTCGACCCAGCATTGGGTCATCCTCAGTAAGACATTTAAATTGAATTAAAAACATAGGAAACACACAAAATGAAATGTTAATTAAGAAGTTTTTTGAAAAAACATGATGAAAGTTATTATTTTTCATTTATCTCTTTTAAGTTGAGGGCTGGGTTCTTATATTGATCCATACTGATGTACAAATTCTCTAAAATGTTGGGTAGTGGACCTTTTTGTTCACGTTGTAGAATTTTTAGATCTTGATCTAAAGCACCTTTACATTAAAAAAAAAATAGTTTTTACAGAGTCATTTGATTTTTCTCAGCGCCACTGGTATCTGTATAACTGTTGGCTTAGTTGTTGTGTTCCAAATGTGGGCTGAGATACATAGGCATTATTGAAGTTGAACTGTCTGATTTTAGTCTGTAAAATGTATTGTATTGAAAAAGTGGACCCTCTTGTCAATTTATTTCTTATGATTTTTATGTATTGAATGGCAAGATTTTAAATACCGAACAGAACTATTTATTATAAATCATGTTACCTTTAGACATTATATGGTTGTAATAACATGAACAAAATAGAATGATTCTTATATGTAAATCACAAAAGTATAGGAGGCAATTAATACATAATAAAATATCCTGAGAAACAAAAAAAGTCATTTTCTTATCTCTATCCACAGAGAGCAGAGTATGTCTTTTGTCATCCTTGTTTCTTTTCTTTCTCTTCAATTCTTGCCAATACTCCTTTGAAGATATTGTGTATGTTTTCCTTAATCTAAACCGATGAGGTTTTTCTGGTACATGAGGAACGTACAGTAGATAAGATCATTGACAAAATCTTCGCTACTACTTGAGGTGGGTGAGCAAGCAAGTTCTGAAGCAATTTCATCCTCATTCACTAATTTCTGCTTGTGAACGTTTACTCCACTCTTCTAAATGACGGCACCAGGAAGCTCCTTCTTGTTAGGAGGTACATACATCTCTAAACGTTAATCATTCCACGTGAAATCACTATTATCTCTGCCCTGATCATTTATTTCTTCTTCATCTTTTCTCCTCTTGATGAACTGTCTGTCATCATTTCATTTTATTTCGATTAGCCAATATTGTTTCATGAGTTGCATTGTACAGAGTTTTCACACTTGTCCAATAAGCGTATAAATCTGGTTCACCGTCATTCTGCTTTTCTCCCATCACGTCTTAGTTTGTCATTGAATTTATCGAGAAAACAAATAGGCAGAAATTCTTCCAGGTCATCAGGCACAAACTTTAACTTTTGATTGAAGTAGAAGGGGATGAATGTCTGCCTTCGTCACTTTCTTGCTGTTGCCTTCCCACTGGGGTCTTCAAAATATCTGCAACTCATTTTGTGTAGTCCACAGCATTGGGATCTAGCAGATAGAGACCACACTTATGAAAGGTGCTTTTCACAATATCTGGCCTAACAGCATCATTCCAAACTTTCTTTAACATGACAATATTCACCTATTTGAAGGGATAAATGACTCCTGTGTCCATCAAGAAATAGAATAACAGGAAGTGGAATTTTCTCTACCCCCAGCCATGACCTAAAGTGTTGAAGATAGTTCAGAAACTTTGGGGCCTTCATCCAGCCACTTTCTGTTTTCTCTTAGACTCATGGCTCAGGTACACTATCTTTGATAAGTTGCTGAAGTCATATGTTGCTGTAGACTGTCATTGTTGGGGGACAAGGCCCATCAGCACAAAAATTTCCAAGCACTGTTATGCCTTCTTTCTCTTTAGAGATTGCTGTAATTGAAGCTGTTCCCCTCTGACTCCAAGGTACTTTCCTGAAACCTTACGGAACAGAAAATTTGTGTCGTCTGCATTGAAGATCCTGCTTAGGTCTTCCATAATTGATCGGACATCCTCAGATTCCAGGTAGCACAACAGTCCAGCAAACCAACCACGCATCCTCTCTTCTGAGACAGCAGCCCTGCCTTTACTAATGGTTTCAGCCTCCTCCTGAGACAGGATGCTGTCCCATAAAACACTTGCACAAGGCTTTCCCAGGTCTTCCATGCTTAAACAGTGTGCTCCTCGTGATGACTGTAAAATTTGCTGAACAGTGTCAAGTAAATTCTGTTTCTTGAATGGAAATCCTCTCTTTGCCATGTTGATCACCCACTCACTAATGCCCTCTTCTTCTTGTGGACTCAGGAACGGCTTCGGCCAAGGGCAGTCTGAATCTTATGGCGTCCAGATAGTTTGTCGTTTAACTTTGTTAAAGGGATCTGGTATGTTTTAGATGCCTGCCTTCGGGACATCATACCGGACTTAACCTGTTGAACAGCTTCAGTGAAGGCAGATAACGAATACTGACACTGTTTCTTTGATAATTTTTCATCCACCTGTTTGAAAATTATAGCGAAAATCATTAGACACCATGCTCAGCATTGGGAGTAGTCTGGAAATATAGCATGCTGTGGGTGCAGCATGCAGTTTCACAATGTCACGCTTGAGGGGTTAAGTAATGTAAATAAATGTTTCATTAGGAATTAATCGGATGTCCTCTTCACTATCTGTTTGATCATTGCAAAGTTTTAGCAGTTTGTAGGCTCTAGAATGCTTATCCATTATAACTGCAATGCACAAATGACTTGACAAGGTCTTTGGTATTATTGCCTCAAAACAAATTGGCCCTTGAGGAAATCTCATAAGAAGCTGAGGAGCAGCCTGTCTTGTCACCTGCTTGTATGATATCACCCATCAGTCATCAGATGTACAGTCAGTTTCCACATAAAATCACTCACAAATTTATTCACAAGATAACTACTGTTATGTCTTGGTCTGTGACCTTCAGAGAGGCCTGGTGCAGGTCTTTCGAGTTCACACTTTATAGGTGACCTTGATTAATACCTTTCTATTATTTCTAATCTTCTTCCAGTTGAAGCCTTACTCATTTACAGTACTTCTCAAACTGATACAACCTCCTTGGAAACTAATCGTCTCTCCTGACACAGGTCGTAATTTAGATATTGATGGAGTTGTTTTCTGAAGAACGTAAAATTCATGGATTGTGCAGCAAAATCTTGAAATTCCGTTACATGCTTTTTTCCTGCTGGGCTGAATGCCTCGGATGGTTGAGGCAGTGGCCTTCTGACCTCAACTTGGCAGGTTCGATCCTGGCTCAGTCTGGTGATGTTTAAAGGTGCTCAAATATATCAGCCTCATGTCGGTAGACTTACTGCCACATAAAAGAACTCCTGTGGGACAAAATCCTGGCACCTCAGCATCTTAGAAAGCCATCAGAATGTAGTTAGTGGGACGTAAAAACAATAACATTTTTAATAACATCATTATACAGTATATTGTAGATGGATGTGATACATAAACGTTTGAAAGTAAGATACATGACCTGATATTTTAAAAATTTTGAACATGAATAGTTTTACCCTTTAAGATACGGTACTTGACTTGATATTACAAAAATGTTGAACACAGATAATTTTACATTAAACATGACTGATTTATTATCATTGCATAATTGCATGAATTGGACACTACAAGAGGAGGTTAAATGTTTGCTTGTGAAAGTAATGTAAATTACAAAATATCTTGAAGTTCTTAAATATAAATATTTTTACAGGTCATGGAATTCGCTGAAGACTTGGAGTACTATTGGATAGATGGATATGGACACAATATAACATATGAACAAGCTTGTCCAGCCATCCGGGACATGGCTCTGCGCATTATGTAAGTAGGCTTGATCTTATGTCTCATGCGTCTTTTGGAGGTCAGTGTTTGGATTTATTTGATCAGTAAAGAATATTCCCTCTACTTCTGTATCTGGACAACAGGGATGTCCTTCCTCATCAGTACAGTTTCAGCTTATTTCCACCACATTGCTCTTGGGTGTCTTTGGCCTCTCCTTGGTTCTTTACGTCGCACCAACACAGATAGGTCTTGTGGCGACGATGGGACGGGAAGGGCTAGGAGTGGGAAGGAAGCGGCCGTGGCCTTAATTAAGGTACAGCCCCAGCATTTGCCTGGTGTGAAAATGGGAAACCACGGAAAACCATTTTCAGGGCTGCCGACAGTGGGGTTCGAACCTACTATCTCCCGAATACTGGATACTGGCCGCACTTAAGCGACTGCAGCTATCGAGCTCGGTGATGAGCTTTCTGTGTGGGATTATCTTCATCACCTTGTTTGACATGCTCATCAGAAGTTTAGTCTCCTCCCCTCCATTTTCTCACCAATAGTGATGATGTCGAAGGATCCTCACATTTGCTCATTCCGCACTTGGTTGGTCAAAGTAATGCTTCGAGACCCCTGCGGCATTTGCATCTCTGTGGTATGTATTTGCCAATTATGTTGCTTCTGGCTTGCCCAGCATTTGGAGACTTACACGAGGGCAGGTCTGATGCCCATATTGTAAACTTCCCCTTCAAGCTTTATAAGCATCCATGTGTCACCCAAAACACCTGTCAGTGATCGCCATTTCATCCAGCCAACATTAATGTGATGCTTGCCATAATCACCAATTGTGGCATTGGTGATAATGATAGAGCTGAGATACTTAACCTGTCAGTCATCATCAGTGTTTCGTCAGCTAGAAAGACGGTGTTTCTGTGTTTTGGGACCAAACAGCTCTGGCTCTGTGAGGTTGCAAAACTTGTATTCTTTCTTCTTATGGTTCATCATGAGTCCATTATTTTCCAGTGATGTTCTCAATTGTTCCAAGGCTGCCTTGACCTCCTCACATGTTTAGCCGACCAGAATGATATCATCCATGTATAGCAGGGTCCACGGTAGTTCTTGCATCAACTGCTCCCTCAAGTAGTTAATGACTATGTTGAACAGAACTTGACTCGGAGCCAATCCCTGATGTTCAGACTTCAACAGGAAAACTCTTTCTCTGCACTACAGCGTGTTTCCGAACATGTAGGAAGCAATCACGGGGCGGATAGTATACCCTGAAAACAATACAAAGAGTCCATATGAGCATATGCCCTACGAGTTAGACATCCCATATCGAGTTGCTGTTTCCATGTTGGTGCATTCTAATACAAGAAATCCTCAAAATGTCCACCATGTGCCTGAATGCATGCCTGAACATGCCACCTCATTGATTTCCAATATAAATGGTCCGTTGTTGGAAATTATAAACTTTCCAGGTAACTCATTCTTGGTTGCCAGCATTTTGCCTCAGTGTGCCAATTTGGGCTTATCAGTTAGCAACTAGCGCACATACTAAGACCCATGGCTAGTGCATATAGTGGAGGCCACTGCGTAAGGTGCTTGGAGCCACATGCAGTGTCAGTGCTGTGGATGTTCCATGCTCGTTTACTACTTGAAAATATACTAATCTGAATTTAAATTGAAAAATATGAAAATTAATATTCATTAAATAAAATACACAATCGTCAGACCTTGTACTCACACTTAGTTCTTACCTGCTTACTTACACATACGTTATTTGAAGGGCGCCAGCTACAACTCAATGCAGCAATAAGAGAATGAATGAGATTCTTGAATATCTTTAGGGTGTGGGGTAATAAGCTTACTTGTGACAACATACCATATAAGTTCTGAGATTGGCATTCGGTTTCCCCATTAAATTTGAGGTTAAGAAATTTTACTCTAGCCGTCTTACTAATAAACGGTGTATAACTTTTATACAAGGTTTATACACCGTTTACGCGAAATTCGTTACTAATAAACCGTGTATAAGCCTCCTGTGTATACATCTGTTATAGTTATTCACTGAATTGCTTATACAGTCCAGGACCCTTGTATAAGCGTTGTATAGCAGCGTGTAGCGGAAAAAAAGAAACGTGTGAGCAGTTTATTTTCGTGGTATTTATTGTCGACAGTAATATAATCGTTGTAAAATATTCGACTTATCCATTTAACATTGAACACACGTGGAAAGAATGACGATAACGTTGATGATCTTCACGATATTTTAAACATAGAAGACATACGGTACACCATTCAGAGGTTATGGAAGCTAGACATCTTCGTAAAGTAAAACACTTTAAAGAGACGGAATGACAATGAATAACTATAAAAGAAATGATGGTTGGGCGTATTTTTGTGTAAAAATATGTTATAGCTTAATAGACCTTTGATATTGCGAGTTTATTATACACTTTTATCTGTCCCTACAAAGATCTTTCTTAATTGAGTAGGTACCTACCGTATACAAGGGGACATATTCCTCGAGATAAAAAGTGGCATAACTTGAAAACCATACGTAATATGATTTCCATACTTTGTAGTTGAATACGTAGAAATATGATGTATAAATGCCTAATAGAAACTTTTTTGATCTAACCTTTCGTTTAGCTACAAAACAGGTTTTCCTTTCTCCTGAAAAGTAAGGATTTTGGAATGTGTAGGCCTACTCTTTTCAACTCGCCGATTCAATTACAATTGCTTACGTTTTCCGTACTACCCCAGTTAGGAGCTTTTGATATTTTTCTTAAGCTTTTCCATTTCTTTTTTGGCGTTCATTACACAAGCAAGCTGAAGAAATGTTGATATCAATATAAGTCAATTTCCAGCTGTCTCACGGAATGACAATTAATAACTATAAAAGAAATGATGGTTGGGCGTATGTTTGTGTAATAAGGTGTTACTGCTTAATAGACTTTAAATAGCGAGTTTATTATACATTATCTGCCTCTACAAAGATCTTAGATCTTTCTCAAATTTGAGTATAAAAAGGGACATATTCCTTGACATAAAAAATGGTATATCTTGAAAACCGTACGCAATATGATTTCCATACTTTGTAGTTGAATACGTAGAAATATGATGTATAAATGCCTAATAGAAACTTTTTTGATCTAACCTTTCGTTTAGCTACAAGACAGGTTTTCCTTTCTCCTGAAAAATAAGGATTTTGGAATGTGTACCCTTTTCAACTCGCCGATTCAATTACAATTGCTTACGTTTTCCGTACTATCCCAGTTAGGAGCTATTGATCTTTTCTTAAGCCATTCCATTTCTTTTTTTGGCGTTCATTACACAAGCAAGCTGAAGAAATATTTATATAAGTATAAGCGAATTTCCAGCTGTCTCACTTAGTGTTGCCACTGCCTTTTCGATATGCCGTGCTACTGTGCGACTTTCTGGAAAGTTTTGCTCGTAGATAACCAGCAGAAGAGATCATAAAGGCGGTGAACGTACGAAATACGTCAGTGAACTGCAGGAAGAGATTCCTACTCCTTGGAACGAGTGGATACGTGCTGTGTAGTAATACAATGCGTATACCTCGTTTATTAGTAAGAAAAATGTAAAACGCTTATACAGGGTTTATTCACTGTATAACTAAACAAGAGTTAAACAACGGTATAAGGACTTTTTATTAGTAAGACCCTAGAAATAAAGCGATAAATTCATTTGATTGAACAAAATATATTCTTTAAATAATTTCAATAAAATAGTGAGAACTGCTGTGATTTAAAACAGATGAGACTATAAAATTATGACATTGCAACTGAAAGAAACTAGCCATGAATTTGAATTCTTCTTGACCGGACATTAAACAATTATACATGAAATTTATCCCTCACTGGTTCACTTGACTGTACCTTCAACACTTTGAGTGTAATTACGACGTATTCCTTTGATCTGGTGCTTACTGTAGATGTATCAAGCCTAATTTGGTGATGTATCCTTTTTGTTTCACTGACTACTAGGTATCCATGTGATGACTTCTTGGAGAGTCTATCCTTCTATGACTTCGTGGTAAGCCTTCCCGTCTGTATCTTCAACTAACTGACCGACCAACTGTGGCCTCACTCTCTCAATGACCAATGACTAATGACTGAGTCCTGTCCTTCCCGTAGACTCCTGTTGACTTAATGACCGACTGAGGCCTCTCCATCTTGTTCACTCTCCGGCCAACTGTGGCCTCTCCTTCCAATTGAATAATGACTGACGCTACAAATATGCAGCCACCTTTTATAGATGTTGGTTGACACACCTACGCAATCTCCAGAAATAACTATGATCTACTTCCACCTCGTGACAAATGTTACATGCAATGGTGAAACCGCCTGCGGCACCCTAGGTATCTTCCACGAAGTGAGCTCACCGCTAAATGAGCACGATGACGTAGCGATGACTTGGCAGTAACGCTAGCAGTATTTCACAATATTACAATGTCACAAGTTATTACATACACTACATCCACATCTGATGTACAGCAACTCTTACTGTACATGTTTTTAGTGTTAATCTACACACACGTATATATACATAACAATTTAACTACAATCACGCGACAAGCATTGCAGAATTGAATTGAATAATAATAATACAATAATAGTAATCTCACAAATAAAATAATAATACGGACATAATAATAATAATAATAATAATAATAATAATAATAATAATAATAATAATAATAATAATACAAATACAGATATCATCTTGTAACGGGATTTGAACCGTTACAGTACGCTGTGGGAGATTTAGTCTTTTTTACAAAAACTGATGCCTGCTAGGCCATCAGATGATATAGATATTGAATCCCATAGCCAACCTGAGATATTTGACCTGAATGAGTAAATTCATAGTTCCAATATAAATAGTCCGTTATTGGAAATTATAAATTTTCCAGCTAACTCATTCTTGGTTGCAAGCGTTTCCCCACAGTGTGCTAATTTGGGCTCATCAGTTGGCAACTAGCACACCTATCAAGATGCATGGCCAGTACATATAGTGGAAGCAATTCAAGTAAGAGGTTTTCATTCCCCTCTTCGAGGGGAGGGGCGGGCCACTTAAAAGGTGACTCTTTCTCTCTGGCCAGGAGATTCAGTGGGTTTGGGGGTTGCAGGAGTAGGTTGATGGTTGGTGTGGTTTGACTTGGTTGGGGAGGGTGAGGAGGGGATTTCTGACCTATCATTGCTTTATTTTCTTGCAGTCACAGTCTCATTTATACAAGTGAGTGTTGATTACAATAGTAGTTATGTACATGATACATTGTACATTATAGCGGAGGTGGCTGCGGCTGCTGCTGCAATGTTTTCATTCCTCCCCTGAAGGGGAAGCAAAGTTCTCTGTGAAATGTAAAGAGTTTCACCTTGTTTTCTTGACACGGCATAAGCCCAAAAACCCACATTATGTCTACAAGGAGAACCATGGTTATTACGTACTGATACTTGGCACCATATCATTTTTTTATGTGATCACATTCTTTTGCATTTGGTAATGGCAGTTTATTCAGAGATTATCTTTTTCTAAATTTGTTCTGTTACCAGTATATTTAGGCAGTTAACTAGTCTCCAAAGGACTATTACCAAGGGATTGTTTTAATCTCAATGCTTTTCATGTTTGTACGAAAGTCAACAGAAGAGTTCCGTCTTACAAGACAACTTGCATTGCTAGATGCTTTATTTCTGCTCTCAGATTGATTGTATTACTACAGTAATATGAAGAGGCTTTAGAAAATAAAAATTTGCCTTGCATTGCTATCAAGTTCACTTGAGAAATGTTCCAGTCCTTTTAATACAGAAATTTTGTGCTTAAGATAGTGGCAGCATGAATATCCTTCGTAAATGCGACTTATCACAGAATATATTTTGTTATCAA
Source organism: Anabrus simplex (assembly GCF_040414725.1). Lineage (NCBI taxonomy): Eukaryota > Metazoa > Arthropoda > Insecta > Orthoptera > Tettigoniidae > Anabrus > Anabrus simplex. The sequence continues at coordinate 951,329,558 of NC_090266.1, read as the reverse complement.
GAAGCCAGATTGTCTTTGGTTCATAATTAATGATACCATAATTAATTTCTATTCTTAGTTCAGCTAATTTCAGACAAATTACATTAGGTCATTGGAAAATGCAATTAGAAGTGATATACACATTGCTCAAAGGAATTGAGGGAACATGTCTTGGAATGTTTGCTCATGCCTTAAAAGCATAGTTGAAAGCTGAAGTTGCCTAAAAAATGTTTAACTCTCATTCTTTATTGACAAATTTAAAGAAAATTTAACGACTGTATGGAAATAAAGTGTGTAATGTTTTCTCATTCTTTTCGTACTGTCTTATCCAGCTGAGCAGTACGGTTAGTGAGGCCCTTCTCTTCTTTGTTCTTGATATAACTGCAGATTATAATAATCCCTGCCCACTGGCGATTATCACATTTTGTCCCCAGGGTCTAAAATAATGTTTGATTCAAAGTTCTCTTGGTAAGAGAGGTTCAGCAGAAATAAGATTGTTTGTGATGAATATAACTATTTATTATAAATAAGGAAGTGTTCTATTCTTTCTTTTAAAAAGAAAAATATATATGGCTGTGAACTAAGTATGAATATTTGTTCTCACAGCCCTAGCTTGATTCAGCCAGGTACACCACCGACAACTGTTTATTTTACCCATTCTGGAGCCCTCCTTAAGATGCTGTCACGTTTGGGTCTGTATAAAGACCGTGGTGGATTGACACATGATCGCTACCACTCTCTTCATTCAAGATTATGGAAAGTCAGCAACATTGATATATTTGGCTCAAATTTGGCCTTCGTATTGTCAAGGTAAGTGATACCTAGTCAGAGCTAAGCATAATACTTGAGTTTATGAAGAATCTGAAAGTGAATGAATCTCTTTAAAAACATGTTGTTGATGTGGTTTCTGCTGCATGTTACAATTATGTAACTTGTATGATATATGAAGGTGGATCAGATGTAATTGAGACTTTTGACACTGGTGAAGTGTTATATAATCCTTGTTAATGTGGCAAAAGTTCACAGTTAGTAGGAGTGCTTAGATATGTTTTATACTGCATGGTTGCTTCTCATGTCTCTTCTCTTATTGTCATTGCATTGAGAGAATGGTGCATGTCTGTTGCACAATAATTAAGTTTTTAGCTCCTGAAGATACAGTAAAACCTTGTTAATTCGAAGTCGTTGGGACTCAAAAATCGGACTTCGAATTACGTGATTTCGAATTAACCGCCGATTCGCAATTCAGAAGTACCAACCCTTGCCGCGTTACGAAATATTCTAAGTCCCGTTACTGCATGCAGTTAACCTTGATTCACAGTTTATACCTTTCAAATGCCATGAAAAAAGAACTATTTCCAAAATGTATCCAAAAAGGTGCATTTACAGTATTCAAATAATGCACTTGCATATCTCACTGGCAAATATAACCTCACGCAACGAAAGAAAGGAAAAAAAAAAAAACCACGATTCAAAGACGAGGAGAAATCTATGCTGGCTCCCATGTGCAAGTGCTTTGTTCATGGGAGTACTGTATGCATTTTACATGCCTTGTATTTACACAGAAAGTACCCGATGCCCTTAAAATCAAACTTTCCTATGACTCTATCCTTGTACGATTTCCCGCCATGGCACTTATCTCGTACTTCAGAAGTGTAAACACTTGCCGCGTCACAAAGTATTCTAAGATCAATTAATACATACAATCACCTCGATTCACAGTTTAAACCTTTCCAATGCCATGGAAAAACTATTTCCGAAATGTATCCAACAAGGTGCATTTACAATGTTCAAATAATGCACTTGGATAAATCACTGACGAACATAACCTCACGCAACGAAAGAAAAACCATCACACAATTCAAAGACGAGGATAAATTATGCTGCTTCCCCTGTGCAAATGCATTAGTTTTTGGATATCTGTACTGTTTGCATTTTTAGATGCTTTGTACTGGGGTGGAAAGTGTCCGACGCCCTTAAAACATTGTAGCTTATCGAACTTTTCTATGACGAGGGGATAAAGTTTCTTGCTTCCAAGTGCATTGCAGTTGCAACCCTTGTACGATTCCCCGACTGGCACTTTCTCCTTTAAAACCATAAGACCGTTTGGGCTCGCATTAAAATAAAGCAATGCAGTTTCATCGGCAATGACAGTATTGTTCGGTCCCTACGAATTCATTATATGAGCCACGCTTTTTCGTCAACTGTCGGCTTCGCCAGCGTTCGCGCATTTTGTTTTCCCGCACACTGCCTGTTGCGTGATATTACGGCGTTCCTTAAAAGGTTGAATACAAAAGAATTCCGATTTCATTCAACTTGGCAATCATGAAACGCGCTGTAGACCCACCAAAGTGAGTGTAAGTGCGGAAAGCTACCCCTCCCCGTTCCGGAACACGCGTTCTATTATGACGCGGATAAATTTTGAGTTGAAATTACTCTGTAACATACTATTGTTTTAAAATGTAAAGGCAGTTTCGAATTAAAAGTATGAATTTCGGTAATGGGGCCGACATTGTCCTTCGAATTACGAATTATCCGTATTTCGAATTAAACAATTTAAATAACATGCAAAACTGTATCTCATGTTTTCGGGAACGAGAGCTTCTTCGAATTACGTGAGATTTTGAATTGACCGATTTCGAATTATCGAGGTTCTACTGTATTAAACCTTGATTCACTAAATTTCATCATACAGGCCAGTGGACCTTCCCTGTGAACCTTGTGACTATGTCACGGTGGAGGGGCCTGCGCGTTCCAATGAAATGGATAGCCGAACCATGGGTGCATTCATATCGGATGGACATCTGTCGAGAGACGAGACTAACGAATGCTTCATCGAATGGGGGATAGCAGTCTTTCGGAAGTTGCAAAGGTGGCATTCGGGATGATTGACTGGCTATGGCCTTGTAATGATATATAACCTGGTTTAGCTGTCTTGATATGGCTACATGGGTGAAAGCAATGCAAAACTATAGCTGTAACTAACTCCCGAGGACATGCAGTTCTCTTTTTGTGTATGAATGAATAAATGATATACCGATGATGGCTTCCTCCCAGTTAAAATATTCTGGAGGTAAAATAGTCCCCCTTTCGGATCTGCGGGTGAAGACTACAAGGGAGGGGGAAATCATCAGGAAGATGAATACTGACATCCTGCAAGTAGGAGCATGAAATGTTAGAAGTTTGAGTCGTCGTCATGGGTAAAAGAATCTGAAAAGGGAAATTGATAGACTAAAATAAGATTTGGTTGGTATAAGTGAAGTATGTTGGCAGGAAGAGCAGGATTTTAGGTCAGACAACTACAGAATTATCAACACAAAATCAAACATGGGAAATGCTGGAGTTGGTTTAATAATGAATAAGAAAATAATGCAGCAGGTAAACTACTAATACCAGCATAGTGAACGAATTATTGTCAATAGTGCCCATCTATATGCCTGCTAGGTCAGCTGATGAGAAGAAATCAAAAGAATATATGAAGAGATAGCAAATGTAATAAAATATGTTAAATGAGACAGGAGTCTAATTGTGATGGGAGACTGGAAGGAAATGGTAGGCCTAGGAGGAGAAAGTAATGCTGTACGAGAATTTGGACTGAGATGAAGGAATGGAAGAGGAAGTCACTAGTTGAATTCTGCACTGATCATAATTTAGTCGTTGCTATTACTTGGTTCAAACACCACAAACGAGGGCTGTATACATGGATAAGACCTGGAGACACAAGAAGGTATAAAATAGACTTCATTATGATTAGGCAGAGATTCAGAAACCTGGTGTTGGGTAGCAAGAAATTCCCTGGAGCAGACATGGTCTCTGACCACAACTTGATCATAAATGTTATCTGACATTGAATAAATTGAAGGAAGAAAGGAAGGAATGCTAGAAGATGGGGATATAGATAAGTTGTTAGAAAATAGTGTGAGGGATTATTTCAAGCAACATGCTTCACAAGGACTAAGTGAGAAGGCTGAAGGAAACACAATAGATGAAGAGAATAAGATCAGTAGGGCTGCTGATGAAAGGATAGGAAGAATAATAAGATAACGTAAGAATCAATTGATAAATCAGGAAATATTAGACCTGATTGATGAACGACGAAACTACAAGAATGAAAAAATGAGGAGGGCAGCAAGGATTACAGGCAATTAAAGAATGAAGTAAAATGAAAGTGCAGATCAACTAAGGAAGAATGGCTGAAAGAGAAATGCAAGAACAACGTTGAAGGTTGTAAGGTTGTAGGAAAGGTAGATGCTGCATACAGAGAAGTCAAGGAAATCTTTGGAGAAAGAAAACTTGGTGTATGAATATTAAGACCTCAGATGGAAAACCACTTGTACCGAGCTCGATAGCTGCAGTCGCTTAAGTGCGGCCAGTATCCAGTAATCGGGAGATTGTGGGTTCGAACCCCACTGTCGGCAGCCCTGAAGATGGTTTTCCGTGGTTTCCCATTTTCACACCAGGCAAATGCTGGGGCTATACCTTAAGGCCACGGCCGCTTCCTTCCCAATCCTAGGCCTTTCCTATCCCATCGTCGCCATAAGACATATCTGTGTCGGTGCGACGTAAAACAAATAGCAAAAAAAAGAAAAAAACACTTGTAGGTAAAGAAGAAACCGAGCGAGTTGGCTTTGCGGTTAGGGTTGCACAACTGTGAGCTTGCATTCTGGGGATAGTGAGTTCGAATCCCACCGTATGCAGTTCTGAAGATGGTTTTCTGTGGTTTCCCATTTTTGCACCGGGCAAATGCTGGGGCTGTACCTTAATTATGGCCATAGACGCTTCCTTCCCACTCCTAGTCCTTTCCTGTCCCATCATCGTCATAAGACCTATCTGTGTCAGTGCGACGTAAAGCACCTTGCCCCCCCCCCCCAAAAAAAAGAGAGAGAGAGAGAGAGAGAGAGAGAGAGAGAGAGAGAGAGAGAGAGGGAAGGAAAGCAAGGCAGAAAGCTAGCAGGAACATATTAAACAGTTGTTTCAAGGGAAAGTAGTAGATAAGGTTCTAGAACAAGAAGAGGCTGTTGATGCTGATGAAATAGGACACTCAATTTTGAGGTGAGAATTCAACAGAGGTTTGAGAGACCTAAATAGGAAGAGCGAGTCAGAGCGTGGAATGTTAGAAGTTTGAATCGTTGTGGTAGGTTAGAGAATTTGAAAAGGGAGATGGATAGACTAAAGTTAGGTGTAGTTGTTATAAGTGAAGTACGTTGGCAGGAAGAACAGGATTTTTGGTCAGGCGACTACCGAATTATCAACACGAAATCAGACAGGGGAATTGCAGGAGTTTTATAATGGTTTAATAATGAATAAGAAAATAGGGCAGCGGGTAAGCTTCTACGACCAGCATAGTGAAAGAATTATTGTCATCAAGATAGACACCAAACCAATGCCCACTACAATAGTGCGGGTCTATATGCCTACTAGTTCAGCGGATGATGAGGAAATCGAATGAATATATGAAGAGATAGAAGATTTAATACAATATGTAAAAGGTGACGAGAATCTAATTGTGATGGGAGACTGGAATGCAGTGGTAGGCCAAGGAGGAGAAGGTAATACAGTAGGAGAATTCGGATTGGGACAAAGGAATGAAAGAGGAACTTGGCTGGTTGAATTCTGCACTGATCATAATTTAGTCCTTGCCAATATTTGGTTCAAACACCACAAACGACGGCTGTATACGTGGATGAGACCTGGAGACACTGGAAGGTATCAAATAGACTTCATTATGATTAGGCAGAGATTCAGAAACCAGGTGTTGGATTACAAAACTTTCCCAGGAGCAGACGTGGACTCTAACCACAACTTGTTGGTCATGAAATGCCATCTGAAGTTGAAGAAATTGAAGAAAGGAAAGAATGCAAAAAGATGGGATCTAGACAAGTTGAAAGAAAAGAGTGTGAGGGATTGTTTCAAGGAACATGTGGCACAAGGCCTAAATGAAACGGCTGAAGGAAACACAATAGAGGAAGAGTGGATAGTCATGAAAACTGAAGTCAGTAGGGCTGCTGAAGAGATGTTAGGAAGGAAGAAAAGATCAACTAAGAATCATTGGATAACTCGGGAGATACTAGACCTGATCGATGCACGACGAAAATACAAGAATGCTAGAAATGAAGAGGGCAGAAAAGAATACAGGCAATTAAAGAATCAAGTGGATAGAAAGTGCAAGGTAGCTAAGAAAGAATGGCTGAAGGAGAAGTAGAAGGATGTCGAACGTTGTATGGTCCTGGGAAAGGTAGATGCTGCATACAGGAAAATCAAGGAAACCTTTGGAGAAAGGAAATCTAGGTGTATGAATATTAAGAGCTCAGATGGAAAGCCAGTGCTGACAGGTTTGAAAACTACCGCACCATTAGTTTAGTATCTCATGCCTGCAAAATTTTGACACGTATTATTTACAGAAGAACAGAAAAACAAGTTGAAGCTGAGTTGGGAGAAGAACCATTTGGCTTCAGAAGAAATGGAATTCGATGGGGAGCTATCAATATTAATGGGGCTTATGGAAGAAAGAAAGTAGAACTGGCTGAGTCAGGAAAGAGGATGCATCTGGATGTGCTAGGAGTAAGTGATATTCAGGTAAGGGGAGATAATGAGGAAGAGATAGGAGATTATAAAGTGTACTTGATGGGTGTTAGAAAGGGAAGGGGAGAGTCTGATCAATGTTATGAGCTTTCTGTATTGTAGGCCTTCACATTCAGTTTTCTTTCGACTCTGTAATGTAAGGCCGTCTTATAAAATTAATTATAGCATAGACTGTAGTTCCTTATTCCCCGACTTTACATACCGATTTTCATTCAATTCTGTTTACCCATTTTCTCGTGACGGCGCTGATATGATCTTAGCAACAAAAATCCATATTCATGAATATCTCCGTTATCATAGCCGGTACGGTCAAAATGTATAAGACATAAATAATCGGAAATTTAATACTATGTAACTTTATTTATATAGTAATTGTCACTAAGACCACTAATAACACAAATATTCGAGAATTACATTTTGGGCCTTCCCCTAAACTACCATTACGCTCAGCGTGAATAAAGTTATTTATGGCCTAGATTGTAGTGACTTATTCCCCGAATTTGCATACCGATTTTAGTTACGATGGAACAACTAATAACAAATATTTGAGAATTAAATTTCAGGCCTTCCCCTAAACTACCATTGCACTCAGCATGATTAAAATAATTTATAGCCTAGATTGTAGCGGTTCATCACCAGATTTTACATTCCGATTTTCAATAAATTCTCTTCAGCCGTTTTCTCGTGATGCGTGTACATACATACAGACAGACGAATAGACAGACAGAAATTACGGAAAAGTAAAAAAATGCATTTTCTTGTTACTGTGGACATGACCGATACAGAAATACCATTCTTTTCAAATTCTGAGCAATGTACAGACAAAACTCTTATTTTATATATATAGATGTCATTGTTATCATATGTAAATTTTATTACTTCTTTGGCCTTAGTCTCCTCCTCTATCTCGACATTATCCTTGTAACCAACAATCTTTACATACTGCTGACTGAATACTTCTGCCTTTTGAAGATCCTCACATACACACTCCCCCTGTTCATTAATTATTCCTGGAATGTCCTTCTTGGAACCTGTTTCTGCCTTAAAATACCTATACATACCCTTCCATTTTTCACTAAAATTTGTATGACTGCCAATTATGCTTGCCATTATGTTATCCTTGGCTGCTTTTTTTGCTAGATTCAATTTTCTAGTAAGTTCCTTCAATTTCTCCTTACTTCCACAGCCATTTCTAACTCTATTTCTTTCCAGTCTGCACCTCCTTAGTCTCTTTATTTCTGTATTATAATAAGGTGGGTCTTTACCATTCCTTACCACCCTTAAAGGTACAAACCTGCTTTCGCATTTCTCAACAATTTCTTTAAACCCATCTTAGAGTCTGTTTACATTTTTATTTACCGTTTTCCACCGATCATAGTTACAGTTTAGAAACTGCCTCATGCCTGCTTTATCAGCCATATGGTACTGCCTAATAGTCCTACTTTTAAGACCTTCCTTTCTATCACATTTATTTTTAACTACCACAAAAACAGCTTCATGATCACTAATACCATCTATTACTTCAGTTTCCCTATAGAGCTCATCTGGTTTTATCAGCACCACATCCAGGATATTTTTCCCTCTGGTTGGTTCCATCACTTTCTGAATCAGCTGTCCTTCCCATATTAACTTATTTGCCATTTTTTGGTCATGCTTCCTGTCGTTCACATTTCCTTCCCAATTGACATCTGGCAAATTCAGATCTCCCGCTACAATCACATTTCTTTCCATGTCGTTTCCCACATAGCGGACTATCTTATCAAATAATTCTGAATCCGCGTCAGTGCTACCCTTTCCCGATCTGTACACTCCAAATATATCAAGTTGTCTATTATCTTTAGAAATGAGCCTTACACCTAGAATTTCATGTGTCTCATCTTTAACTTTTTCGTAGCTTACAAATTCTTCTTTCACCAGAATGAACACTCCCCTTCCCACCATTCTTAGCCTATCTCTACGATACACACTCCAGTGCGGTGAGAAAATTTCTGCATCCATTATATCATTTCTCAGCCATTATTCAACTCCTATTACAGTATCTGGTAAATATATATCTATTAAATTAATTCTATTCCTTTCTTTACAATACTTCTACAGTTCAACACTAACAATTTTATGTCATCCCTACTTGATTTCCAGTTCCCTGTTCCCTTATCACCGCTCCCTAGGCCATCCCGTTTCCTTGAATGTACCTCCCTATTACTCTTCCAAACAAATTTCCTAACTTATACGTACCACTGCGGTTTAAATGAAGGCCATCTGAGCGCAGATCCTTATCTCTTACCCACCCATTAGGATCTAGAAATTTCACTCCCAGTTTCCCACATACCCACTCCATAGTCTCATTTAAATCCCCAATCACCCTTCAGTCAGTATCCCTCCTACACAGTATTCCACTAATAACAATCTCCGCTTTCTTAAACTTCACCCGTGCTGCATTTACCAGATCCCACACATCTCCAACTATGTTGGTACTTATATCAGCTTGCCTTACGTTGTTGGTACCAACGTGAAACACTATCACCTTCTCCTTCCCCTCCTCCCTGTCTTCTACTTTCCTTAACATCTGTCTCAACCTAATTCCTGGATAACATTCTACCCTGGTTCCCTTTCCTCCACACACTTTCTCTACGTGTCTAACGATGGAATCCCCCATGACCAGAGCCTCAACCCTACCCACCTCATTTGATCCCCTCCCCTCCTGGTCAGCCCTGTCTTTCCTGATAGCTGCAGAAGCTACTTCCTCCTCTCTTTTCTCCTTTCCATGACCCTGTTCCACCTGTCTTTTCCTATCCTCTACTCTACATTTCCCTTTCCTACCTTTTCCCTTCCTCCTACTTCCACACATCTCACCAACAGTTCCCTGTCCCTCATCTTCCCTCTGTTGTTCTACCTGGAGTGACTCGTACCGATTTCGCACAGACACCTGTCCTGAATTCTGATCCTGAATAGAGCCCTTAGCCTGCAATCTCCTTCCCCTTAGAACAGTAGACCACCTGTCTTCTACAACTCCCCCCTTTCCTTCCCCTCCCTCTTGTACACCTACTGTAACCTGTACATTGTTTGAGGGAGTCCTATCTTCCTTCCTGTCTTCTGTGAGAATCCTAATTATCTCCTTAAAACTTTCCAACTCCTCTCTCATACCCCTCAATGCCTCGCCACACCCACAGTTCGTACACTCGCGCTCCTTAGCCATTCTTTACGGAAAAAATGAAATTAAAAATAACATAACTTATTTGCAAAAAATAAATGAACAGAGGGATATATTGTCTGGGATAGTACTCAAAGATCACACAATAAGGTAATTAATATTAGACTACACTACAATACTACTTAGTCGTGCTCTATTTTTTTATCCTACAACCCCTAACAGGATAAAAGCTGCTGTTAATTACTGAATATCGAAAGTAATACACAAGAACTACACAATTCCAATCTGCAATTAAGCCAATCCTAATTACAACAACAGTATTTTAGTAAGAGTTTCTACGGATACCTCTAGTACTACACAAATATTTTACAATAATAAAATAAGCACACTAAATTCTAATAGGATATTACTCGTATACTACTGTACACTACAGTAATTTTTAAACTACTTTCAGGCGTACCCTAATTACAATACCGGTACTGTATGTCACTACTAAGCACAAACATAAATGAAATTTGCAAGAACTACTGTACTCAAAGATTACCAACGAAGCTAAATGCTTAGACAAATTATTATTAGTATTACGGTCTAATACACACGAAAGATAACACACGAATATAGCAGGCAAGATACGGCACTATCTAAATGTACTGTATCTATACTACAATGTATCTACACTACCGGTACACTACACTGACTTTATTTAAATGCTTAAGTAGCGAAAGAATTGCCGTACACGAAGAAAAACACGAATATAACTGGCTAGATACTATCTAATATATTATACCTTATCTTCACTACAATTCTACTGAAATGTGGTTATGTGATTACTACAGCTTGTGGATTACTATTATTTTCCCTACTCCACGGGACGGAGAATAAAAGTGTCCTTAATTAGGCCTGCTGAAAAATACTAGGTTGTGTACAATAATTTTTCAAATATTTCTATCAAAACTACTCCTACTTCAGGGACTTGAACTGCAATCACTGGGATATATGATATATGAATCACCTTCCTGTCCCACGGTGCCAAGATAATGGAAAGGATATTATAAAGAAGAATTGGAGGAAAGATGAAAGATCAGTTACAAGAGGAACAATTTCGATTCAGAATTGGCAAGTCAATAGTAGAACCTATTTTCATTCTGAGTCAGATCATAGAAAAGGGATGATAATATGGAAAGGATGTAGTAATGACTTTCATAGACTTAGGATATGCATACAACAGCACCCGCAGATCAAAAGTTTGGGAAAGCCTGCCACACAGGATCTTTGCCACGGAACTATTGACAATGATAAAAACAATAGTTCTATATGATAGCTGTTGCCACTGTGTGAAGACAACATCGGACAGACCAGAATGGTTTGGAATTGGCAATGGGCTAAAACGAGCAAGAGTGTTATCACCTTTACTGTTCATAATGATGATGATATCGTAAAGGCAGCAAGGGAAGATTGTAATGGGGAAAGGATTAATTAATGATGTTTGCAGATGATGATGTGAAGAGGGGGAGAAGATGAGCAGCAGGTACAACAGCAGCTAAATGTACTGAATAGAAGGACTGAACAATTGGAATTAATCCTCAACGTGGAGAAGAGCAAGACAATGGCGATGAGTAGAGGAAGTAAAAAAAGGAAAAGGAGATAACAAAATTGGAAAAAAGGAACTGGAAATAGCAGAACACTTCAAATACTTGGGAAGTGAACTGACAGAAAATGGAAGACTGGATATGGAAATTAGTAGGAGGATACAACTGGAGAGTGCCTTTCACCACCAGGTATGAAGATTAATATGAAATGAAGATGTACCAATGAAGGATAAAGAAATGATGTACATGGGATATTACTTACCTGCAATGACATATGTAGCTGAAACCTGGACAGTGTCTCAGAGAGATGATAGTAGAGTACAGGCAGCTGAAATGAAATTCCTGGGGTACAGAAGAAAAGGAGGGATAGAGTGAGAAATGAAGACATACAAAAAGAGCTAGATGTGCAAAAAACTAAATGACAAACTGGAACAGAAAACAGAACAGATTGAGGTGGTTTAGACATATCAGGCAGATGAAAGAAGAAAGACTGCCAAGACAAGCACCGGGAAGACAGATGATAGGGAAGAAAAGATGAGGGAAACCAAGATTACGATGGATGGACTCTGTGAAGAACAGCATAGGACAACGGAACCTGGACTGGAACACTGTTGGATGAGGAATGTTAGAGAGACAGGGCAAAGTGGAGAGAAACCATATTTGCCCCCACCTTGCATCAGCTGGGAAAGGGAAATTGATGATGATGATTATGATGATAAGTTGTTGCACTGTATGTTTATGGTGTTCTGCAGTAGCTGCTCAGCCCTTATTCACCATGTTCATAGCAACACAGTCCATTTCCACAGTGTAATGGTAAGCACTGTTAGCTGACGATATAGATATTGATTTCCGCAGGGAACTAGAATCATAGTGTATTAGCACTGCCTGGGGCTCGAAGTAGCCTTTGCAGTGGCCTCCAATACATGCACTAGCCATGCGTCTTGGTAGGTGTGCTAGCTACCCACTGATGAGCCCAAATTGGCACACTGGGGTAAAACGCTGGCAACCAAGAATGAGTTTGCTGGAGAATTTATAATTTCCAATAGCAGGCCAATTATATTGGAATTATTAGCTGACATCAGAGTGCTGGGTTTGATTCCTAGTAATGTCAGAGATTTGAGATTGGCGGTAGGATTGGTATGTAATTATACAAGTACATGCAGTTCACCTCCATTGGTGGCTATGTCTGAAAAGAGCTGATCTACCTCAAGGAGTATGAGGATACGAGTTTATAGCAACACAAATAAACATGTACTCCAGTTATCTACTTTTTTTTTGTTGAAAGTCACAATGTTGCCTTTATTCTCTCTTGGGTGGTAGATTTCAGAAAAAGTATTGCATGGCTTGGTATGACGCCTAGGAATAATTATGCTGACCTCTCTAGTGAATGGGTTCTCTGAAATAGAAGGGGCGGTGTTTGCCTAGGGGCTGGTCAATATTAACTGAGATGTAGTTGTGGCATCCTTATATTAGGATAGATTGTGTTAGTGATATTGTTGATGAATATTTTGAATATTTGTGTGTGTTTTCTAATCAGTGCATTCTGAGTGAGGTATTTTTCTTAGTACAAATGTCACTAGAAGAGAGCATTGTTTATGTGTATAAATGACTCATTTTGGATTAGGAAGTCATTTGAAGGAACTTCTATTTTCTTACTATTTCAACCCTTTTGAAAGTTTGCACCATCTCTTGTAAGATTTATAATATTGGAAATCAAGACTCTTCTTATTTTCATTTCCAGGTGTTTTGATGGCTACTACGTGCTCACATTACACCAAGAAAAAATAGTGCGGCTACCAGGATGTGATCAGGATGAAGACTTGTGTCCCTTGAATTTATTTTTAAAACTTATGTGGGATATTGTTTCTGGCTGTAATTTTGAGAAGCTTTGTTCTCTCAGAGATGTATGAATTTTAATATATGTAACATATTTGTGCCTTTAATGAACCTTTGTTCTGAGAGGGACCTTTGACTTAAGATAACTGTGATATGAGGAAATTATTGTGCCATCCACTGCACGTAGGACTAGGTAGGTTTTTAAGTTACTGTAAATATGTATCTTCATCTAGTGAAGTGGAGGAATCATTTTACTGCCAAAGAAAACTATTGTAAAATTAGAAAATGTATTTTTGATATGTTATTTTCTTCTTGAATGGACTAAGTGGCATTTGCATGTATAGAATTCTATAATCAGATATTTTGGATCTTGTCACAGAAAGGAGCTAAAAGGCTATGCAACTGACTTTCTTTTAACTTACTTAATACATGCTTTTTATACATTTCTGTATGGAATCGTGTGTCTCTGAATAGTGCATGAAGATATTAACATGTAAAGAACACTAACTTTTTAATCAGAAAGAAACGATTTGTGAATGTTTACAAATTTAATCCATTTTCATAACTTGCCGATGCATATTTTTGATTAATAATTTGATAGTTTATTGCCTTTTATAAAGTTTAAAAGTCACTGGTGTGCACATTTCTTTCTTAAAATTATGTACAGTAATCATTTGATTACTTGAATGTAATAAGGAGTATGCTGGTATGGCTTGATGACTTGTCTATTTAATTTGTTTTAATTCTAATATAAAGTGGAGTGGGTATGTGGGGAAACTGGGAGTGAAATTTCTAGATCCTAATGGGTGAGAAGGAGATAAGGATCTGCGCTCAGATGGCCTTCACTTAAACCGCAGTGGTACGTATAAGTTAGGAAATTTGTTTGGAAGGTTAATAGGTAGGTACATTCAGAGAAACGTTGTGGTCTAGGGAGCGGTGATAAGGGTACAGAGATCTGGAAGTCAAGTAAGGATGACATAAAATTGTTAGTGTTGAACTGTAGAAGTATTGTAAAGAAAGGAATAGAATCAATTATTTTAATAGATATGTATATTTACTAGATATTGTAATAGGAGTTCAATCATGGCTGAGAAATGATATAATGGATGCAGAAATTTTCTCACGGAACTGGAGAGTGTATCGTAGAGATAGGATAGGAATGGTGGGAGGGGGGAGTATTCATTCTGGTGAAAGAAGAATTTGTAAGCTATGAAAAAAATAAAGATGAGAAACATGAAATTCTAGGTGTAAGGCTCATTTCCAAAGATAATAGGCAACTTGATGTCTTTGGAGTGTACAGACCGAGAAAAGGTAGCGCTGACATGGATTCAGAATTATTTGATAAGAAAATCAGCTATGTGGGAAACTACATGGAAAGGAATGTGATTGTAGCGGGAGATTTGAATTTACCAAATATCAATTGGGAAGGAAATGCGAACGACAGGAAGCATGACCAACAAATGGCAAATAAGCTAATATAGGAAGGACAGCTGATTCAGAAAGTAATGGAACCAACTAGAGGGAAAAATATCCTAGATGTGGTGGTGGTAAATTCAGATGAGCTCTATAGAGAAACTAAAGAAATAGAGCGCATTAGTAATCACAAAGCTGTTTTTGTCATAGTTAAAAATAAATGTGATAGAAAGGAAGGTCTTAAAAGTAGGACTATTAGGCAGTAGACTACCATATGGCTGATAAAGCAGGCATGGGGCAGTTTCTAAAAAGTAACTATGATCGGTAGAAAACGGTAAATAAAAATGTAAACATACTCTGGCATGGATTTAAAGCAATTGTTGAGGAATGTGAAAACAGGTTTATACCTTTAAAGGTGGTAAGGAATGGTAAAGATCCACCTTATTATAATAGAGATCTAAAGAGACTAAGAAGGAGGTGCAGACTGGAGAGAAATAGTTAGAAATGGCTGTGGAAGTGAGGAGAAATTGAAGATACTTACTAGGAAATTAAATCTAGCAAATAAGTCAGCTAAGGATAACATGATGGCAAGCATAATTGGCAGTCATACAAATATTAGTGAAAAACGGAAGGGTATGTATAGGTACTTCAAGGCAGAAACAGGTTCCAAGAAGGACATTCCAGGAATAATTAATGAGCAAGGGGAGTGTGTATGTGATGGATGACCTTCAAAAGGCAGAAGTATTTTTTTAAATTATTATTATTATTTTTTTGCTATTTGCTTTACGTTGCACCGACACAGATAGGTTTTATGGCGACAATGGGACAGGATAGGCCTAGGAATTGGAAGGAAGCGGCCGTGGCCTTAATTAAGGTACAGCCCCAGCATTTGCCTGGTGTAAAAATGGGAAATCACGGAAAACCATCTTCAGGGCTGCCGACAATGGGATTTGAACCCACTATCTCCCGGATGCGAGCTCACAGCTGCGTGCTCCTAACCGCACGACCAACTCGCAGGGTGCAGAAGTATTCAGTCAGCTGTATGTAAAGATTGTTGGTTACAAGGATAATGTCCAGATAGAGGAGGAGACTAATGCTAAAGAAGTATTAAAATTTACATATGATAACAATGACATTTACAATAATATACAAAATTGAAAACTAGAAAAGCGGCCGGAATTGATAAGTTTTTCTGGGGATATACTAAAGACAATGGGTTGGGATATAGTACCATATCTGAAGTACTTATTTGATTATTATTTGGTTGAAGGAGCTGTACCAAATAAATGGAGAGTTGCTATTGTAGCCCCCGTGTATAAAGGAAAGGGTGATAGACATAAAGCTGAAAATTACAGGCCAGTAAGTTTGACATGCATTGCATATAAGCTTTGGGAAGGCATTATTTCTGATTATATTAGACATGTTTGCAAAATTAATAACTGGTTCGATAGAAAGCAGTTCGGTTTTAGGAAAGGTTATTCCGCTGATGCTCAACTTGTAGGATTCCAGCAAGATATAGCAGATATCTTGGATTCAGGGGGACAAATGGACTGTATCATGATTTACCTGTCTAAAGCATTTGATAGGGTGGATCAGTTGGACTAGATAAAAGAGTGACTGAATGGGTTGCTATATTTCTAGAAAATAGATCTCCGAGAATTAGAGGAGGTGAAGCTGTATCTGACCGTGTAGTAATTAAGAGGGGAATTCCCCAAGGCAGTATTATTGGACCTTTGTTTTCTTTTATATATAAATGATATGAGTAAAGGCGTGGATTGAGAGGGAAGGTTTTTTGCCGATTATATTTTTATACAGTAATAAATAAGTTACGAGATTGTGAGCAACTGCAACGTGACCTCGATAATGTTGTGAGATGGACAGGAGGCAATGGTATGTTGATAAACGGGGTTAAAAGTCAGGTTGTGAGTTTCACAAATAGGAATAGTTCTCTCAGTTTTAATTACTGCGTTGATGGGGTGAAAGTTCCTTTTGGGGATCATTGTAAGTATCTAGGTGTTAATATAAGGAAAGATCTTCATTGGGGTAATCATATAAATGGGATTGTAAATAAAGGGTACAGATCTCTGCACATGGTTATGAGGGTGTTTAGGGGTTGTAGTAAGGATGTAAAGGGGAGGGCATATAAATCTCTGGTAAGGCCACAACTAGAGTATGGTTCCAGTGTATGGGACCCTCACCAGGATTACCTGATTCAAGAACTGTAAAAAATCGAAAGAAAAGCAGCTTGATTTGTTCTGCGTGATTTCCGACAAAAGAGTAGCATTACAAAAGTTTTGTAAAGTTTGGGCTGGGAAGAATTGGGAGAAAGAAGATGAGCTGCTCGACTAATTGGTATGTTCCAAGCTGTCAGGCGGAGAAATGGCGTGGAATGACATTAGTAGATGATTAAGTTTGAGTGGCGTCTTTAAAAGTAGGAAAGATCACAGTATGAAGATAAAGTTGGAATTCAAAAGGACAAACTGGGGCAAATATTCATTTATTGGAAGGGGAGTTAGGGATGTTAATAAATTACCAAGGGAGATGTTCAATAAATTTCCAATTTCTTTGAAATCATTTAAGAAAAGGCTAAGGAAACAACAGATAGGAAATCTGCCACCTGGGCAACTGCCCTGAATGCAGATCAGTGTTCATTGTTTGATGGCGCCCCACACCATAAAGCCTAGGGTGGGATCTGGGTCTTGTGGGCAAATGCACTCTGGAATTGATTGATAGAATATGCAGACACCATTATTGATTTTAACATCTTGTACTGGTATATCATTGTCAGTGAAAATCTTCCTATGTGACCAAAAGTGAATTTTACAGGAGATGATACAAATCATTTTGTAATCGTATGTGCATAGCTCTTCAGAACATGTTCACACAAGAGGTTTTGGTGTGAGTTTTAACTCTGTCAATACCATGCAACAACTACTATATGCATGCTTCTTCTGAACTAATTCACATAGGAGCTGTTAGATTGGTTGAAATATCTGCTGACACATGGGAGGTTTGAACATTTCATTTTTCACCCCTTTAAAACCTGACATACAAGAGCCTTTGTTCAATGATGTATTCTTAGTAGACCTTCCATTTGGTACCAGAATTTCATTTTTGCCCTCAGAATCGCATAGGAAAATTTTCACCAGCAATGATGGTTTGTCATTTGTTGTAATCAATACTGTTCAGGGTTCAGTGACTGTGAACCTGGGAATAAAAGCAGTGTACTTGTCAGGGAGTTATGAAGTTACAGCACTTCCCTCTTACTTCTTTGTATTGTGATAGACTGCAAAAAGTGCTTTCTAAATAAAGTCTTAGCACAGTGGATCATTGTTTAAATATATTTTACATAGATATTGGTTCCAGCAGGTAGTTAACATTTTTAAAGCTGATTTTTATTCTTATCAGAAGATTTCTGTTGTCCATATGTATAAAATATTTAAAGAAGTAAAAAGTACAATAGAACAATATTGTGGGCATTGTCTCCTTTTATATTCCCTCCTCTCTCCACAAATGCTTAGTTCTTTCCAAAACAATAAACAATTATACATCTTGCTCTTGGTACAAATTGGCACCTTTTCCCTATGCATATGAAAGTGGGAAACTACTGCCTTTCTATATCAGTTGCCTTAAGCCTGGATGTGGTTTGACCATGGCTCATCATTGCAGAGGAATACTTGTCAGCATATTGTTTTTTCATGAAAGTCCAAATAGAAGACATATTCTAGATGAAGACCAAGACTGAAATATGAAGACACTGTAAAGGCTGATGATGTTGCACAGTTATGGGGAAAAAAAATTCCATCAAAGAAGAGGAGGAATTCCACTGCTCTACTGTAATTTGTTGAAGGGCTGTACTTGCTTATCCATCAAGTAATGGATCAAATCGGGAACAGAGTACCAGCTGGCACAGTTCTTCCTCGTGCCATTATAAAGAAACTAATAATATTCTCTTCAGCAATGCAAAAGGAAGACATGTATACTGCTTCAAAAGACTGCATGTTCTGTCAGCAATAATAATGATCTCCATATTCCTTTCCTGTATTCTCAATTTATGGTGCCCTAAGAATTGAAGAATTAACTGTTGCAAGTGAATAGTGCATCAAAATAAACTATAAGCAACATGCTGGCTTATTAAATGAAGTCTACAGCACGTCTGCTTGTAGATCTTGGCCATCTAGAGACGAATCTTCTAATTTAAAATCTGTGTTTGAATTTGCTTTATATCATATTACTCCTTGTTAGAAGTCAGTATAGTAAAATAAAACTGTGAAGACTAGTACTGGTTCTGAACATGAGATAGGATTGCTCTTGACACGAAATTATGAAGTTTCATAATTTTTCCCAGCTGTCAAGACAAAAAAGCCACTTTTCTCGAGCATCTGAAGAAATAATTTTCTTTTATATATATGTACACTGATCAGCCAGAACATTATGACCACCTACCTAATAGCCGGTATGTCCAACTTTGGCACGGAGAACAGCGGTGACGCATCTTGGCATGGAAGCAATGAGGCCTTGGTAGGTCGCGAGAGGGAGTTGGCACCACATCTACACGCACGTCACATAATTCCCGTGAATTCCGGGGAGGGGGGCGATGAGCTCTGACGCCACATTCAATCATATCCCAGATGTGTTCGATCGGGTTAAGAAATTACGAGTTGGGGGCCAGCACATCAATTGCAGCTCGCCAATGTCTTCTTCGAACCACTCCATCACACTCCTGGCCTTGTGATATGGCGCATTATCTTGTTCAAATATGTCACTGCCATTGGGAAACATGATCGCCATGAAGGGGTGTACGTGGTCTGCAAGCAGTGTACGATACTTCTCAGCTGTCATGGTGCCTTTCATGAGCTCCACTGAACCCATGGATGTCCACGTGTATGTTCCCCAGAGCATAATTGAGCTGCCGCCAGCTTGTCTCCATCTCGCAGTACAGGTGTCAAGGAGCTGTTCCCCTGGAAGACGACGGATTCGCACCCTCCCATTGGCGTGGTGAAGAAGGCATCGGGATTCATCAGACCGTGCAACACTCTTCCACTGCGCCAGCGTCTAGTGACAATGGTCACATGCCCATTTCAGTCGTAGTTGCTGATGTGGTGTTAACATTGGCACATGCTTGGGTCATTGGCTGCGGAGGTTCATCCTTAGGAGTGTTCGGTGCACTGCGAGTACAGACACACTTGTACCCTGCCCAGCATTAAAGTCTGATGTTCTGTCACAGTTCGCCGCCTGTCCTGTCTTACCAGTCTGCCCAGCCTATGATGTCCGACATCTGTAATGAGGGGTGGCTGCCCAACCCCTCGATGTTTCACCTTGGTTTCGCCAGTTGTTGAAGACACCACAGCACTCCTCAAACACCCGACAAGTTGTGCAGTTTCCGAAATGCTCGTGCCGAGCCTCCAAGCCATCACAGTCTGCCCTTGGTCAAACTCAGATCGTGCATCTTCCCTATTCTACACACTTACTGATACTGCATGCACCGTGCCTGTGTCTCACTAACAGCCATTCCTCGTCAGGTGACTCTATCGCTTGAATGGGTTTATATCAATAGTAGGTAGGTGGTCATAATGTTCTGGCTGATCAGTGTATATGATGTAGTATGTACAGTAAGAACTGTGAGTCTGATTTATTGATAAGGGTAGGCCTTGAAGGACATACAGCATGTGGCAAAACAAAGATTACTGAAATTACAAACATGCTCGGAACATCCAGATATATCATGCAATGTATCGATGGCAACACATATCTGTGTCAGTACAACATGTGTTCAAAATGTGCAACCTCATGTATCGTGTGTTTTTCATAATGGTCTATTAGATTATGAAACATGTTGATGAATACAGGTTGCTGCAAAGACGCAATAAATGACTGTACCTTCTCTCGGAAATTGGCAACATTCCTAGGTGGATCATGTAACTGGAAAATGGTTTAGTTCAGCATGTCTCGTGTAAGCAGCCAGGGGTTGTGAGATCTGGGGAGTGGGAAGAGTACGGGAAATTAAGTGATCCTCAAAGTGTTCTCTGACAGAAAGGCAAGTGACCCCATTGTGGTGTGGGCTGTAGTTCATCTTGCTGCATCTATTGATATTGCAGTGGTGGTTTCTGGTGAAATTCAATACTGTCTGATGTTCAGAGCATGTTCGTAATTTCCATAGTGTTTGTTTTGCCACGTACTGTATTTTAAAGAATCTAGTCGTCAAGTAAATTGTCTGTTCCATACATACAACTGAAAAATATACAAAGTCAATAGCTGGCATAGAAATACCTTGATCGGTGAGTTGGCTGTGCTGTTAGGGGCGTGCAGCTGTGAGCTTGCATCCGGGAGATAGTGGGTTCGAATACCGCTGTCGGCAGCCCTGAAGATGGTTTTTCTGTGGTTTCCCATTTTCACACCAGGCAAATGCTTGGGCTGTACCTTAATTAAGGCCACGAAGGCTAGGAAAACAACAGATAGGGAATCAGCCACCTGGGCGACTGCCCCAAATTCAAATCAATAGTGATTGATTGATTGATTGATTGATTGATTGATTGATTGATTGATTGATTTATATATATATATATTACTGCTGCTTCCTTCCCAATCCTAGCCCTTGCCTATCCCATCGTCGCCATAAGACCTATCTGTGTCGGTACAATGTAAAGCAACTTGTAATTTAAAAAAAATGGTTAAATACTGGAGAGGTTAATGGCAAAGTACATCAGAGGGGTATGTGAAGGTAAAAACTGGTTCATGAGGAGCCAATATGGATTTAGACAGAAATTTTCTTGCAAGACACAACTGGAGGGATTTCAGCAGGACTTATAAGATCAGTTGGAATCAGGAGCCCAGTTGGATTGCATAGCCATAGACCTTTCCAAAGCATTTGACAGAGTGGAACATGGGATATTATTAAAAAACTGGAGGGAATAGGATTGGACATGAGGGTTATACGTTGGATAAGAACATTTCTAAACTCAACAGTTCAGGAAGTCAACGTAGGAAACCATGTATCACAGGAAGGGAATTGCACAGGGTAGTATAATCGGTCGATTATTTTTCTTAATGTACACAAACGATTTAGGGAATAATGTAACATCAAAAATAAGATGGTATGCAGATGACATAATTGTTTACAGGGAAATAAATGACATTGAGGATTGTTCAGAATTACAAAGGAACCTTGACAGTATCCATCTATGGGTTGAAGATCATAATATAAAGGTTAATGGAGGCAAATCAACTGATATAGATGTTGATTCCCATAGGTAACCTGAAATATTTGTCCTGAATGAGTAAATTTATAATACCAATATAGTTGGTCCGTTATTGGACATTATAAATTTTCCAGCTAACTCATTCCTGTTGCCGGCGTTTCGATGCAGTGTGCTAAGTAGGGCTCATCAGTTGGTAAATAGCACACCTACCAAGGCACATGGCTAGTGCATACCATGGAGGCCACTGCGTGGGCTACTTGGAGCCACCAGCAGTGCCAATGCACTATGAGAGACTTCGTCCCATCTTCAAAAATTATGCCTGCCTGGCCATCAGATGATATAGATGTTGATCCCCATAGGGAACCTGAAATATTTGTCCCGAATTAGTAAATTTATAATACCAATATAGCCAATATACCATAATAGACATGCGTCTTTGTAGGTGTGCTATTTACGAACTGACCAGCCCAACTTAGCACACTGGGGCAAAATGCTGGCAACCAGGAATGACTTAGCTGGAAAATTTATAATGTCCAATAATGGGCCAACTGTATTGGTATTATAAATTTACTCATTTGGGACAAATATTTCAGGTTCTCAATGGGAATCAACATCTATATCATCTGATGGCCAGGCAGGCATAATTTTTGAAAATGGGACAAAGTCTCTCATAGTGCATTGGCACTGCTGGTGACTCCAAGTAGCCCAAGCAATGGCCTCCACGGGCACCTACATATAGTCAGTGTGTGCGAATAGATTTTTGCCCTGCACTCCCAACTTCTAGAACTAGGGATGGGCTGCGAACGGAGTCGCGAAGAGTCGAGACTGCTACCTCTGGAACCGACACTCTCGACTCCAGTGTCGACTCCACTGATGCACTAACGCCATCTAACAAATATAGTCGGAACTGCTTGGAATTACAGTTCCACGTTCTCCCTTGGTAACTTGTGATACGATGAATACAAGATGATCATTAGCCAGCAAACATTAATTATTGTTGCAGGATATTATCATCATTGTTAATGTTGTAGGTCTGTTTTGGCGACGATGATGATGACAATATAATAGTAGTGGTCGTAATAATCTGACAGTAAACCTTTAAATACTAGCCAATATTAACTTTACTCACCACTGCTCCATGGGGTAGGGGGCAACAAGTCCGCTTGCCAGCTCTCGGTCCCGGGTTCGATTCCCGGTTGAATCAGAGCTTTTTTTAATTGTGAATGATTAATACCCCTGGTCTGGGGACTGGATGATTTTGTTGTCCTTAACGTTGTCCACGAACAAATATAATTTCATTGTTTTTAAACAAACTTCAATGACGTAAAACAGAACAAAAAGGCAAGTGCTTAGAGTATGAATGTACAACGAATATTTTACCAATTATTGTGCGTCATAATAACCGCCTCCGCAGTCTAGGGAGGCCCCGGGATCGATTCTGGCCAGGTCAGGGATTTTTACCTGTATCTCAGGTTTCATGATGACGGTGAGGTAGAGACCGGGTCTAGAAAGCCAAGAATAACGGTCGAGAGGATTCGTCGTGCTGAAGACACGTCGCCTCGTAATCTACTGGCCTTCGAGCTGGGCAGAGGTCACTTGGTAGGCCAAGGCCTACCAGGGCTGTCGCAAAAATGGGTTTTTGTGTATAATAATAATAATAATAATTCTGACAGAATAATCTTCAACAATCGCCAACATGAACTTGAAGTACATAATACAAACAACTTTCATTTACTAATGGAATATTACAACAAATGTTTCACCAATTGTTCTTTATAATATTAATAAGGTATTATGACAGAATCGTAAGTAATCGCCAATATGACATTGAGTTATATAATAACAAAACACCGGCGAGCATATTACGTATAACAATTTCGTATCAGTTATTGCTTATAATAATAAATAATAATATAATAATAATAATAATATATCATAATAATAATAATGCAACAAGACTTAATGCGGTCCTTGATGGCCCCAGCGAATGATGTATATCCTGCATAAAGGCAATATTACAACAATTTTGTACCAATTATTGTTAATAATAATAATAATAATAATAATAATAATAATAATAATAATGATAGATTCTGAGAAAATACGCTTAAAATCACCAATATGAACTGCGATTATATAAAAATAAAACTCATTGAGTGCATAGAGTAGGCTATAATATCACAATTTCTTTTATCCATTATTGCTGATAACAATACTAATATAATATGAAAACAAAACTCGTAAATAGTCGCTAATTTGGACTTAAAATTACATAAAACAAAACACTGGCATAAAGTATAAGGTTACAACAAATTAATTGGTAATGGTAATAATATTTTCTGACAGAATACTCTGAAATAATCGTCAATTTGGATTTAAATGACGAACATAAAACCAGCTCAGTGGAAAATCTTTCCAGGTAACATCGCACTCACAGTTAAAAGTAATACCCTATAAATAATATACACAGGAAAGAAAAACCGGAGAGTGCATACAACGTGATAACAAACATCTTACCAATTACTGTTTAAACACACTATCATATTAACCACGTCCCCCTTCAGTCGACTTCTCTGCTTGCACACTACCTGTCCGGTCTTGGAAAACAGTATTTCACAAGGCACTGAGGTCGTTGGGAGTGCAGAAGTATTTCCTGACGAGCCTCGCCAGAGTGGGGAATTTCTGGTGATTTATCCTCCAGTAATCAAGAGGATCTGTCCCTCTGTCTTCGTACTGCTCCCCAAGGTATCGCTGAATTTCAATTATAGTTTCAGCCCTTGCGTTGTGTCCCTTATTCTTCTCTGCAACGCGAGAATCGAAAGTATCCCACAACACATTTGAAAGCCTCATATTGCTGCTGGAGGCAGGATTATTTCTTCCCCTCTAACAGACTGTGCACTGTTGATTTTAACACAGTGGTTTGTCAAAATTGTTACCATCGCCTGAGATTTCGCGGAACTCAAAAATGCTAGGGTTTTGAACCTGGGGTCAAGGATGGTTGCCATTGCTAATATAACAACACTCTCAACATTAGCAAATTTCTTTTCGATCTCTGTAATAAGGACTTCGAATACGTCATTTACTAATGGAACGTTGTCCTGACTGAGGTAACGTCGGACTACCAGTTGCATCTGTGTATGCAAACATATGACTTTAGAAAGTGACACAGATTTCTCTGCGGACATTTCTTTTGTCATCTCATCGAATGGTTCCAAAATCCGAATTAATCCATCTAAAGTTACCCAGTCATTATGTGAGAGAGATGTTACCGCTGCATTAAGCGTAACTAATGTTGCTGCCACACAGTCCTTTTGGCTGAGTAACCGGGATATCATCGCGTAGGTACTGTTCCATCTGGTGTCTACCTCCTGAACAAGTTTGTGTTCAGGTTTGCCCAAAGTCTTCTGCATTAACACGAGTTTCTCTTTAGCACCGCAAGAAGACCTGAAGAACCCAACAATCTTCCTGCAATTACCTCTAAGATCAGACACGCTATAGAGCACGCTTCACAATTAAATTTATAGAATGAGCGAAACATGGCATATAATTAGCCCTAGCATTCTTTATAAGGTCCACTGCAGCTTTTATGTTGGCAGCATTATCGGCTACAATGCACTGAACTTTGTCCTGCAGTTCCCCAGCCGATATTATGCTTTCAAGCTCACTGGCAATGTGGACGGCCATATGAGTTTCATAGAACCGAGCAGTCTGAAGCGTTAGACTTTCTAGATGAAAGTCCTTCGTCACAAAATGGCACGTCACTGCCATGTATGATTCAGTGTATAGGGACGTCCAGAGATCAACAGTCAGACTTACATATTCAGCTTGACTTACTTTTTTCTTTACTACAGCGGTCACTTCTTCGTACTTCTTTGTAACCATATGACGCAGTCTATTCCGTGACGGCAGCACATACCTCGGATCCAGAGCATGGACAAACGTGCGGAAGCCTCTGTCGTCCACTATTGACAAAGGCTGTAAGTCTTTCATCACCATTTTGACAAGTGCTTCGTCAGTCATGGTTTGTCGTGGATCCCCGTCTAAAAATGATCAATACAGCACATTAGTCATCATTATATTGTTTATGTATAGTTGCTCAAAACAGGAATGAGCACATGGTAGTGGATTTTCCTCGCATATAATATCTTATCAGACTTAATTATTACTTATTATTAATTAACTACAATTTACACCCTATGTAGACAAAGACTTGGCTAACCACAGCAAACATTAGATCTATAGGTTAAATTATTTTTGTACCTGCGAGGAACTTATACACTATCATGCGTTCATTCTTTTTTTTGAGCGACTGTTAATCTATCCATGACCGTAATTAACATCGTGGTATTACTTACCATGGTAGTCATCATGAGCATCACTTGCAAGTTCCTCCCCCGGCCTTTCTGCAGCAACGTTTATACTTCTATGATGCATAGACTTCATGTGCTTTATCATACCCGATGTACTCTTGTTGTAGGATAATGAAGCATTGCACAGATGGCATATCACTTTACTAGCGTTGTCGTGATCGATTGTAAAGTGGTCCCACACTGCTGATCTCTTCCGCGTAGCCATTACACCTATATAGGAATCGGAGCGCACAATACACTTGCTATGTACGAAAGTTCACTTACAAGTGATCTTCAACTGGCTTGTGGCTCAATGTGTCCTTTTAAGGAGGGAGTGATTTTCCCATTGGTGGCCAAGAGAAATGGGGCAATGTAGGACGGCGTCGTAAAATTTCGTACGCAACAAGGAACAAATCTCTGTTTTGTTTTTTTGCGCCCTAGTGCAGGTTTACTCTGCAGTGATTCCACTTGTAAGGCATTTTCACTCAGTTGAGTGTAATTCGTGCAGTATATCCGTGGATGTCACTTATGTATGTAGTGTGAGTAAAAATAAAAGCAAAGCAAGATTAGAGTTTTACGCGATCAACACTACGACAGTCCGATCACTTGCAAGTGAGGTCACGTTTCGGGGACTGGATGTTTATGTTGGTCCCAACACATTCCTCTTTGTATTCACACAACACTTCTCACTACCAACCACCACGCAAACACGCAATAGTGAATACATCCCTCCACATAGGGTTGGTGTCAGTACGAGCATTCGGCCTTAAAACATGGCCACGTCCAATGTGCGACCATGACCTTACCAATATGTGAGCAAAATACGGTAGAAAAAGCTGGTGGTATCATACATAGACTAGTAGTGTCTTACTATCCCATGTGAAACATGCGCGAATTATAATATGGGCGTTATTGAAAAAGTTCATTCGTGAACCGTATTTTCTTTCTTAATCTGCTTACCCTCCAGCGTTGGCTATTCCCTCGGACTCAGCGAGGGATCCCACCTCTACCGCCTCAAGGGCAGTGTCCTGGAGCGTGAGACATTGGGTCGGGGATACAACTGGGCAGGATGACCAGTACTTCGCCCAGGCGGCCTCACCAGGCTGAGTGGACCCCGTTCCAGCCCTCGTACCACTTTTCAAATTTCGTGGCAGAGCCGCGAATCGAACCCGGGCCTCCAGGGTTGGTAGCTAATCACACTAACCACCATACCACAGAGGCGGACTACCGTATTTTGTGGGACGAATATTATTCAGTGTTTATTGTCGCACTGTATAACCATCAACATGTATGGGAGGCAGCATCGCCGGGTTTGGTTAAGGCTTCATTCACCGTGTTTATTATTAATGGTTTAATGAAAATGAATACCTACAACCTGTTTTCCAGTCATTGACCGGGTCAGGGATGAAATGAATGAAGCCCCCAGCTTGCGGCGAGGATAGGAATTGTGCCGGCTGCCGAAGACTGTTGCACTCCTCTGGGGCAGTGATGAATGCCTGACAGATGAAAAGAAATGATATTGGAAAGTGTTGCTGGAATGAAACATGACAGGGAAAACCGGAGAACCCGAAAAAAACCTGTCCCGCCTCCGCATTGTCCAGCACAAATCTCACATGGAATGACCGGGATTTGAACCACAGAATTCATCGACGAGAGACCGACGCGCCGCCGCCTGAGCCACGGAGGCTATTAGTGGGTTAATCTATGTTCGAATTATGTTAGTGGATTTACCCATATTAGATTTGTTTTCATCGTTCACGTGCAGTTCATAATGATTTACCATTGATATCTGTTTATCAATTTCCTGATTACGACAAATAAAGACGTGAAATGAAATGCCCGCGTTCTGCTATGCCAACACTTTCTGACTTGACACGTTTTATTTTATTTCAAATACTCCATTACGCTCTTCGTCTTCGTTACCGATACCGTACGTCATTCTACAATACTCTTAAAAATCCCAATGGGCAAATGAGCAGCAAAATATATGATATTTCATGTTATTTTCCGCGCCTCGACATGCTAACGACCCCGTAACGAGTGTTAAGTTCGCTTGGGGTCGCGAGGCTTCATGCGAAGCGGCCGTGCGGCCCCGCAATGCGCGTCAGGTTAACTTGGAGTCGAGAGGCTTCATGCGAACCGAGACCGGTGAAATGAAATGTCGTATGGCTTTTAGTGCCGGGATATCCCAGGACGGGTTCGGCTCGCCTGGTGCAGGTCTTTCTATTTGACACCCATAGGTGACCTGCGCGTCGTGATGAGGATGAAATGATGATGAAGACAACACATACACCCAGTCCTCGTGCCATTGGAATTAACCAATTAAGGTTAAAATCCCCGACCCGGCCGGAAATCGAACCCGGGACCCTCTGAACCGAAGGCCAGTACGCTGACCGTTCAGCCAACGAGTCGGACACCGAGACCGGTGTTCGGAGTCGATGGAGTCGACGCTCTCGATTCCAGGCTTCAGTCGCGCCCATTCTATCTAAACTTTCCAGAATACTCCAGAGGAAGCTACCAGTGTCATAGAGTCCAATATCATGAGTCTTCAATCTTCCCCAAAATCTCTAGGCAATATGGAAACATCAGCTATCAAGCAGGCTCGGAGAATTTCGCCGGATTACCACCTCTATCTGCCTTGCACATTTCGGCTCGCATACCCAGGCTGTGAACACCACAGAACAGGTCCCAGCTCAACGCCCAGCTTCCCAGTTCTGCCCAAACCTATACACACTGTAGTGGCTTACAGAGTTTAGAGGGAGTGGACCGACGATGAAATTGCTATCCAGCTCCACGGTCACCAAATCTTCAAGATGGTCCGGATCCGTAACACCCAGAGTCCCACCTCCCTCATAAATCTTATCGAGGGATGTCACCATGTTGGATGGCCTAGTGCGCAATGGAGTGGTTATCTACGGCCAGCAACATTGAGTGGAGGCTTCACGTTTGGCGCCGCCCCAGAAGACCAGATGTAAGTGGTGCCAATGTTTCGATCACGCTCCAGGTGCTCCATGTGTTCACCCTCAGGTATGTGGAATATGCAGTCAGGAGCATCTAGCCTCTGCTTGTCCAACTAATGCTCAGCCTAAATGTGTAAATTGTGAAAAAATTCCATCCTTCTTTTTCGTATAAGTGTCGTGCCCGCCCTGCTCCAGAACCTTCAGAACCCGAACTCGTGGTCCCTGTTATCTCTCAAGATCTTCCCACTCCTGCCCCCTCCTCCAGCCTTCCTGTTCCATGTTCTGAAAACATCATACGTTTTTTGACCATGGTGCTTCAGAACGTCCTCCCCTTTAATCGCCCCCATATCTTCTCCCAAGTCCAGTTGGCGGCGCGACTGGTGTTCAACACGCACGTGGAGGTGGCATATTCGGGGATCCGAATGCATTTTGCATTCTTTCCCCTGAATGCAGTCCCTATGTATAGATAAAATGTTGCAAATATATTTTGTCAATATTCAATCTTTGAATACCAGTCGTACGCTCCTGGATCTTTCCCTTAACCTTTATGCCCCGGATATTTTCATATTGAATGAAACTTTTCTCACTGCTAACCAACAGCCTTGTTTCTCTTCCTACACCCTTTATTGAGCTGATCGCCTTGGTGAGACTCGTGGGGTTGTGGCTATTGGTGTTAAGAAAACCATATCAACCCGGCAATATTTCTTCAATTTTCATAATAACTTTTTGGAATATTTAATTATTGAAACATTTTTGCCAAACAACTCCTCTCTCACCTTTGTTACTCTCTACCTGCCTCCCCGTACTCCCCCTCCTACTGACCTCCTTCAATACATAGATGTCATCATCATCATCACCTGCAGTTTCCAGCTGTTGGCCGGGTCTGGTTACATAGATGTCACATTTACTAATTATATTTTCGTCGCCGATGTTAATATTCACTCATATTCTGTTTCAAATTCTGCCACCTTTAATATACTACTCTCATATTCGGGGCATACAGATTCCTTTTCCTTTCCACACCTTCCCTATTTCAAATTCCGCCCCTGATGCCCTTAATGTATCACCCTCCTTTCCCTCCCCCTCAAAATCGATCCACTTCTTCCTAACGATTCAGACCAAACTCCCGCTCTTCTTACTATACCTCATCTTTCTTACTCCTCCTGCACTTCCCCCGCTAGACCTCCTCCCACATGACATTTCTCCCAGACTAGGCTAACTGGTCCAATTATTGTACTACAATTACTAACATCTTGTGTGACCCTCCTCCCCCTAAATCCTTACCTAACCTTCCTTCACCCATATCTCCTGTAGCACTTGCTATTACCACAGCCGATAGTCTCCACATTCCCGTCATTCTTACCATCCCTTCAAGCCTCCCATCCCACCTAAAGCTCTCACCTAAAGCTGGCCCAAGACTACTGTACTTCAAATCCTATGTCCGAACCCGAGACCCTGTGACACTTCATGAACATAGATGCCTAATGAGACATGCTCGATCCTATATTAAAGCCGTGAAGAAACGACACTGGACGACAGCCTGTTCTGACCTTAAACACTTGCAAGACCCACGGCAATTTTGGACAACTTTTCGACGACTTAGTGTAAATCTACAACCTGTTTTCCATTCAATGACCGGGTCAGGGATGGAATGAATGAAGCAGATATAGGCTATTAGTACGATGGGGTCGCCACTCCCAAAGTGATTTATTAATGACTGATAGATGCTATGAAATGAGAATGGAGAGTGTCGCTGGAATGAAAGCTGACAGGGAAAACCGGAGTACCCGGAGAAAAACCTGTCCCACCTCCGCTTTGTCCAGCACAAATCTCACATGGAGTGACCGGGATTTGAACCACGGTATCCAGCGGTGAGAGGCCGACGCGCTGCCTCGACGACTTAGTAAAACACAAAAATCCCTACCCACATATTCCCTCCCACTAATGCTAAAGGGAAAGCTGACGTATTTGCTGACTACTACTGTAAACTTTTCTCTCCTCCCCCTATCCCGTTATTCGCGTCCTGACGAACCTCTCATCTTACAACAGAGTGATCCTAATTAACGCCACTTACAACTCTCCTTCCTTCATTTTCGTGATGTTGATTTCACTCGTCCACGTAACACCTCCACCACCCCCTCTGAAAACTCCTTTCTCCGTCATAAACGCAATACCGCTCCTGGCCATGACCGTATTACCAATCGTCACATCCGTGAAGCTCCTTTGACCTTGAGAAATATACTATGTACTGTTTATAATACTATGTTATACACTGGCATGTGCCCTGAACACTGGGGTCATGCCATCATTCTCCTCTTCCTAAAACCTAATAAACTTCCTTCCGATATCCACTCATATAGGCCCATACAAATACCTTAATACATCAATACCGGACAGCTCTATCTCAACAGCATTGGGTGGAGTGCGAACAGCGATGGTGGTGACATCTAGTGTGTTGGTGTGTACTGCATACTTGTCTATGCTACAGTTGAGAGGAATGCATCTACACTCATTGGAAATATTTTTGTTAAAATAATTGAACAATCATAATAATTAAGAATTAAATTTTAAAATATGAAATGTCTCCTTCATAAACTTCCAAACGAGCATGATGTTAGCCGTGCCTTTCGCTAAGTTTTAAAAATTAAAAGCAGAATTTGTTTGGCCACCCAGTCTCTGGGAGGAATATTTAACAACTACTCTCTCCTCTTCTTTCTAGCCTTTTCCCAGTTACATAGCGCAGCAACTTGTATGGACGTAGCCTAGTTTTGCGGCCGGATGCCTTTCATAATATTAATCATACGAACACAAACCTCCAGCCCCCAATCTACAGGAATTAACAGACGCGATTAAAATCTTTGACCCAGCCGGGAATCGTACCAGCGCCCTCCGAACCGATCGCCAGTACGCTGACCATTTCGTGGTGGTGATTATTGTTTTGATGATGATGATAGTGATGATTGTTGTTTAAAGGGGCCTAACATCTAAGGTCATCGGCCCCGATTATTGATTCAAGAGGAAGTACAACTGACCAACCATCCTCTATTAACACTAATCAGAAGGGAAATCGAAGAGGTCCAACACTCCGAAGAATGATGATACCGTATCATAAATAATAGAAGGACCACGAAGCGCTACCATTCAGCCAGAGCACTAGAGGGATCAGAAAACTTAACAACATCCATGATTTATTAATAGCTGCAATTAAAGAACAGGAGTTTTGGTCCATTATTTTGACTTCATCTTCTACTACTACTTCTTCGGTACGGCCGACCTTCCCGAACTCTATAGGAAAACTCACCTCACGCTGCTATCTCGCTTTCGCTGTACTTTGAATTTTCTGTGCTACCTCTAAACACAAAAATACATACCTGTAATCTGTATATACTGTTTCTATATTTCCATTTCAGAATTTAAGGGCTTGCAGTAGGGACCAAGACGGTTAAGTTTAGCATAGGAGCTTGTGTCCGGAAACGTACCGATTTCCCGCTACCGGTAAAATACCACCACATCATACGTTCAAATCTCCCGCATTTTCGGCGCCGCTGACTAGAGTTCTACGTTATTGAACGATTACGTGATGCCCCATACCGCTACAGTTTTTTTACATTCCATGGATTCAGTTGAGTGTGTGGTCCGCACGGAGACGTGTTGTACCTGTTGTTATAGGTACTTGTGATTTTCGTTCATACTGCAGTACAGCAATAATTCTTTACTACGTACACAGCAGTACGTTATACATACAATAATTCATCTGCACCAAAAATTTGGGCAATAATGGGTAGGTCGTGGTGGCCCGATTGCTTGGCCTGCACGTTCACCCGACGTGACACCGCTAGATTACTACCTGCCGGGTCGTATGAAAACGTGATTTACGAAACCCCTGTAGAATCTGAGGAAGACCTACTGGGGCGGATTATGGCTGCAGCGGATGTTGGAGGACCAGATATTGATGATCGTGTGTACGAGAACATGATATGTAGGTACCGTTCGTGCATGTTTTGACGTCGGTGGTCGTGTCTTGACCTACCTGTCCTATGAGACGTTCTGGTTGGTTGGTCACCAGGCCGTTGGAGTTGGCGTATTACCTGTCCTGTCGAGCGGTAAAGTAGGGAGGTAATTGTAGGTGCGAACTCTGTCCCGCAACTCCCGAAATAAAAGATGAATTAGCTTTACTGTCCTTTATTAGCCAGGACGACTATGTACAATATAAAAATTCATTTACAGGTTCTGAATAAGTCTGACGAGAGCTTGCTTCACGAGCCTAACCTACGGCTACGCGCTAAATCCGAATTCTGCCCTGCGGCACGTATGTACAACATCACTACACGACTGACTGCTCGAAAGAGCCTGGTCCTAAGTGTACGAATTACTGGTCGAGAGAGAGCCCCGCGCCATCTTGGCTTAGGGTCATATCTCCTCTCCTAGAAGCAAAGGTCGGTCCCTTCCCACTACCTTAGGGGTTGGGCCCATGGGCGTTACCTGGCTGCTCGCCTTGTAGGTGGCGCCCTCAATTACTATTCTGAACTCAGTAGATGCTGCCCTCTGGGCACTACGGTCTCTGTCCTTCTCCTTGCACTTTTGTTTCCTTGTCTCTACTAGAGTACAACTGTACTGGTTTTGTGCTCTTTGTCGGCGATCCGCCTGCTCCTATACCGACTATCAGACTCTGCTTGTCAATACACAAATAAGTAAACATCCTCTGTTATAAACATATTTTCGTAGGCGCGTTTCGCAAGCCCTCTGCCTGACTAATGCTCTCCACTACTTGTAACTTCACTGAAAAGCTTCTTCTTCCTTCTAACTATTATATCTGAATATAATTACCATACAAATGTTCTGACACTACAAGGTGTCCCGTATTACTGGTTATTACTCTGACACTGATTTATTTCCCTTGATATTCTGAGATCGAATCTCGGCTGCGAATCCCGGCTGCCGTTCATCTGACAGTCCGCCGGTTCGAGCCCTTGGGAGGTCGGTACGCGACATCTCCGCCTTAGGGAAGAAATGGATGCAACCTTACGTTGTGTCCATTTCTGTCCTACACTATTCACACTCTGATGTCGCCTGTGCGCAAGGATCGGCGACCCTGTGGTGAAGGGGAAGGTTGTTCTCTAATCTGATTAAAACTTGTATCTATTTCTACTGATTCTATAGATCTCACAGGCGTACTAAGGAGTCCCCCAGTAGGCCTGGAGTGTAATTCCATGATTTCCTCAGACATCTCCGAGCGTCCCCGGATCCGGCTGGGATGTTGGAATATAGTTAAATCTTTGTCTGAAGTCTTAACCTTATCTCCGTTCGTAATAACCGTTTGCTTTACACAAATATTTGGGCAATGAGCCCGAGCATCATCGAACCATCTCTTTGCCGGAAACCCTAGTTTCGGACAGCAACAATTACAACAATAACATCCTAAAATTAAACCTATGATACTAATAACTATCCACGCAATATATTTGTACACATTAATATGCTGATAGATCATTTGTCTTTGCATTTCCTCTTCCTTTTGTTCCACCATTTCTTCCACTTCCTGTGTCTTATGGGTAGCCCATTTTAAATCGTCAATGTGATTTAACAGGTTATTCAATGACAACTTATTCATTTCAGGTATCTGTTCTAATTTGATTTCACTACCTATTCTTTCGCAACAGTCATAATCAAGCGTCACTTCTGGTACAAAATCTTTACTCTGTGTAGTGTTCACTTCACCTACTATGCGGGGCATATACTGTACAGCCTGCACTTAAAACAAGAATACCAGTGCCTGCTAACCTAATATCACTGGTGGTATCTCTACACATACATCTTACCTTGGTTTCTTCTGGGGAAACATATACACTGACTGACAGAGCAAATGCAACACCAAGAAGGAGTGGTCAGAACTTTATGCCAATTGCAGGGTAGACTGACGTCACTGAGGTATGCTCATGATGTGAAATGCGCCGCTGTGCTGCGCACGTAGCGAACGATAAATGGGACACGGCGTTGGCGAATGGCCCACTTCGTACCGTGATTTCTCAGCCGACAGTCATTGTAGAACGTGTTGTCGTGTGCCACAGGACACGTGTATAGCTAAGAATGCCAGGCCGCCGTCAACGGAGGCATTTCCAGCTGACAGACGACTTTACGAGGGGTATGGTGATCGGGCTGAGAAGGGCAGGTTGGTCGCTTCGTCAAATCGCAGCCGATACCCATAGGGATGTGTCCACGGTGCAGCGCCTGTGGCGAAGATGGTTGGCGCAGGGACATGTGGCACGTGCGAGGGGTCCAGGCGCAGCCCGAGTGACGTCAGCACGCGAGGATCGGCGCATCCGCCGCCAAGCGGTGGCAGCCCCGCACGCCACGTCAACCGCCATTCTTCAGCATGTGCAAGACACCCTGGCTGTTCCAATATCGACCAGAACAATTTCCCGTCGATTGGTTGAAGGAGGCCTGCACTCCCGGCGTCCGCTCAGAAGACTACCATTGACTCCACAGCATAGACGTGCACGCCTGGCATGGTGCCGGGCTAGAGCGACTTGGATGAGGGAATGGCGGAACGTCGTGTTCTCCGATGAGTCACGCTTCTGTTCTGTCAGTGGTAGTCACCGCAGACGAGTGTGGCGTCGGCGTGGAGAAAGGTCAAATCCGGCAGTAACTGTGGAGCGCCCTACCGCTAGACAACGCGGCATCATGGTTTGGGGCGCTATTGCGTATGATTCCACGTCACCTCTAGTGCGTATTCAAGGCACGTTAAATGCCCACCGCTACGTGCAGCATGTGCTGCGGCCGGTGGCACTCCCGTACCTTCAGGGGCTGCCCAATGCTCTGTTTCAGCAGGATAATGCCCGCCCACACACTGCTCGCATCTCCCAACAGGCTCTACGAGGTGTACAGATGCTTCCGTGGCCAGCGTACTCTCCGGATCTCTCACCAATCGAACACGTGTGGGATCTCATTGGACGCCGTTTGCAAACTCTGCCCCAGCCTCGTACGGACGACCAACTGTGGCAAATGGTTGACAGAGAATGGAGAACCATCCCTCAGGACACCATCCGCACTCTTATTGACTCTGTACCTCGACGTGTTTCTGCGTGCATCGCCGCTCGCGGTGGTCCTACATCCTACTGAGTCGATGCCGTGCGCATTGTGTAACCTGCATATCGGTTTGAAATAAACATCAATTATTCATCCGTGCCGTCTCTGTTTTTTCCCCAACTTTCATCCCTTTCGAACCACTCCTCCTTGGTGTTTCATTGTCACTGTCAGTCAGTGTATATATCTATTCGCTCTAATAGGTATCCACACGAGTTGTCGCACGGAAAGTACTCTTTTTCACAATTATCTGGAACCTGACTAACGCCAATGATGAGCTTGACTGCGCAACTGTTTTGAGTGTACACTGTATTAATGGGGAATTTAACATGACATAATTTCCAACTGGGTGTTACTACTTTACATTGTTTTACCTGATCCTTATCTAACTGAACATAAGTTTGTTTTTCCTTGTCCATAAGGATATAATCCTTGGTCTCTTGAAGATAAACAAAATGGTGTGGATTACTTTTCATATACGTGGGGAATGGAATCATGTGATATAACGTATAAGTTACTCTATCTGTAAGGGGTGTCTTGATGATGTACACTAGATAATTCTTATTTGCGAACACTTCCACTGTGGCTACTTTGTAAATCATGTAACCGTAAGCTGATTTTAAATCAAATGGCAGGGACAATCTTTTAGGGAAATCTCCCTGAGCTTTCTTATAACCTTTAATGATATCATCTGGTGAAATTATTTGCACTTGAATGACTCCTACCTGTGCATTAATTATACGTGACAATACAACACTGTAATGCTCATACAGTTGTATGAGAAGGCCTTCAATCTCAATTAAAGGTATATTTACTGAATTTTGTAATTCCACTTGTTTAATTGCTTCTGCAATCTGAAGCGTGCTATTGGCAAGGTAACATCTAATTTCTGCAGCATTCTGAGTTAATCTTTGCTCATTTGCTGTGACATCATGAATGGTGCTGTTCACAGATTGCAATGTTGATTTTACGACTATCATTTGGTCTTTTGCAATTTTCATAATGGATAGTTGTTCTTGTTCTAACTCACTAATTTTTTACTCATATTTTTCTGCATCTTCCTGACTTAATGTTCCAAATAACGCCTTTGCGATGGAACCTACTGCGTTAATTAAGGCTCGCTTTCGCCTAGTGTTACCAGTTTCCCCTATTAGTTTAGTAATCCGCGTAATTAATTCCTTCGATTCCTTAATTCTTTCTAATTGTGCACTTAGCATTTTAACATCCTGCTGACACGTTAAATTAGTACCGTACTTCTTTCTAACTGTATACATATTAACTGAGTCCAGTGTCTTTTGACATTCGAAAATACATCATTTAATTTATTTAGATTCACCTAGGTAACTAGTGTCCATTCAGTATTGTATAATTGTATCTCACCCTGATTGTCGAAGTATGTCCCTGGAGTGTTCTCATATGGTGTCATCTGGACATCCTGTACTTCTCCCGTTATTCCGTAGCGGTGTGACGTCACGACTATCACTGCTACTACGATGGAGAACAATCCTACCATTCGCGCCATATCTTCTGTCTACCTGTAAGGTAAAGACCGGATATTCGTTACCTTTCTATCTGTGTATACTTTCGCTTCCCAATTCCTATTTTATTCATCTACAAATACAGCTTCAAACGGTTCTTATGTACCTTAACCCTTTTCCCCTTTTGTTTGTAGGGTGCAATTCACCCCTGAAACTTCTACTATCTCGTAAGGGCCTTCGAATGGTGGGCTTAGCTTCCTAGATTTTCCTCTTCGCAATGCATCGTTGGGCAAGGGAACCTTGTCACCTACCTGAAAGGTGATCTCATTTTGCTTTTTGTCATAGTGTTCTTTCTCTAATTCATTTCGCTCAATTAAGGTTTTTATGGCGGCCTCGTGATTTCGCCTAAGCTGTGCCGTCAGTTCCTCTACCACGTTCTGGTGCTCGTTGTAACTCATCTCGGGTGGCTTTTGCAGCACACCTGGGATATTTGCTTTCTTTCCAAAAATTAATTCATAGGGTGTGAACCCTGTAATTGTGCTCTTCGTGATGTTATACACAAAGCTAGCTGTGGGCAAATACTTGTCCCAGTCATTTTGCTCCCCTGAGCAGACATAATGCCTTAGGTACTCTGTGGGAACCTTATGGGATCTTTCTACACTACCGTTCGACTGCGGTTTAAAGGCCGTGGTATGCGTTTTTCGAATTCGCAGCGTTTTTACACAGTGCTTTAAACACATCGCTAATGAAATTACTGTCCTGGTATCCCGTAGATACTTATCACATTATTGATTAGCGTCCGTGCCACGGTTTCTGCCTCTTGATTGAGCAAGGCACTCGCCACTAGGTACTTTGACAGCTGATCTTGGCAAGTCAGAATGTACCTGTTTCCAGCCTCCGTCAACGGAAGAGTTCCAACCACGTCTAGGGATATCTTCTCAAAGACTGTGCTAGGAGTATCCGTAATCATGATGGGAGCCCTGACGTCTGGTCTGGTCCCCTTATTCTTTTGGCAGGAGGGACATGTGCGTACTTAGCGCTCAATGTCCCCTTGCATGCCCTTCCACTGAATTCGTTCACGTACCCTAGCGTACGAGCGCGTTATTCCTTGGTGCCCTCCCACCAGGGAATCATGACACTCTTTCAGAATGGCTAGCTTTTCGGCTTCGTCTATTTCGTTCTCTTCCTCAGATGAGCTACTCTCGGGCGAAATTTCCTCTGCGTTACTGTCCTCGGAAATCTCGCTACCGTCCGCTTCAAGTCCCTCTGCCGTAGCGTCCTCGGCTTTCGAAGGCAGTACCTCCTCTCTACTCTCGTCTGAGGTCTGAGTTTCTACTGTTGTCTCTGGATGAGACCTGTGCTTAGTCGGGTTAACCACTCGCGTTTGGCACTTAGTTTCAATGGGATTCCTACTCAGGGCATTTGCATTGCAGTTCCGTTTGCCCTGCTTACATACGACTTCGAAGTCGTATTCCGCCACCTTCAGCCTGAACTTTAGCAAGCGTGAAGACGGATCCTGCACGTTGAAGATCCACTTCAACGGCTTATGGTCCGTCACAACAGTCAATTTTCTCCCAAACAAGTAGGGTCTGTAGTATTTTACTGCCCACACTATTGTCAACAATTCTTTCTCAATTACACAGTAATTAATTTCTGATTTATTAAGCGTTCTGTTTGCATAGGCAATTAGAAGGTCTATTCCGACAGGTCCTTGTGATAATACTGCCCCAACCGCTACGTTGCTTGCGTCAGTGGTAACAACGAAAAGTTTTTCGAAGTCCGGATACTGTAATATAGGTTCCTCAATTAACTTTTGTTTCAGTGTTTGGAACGCTTGTTCCTAATCGTCTCTCCACACAAAGGGAACGTCCTTCTTCACTAACTGATATAGTGGTTTCGCGATTTTGCTGTAGTTAGGTATGAATTTCCTATAGTACCCACTCAGTCCGCAGAACTGCTTGATCTGGCGGCTAGTGGTCGGCCTCGGAAAGTCCTTAACGGCCTGTACCTTACGCGGGTCTGGTAGACACCTTGGTCAGTAATCACATGTCCTAAGAACGCTACCTCGGTTCTTAGAATTTTACACTTGTCCGGCTGGATTTTCAACGTGTTCTCTCTCAGCCTTTGAAATACGTCTCTTAACTTCGCGTTGTGCTCCTGGATCGAGCTACCGTTCTCAATGACGTCATCCAGGCAACACAAACATTTTATACCTGTCAGCCCTGTGAGCATAGCGTTCATCAGCCTCGTAAACGTGGCTGGCGCGTCTTTCAAACCCATGGGCATTTTCTTGAATTCGTACTTGCACCCTAGCGCAGAGAATGCCGTCTTTGGCCTGTCTTCAGGTTTTAGTAACACCTGGTAATAGCCACTCGCGAGATCTAAAGTTGAAAATATCTCGCCTCGCCAAGGGCATCTAACAGTTCTGAAATTAATGGAAGGGGATAACTGGTTCCTATCGTTATTTTGTTCAATTTTCTAAAATCGATCACGACCCTCCATTTCCGTTTCCCTGAGGCGTCTAATTTCTTGGGTATTAAGGGCAAAGGTGCGTTCCAACCTGATATGCTAGGTGTGATAATCTCATCACTTAGCATCTTGTCTATCTGAGCTTGTATCTCCCCCTTCTGTGCTTCGGGAAGTCTATATGGTCGTACATTAATTGGAGGTTGATCTTGGGGTGTAGGGATCTCATGCTGTAGTACGTCAGTGTGAGTCAGTTTGTCTCCCTCAAGATGGAAGATATCATTGTACTCAGCACAAATGGCGTATATCCCTTCTTTATCTGCCTGCGTGAGGTGATCAACTCTCAGACAGTCTATTACCCGCTGTGATCGGGGCTTCTGGGTGGCCGGTTCTCCGTTCGCCGCTCTACTATTCTGCTCTACCGTCCGCACTTGTGCAAGGCAGGTTTTATCTACCTCCTGTATGTGCACTCGTGGACTACGTAAAGTCACCTCTTTTTCAGTGGTATTCGTCATGCTAACCACTGCTTTGTTTTGCTATGATTTGGTCAAGCGCCCTGCGAGGTACACCCCTGGTATCACCTCTTCCTTCTCAATAATTCCCAAAGGTAGATCTACTTCTATGACAACGACCTTTGGGTCCTTGGTTCGAGACGGGTCAGCTTCGTCTCTCGCGCCCCCATAGGGTATTGGCGCCCTCTTATGGTGACATGGCTCTCCTTATAATTAATTATGCTATCTGTCAGGATGTCTCGTCCAACTATACCATCCTGCGTCAATTGAAAATCACTCCCTACGACATGAGATGTGTGACTTGTATTTCCAACGGCAAATCGCACAGTACCGTGGGTGTAAATTATCCCTTTACTTACACCCATTAATTCAATTGGTTCGCTCCTGTCAATCAGGCTTTCCTTGGGTACCGATTGCCTCTTTACTAGGCAGACATCAGACCCAGTATGTATCAAAAATCTCAACGGTCTTCCTTGGTTCGCGACCTGGATCAGCACTGTGCCTTCTATGTCAGAATTCTTGGGACTTTTTGGTCTGCGAGCCTCCGGAACTGTCCCCTTGCTACGGGCCCGTTCTAGTTTGCCGCCTCCGTGGCTTTTGTGGCGTGCGTACTGCCGCCCCCTTTTTGAACCAACAGTCTTGCGTTCGGTGTTACCAACTATCACAATGTTCGCATTGGGCTCAGTATTTTACGGCCCTCCTCCTTATGCGATCATCCTGAGCTTGGCCTTTCATGGCCCTGTTACCTGTGTGCTTGTTTTGGACCTTCCGGCAATTTCTCTGAATATGGCCTTGTTGGCCACACGAATGGCACCTACGGCTATCCGTTTGCATCACAGGAGTACGTGCACCTTGTCGACAATTCACCTTTATATGCCCTTTCCGGCCGCAACGATAACAAGTTCTGTTTTCACCTGCCAGTCTGTTTGGTTGTGTGCGTACTATGCGCACTGTTTCCCGTACCTCTGTTTCCTTATCTCTTTGTTTCTTCCTACAATCACGTTCAATGTGCGCTGTCTTCCCATAATAGCGACATTTTAATTTACTGGTTGTGCCCCCTGTAATTGTGTTGGAACTAGCGGTCGGTGTAGTGTAAGCCCCTTGCGTTCCCGTGTTCTTACAATTCTTTGCTATGTGGCCTTCTTTGTTACAATTGTAGCAGACCCCCCTAACACTAGCATGTGTTGGCTTAGTATGCCACTTTGGTGCTGCACTGCGCTCCTGTTCTGGTCTGCGCTTGCTAAACCCTGAGTTATATTTAAGTTGTAGGCCCTCTCGTGCCTTCTTTGACATTATTACGGTTTCTTCCTATTGTGCAAGTGCAACTGCCTTTTCAAAATTGATGCCTTTTGTGACTGTACTCTGGCTTGTATTCTAGGATTGGCTAACCCTTGTATGAAACTAGCTACACATATTTTTCTCGTAATTTTTAACTGTGCGTCGCGATATTCTTCTAGTTCGTCTTCAAGTATTGCCTCTCTAAAAGAAGCTGAAAATGTCTCTATTTTATGTGCCCAATTCAGCACTGTTTCTCGCGGGCCCTGCGCTGTTTGGAACATTTGACATATGTACAAATCTCATGTTCCTTGCTGACTATAATATTCTGTTAATGCCCGCTTGGCCCTCTCCCAATTAAGTATATCATGTCTGACCAATAATTTATCTCGGGCTCTGCCCGTAATCTTTGTTAAAATATACTTAAAAATAACTCTTGATCTTCATCCTTAATCATACGAACAGCAGCATCTACATTTGCTTTAACTCATGCAATCTATCTGCTTGACTGCCATCAAACTCTCGTCCAATGAGGCGATGCCCTTCTACTACTGTTACAAAAGGCCTCCTCATACGTACTGATTCCTTGTCCTCGAGCATCTCAGTGCCTTGGTCTGCTGATACTGAGCTATTTTGTCGTGCCATTTGAAATAATGTTCAGCTTACCTTAAATCTTCAATGCTGCTTCACTGCTGGGCTGGATGAGTAGTCGGCTGTAGTGCTGCGTCTCCACCGGATGGCGTCGTCCGCTGCTGGACTGCTACCCCTCTGCTCGGTTGGCTTAGTAGGCTGCGGTAGTGATGCTCCTCTTTTGCAATGCGTGGCACTCGAACGAAAGATACGCGGTAGCGCGGTTCGGACAATCTTCTACGAAGTCGCAGTTTTTCACACGGAAATCTACGAAGTAGTGGTTCTCTTACGGACAATCTTCTACGAAGTCGCGGTTCTCTCACGTTATTTCGGTGAGTTGACTCTGTTCGAGAATCGAACTCGGGACCCTGCACTACCTGACACCAAAAATTATAGGTCTGTCGTGACCTACCTGTGAGACGTTCTAGTTGGTTGGTCACCAGGCCGTTGAAGTTGGCGTATTACCTGTCCTGCTGAGCGGTAAAGTAGGGAGGTAATTGTAGGTGCGAACTCTGTCCCGCAACTCCCGAAATAAAAGATGAATTAGCTTCATTGTCCTTTATTAGCCAGGACGACTATGTACACTATATACAAATTCATTTACAGGTTCTGAATAAGTCGGTCTGACGAGAGCTTGCTTTACGAGCCTAACCTACGGCTACGCGCTAAATCCGAATTCTGCTCTGCGGCAA
Source organism: Anabrus simplex (assembly GCF_040414725.1). Taxonomy (NCBI): domain Eukaryota; kingdom Metazoa; phylum Arthropoda; class Insecta; order Orthoptera; family Tettigoniidae; genus Anabrus; species Anabrus simplex. Next base: position 951,286,367 of record NC_090266.1, on the reverse strand, counting down.
GTATGTACAATTTCACTGACACTACTGACTGCTCGAAAGAGCCTGGTCCTAAGAGTACGAATTACTGGTAGAGAGAGAGCCCCGCGCCATCTTGGTTTAGGGTTATATCTCCTCTCCTAGAAGCAAAGGTCGGTCCCTTCCCACTACCTTAGGGGTTGGGCCCATGGGCGTTACCTGGCTGCTCGCCTTGTAGGTGGCGCCCTCAAGTACTATTCTGAACTCAGTAGATGCTGCCCTCTGGGCACTACGGTCTCTGTCCTTCTCCTTGCACTTTTGTTTCCTTGTCTCTACTAGAGTACAACTGTACTGGCTTTGTGCTCTTTGTCGGCGATCCGCCTGTTCCTATACCGACTATCAGACTCTGCTTGTCAATACACAAACAAGCAAACATCCTCTGTTATAAACATATTTTCGTAGGCGCGTTTCGCAAGCCCTCTGCCTGACTAATGCTCTCCACTACTTGTAACTTCACTGAAAAGCTTCTTCTTCCTTCTAATTATTATATCTGAATATAATTACCATACAAATGTTCTGACACTACAAGGTGTCCCGTATTACTGGTTATTACTCGGACACTGATTTATTTCCCTTGATATTCTGAGATCAAATCTCGGCTGCAAATCCCGGCTGCCGTTCATCTGACAGTCCGCCGGTTCGAGCCCTTGAGAGGTCGGTACACGACAGTCGTCACATCGAGACCTGCCTGTAATTGGACCCAGACGACAAGCAGCAGAAGTCGGACAGAGCGCCGGAAATGCGTGAGCTCTGAAAGTGTGCTGTGGTAGTTTTTGCACGTAGCGGGAAGACGGTACGTTTCGGCACACACATTCCTGTGATAAACTTAACTGTCTTGGTCCCCACTGCAAGCCCTCAAAGTCTGTAATGGGAATTTAGAAACATCCTGTATATAATACATATTGTGGTTACGTGAGTGAACTACGATGTTCCTGACAAGGAAGAAGTGTTCAGAATTTCCTAAAGCCTCTTTCACAAATTTATTCATGAAGAATTACTACACACACTTATTAAATTAGTTGGACTGGTGCTCAAGCCTATGCAAATAATACATTGAAATAATTTTCTTACACTGGGCTGAGTGGCTCAGACGGTTGAGGCGCTGGCCTTCTGATCCGAATTTGGCAGGTTCGATCCTGGCTCAGTCCGGTGGTGTTTGAAGCTGCTCAAATACGCCAGCCTCGTGCAGGTACATTTACTGGCTCGTAAAATAATTCATGCGGGACTAAATTCCGGCATCTCGGTGCCTCAGAAAACCGCAAAAGTAGTTACTGGTACGTAAAGAAAATTATTATTATAATTATCTTACAGTAAAAAAAGGCTGACTGTATTTGAAACACATGGCCTTCAATTTCAAGACTCCCGCGATAACTATTATGCTACAGGCCCCCCAAGTCTTCGATTGAGTCGGGCTGAGTGGCTCAGACGGTTGAGGCGCTGGCTTTCTGACCCCAACTTGGCAGGTTCGATCCTGGCTCAGTCCGGTGGTATTTGAAGGTGCTCAAATACGTCAGCCTCGTGTCGGTAGATTTACTGGCACGTAAAAGAACTCCTGCGGGACCAAATTCCGGCACCTCGGCGTCCTCGAAAACCGTAAAAGAGTAGTTAGTGGGACGTAAAGCAAATAACATTATTATTATTAGTCTTCGATTGTAAAATTTATGATAGTTGAGGAATGTGGACCCTCAAGTTTGAGTTCCATATTTGTTAATGTTCTTGGTTTTACCTCCCGCTAATATTTCAGTAGAGTATTTGATTGGTTGGTTTCTTAATATAAGGGGCGTAGGATGTAACCTCAACACAGATGCGAGGTTATTACTTTTCTTTAAATTTTGCGGTCCTTATCAGTTCCCATGCCATTATCTTGTTGGGTAACTTATTCAAAGCATAACACTTTTCTTGCAATATAACTGCAGTGTAAGATTATTTAGGGACAAACACTGATACATTATAAACAAAACGCCAGTGCGCCAAGAATACAGATGGCAATATGTTATTGAAGAGTTGGTCACACCAAGCCATGTAGGTAGCAGCACTATCGACTTTCTCGCTGAAAACCGCAAGCTGTCCGGTATTGTCATATTACAGTATTTAGCCCATATCTCTTTTATCTGTCCTCTCTAAGATTTTTAAAGGCATCCTCTGTAAACGAATCACTCGTTACCTCCAGTCCTTGAACATTCTGCCCACATCCCAAACTGGTTTTCGACTTCACTTTTCTACCCAAGACTTTTTTTCTTTTCTTATTACTGCCTCCCTCACCACCTACCTTAAACTCACCGTCCCGCCGCTTTATTCTGCTTAGATGTGGATAAAGCGTTCGATTCAGTCTGGTCTATTTTACAAATTAAGTCATTTACCTCTCCCCAAAACAATTCTTCGCCTCCTTTACAATTGTCTTCAAACCCGGAAAGCCACAATCACAATTCATGGTACCCCTGCGTACACGTTTCCTATTACTTCAGGTTTAGTCCAAGGTTCTCCATTTTCACCTCTCTTATATGTCCTAAATACGCATGATATCCCCCACCCGGAACCTCCTCTTCGTCTCTACCAATATGCCGACGACCTTACCCTTCTTGATCTTGGGCGTACGTATACTTCTATCCAAAATAAAGCCCAACAATACCTCATTTCCCTTGAATCCTGGCTAAATTCCTGGTACATTTCCATCGACCTTAACAAAACTCAATTCATTGTATTCAGGAAAAATCCCGAATTTTCCCTCCACGTAATAAAATCCCATTGACTACCGTATGTATAACATACCTTTCGTTGAAACTAACACCAGGCGCGGCTCCATAATATGATCTGTAGAGCTGCAGAACCACCACAATGAAAGACATACAATAATATATAGCGATTAGCGATCCCATCCGTCAAATTGAGTGTTTATATCGAGCCAAGGATCGATACCCATACAGCTGCGGGTGATCTGACAACCCTGTTTAGATCTGTAAACGACAGAACATTAGGAGAGCACACTTAACTACAGCTTTCTTCCGATAGGTGGCTAAGAGTCGCCCATAAGGTTCTGAATGAATTGCACGCCTTGCAGTAAGTCTGGCCTATTCCCATGACCATATGGTTAGGAAATAATACACTAGAGGTAGTACCAGCGCCACCGTCCGCGAGAGAATCGCTGCAGCGAGCGGGCATGTTGAAATCTCAGCTGTTTTGGAAAAGCTCTCTCCATTTTACTCACCATTGTAAATAGAGAACTTTTAAAACTGTGTGGATATTGATATGGTTTAAAATTCTTACATGTCAACATTCTCATATACTACAGTATAGCTGTGATGCTTCTGTTCAGTAGAAAGAAAGCCCAAATAGCTTAAATACAGGATAAATGCGTGATAAAAGAGGATGGTTGTGCTTAAGTAACACAAAAGCAATTTACTGTTCATGTTAAGTCTTCAAACAACGTACCTTAAGATGTATGTATGTATGTATATTTTGTCGGTGGATGCAGAGTGGGTTTCGGCCTTTGGGTTTCGTCCCTTAAGAGGCCACGGCTTGTCCGTGGTCCAACAGCTCCGTACTCTGACCGGCCAACCGAGCAGAGGAAAGTTGGTCACGGCTCTACCGTGGCTGTACGCCTCTGCATTCGGGAGACGGGCCTGGGGCACAGTGCCGGACTTCACGCCTGGCTCCACCCGTCGGCTCTTCTGAGAATGGTTTTCCGTGATTTTCCATTCTCCTGCACTAAGGCGAATGCCGGGACAGTTCGTAGTATAGGCCACGGCCGCCGCCCACCCCCTCACCTTCACCGCACATCTCCTTCACCGTAACAAATCTCCCGGCCTGAGAGACGGCGTCACCGTCTAAGAGGCCGCCTCCCCCTTCAGGGGAAGAGGACGAAAACGTTTAGTAGTAGTAGTAGTAGTAGTAGTAGTAATGTATATTTTTCTATCTTTTGTGTAAATAACCAGGACTTCAACATAATTATATCCAACGACCGAAACATTCTCTCTCGTACGAAGCGAATGAGCGAGTTCTTAGGCTTACAAGTAATCATGACTATGTTTCTCCGTAATGGTAGTGAATTCTTCCGAGTTAGGTAGTCATGAAATTGAAAACAGAAACGCTAGTACCATCAGATGATGTTCCCCCTCCATTAAGAAAGCCGCCCCCCAAAGATGTATGCAGGTCTCGGAACCTTTGTAAATATGAATGTGTAGATGGAAGTGTTGTTTGGTGGTGACAAAGCTGAACATTGATCGCTCGTGTAATATGAATGTGTAGATAGATCAACATTTTTTTCGATAAGCGGAAAAAGGGCTTTATTTTTTGTAACTTTTCAATTGTTGTTTTCTGTGCAAGTCAATTATTTATACTGTCGATGTCCCTTGAAATCGGGGTCTTACAAATTGAGACGAACGTCCACCTGTAATTTTACGGTATATTTTCGGGAACTTCACACTGATAGGACATGGAGTAAAGCGTTTCCACGGAGTTGGAGGGCGGATTCATACGAGCTCAGCTGACACTTCCCGTATGCAATACGAATTTTGATTTGTCTATTACACTTACTGCAATGGACTGGGCGTCACGGAGCAGAACCACCAACATCATTCAGTACGAGCCGCCACTAACTTACCTCGGGATACAATTTCGGAAGGACTTACGTTGGAATCATTACCTAACAGCTATAAACTTACATAAGAAAACCTTTCGTCGTTTCCAAGTCCTTTGTTCCCTAACCAGTTCTACGTGGGATTTATACCCTCCCAAAATCCTCAATATATATATATCAATCCTTTATTCGTTCCCTTGCCACATATGCTTCTTTGACATGGATAGATGTCCGTCCCACCGATTATGCCAAATTGACTAGACTTGACAGACATGCCCTTTGTATTGCCTATCAACTCCCTTATGATACCCCTTCACTCAATTTCCAACATTATTTTTCATTTCCCTCCATCCTAATACACCTACATTTATTACGTCTTAACTACCTCATTACAAGATATTAGAATCATTCCGTATTGACGGTTTTCACTTTGCAAAGGAAAAATGAAATGTATTAATATACTGAATTAGGAGGATACACTTAATTTTTCCTTTATAAAGTTAACTACTTCGCTCGGGCTATTTTCAACCGTAATCCCATCGTCCAAGAAGTACTCCCTCTATCTCCATTAGCTACTGCTGTTTTCAGTCATGGTCGTACTCCTGCACTCGCTTACTTCTTTCCTCCTGCTATTACCTAGCTTCCATCCCTTCTCTACTCTACCGCACCATTTCTCATAATAATAATAATAATAATAATAATAATAATAATAATAATAATAATAATAATAATAATAATAATAATAATAATAATAATAATAATAATAATAATCTATGTTCATCTTCTTGACATACACTTCGCGATGCTCCTGGCTGCGATAGTTCCTTCCCAATCCACTCGCCAACGACTGCGCCACAAGCGCCTTCTTTGTGCAAGTGTTACAAGGTTGTGCAGTGTTTGTTTTGTTCGTATATTCTACAGCGTGTGTTTCTTTTGTTTTTACATGTGTTTTATATCAATGTTCTTCGATTCTTAATGCTACGATGCTACACACGTTCATGTATTAACTTACTCCCTTGTTGTTTAACATTTTACCCAGTCATGATTTTCTCTTGGAATTGTTTCTTACTGTTATCCCTCTTGCATCTTTGTTGTTTTCAACAATGCATTTATATACTTTTCCTCTTTCTCAATCTTCTAAATATTTTATGTATCTGTTTACCATTGACATATTTCTCGTTTGTTACTCTTATTATTATTATTATTATTATTATTATTATTATTATTATTAATTACTAGTATTGTTATTACTCTGCTCATACTTATCGCTCTTATCAGTGTCTTATCTACTATTTGTATTTATTCTATCAGTGTAACTTAGTCTATATTTCCGCTCAATGAGCAACTTTTGTGTTATTCTGTGTACCGTGCTTCCATCTATAGAGCATTCTCTGCAACGATATGTTTTCTTTTTTATTTGTTGACCTGGTTAGTGCCAAGGCGGCACAAGACCATTTTTGCACATAGTTTTCTATCTGTTTGCGTGACAATGCACGAGAAGCACTTTCTATGTTTCATTTGTGTTAAATATACTCTAACTCTGGGTTTGTTAACTTCGGTTATTATTTTAACTCATTCTTACGAGTCACGCGTTTCACCAAGCTATTTCGCAGAGGGTTAACTAACACCAGTGGCGGCGCGTGACTTTCGTCACTGGGGGTTCAACAGAAGGAACCCCCCCCCCCCCTCATTATCTCCTCTCCCCCCTGCCAGCTGTGCCATGACTAAGTTCAAAGAATGGGCATAACGGTGAACATAACGTGCATGCCTAAAATCTTCCCTGATGAGAGCTGCATTCCTGAATGTTGACCACTCATTACATTTGCTCCATCATAACCTTGTGAGATCAACTTCTCTGGATTATCCACAACTTCGCTCAAAGAAAATTTTAAACACTATGCTTTGCTGTTTGTAGTTTACATGGATCATATGCTGAAAGGTATAAAATGGCAGGGAGGGATTCAGTTAGGTGGAAATGTAGTAAGCAGTTTGGCCTATGCTGACGACTTGGTCTTAATGGCAGACTGTGCCGAAAGCCTGCAGTCTAACATTTTGGAACTTGAAAATAGGTGCAATGAGTATGGTATGAAAATTAGCCTCTCGAAGACTAAATTGATGTCAGTAGGTAAGAAATTCAACAGAACTGAATGTCAGATTGGTGATACAAAGCTAGAACAGGTCGATAATTTCAAGTATTTAGGTTGTGTGTTTTCCCAGGATGGTAATATAGTACGTGACATTGAATCAAGGTGTAGTAAAGCTAATGCAGTGAGCTCGCAGTTGCGATCAGCAGTATTCTGTAAGAAGGAAGTCAGCTCCCAGACGAAACTATCTTTACATCGGTCTGTTTTCAGACCAACTTTGCTTTACGGGAGCGAAAGCTGGGTGGACTCAGGATATCTTATTCATAAGTTAGAAGTAACAGACATGAAAGTAGCAAGAAAGATTGCTGGTACAAACAGGTGGGAACAATGGCAGGAGGGTACTCGGTATGAGGAGATAAAGGCTAATTTAGGAATGAACTCGATGGATGAAGCTGTACGCATAAACCGGCTTCGGTGGTGGGATCATGTGAGGCGAATGGAGGAGGATAGGTTACCTAGGAGAATAATGGACTCTGTTATGGAGGGTAAGAGAAGTAGAGCGAGACCAAGACGACGATGGTTAGACTCTGTTTCTAACGATTTAAAGATAAGAGGTATAGAACTAAATGAGGCCACAACACTAGTTGCAAATCGAGGATTGTGGTGACGTTTAGTAAATTCTCAGAGGCTTGCAGACTGAACGCTGAAAGGCATAACAGTCTATAATGATAATGTATGTACGTATGTATGTATGCTATTGTCTTAACATCATGTCTAGAGGGTGAGAGGAAACCCCAGAATCCTTCAACTGGCTTACCGTTGGGAAGAACGATAACAAATTGTGCTGTAGTTGATATATCGGTGGTCTCATCTGCGATTGCCGAAATGAAGTGCGCTGTGGTGATTTGTTTTTATTTTATTTTCTCACGACAGATTTCATAAATGCACGAAAGCAAATCATTCTGAATGTCTTTCGAGGTGCCTTTGGACAGATGGTCTCTTAATGCAACGTCAATTTTGGAACTAAAATTAACGAGGCCTCGAAATATGCCAGGATTTGACGATTCACTTGCTTCGTCATGCCCGTGCAATGCCATCTCAAACACGCCACAGTACTTTACACAGCACATGACGATTTTTCCGTACTTGATCATTGTCTCTTTCTACAGACTGCCTGTAAGCACAGTCAAATTACTGACGGTTATCGTGTCCTCCCAGGAGATCGAATTGTAACTGGACAAGCATATCAGGTTTATATTTTTCGGACAAATTTCCTAAATCTACCACTCCCACTTTGGTCCAAGTCCCTTCGCTTTCATCATGAATCATAAAAAGAGAAAAACAAATCAACATGTTAGTAATTTCGCATCCACAGATCCACTCGATTCTTTTATAGCCTATATATCCATTCTGAATTTACGCACGATCATTACTTTTACTTTTAGGATGCCTCGTTATATAAAGATCAGGCATTGGGCGTCCGGCATCCTTAATCTTAATCTTAATCTTAATCTTAAGTTTACGCTCAAGAGAGAGAGAGAAGAAAAGTTTGTCTTCTTAAGTATCATATCACTGTTCAAACTCATTATGTAGCTCCTTACCTTTCCCGGGAACAAAGATTATGGACGCAAATACAGTGCACAAAAATACACACACGGACAAAATGTTGTAACTTCTTTATGCCCTAAAAATTAAGTCTCTGAACGGCACAACAGTACAGAAAAACACTCACACGCTTGCACAGCGTACAATAATATTACGAATTATGATAACTACTGCAAACTTTTGTAAACACTAACATCACACTTGAAAAACACGAGTAAACTTTAGGGATGTATATTCGCACTGTTCACAACGTTGTTAACTTAATTTTAAGAACTCCTATGGCTAGGCTATTGGCGTTTTCATTGGTATTAGGCCTACATTCCCGCTACTCTTTGCCTCGGTGATTTTTAAGTTAATTTTCTCTCCAAAAAGTAATTATTCCAAAGATGGCAAATGAATAGATGTTTAGTAAGTATTGATGTATTTGGGAAAAGACATGTATTGGAATTTGGCAGTTTAATGTGACTGCTGGTAGTAATGATGCTTTTCAACACTAGCGCTAATTATGAGCACTATTTTCTGCTACGTAGTTGAACTCCTGTAAGGGCAACAGATGGCAGGCACATACTTACCCCAATACAAGGTCAGTCTAGACAGACCTTGCTCCAACACACCCCGACAACACGACTAGAGAGAGTGGCATATTGCGCATGCATAAACCACGGATATCTGTTTCTGCGATATCCTGGTATTGTCTACGTGCCGGCCGATGTCCCCCCGCACCTCGCCTCTCCCTCCGCCCAGGTACGGACGGAGAGATCGCCTTCCAAGGGAGCAGTTCCTTCGCTAAACAGATAACAGCATCACTTACACATATTTTCAATTCTAGATCCACCATGACAGTTTTGGGTACGTGTTCTCATATTGAAACTCATGTCCAGGTTCTATGTTCTTCCATGCAAAATCTTTTCTAGCAACTTATCACTGAAGTCCCTATATATAGGCTTCATAGTTTCTACTATATCATATGGGAGGGAGTGTTTATGTGGGTGTTCCTTCCCTTATGTCATTGCCTTTTGATACTCACAGCATGAATCAACTCCAGAAGGACAAAGCTATCAGACATTTTCGAAATAGAGCAATTACATTGTGTGGGTATTATTAATGAGTAATAGATCTTCAAAGTGATGATGTCACCTGTAAGCTATCTCTCTTTACAGTACACCAACCTAAACACCTCCCTATATATAACTCGTATTTCCCGTAATCCTAAGCTTTCTTTCTGTAAAATATAGTAAACAATAATCTTACAAACTATTTAGTAACACCTTCAGGGTGTTAACTCCACCTCTAGGTGTAGAGTCAGTCTCATGCCTGCATAAAGGAGGAGAGACATACTAATTTGAACACAAATTCACATATAAAGACCTCAGAGCCTCTAGGAAATTTTGATCTCAGACTTATTGACGAGTACTAGAACCTACGTAGTTCCGCGTGAACTGAGCCCTCAAAACATTATTCTCAAAAACTAAATTGTTTCATCCTAACAACGCTACTGAGTAGCGCGAACTGTTTTAGGTTCTGAACACAAAATTTTAATCTCTAAGGGATGTAAAAAAAGACTGTTGGCTACTATAAGTTTCTAAATTGTCCGACTCGTTGACTGAATGTCCAGCGTCCTGGCCTTCGGTTCAGAGGGTCTCGGGTTCGATTCCCGGCGGCGACGGGGATTTTAACCTTCATTGGTTAATTCCAGTGGCCCGGGGGCTGGGTGTTTGTGCTGTCCCCAACATCTCTGCAACCCACACATAACACTATCCTCCACCACAATAACATGCAGTTACCTACACATGGCAGATTCCACCCACCCTCATCGGAGGGTCTGCCTTACAAGGGCTGTGCTCGGATAGAAATAGCCACACGAAATTTATTACTTTCTAAATTTCAAATCTACAAGCTCGAAATGTTAAAATAAAAACTTCAGTATTCCAAACACTAAAAACCAACAGCACGTTACGCAACAGCTCACGCACTAGCGTGTTTAACTCTTCAGCTGCTCAGCTTCAAGACCTTGAAGTAGCTTTCTAAAGTTATGTCCCCATGAATAAATCACATGCATTAAGCCTTACACCATCTTTCTGGTCTTGTGTCTCCATCTTGTTCCAAGTTCAGCTCAGTCCTAGACCATAGCTCATTCCCTTTAGTCCTTTTGCCCTTTAGCTCTTTAGCCCTTTTGCCATTCTGCCCTTTTGCTTTTTAATCCTTTAGCCATTTTGCCCTTCAGCCCCTTTTCCTCTTTGCCTTTTAGCTCTTCCAAGTTCAGCTCTGAGCCCTAGACCATAGCTCATTCCCTTTTGCCCTTAAGCCCTTTTGCTCTTTAGCCCCTCCAAGTTCAGCTCTAAGGCGTAGGCCATAACTCATTCCCTTTGGCCCTTTAGTCCTTTTGCCATTTTGCCCTTTCGCCATTTAGCTCTTTTGCCCTTTATGCGGTCGCTCAGATCCAAGACCTAAGGCCGCCTTTCAACGTTACGACCCTTTGAATAAAGCACATGAATTAAGCCTTACACCTTCTCCTCAGTCCCATGTGTAGCCGCCATCTTGTTCCGAGTTCAGCTTCTAACGTTGCGGCCCCTATGAATAAGGCACATTTATTAAGCCTTACGCCATCTCTCTAGTCCTATCAGTACAATGTGTAGCCGCCATCTTGTTCCAAGTTCAGCTCAAAAAAGCCCCTGGACCATGTCTCATCTTGTCTAGTTAGGTTAAGCCTGGGATCGAATCTCCAGCCAGGGTGCAGGGAATGGCAGTCGGATACGTTAACGCATGGTCAGCGTAAGGTTAAGCTTGAACTTTTAGCCAGGGTGTAGGGAAGGGCAACCGGTTAGGTTAATCGCCTGGTCAGCGTAATGTTAAGTATGCACTTTTTTCCCGGGTGTGAGTTAGGTTAATCGTGGTCAGCGTAACGTTAGACCTGCACTTGTATGCAGTTATTCCGGGTATCGAACTTAAAGACTGTTAAGTTAAGCTTACATGCCTATGCGGTTAGACTGAGAGGTTAGGTTAGGTTAACTCGTGGTTAGCGTAACGTTAGGCCTGCAGTTTTATGCAGTTAGCCCGAGTATCGAACTTGAAGTCTATTAGGTTAAGTTTACACTCTTATACGGTTAGCCCTCGGGTGTTGAACTTTGAGTCTCTTAGGTTAAGCTTGTACTCTTAGGCTTTGAACTAGGGTCTCTACGGTTAACGCCCTTAGGCCTGGGGTTGAACCCGGGGTCTGTGAGGTTAAGCCTAGACACGTAGCCAGCGTTACGCCATGTGAGGTTAAGGGAGCGCTCTTAGTCGGCAGCCCGCACCGCGCTGTGACATCACCCACCGGATCAGTCCTCGTCCAGGGGCCTGAGGCGGAGGCGGTACCAGAACCATCCAATTATATCTACTCTGTCGTATTCACTATTTTTAAAATGTATTTTTGTTACTGGTTTAACGTCGCATTGATCCATCAAATATTTCCTTTCGGCGGTACAGCCCTTGCATATACAGTATCTGGTGTGAAAATGGGAATGCAAGCTCACAGCTACGCGACCCTAACCGTACGGCCAACTTGCTCGGTTCACTATTATGTGTTTATGCAATGGTTAGTAGTGTAATGTTGTGTAGGGGAAGATGTGTATTATGGCGATCACAAACACCAGTCCCCGAGCTAGAGGAATTAACCAAACGTTAGAATCCCCGGCTCGGCCAGAAATCGAACCGAAGGCCGCTACTACGCTGACCATCCAGCCAAGGAGGCAGGGTTTCATATGTACATACGACTGAAATAAAGAATTCTTAAGACATTTTCCGTAGCCCGCAGTAAATAGTATTAACTCAAAGAATCAATTCGTTCTTGCAAACAAAATATTCGGTTTTCAGTTTCAAATTTGTCATTGTCCTACTAGACTTCGTCCTGAATAGTTGTCGCGCATTCATGCTTATAAACGAAAATTTATTATTTTGTAAAACCCTTACCTGAGTCAGAGCCGATTAATAAAGGCCAATCCTGGACTCACAATCACGAAAAGAAACCCTCGCAAAAAGAGAGAGAACCTTTAGCCCGCGGAAAAGCCAACAATGTAGTACAGATTCAGAGTCACAGAAATTTGAGCAACAACCCAACAGATGTTGGGCACATTATTCCTTGCATAATCACTTTAGTTCTTTTTTTCCCCCCACATACATTGTCATATTCGCAGTAAATTAATGGAGAAATTTAGCAAAGTGAGTTAGTCTGAAGTATTTGGGCATTGTAAGTCTCACTCTACAGAAACATTGTTCTCACGACCAGTTAATTTGTTGAGTGTTAATAGTGATATTTTGATCACGATCTCGCGAGTTCTTTATTCTAAAGTCACAACACTCCCAAGGTTTATGAAGGCATATGATAAATTGCTATAATACACGTGTCTGCCTCTATGGTGTAGTGGTTAGTGTGATTGGCTGCCACCCCCGGAGGCCCGGGATCGATCCCCGGCTCTGCCACGAAATTTGTAACGTGGTACGAGGACTGGAACGGCGTCCACTCAGCCTCAGAAGGTCAACTGAGTAGAGAGGTGTAGAAGGGGGGGGGGACGGGTTTGTCGATTCCCACCTCAGCCATCTTTGGAGTGTTTTCCGTGGTTTACCACTTTTCTCCAGGCAAATGCCGGGCTGGTACCTAACTTAAGGCCACGGTTGCTTCCTTCCATCTTTCTTGCCTATCCCTTCCAATCTTCCCATCCACCACAATGCCCTGTTCAGCATAGCAGGTGAGGCAGCCTGGGCGAGGTACTGGTCCTCCTCTCTAGTTGTATCCCGCTTACGCTCCAGAACACTGCCCTTGAGGCGGTAAAGGTGGGATTCCTCCCTGAGTGAGTCCGGAGGAAAAACCAACACTGGAGGGTAAAGGGATTAAATAAATACATAATAAAATATACTGTAATGTTCGTTATTATATATATTTTTACTTGAGTTAAATGTTATAGTTTATTAGAGTGTGGGGATGAACTGATTTTAAACGTGTATACTTATGTAAATAGGCGTATTCAGAGTGTTACTTTAGCTGCATAGTAATATGCATTTACTTGTGTACTATTTCCTACTGAAGTATCTTCTGTGCGACCAAAAAGTGTAATTTTTCCCCTTTAAAAACTTGTTAGTGAATACATTAATACTAAAATCTGAAAAATGGTACTAACAAGTTATTCCGTACAAAGTTATATCAAAAGGCAGCATTTGGTACTAACGCAAAACTAAATTACTCATCCACATATTTTTTTGAAATATTTATTCGTGACAGGCAGACTTGAAGAATTAAGTGGAAGTGTTAATACGATATGAGTCAAAGTATGTGAAGTGGCCCCCTATTTATCCAGCATTACTGAAATGCAGAAGTTGCATTGTACATTAATAATACTGAATGAAATATGGCCTACCGGGTGGTTCACCCGCCCCTTGTGATCTAGTTTTATGCAACCCGCAGCGTTTACAATAATTCTGAAATACATCGGCCCCTCTCCCTAAACCGGGGTAGGCTAATATAATCAGATGTGTGGGGTCGGGCTAGAGAACAGCAGAAATCGTGATCGGCACTATTGATTCATTATGATTACTCCGAATTAACCCGTAAAACTAGCACAGATATGAAAAACATGTACCTTACGACAGGAGGTGCACACACAGACTTGGAAAAAGTATTGTATAGGCTGGCAACTGCCCAGTGCATATTAAGCATTGCAATAGCTCACTTGGCAGGGGCGCGGTAGGAGATCTGAAAGTATACAACGCTCGAGTGTTAGGAGGTTGGGATACCACTCAAGAATTTTCTTTATTCCCCCCCCCCCCCCCCGCTCTTTTTACCGCCAGTTGCCTGGGATCTGGTAAGGTTGCATACTTAATAGTTTCCACAGACTGATTTGTTTATTTGGCCCTGAAAAGGGCCGTTGGCATGGTGACATATGGTATGGAGGTGGGTTGGAAGAGGCTTGGAAATATGTGCCAGGATTTCAGTTACCTACGTCATTTAACGCAACGCCTGCTCGAACTGGGGACCTCCGTGGTGGATACAGAGCTGCGCGCGATGTTGTAATGATCGTCTGGCACGTTGCAACATATCCGGCGTAACGGATCGTCATGCCTTGGTGATGAGTTGCCTAAGGTGACCAGGATTGGCTGGCACCTGCGCATACAACAGTTGTTTTACATAGCTCTACAGAAAAAAATCCAGGGACGTAAGATCAGGCGATCTGGCGGGCTAGAGTATTGGCCCGCCATTTCCTATCCATGCATGATATATCGCATGGAGATGGCTCCGGACGACCATCGCTGCGTGCAGTGGAGCTCCGTCATGTTGGAACCATATCTTGAAGCAGTCAAGGACTGGCACATGTTCCAAGAACGGTGGTAGTTCATCTTGGAGAGATCGCACATTACGTTCTCGCGTCAAAGGTCCCTAAAAATGGGGACTAATGACGTGATCTCCCACGATGTCACACCATACGTTCATGCCCCACTGTACCTGAATAGCTGCCTGTTGAACCCAATAGGGATTATCCACACTCCAAGAATGCTTATTATGGCGATTAACAGTTTCATTATTGTGGATCATGCCTTTGTTGACAAGACCTAATGTTCACAGTGCACCGTGTCTTCTAGTGTGGGCTAGAACAAATTTGTTACTTTCATTGTCCAGTCTTAGACTCATCCTTGGTTTTGGCAACATGACAGTGACTGAGGTGTGAGTGATGCTAGTAATGCCATTCCTTAGGCAGCCAGTCCCTGTTATAAATGGTGTGAAAATGTCACTCATAGCAGTAGCGGCGACTAGGGGGGGGGGGGGGGAGGGAGGGGGGCGCCTGTTTACCGTCTGACAAAATGAGACACAGGGATGAGGAAGGATATAAAATAACTGAGACTGACAAACTGTGAGACATCCTAAAGAAAGTCTGTGTTTT